>NC_135959.1:64894366-65501241 GCF_053455715.1 Rhinoraja longicauda | reverse complement strand
AGAAAGAAAGCAATTTATCTTAAGTGCACACCTACTTAAAAAAAACACTAAGCTGGTCTTGCTTATCTTTATTGCTGTGATGCTGTGTGTATAATTCATGCATTTTGACTTATCATATTGATTTCATCCATACATGTAGCTTTATTAATTTTCAAAGTTCACACAGATAAATGTGCACTGCTCAAAGAGAGATGTGCATAAAATGAATTATGTTGCAAGCAGGAATTAAGACCGGGCTACACTTACATCATTAGTTGAATCTTGTAATTGTTCTTTTACTTTAACCTTGCAGGTCTGCTGTAGTATTCAGCTTCATTAACCATTTCCCCATCATTTGAACACAGACCTGCTAATCATTTATTAATTAAATGTTTCAGACAGGCAGCACTGCCTCTTTTTAAAAGTAGAGAATAATATTTTTACCAATCAGAATGAGATTGATAATGGCAGAAAGAGCAGATCATGGCCTCATTAAAATTCCAGTTTATGCTTTTCAAATTGGAGAAAAAGAGTAATAATGGTAACAAAGTAGTCATGCAGTAGATATGGAGAAATATAGAAGAATCATTATTTTACTGCTGTTATAAATAATTAAAATTATAGCAGGACAAAGATATTATAGAACTACTGACATCATTGTTAGAACGGCCTCTTTATTACAGCATTGTTCATTAGGATTCCTGGATCTTGCTGTTGGTTCATTTAAACTACACACCTTTTTCAAAAAATCTAATTTTAGAAATACCATGCAAAATGCTCATCTCCTGACTATTCAAAATGATAAACAAAGTGTGTTTTTTAATGCCACTCTATTCTTTAGAACACACCAGTAACACTGTAAGAAAACAAACTACTGGTTTAAAGGATGTATAGTAAATCACCAAGGCAAAAAACAAAATTTTCGTAATGTCGAACCAGAAAGGGTTCAGTGTGATAGTGGTCGAAAGACGAGTGCCTGTGTGGGGTTGTCTCTGAGCGATTGTGGCCTGAGGTTAGGTCTCTGTGACCTAACGTATAGATCAAAACGTATAAGATTACTAAGGGGTTGGACACGTTAGAGGCAGGAAACATGTTCCCAATGTTGGGGGAGTCCAGAACAAGGGGCCACAGTTTAAGAATAAGGGGTAGGCCATTTAGAACTGAGATGAGGAAAAACCTTTTCAGTCAGAGAGTTGTGAATCTGTGGAATTCTCTGCCTCAGAAGGCAGTGGAGGCCAATTCACTGAATGCATTCAAGAGAGAGCTAGATAGAGTTCTTAAGGATAGCGGAGTCAGGGGTATGGGGAGAAGGCAGGAACGGGGTACTGATTGAGAATGATCAGCCATGATCACATTGAATGGCGGTGCTGGCTCAAAGGGCCGAATAGCCTCCTCCTGCACCTATTGTCTATTGTCCATTGTCCACGGTGGCGCAGCGGTAGAGTTGCTGCCTTACAGCGAATGCAGCACCGGAGACTCAGGTTCGATCCTGACTACGGGTGCTGTACTGTACGGAGTTTGTACGTTCTCCCCGTGACCTGCGTGGGTTTTCTCCGAGATCTTCGGTTTCCTCCCACACTCCAAAGACGTACAGGTTTGTAGGTTAATTGGCTGGGCAAATGTAAAAACAATAAAATTGTCCCTAGTGGGTGTAGGAAAGTGTTAATGTGCGGGGATCGCTGGGCGGCGCGGACCCGGTGGGCCGAAGGGCCTGTTTCTGCGCTGTATCTCTAAAAAAAAAACTAAAAAAAAAATGTCTGTGAGTTGGAGCAGCTTGTAGAAGCCTTACTGAAATGGTTCAGGAGCCTTGATCAACGTGATGGGGAAAATGTTCCTGACAAGGAGGGAAACAACTTCAGAAGGAGGAAAGAAATACAAACATGAGGGGCCAGGACTCAAGAGCACAGATAAAGTGGTTCCACCTGGCATTTATAGCACCAAAACAACACTGCCTGTTCACTGACATCATACACTCTTTGTTCCGCGTTGTTCTAAATCATCAACCAATTAGGAATTCAATGCAAACAACACTAAAAACAAATGTGTTTTCCCTGAAACCGGGTCAACGACGCTTCAACAATGTGGTCGCAGGAGCAGCTTCTTCCCAACAACCATCAAGCTATCGGACCCTACAAACTCCAAACTCCAAACTGCCTTGAGTCCAGCTTCACGGCCATGTAATCAACTAGCACGGACATGTGACATTCTTGCCTCTGCTGGTTGCCTGCAAGAACTATCAAATGAGTGCGATTCCCTCTCAAACACCCAAGAATGAAGGGGATTGCAAAAAGTGGTGAACACTGTCCAGTCCATCACGGGTACTGAGCTCCCCACCATGCATATGGGATGGGTTGTAGAGGAGGCGCTGGCTCAAAAAGGCAGCCTACATCATCAGAGACCCACATCACCCTGGCCACACTACCGTTTCACTCCTGCCATTGGGAAACATAGAAACATAGAAAATAGGTGCAGGAATAGGCCATTCGGCCCTTCGAGCCTGCACCGCCATTCAATATGATCATGGCTGATCATCCAGTTCAGTAACCTGTACCTGCCTTCTCTCCATACCCCCTGATCCCTTTAGCCATAAGGGCCACATCTAACTCCCTCTTAAATATAGCCAATGAACTGCTTTATTGCATTTGGGAAGAATGCATTGGAGGAGAAAACTGTAACGTCCAGGTTCAGGAGCAGCTTCCTCCCAACAACCATCAAGCTATCGAACCCTACAAACTCCAAACTCCAAACTGCCTTGATTCCACTAAGGACTTGTTTTTGTCTTTGCATTATGTTATTTGTTTTTTAAATATTGAATTTCTTTCTGTTGTTTATTATGGTGTCAACTGAGAACGATGTTTGCGTATCTGTTTTGCTGCTTTAAGTAAGGAAGTCATTGTTCTGTTTCGGGACATATGACAATAAAACATTTTTGGCTCTTTCCCTTTGCCCCAATGTCATTTTTCAGAATCACTTTATTTTTTTTATTTTTTTTGTTTTAGAGAGACAGCGCGGTAACAGGCTCTACGGCCCACCAAATCTGCGCCGACCAGCGATCCCCGCACATTAATACTACCCTACACACCCAAGGGACAATTTACATTTATACCAAGCCAATTAACCTACAAACCTGTATGGCTTTGGAATGTGGAACGAAACCGTAGATTCCGGAGAAAACCCACGCGGTCACAGGAAGAACTTACAAACTTCGTACAGACAGCACCCATAGTCAGGATCAAACCCGTGTCTTTGGCGCTGAAAGTGTTGCAAGGCAGCATCTCTACTGTTGAGCCACTGTGCTGCCGTGTTCCTATATTCAATTCCTTTTTGAGAGTTGTTCAAAACTTCCTCCTTCAGCTGCAAAACCCTGAGCTAAGTTACCTACCCTGTGTGGTGCAGTCCTGCATTTATTAGCTATAAAGCATTTATGGGACATTCTGAAGAGGATGTGCGATGCAGCTTTTAAATGCAAGTCTTTGTTTAGAGTTTTAGGCAATAGGTTCCAGTTTGTCCCAGCTCACCTTGTAAATAAAATCTGGTAATTTCTACCCTAATTCCTTTGTAACCTAACCTGAACCTGACTTACCCATCATCTCAGCTGCTATTCCTCTGGACATGTGCTAATCACAAGCAGACTATATTCTGCATGACTGATATTATTGGTTTTATCTGGTGAGAGAGAAAGGTTTATAGTTCACAAGAGTCATAAGCACAAATTGACTACAAAGATTTTCTCTTTGGGAAATTACCCTTGAGGTGTGCAACTATTGTGTCGCATTTGATTATTCTGTAATAATATCAACAAATAGGGTGGCACGGTGGCGCAGCGGTAGAAATGCTGCCTTACAGCACTTGCAGCGACGGAGACCTGGGTTCAATCCCGACAACGGTTGCTCTCTGTACGGAGTTTGTACGTTCTCCCCGTGACCACGTGGGTTTTCTCCGAGATCTTCAGTTTCCTCCCACACTCCAAAGATGTACAGGTATGTAGGTAAATTGGCTTGGTCACTGTAAAAATTGTCCTTAGTGCATGTAGGATGGTGTTAATATGCGGGGATCGCATATTAACACTATCCTGTTTCCACGCTGTTTCTCTAAACTAAACTAAACAAAAACTAAAAGGATTGAAATGAAGAAAATTTGAAAACTGGGGAATTTACCATCATGTCAGCAACTCTTTTACTAATTACTTTCCTGAAGAAATGATCTAGCTAACAATACAATTACTGCTGACAATATCACCCCCAGATATTTTGCTATTTTAAGAATATGAGTTTAGTTAGCGAACCAAATTCTATCCCCATAAGAATGGACCTATTCATAATTATAAAGGCACTATATTTACATTTAGATAATATGTTCTGTGACCACAGGATTGCACAAATGCATCACTACCAATTGCATTTGTTTTTAAAATGAGCCACTGGTGTGGTGTGGAATGTTATGTTCACCGCAGGAAGCCAAACACGCCAACATGATAATGGCCTGATGATCTGCTGTACTGATATTGGTTAAGGGTTTAATATTGTTCAGGGCCCAGGAGAAAATGAACTTCCTCCTTTTGTTCTAAAGGATGACGCCAGATCTTTAACATCCAGTCTGAAGGAGTTAATGGGACATCATTGTAATATCTCATCCAAACGTCAGCACCAGTGGACACCATTAGTGCAACATCAGCTCAAAAGCCACACTCAAATTATGGTTTAGAGTCTCGAACACGTAATCATCTTTCTCAGAATGAAAAATGTTGCGATCAGGCTGCGTGTCACAATGCAAGAGGTGTATAAACCCAATTCTGGTCATCGGAAAAAGAACTTAAATGTGCAGAATGTCTTTGATCATATTTTCCAACTTTCCCATTTGAAGCAAGCACTGTTATAATATGCTGTTTAACGACGAGAAACATAAAGATAAACCTAAGTTGCCAGGAGTCCAGGTTTAAATTCCGCTATGTTAAATGCTTTCAAACATCTTTTTGAAAACAAGAAGTGCTATAGAACCAAATGTGTTAGTGATCACGGAACATCAGAGACAGGCTGCCAGCAAAATCTTAAATTCCAAGAAATGAGTGTTGAACGAGCTTTAGTCCATGCAGAAATATATCGATTTGACTCACTTCCAATTCCTTTATATACAATGGCTGATAAACGATATGTATTTATATTTACTATCATAAATATTTAGATTCACGTTGGGAAAGAATATCCCTTTCTCCCCAATCCATTTTGCTCATGCTGTCTTTAGTTTAATTTAGTTTAGAGATACAGCATATTACCTTTGGCCCATCAAGTCCACATCAACCAGCGGTCACGGTGGTGCAGCGGTAGAGTTGCTGCCTTACAGTGAATGCAGCGCCGGAGACCCGGGTTCCATTTGGACTAAGGGTGCTTGTCTGTACAGAGTTTGTACGTTCTCTCCGTGAACTGCATGGGTTTTCTCCGAGATCTTCGATTTCATCCCACACTCCAAAGACGTACAGATTTGTAGGTTAATTGGCCTGGTAAATGTAAAAATTGTCCTTTGTGGGTGTTGGATAGTGTTAATATGCAGGGATTGCTGGTCGGCGCGGTTCTGGTGGGCCGAAGGGCCTGTTTCCGTGCTGTAGCTCTAAACTAAACTAAATTAAATCCCTGCTACACTAACATACACCAGAGACAATTTACAAATTTTACCGAAACCGATTAATAGACAATAGACAATAGACAATAGGTGCAGGAGTAGGCCATTCAGCCCTTCGAGCCAGCACCGCCATTCAATGCGATCATGGCTGATCACTCTCAATCAGTACCCCGTTCCTGCCTTCTCCCCATACCCCCTCACTCCGCTATCCTTAAGAGCTCTATCCAGCTCTCTCTTGAAAGCATCCAACGAACTGGCCTCCACTGCCTTCTGAGGCAGAGAATTCCACACCTTCACCACTCTCTGACTGAAAAAGTTCTTCCTCATCTCCGTTCTAAATGGCCTACCCCTTATTCTTAAACTGTGGCCCCTTGTTCTGGACTCCCCCAACATTGGGAACATGTTTCCTGCCTCTAATGTGTCCAATCCCCTAATTATCTTATATGTTTCAATAAGATCCCCCCTCATCCTTCTAAATTCCAGTGTATACAAGCCTAATTGCTCCAGCCTTTCCACATACGACAGTCTTAACCCACAATACTGTGCGTCTTTGGAGTCTGGAGCACCCGGGGAAAACCCATGCAGTCGCAGGGAAAACACACAAACTCCAAACAGGCAGCACCAGTTGTCAGGATTGAACGCGGGTCTCTGGCACTGTAAGGCAGCAACTTCTTATCTTCTGTCTCACCCACACTGTATGACTCAATGACTCTATGACTCTTTGACACAATGTGCTTCTGTCATTTGTCCAGGTATGTGATCAGTGGTAAAATGATGACACCTGTAGACACCTCCAGGAGAGCTGCCCACGAAGACCTCATCATCTCTGTAGCATAGATTTTCACGGTAACAATGACTACCACCACATTTTCAAAGTTGTTGCTGACCCGTCTACCTATGGAAGAGTTACTCCTTTATGGTCGACTTCTTGTGAAATGTGTGAGTCAAACAAACCTTGGACCGTGTCTGTGAATGACCCACACTGTGCCCAAGAACAACGTGCCCAGCCCTGCAGCTCCACAGCTCAGCTGCTGTTTAGGGCCCTAGTGAGACCACACCTGGAGTATTGTGTGCAGTTTTGGTCTCCAAACTTGAGGAAGGACATTCCTGCTATTGAAGGAGTGCAGCGTAGGTTCACGAGGTTAATTCCCGGAATGGCGGGACTGTCATACATTGAAAGACTGGAGCGACTGGGCTTGTATACATTGGAATTTAGAAGGATGAGAGGGGATCTTATTGAAACATATAAGATTATTAAGGGATTGGACACAATTGAAGCAGGAAACACGTTCCTGATGTTGGGGGAGAACCGGGGGCCACAGTTTAAGAATAAGGGGTAGGCCATTTAGAACGGAGATGAGGAAGAGCTTTTTCACTCAGAGAGTTGTGAATCTGTGGAATTCTCTGCCTCAGAAGGCAGTGGAGGCCAATTGTCTGGATGCTTTCAAGAGAGAGTTAGATAGAGCTCTTAATGATAGCGGAGTCAGGGGATATGGGGAGAAGGCAGGAATGGGGTACTGATTGTGCATGATCAGCCATGATCACGGTGAATGGCGGTGCTGGCTCGAAGGGCTGAATGGCCTACTCCTGCACCTATTGTCTATTGGTTCTGGAAACAAGGTAAAAAAGCTAGAAGTCTTATTACCTGTGGCTTTTACTTCTACAAAGTAGAACTTGTGTTATGAATCAATTAATTTAATTATTCACAAAATGCTGGAGTAACTCAGCAGGTCAGGCAGCATCTCAGGAGAGATGGAATGGGTGATGTTTCGGGTCGAGACCCTTCTTCAGAATTAATACTAATTAATTTAATTAAATCAATAACTTCAACCTTTTTCTGACTGACTTCACTTGTCTGGTGTAAAATAAACCCCAGTGAGAATTAAGCAAAGTTATTCTCATGTCTTTTAAAACCTGATCCTTTTCTGAAACTATGTATACTCATAATATAAATATTTATATATATACTGTATATATAAAAGCAAATATATCCAGTAAACCTTAGCTGCTTTTATGTCAGTCTGAGGATAACTTTCTGTTGTAATCAAATGAGGAAATATTCAGCAGGCCAGGCATCATCTGTGGAAATGGAAATTCTGTTCAAATTTCGAGACATTTCATTAGAGCTGTTAAGCAAAAGTGTCTCAGATGTTAACTCTCGCTCTCTTTCCACAGGTGCTTCATCACCCACTGAACTTTTCCAAAGTTTTCAGTACTTAATTCATATTTTTAGCATCTGTGGTTATTTTTTATTTTTTCTGTTATCCAGATCTCCATCCAGATCTGTCACGAGTAAAGTAGGTCTTGTGAATCACCAAAGTCACAAACAGAGACTATTGCCAAGCTGAGCAGAAGTATGTTTTAGTTTAGTTTAGTTTAGTTTAGTCTAGTTTAGAGATATAGCGCAGAAACAGGCCCTTTGGCCCACTGGGTCCGCGCCGACCAGCGATCCCCGCACATTAACACTATCCTACACACACGAGGGACAATTTTTACATTTACTAAACCAATTTACCTACATACCTGTACGTTTTTGGAATGTGGGAGGAAACCAAAGATCTTGGAGAAAATCCATGTGGTCAAGGGGAGAACGTAGAAACTCCATACAGACATCTCCTGTCGTCGGGATCACAAAATGCTGGAGTAACTCAGCGGATCAGGCAGCATCTCTGGAGGGAAGGAATGGGTGACGTTTCGGGTCGAGACCCTTCTTCAGACAGGGATCTCCTGTCGTTGGGATCGAACCTGGCTCTTCTGCGCTGCAACTCTACCTCTACGCCACTGTGTCACCCCATGATTTTAATATCATCCCATCAGGACCATTTGATGAATTGCCCTTAAGTTGACAAACTGTCAGTGACTGCGGTGGGGAAATTTATCCTCAGTTGGAGACTGAAAATTTGTGGTCCCAGGAAGGTGAATTTAAAATGAATGGAGCAAATCTACAATTCGTTAAATGGGGCAATCAAAAATTTCCAACAATCTTTTTCCGGCGGTAATGGCCACGTATTATACAACTCCCCTCTGCACTGCCAAAAGATGGAAGTGAGGAATAGCTGCAAAACTGGGGGGTTGCTTGGCCGCATTGTTGAGGATGCACTAGCAACGCATCAGCAGATTTCTGCCTTCCCCCCCTTAGCCTTTCTTAGTTTAGTTTAGCTTATTGTCACATGTATCAAGGTGCAGGGAAAAACTTTGTTGCATGGTATCCATTCAGCAAAGAGACTATATATACATGATTACAATCAAGCCGTCCACCATGTACAGATCTGAGGAAAGACATTCTTGCCATGGAGGGAGTACAGAGAAGGTTCACCAGATTGATTCCTGGGATGGCAGGACTTTCATATGAAGAAAGACTGGATAGACTCGGCTTGTACTCGCTGGAATTTAGAAGATTGAGGGGGGATCTTATAGAAACTTACAAAATTCTTAAGGGGTTGGACAGGCTAGATGCAGGAAGATTGTTCCCGATGTTGGGGAAGTCCAGAACAAGGGGTCACAGTTTAAGGATAAGGGGGAAGTCTTTTAGGACCGAGATGAGAAAGTTTTTTTTCACACAGAGAGTGGTGAATCTGTGGAATTCTCTGCCACAGAAGGTAGTTGAGGCCAGTTCATTGGCTATATTTAAGAGGGAGTTAGATGTGGCCCTTGTGGCTAAAGGGATCAGGGGATATGGAGAAAAGGCAGGTATGGGATACTGAGTTGGATGATCAGCCATGATCATATTGAATGGCATGCTCAGGCTCGAAGGGCTGAATGGCCTACTCCTGCACCTATTTTCTATGTTTCTATGTTTCTATGTTTCTATGTTTCTATACAATGGTAGCAGAATCGGAGTTAACAGTGAGTGTCCTGTTGAAGTAATTGTGATGGTGCCGTTCTTGACCTCACCCCGTCCTGCCCAGAACCAGTGTAGAGCTCGGGTATGTAGGTTAATTGGCTGGGTAAATGTAAAAAAATTGTCCCTAGTGGGTGTAGGATAGTGTTAATGTACGGGGATCACTGGGCGGCACGGACTTGGAGGGCCGAAAAGGCCTGTTTCCGGCTGTATGTATATGATATGATATGATATCACGACCTGATTCTGAGCTAAGTCACACGGTTGAAAACATTGTGAGTTTTTGACTTGTGGGTTTTGATCCATTCTGAATGGCAACATATTTCTCAGGAAAAATCTCTCCTCCCCAATTGTAATGAATATTAGAATTAATAGCTGATGATGAAATCAATGCTATTCATAATATAACAATAGCATTCCACATCTTGTCATGATTATGTGCTGACAGATGGATACTTGAACTGATTATTTATTCACAAAATGCTGGAGTAACTCAGCAGGTCAGGCAGCATCTCGGGAGAGAAGGAATGGGTGACGTTTCGGGTCGAGACCCTTCTTCAGACTGATGTCAGGGGGCGGGACAAAGGAAGGATATAGGTGGAGACAGGAAGATAGAGGGAGATCTGGGAAGGAGGAGGGGAAGAGAGGGACAAAGGAACTACCTAAAGTTGGAAATTTGTCTCTCTACGACCACATTTTGACCCAGATTTCTTATGATGCTTGAACTGAAGTTGGTCAATTTGTTGAGCATTAGTAAGGACACGCTGGCAGCTTGAAAGATGTTGGACCAGAGTTTGCTGCATGCTTGTGAGCGAGATATTTTCCCTTCATACTTTTAACCATGAGGAGACTGAAAATTGAATGAATAGTGGAAAATTATAAAGGGGATTAAATTGGAAGCAATTGAGATGTAGAGAAAAAAAATAAGTCATAAAAATAAATCTGGTGGAGAAAAGTGAGTGAATGAAAGATAAAATAGCACAAATCTTGAACAGCTAGTGAGATTTGACCCAGCATCTTCAGCACAACATAAATATTATTCATTCTCTTTGAAGGAAATGAAATAATCAGAAGTGAATGCACTAGAAGTTCCAGTTTGCTCAATGCCTGCTGAATCTTTCTCTTTGGCAGCTTAATATTTACATCAAACAACAATTCCAATAGGAATAAACAAAATCTTGCTAAATCTATAAAAATCTCGATGAAATGCTTTCTTCCTGTAGAAAGTCATTAATGTCACTAGTCCCTGTGGATTATTAAGACTAAAGGTGTGTTCTTTGATTTTAGAACAGTGGTGATTAGGGGCATAATTTGATATGGTTACAGTTGTATCACAGAATGTCACATTAATAAAACAACTTGTAATTATAAATTACCTTTAACATCATAAAATGACATTTGCACCATTTACTGGGGTAGTTAATGGGGTAGATGACCAAATGCTTCATCAAAGAGGTCAAATTTATTTTATTTATTAATTCACAGATGTGAGCGTAATTGGCTGGGACAACATTAATTGGACCAAGCAGCATGTGAAGCCAGTTCAGAACGCAAGCTGAGTCAAACATATTTCTTGACACTTAATGGCAGGAGAAGACCTGGATAGCATGAAAGGTTCAAGGAGGAAGTGTTTGGAGCCAAGAACCTTTGTTGCCAAAGGCATGGTCAACAAGAGCGGCACGGTGGCGCAGCGGTAGAGTTGCTGCGTTGCAGTGCTTGCAGCACCGGAGACCCGGGTTCAATCCCGACTACGGGCGCTGTCTGTACGTATTTTGAACGTTCTCCTCGGTGACCTGCGTGGGTTTTCTCCGAGATCTCCGGTTTCCTCCCACACTCCAAAGACTTACAGGTATGTAAGTAATTGGCTTGGTTCAAGTGTAAATTGTCTCCTGGGTGTTTAGGATAATGTTAATGTGCAGGAATCGCTGGTTGGCACGGACTTGGCGGGCCGAAGGGCCTGTTTCCGCACTGTATCTCTAAACTAAACTAAACAAGACTGGAGCAATTAAATTGAAAATGAACAAGAGGCCAAATTTGGAGGACTGTAAATATCTGAGCAGAGCTATGGAGAGGAAGGTTGCAAGAAGATTTGAATGTGAAGGACGATAATTTTAAAACTGACTCTTTGCTTAACAGTGACCTAGATAACAAAAATGAGCACAGTACTAATACATAACTAGAACTGATGAAGTTAAGACATAGATAACAGGGCTTTGAATTACCTCAAGGAGATGAAATTTGTTGTATTGTTTGAAACTGTTGCCAGGTAATGGATCAAATTGGTGGATAGAAATGCAGACAATGGCTTTAACCTTTTGAATGGGTGGTTAGAAGATATCATTCTTCATCCTGTTGTCATGCTGGACAAACGGTCTTGTATCTTAGAGACAGTAGAGAGATTTAGAGCAGGGGTATGTTGTGATATTGCAGGGACTACTTTGTTGTATCACAAGGACTACTTTGTTTGCCTGTGTAGTAATGTCTATATAAGAGAATGAGGTGATTAGGTGGCCACTCTGGTTCCAGGTGGCCACGGAATAAACAGCCTGGATTTAAGCTCCAGCATCATAACCTTTTAAACACGTGTACTTGTGGTCCGTCCAGAGTCTCAACAAAGGTACAACAGATACCGGACCACGAAGTACAACAGGGTACACTGGTTGAACGGAAGATTCTCAATGTAGATGTGGAAGTAATTGGGTGGTGAGAGGGTGTCGGTGCTAATGGCACAGGAGCAGGAAGAGAAGCTATTCCAGGTAGTTTGCTGGTTTAGAGGTGGATCTGGGGGGGATGAGATTCCACCAAGGGCAAAGATGGTAAAGGGGATAAGCTGCAGTCAGCAAGCAAGAGGTGGCAGACTTTTCAAAAAGGATGAGGAAAATGTACCCTCAACCCAGGTTTGGACGCTTATGGTATGTTCAAGGAAAAGGAGATTAGAGATCCTGTGAAAATTGTCAAGGACACATAATTGATGGCAGATTTGAAGGTGAGGGGAATACAACTTCTCCTCCCCTTATATTGGCTCCATATTACTATCGTTAACTTATTTCACTCTCTGTGAAATAAGTGAAATAAGTTAACTATATGGAGCCAATATGAGGTCCACAATATGTGACGTTGAGTGATTTGATGTTCAAAAGGAATAGGAACGAGTGACTTTCGTCTAATTGGAGGGTCCAACAAATGAGGTGGAATGGCATGAGGAGAAGGAAAGGGAAAGCGAGAGAAAAAAGCGAGAGGTTGGGATGGGGTGAGTGGAAACCTGGGAGAAAATTTGGTCAGAGGGAAAAAAGCAAGGAAGACAACTGACAGAAAGAACAGCTTGGATGCTCCCAATCTTAGCGGCAATAGTCTATGAGATACTTATACATGCAGAGGATAGACGAGAAAGAATAGAGTTTTAAGAAGGTAGTTTGCGATATAGAATAGGTGAATGTCTTAGTATTTCAGGATAATTCTGGAATAATGAACAGTTTTAGTTTATAATTTTTTTTTTGTGCCAGCCCGAAGTTAGAATTAGTTCAACCAATTATTTGCCATTTACTGTATGTTCAAATCATGAACTTAGAGGGACTGGAATGAGATGGTGCCAAATAATATGGGCCAGATGAGCTAATGGTTTAGAGGTGGATTAAACTGGTAATGGAGATAAAGGTGTGGTGGAGAAAATCAAGTAGATCTGAGTGGGAAGGAACTGCAGATGCTGGTTTAAACCGAGGGTAGGCATATAAAGCTAGAGTAACTCAACGGGCCAGAACGCATGTCTGGAGGAAAGGAATAGGTGACATTTCGGGTCGAGACCCTTCTTCAGACTGAGATTCAGGAGAAAGGGAAACTAGAGACATGGACGGTGATGTAGAGAGATGTAGAACAAATGAATGATAGAAATGCAAAAAAGAAACAATGATAAAGGAAACAGGCCATTGTTAGCTGAGGGCTAAGTGAAAACACATTGCAGACAATGAGACGGAACAAGATGACTTTGAAGCTAGAATAATGACTAGGGATGGACGTGGTCGGAGGAGGTATCTGTGGTTGTAGAAAGAACCATAAGCAAAGCAATTAGGGATTTTACAGGAACAGTTTAGAAAAAATTAAGACGGAGCGTTTCTTTAGGCACAGACACAGAAATAATTTCAGTCCAAAATAGCAATGCAGTGGACTTTTCAAACAACATTTATGGACATAAAATAAAAATGTATAAATCATAATGAAATTAGAAAATTTATTTCACGGTGCTTTGCGATGCCTCCATTGCAATTAAAATTTGATGAGGAATAATTACTACAGCAGTGTGCAGCAAATAAAAAAGTATGGAATGAAAACCTGCATAAAACCATTGTGGAGAAATGCGAGGAGCCCTCTGAGCAGTAATTAAGGCGGCATAAAGTGAAATGGCGAGTTATACAAATTGCATGATGGGTTTTAGATGAGAAGAGAGCAGCCAAGCAATTCTGCTGCAATATTTTTGCTATGCATGTCTATTAATAAATACTGTTATTGAATACCTCAAAGCACCTGCAGGTTTATGATAAGGGTAATAATAAATAAGAAAAGGCTATGGCTTCAGAATGTGGAGAGGGATATCAAGGGTCGCTTTCCTATACAGCCAGATCAGATAATGAGGTTGCTGATTTATTTTCCTTTCTTTGTGAAGATGTGAATCTCTTCTCCTAAGCCTTTGTTAACTTTCTGCCCATTTCATTTTTCTCCTTCTGGGTACGAGTCTTGGATTTTCTATTGAAAAGAGGGCAGGAACCTCGAAATCAAAGAATCAGAGCTAAGGTGCTGCCCCACTGATCAGCTCTATTAAATCTCCCTTCTCCCAGTTTTGGTCGCTGGTATTTGCTCAGGTCTGCCTCTGGCAGTTTGACACAGTACTCCACATTGGTGCTGATCATGTTTTCTGTGTCTACTTTGCAATTTTATTGCCTCCTTCTGCAGCTACAAAGACAAACATTAAAAAATGTTACTAAGATGCTGCCTAGTTATATGGAGAGAGTGGAGAAACTGGGATTGTTCACTTTTGAACAGAAATCAGCAAAGGGCAACTTAGAAACATAGAAACGTAGACAATGGGCGCAGGAGGAGGCCATTTGGCCCTTCGAGCCAACACCGCCATTCATTGGGATCATGGCTGATCATCTACAATCAGTAACCTGTGCCTGACTTCTCCACATGTCCCTTCACTAGCACTGAGAGCTCTACCTAACTCTCTCTTAAATTCATCCAGTGAATTGGCCTACCACTGCCTTCTGTGGCAGAGAATTCTACAAATTCACAACTCTCTGGGTGAAAAAGTTTCTTCTCACCTCAGTTTTAAAAGGCCTCCCCTTAATTCCTGGACTGTGTCCCCTGGTTCTGGACTCCCCCAACATTGGGAACATTTTTACTGCATCCAGCTTGTCTAGTCCTTTTATAATTTTATACGTCTCTATAAGATCCCCTCTCATCCTTCTAAACTCCAGTGAATACAAGGCCAGTCTTTTCAATCTTTCCTCATATGACAGTCCCTCCATCCCAGGGATTTACCTTGTGAACCTATTCTGCACTGCCTCAATAGCAAGGACGTCCTTCCTCAAATTAGGAGACGAAAACTGCACACAATATTCCAGATGTGGTCTCACCAGGGGCCTATACAACTGCAGAAGGGCTTCTAGTTGCGGCACCAGTATCGAGCCTTGTGGCACTCCACTCTCCACTGTCTGCCATTCTGAAAAGGACTTATTTATTCCTACTCTTTGCTTCCTGTCTGCCAACCAATTCTCTATCTGTGTCGATACCCTATCCCTAATACCATGTTCTCTAATTTTGCTCACCAACCTTCCGTGTGGGACCTTATCAAAGGCTTTCTGAAAGTCTAGATACACTACATCCACTGGCTCTCCTTCATCCATTTTACTTGTCACATCCTCAAAAAATTCCAGAAGATTAGTGAAGCAGGATTTCCCCTTCATCAATCCATGCTGACTTGGACCAATCCTTTTACTGATATCCAAATGCACCGTTATTACCTCTTTAATAATTGACTCCTGCATCTTCCCCACCACCGATGTCAGGCTAACTGGTCTATAATTCCCTATTTTCTCTCTTGCTCCTTTCTTGAAAAGTGGGATAACATTAGCTGCCCTCCAATCCACATGAACTGATCCTGAATCTATAGAACATTGGAAAATGATCACCAATGCGTCCACGATTTCTTGAGCCACCTCCTTGAGTATCCTGGGATGCAGACCATCAGGCCCTGGGAATTATCAGCCTTCAGTCCCATCAGTCTACCCAATACTATTTCTTGCCTAATGCAAATTTCTTTCAGTTCCTCTGTCTCCCTTGATCCTCTGTCCACTAGCATATCTGGGAGATTGTTTGTGTCTTCCTTAGTGAAGACAGATCCGAAATACTTGTTCAACTCTTCTGCCATTTCCTTGTTACCCATAATAATTTCCCCCGTTTCTGCCTTCAAGGGACCCACATTTGTCTTTACTAATCTTTTTCTCTTAACATGCCTCAAGAAGCTTTTTCTGTCCTTCATTATATTCTTGGCCAGCTTTGCTTCGTACCTCATCTTTTCAGGCCGTATTGCCCTTTTTGCTCTCTTCTGCTGTCCTTTGAAAGTTGCCCACTCCTCTGGCTTTCCGCTACTCTTTGCTATCTTATACATCTTTTCTTTTAGTTTTATTCCACCTCTAACTTCCCTTGACAGCCACGGTTGCCTCTTACTCCCCTTAGAATCTTTCTTCCTCTTTGGACTGAAATGATCCTCCATCTTCTGGATTATGCCCAGAAATTCCCGCCATTGCTGTTCCATCGTCATTCCAATGGTTCATTGGACAACACTAAATCCAGAATTGATTCTCTCTGGTAGGCTCTAGTACAAGCTGCTCTAAGAATCCATCTCGGAGGCACTCTACAAACTCCCTTTCTTGGGGTCCGGAACCAACCTCATTTTTCCAGTCTACCTGCATATTAAAATTCCCCCATAACTACAATGGCATTACCTTTGTTACAATACAATATATCTTTATTGTCATTGTACAGGGGTACAACAAGAATGGGAATGCGCCTCCCATACGATGCAATAATTTAATTAATTTAAACAACAACAACCCAACGAAACAAATTGTAACAGTTTTAAGACAGCATAAAGTGCAAGTAGATCTGTGCCGGATCACTATGCGATGTGACCATCCGGGTCAGCAGGACCGGTTCATAGCAGCTATGGCCCTGGGGATGAAGCTGTTCCTGAGTCTGGAGGTGCGGGCGTAGAAGACCTTGTATCGTCTGCCCGATGGAAGGAGTTCGAACAGACTGTTGCAGGGGTGTGAAGAGTCTTTGCGGATGCTGGTGCCTTTTCTGAGGCATCGTGTGTTGTAGATGCACTCCAAATCTGGTAGCTGTGTTCCGATGGTCCTCTGAGCTCTATGGACTACCCGCTGAAAAGCTTTCCTTTTTGCCTCCGTGCAGCTGAGGTACCACACAGGGATGCCATGCGTTAGGATGCTCTCTGTGGTGCAGCGGTAGAAGGTCATCAGCAGCTGTTGGGGTAGACCAGACTTTTTCAGTGTTCTTAGGTAGAACAGTCGTTGCTGTGCCTTCTTGACCAGCCAGCAGTGTTATTGGACCATGTTAGGTCCTCCGAAATGTGAGTGCCCAGAAACTTGAAGCTAGACACTCTCTCCACACTGTCCCCGTTGATAAAGATCGGGGTGTATTCCCCGTTATGTGACCTACGGAAGTTGATGATCAGCTCCTTGGTCTTGGTGGTATTTAGGGACAGGTTGTTATCAGAGCACCAGTCCGCCAGGTTCTGCACCTCCGCTCTGTATTTTGTTTCATCACCGTTGGTGATAAGCCCGATCACCGTTGTGTCGTCTGCAAACTTGACAATGGTGTTGGTGTCGAATGCAGGAACACAGTCGTGTGTGAAGAGGGAGTAGAGCATAGGGCTCAGAACACAGCCCTGTGGTGTGCCGGTACTCAGGGTGATAGTGGAGGACAGGTGCGGACCCATTCTCACTGCCTGCGGTCGCTCCAGCAGGAAGTCCAGGATCCAGTCGCATAATGACGAGCTGAGGCCTAGCTGGTGGAGTTTGGTGATGAGCTTGGTGGGGATGACCGTGTTGAAGGCAGAGCTATAGTCTATGAATAGCATCCTCACGTACGTGCCCCGTCTCTCCAGGTGAGTCAGGACAGTGTGAAGAGCCAGAGAGATGGCGTCCTCTGTGGATCTATTTGCCCTGTATGCGAATTGATGTGGGTCCAGTGAGTCAGGGATACTGGATTTGATGCCAATTTAAACTCCAGCTGCAACTTACACCCAATATCCAGGCTACTGTTTGGGGGTCTGTAGATAACTCCCATTAGTGTCTTCTTACAATTCCCCAACTCTATCCACAGTGACTCTACATTGTCAGTCCCAATGTTACCTCTCGCAAGGGACTGAATTACATCCCTCACCAACAGAGCTACCCCACCTCCTCTGCCCACCTGCCTGTCCTTTCTATAGGACGTATAACCCTGAATATTCAGTTCCCAGGCCTGATCCTTCTGCAGCCACGTCTCTGTAATTCCCACAATGTCATACCTACTAGTCTCTATCTGAGCCTCAAGCTCATCCACTTTATTTCTTATAGTACTTTTAATCCTTTGCTCAGCTCAGCTTCCACATCGATTCCTATTACACTTGGCCATTCTCTCCTATTCCTTCGTGAGTTTCCTGTCCCATTAATTCTGGGGGGTTTTGTAATTTTTCCTATAGTCTCTTTCCCTTTAACTCCATCCTTGTCTATCCCATTTGAACGTAATTAATCTGTGCAAATTTAAGAAGAGTTTTGATAATAAGGGGAGATTGTTTCAACTGCTATTTGCTAATAAACAGTGAACATTAATTTAATATAATTGGTGAAAGAATCAGGGGTGAAATGGGGAAAACATTAATTCTATGAATTGTTGTTGTCTGAGAGGATGCTGGCAGCAAATATTTAAAGGAGGATCAGATACTATATATCAGTCGAAGGAATATATCACAGGATCATTGCAAAGCGCAGAGAAGTGGTCTAATTGAACAAATCTTTCCTATTGCCATCACAAACCCAAGAGCCACTTTTTGTGTTAAATGATTTGATGTACCTTATTACATTTCTTGGAAACCTTTTGATTCCTAGATTTAGACATAATGTGTGAAAGATTTTATTCTGATTTGTCATCAATGGTTTCAATTTATACCTTTGCATTTTGCTATTTAATTTGTTCTGGTTGCACACAATGTAAGGTTGGCTTCATTGGGAGTGCAGATTTCTAAATTTGGATGGCTTTCTGATTCAAGCTTTGATCAGAGCTATGAATAGCTTAAGTAGGCCCACAACTTTGTGCAATATTTAGGGAATGTAACATTGCCAATTCTGCTTTGCTTTGCAAACTAAGGCCATGTCTGGCAATTGGTGTTTAGATTTAGAAAATACTTCAGAAGCCTAGTATTAACTTTAAGATTATGCCATTTTGGTCTGTACTTCTCAGGTACCTCAAATTGCCTTAGCATTGAGCTACTTGAGTGTCATTGCATTATCAGTGTAGGGGAAAAAAAACTGCGGATGCTGGTTTAAATCGAAGGTAGACACAAAATGCTGGAGTAACTCAACAGGTCAGGCAGCATCTCTGGAGAGAAGGAATGGGTGACGTTTCGGGTCGAGACCCTTCTTCAGACTCACAGATATGTGGGCTAATGTACTCTGTTGCTAAGAATGTATGTGGGCTAATAAGTAGTGAACATTAATTTAATATAAATTATGTGGGCTAATGTACTCTGTTGTTGTCTGAAGAAGGATCTCGACCCGAAACATCACCCATTCCTTCTCTCCAGAGATGCTGTCTGACCCACTGAGTTACTCCTGCATTCGTGTCATTGCATTAGCAATTGGTCTGATGAGTTGTGCCCCATCTGGTGCTATTTGCTGTTATGCTGCTGTGCACGAGATATTTAAATGGCATTGATGACAGCAGTAGGAGAAGGTAAGTTTACCAACAATCTTAAGACTACTGTGCGATTCTCTTCAGAACCTGCTGCAAAAACAATTGCAACAGCAGGATTGCAAGCAGAAATAATCTTACTTTCTTTACAAACTGTTGCCTAAACCTCATGATAATCTTTTGCGCATAAACCACGATACAATAAAAATATTTTCCCAAAAAATGGAAAAATGGAATTGCATTAACAACCAGTCGTACAATACATTTACTACTTCACCTTCTATTGCAGCCCATTATGTATTGAACGTGTCTCTGTGGCTTAGCAACATGCCATAGCAACAGAGTATATTAGCCCACATATCTGTACCATGTTGGATACTACACTCCTTCAGTACAATGGAACATTCACAATAAGATCTCATTTTTAAATGCTATATTGTTAAACACGTGTTTCATAGAGTGAAAGTGTTAACATTATTCAATATATATGAAAACCAATCCATTTATATTAAATTGATGTATTACTTAACTGGAAACTTAACTGGAAGCAATATTTTTCTGAAGTTGGTGTGATTGTTTTGTGGTTTTATGTTATTAATTATTAGAATAAATCGAGCATTTGCAGTGTTCTAGGTAATAGTTTGGACAACATTGTACAATCCTTCTTGAGTTTCCTCCCTTGAATGGGGTTAGGAGAGAGAGATAGATCAGCTATGATTGAATGGAGGAGTAGACTTGATGGGCCAAATGGCCTAATTCTATTCCTATTCCTTATAACGTTATGACTTCAATGCTGTCATTTGTTTCAAATACTTCTCCAATTGACTTAAGCATTACCAGCGCCAGTCAGTGTCAATTTCGATCTCCAACCTTTTAACAAAACGTTTAGCAGATAAATGGCAATATCAGGCAATGTGCAACTGGCAGATGTGTTAAACTAATGTGGAAGGACCATGCTCCTAGCTGACGTGGTTGGCCAAAGTCATCACATTGCATATAATCCCATCTACAGGGTAGTCGGGGCAACATGAAGGAGAACTGAACACCTCCGCTCAGTCCGCCTTAACCGTCCTGATCTCCCAGTGGCTCAGCACTTTAACTCCCCCTCCCGTTCCCAATCTGACCTTTCTGTCCTGGGCCTCCTCCATTGTCAGAGTGAGGCCCAGCGCAAGTTGGAGGAACAGCACCTCATATTTCGTTTGGGTAGTTTACACCCTAGTGGTATGAATATTGACTTCTCTAACTTCAAATAGCCCTTGCTTTCCCTCTCTTTCCATCCGCTCCCCCTTCCCAGTTCTCCCACCAGTCTTACTGTCTCCGACTGCATTCTATCTCTGTCGTGCCCATTCCCCTGACATCAGTCTGAAGAAGGGTCTCGACCCGAAACGTCACCCATTTCTTCTCTCCAGTGATGCTGCCTGTCCCGCTGAGTTACTCCAGCATTTTGTGTCTACCTTCGATTTAAGCCAGCATCTGTAGTTCTTTTCTACACATGAAGGAGAGGGTCATGCATGACAATCAGTTGTCTATTGTGGCATAAGGTCCTTCATAATCTTTTCCTACTATCTTTTCATCTTTCACATGTTGCAGTTGAACTTGATCAATGCTATCAATTCAAGTTCGCGAATTGCCATACCTAGTATTTGCACCACAGGCTATGAATATAGGAGCATACACCATTTTAGCAGGATAGATCATGTGCTGCAAAAAAATCAATAGATATTGGACTTTAGTATATCCCACAGCCCTCTGAGGTGGAGCCTTTGAAACATTTATAATCATCCATTGAATCATGTTATTTTTTCATTTCAGTTCTAAATGGTTGATCCTTTATACTGAGATTATACCCCTTTGTTCTAGACTCTTCAGCTTAAATGAAATATTAAAAATATCTACCAAAGCAATCTCTCTCAGAATCTTATATGTCTCAATGAGATCACTTTTCATTATTCATGAATTCCATTGACAATCAACTGTCAGAGGTTATAGGGTGAAGGCAGGAGAATGGAGTTAGGAGGGAAAGATAGATCAGCCACGATTGAATGGCGGAGTAGACTTGATGGGGCGAATGGCCTAATTCTACTACTATTCCTTGTAATCAGCCATTTTAGCCAATCTCCCTCACAGGACAACCTTCTCCGCCCATGAATCAATCTTATCAATTAGTGCTTCACAAGGCAATAGGTCCAGACACTGAAGCTGCTCACAGAATCACAAAATATTTACAGCATGGAAGAAGGCCATTCAGATTGTTGAATTGACACAGTAGTCCATTCCTGGTGATATATTTCCAGGTCAACGTGGTGTATGACTTACAGTGGTGTCGCCATGTGGTCTTTATCAGCGTAGATGTCACAGGTTGGGGAGGCAATGTAGGAGTAGCCTGGAAAAATAACCATAATCTATTTTGCAAATGATACACACTGTAACTATTATGTGGAGATGGACAAGGGAATGAATGTTTAGAGTGCTGGACAGAGTGCCAATTACACAAAACTGCTTTAATCTGCATGGTGACTTCTTCAGAGTTGCTATGTTCTTTCAGCCAACTGGGGGTACTGTCAAATAGTAAGATTAAATGAGAACTTACCAGTTCGAAGTTTGATCTGTATTTTATGAGGAGTTACGATGAGGGATTACGTGAAGACCCCGTCCAGCACGCATGCGCGACATTCTTCAAAGCAGCGGTGTGGATTCACAGAAAAAACACAACGATTGAAATAAATATAGTAAAGAAAGAATAAGAACTTAATTACCAGTTGATCTGTATAAGAGAGGGTGGGAGCGGAGGGCACGTAATCCCTCATCGTAACTCCTCATAAAATACAGATCAAACTTCGAACTGGTAAGTTCTCATTTAATCTTACTATTTTATTTCGGAGTGACTACGTGAAGACTTCAAAGCTCTGTGATTCCGAACCGTGTACCAGCTCATGCTTCACTCACTGTCTGAAGACCTTAGAGGGAGGAAGTATGTTATCGCAATCAAGAAACCTGTTTGTGAGCAAAAAAGGTTTATTAATGACAACAAAAAACAGAGAGCTCCCCAGGGCTCAAATTAAATATTATCTGCAGACTCTAAAATTCTGTCTGCAAATGTAGCAGGTTGCGCCAGCGGTTTATTATAAAACCTTTGGAAAGTTCTTTCTGAGGACCATCCTGCTCTGGCCAGAATATGGTCCATAGGCACGTCCATTCGACTAGCCGCCGACGTAGATGCAGCCCTGGTGGAGTGAGATTTGTAAATATTAGTATTGACTCCCGCGGACTTAAGCACCTGCTTGAGCCACCTTGAAATGGTTTGGCTCGTCACCTGACCGTGAGGCTTCTTGTGGCTTATCCATAAGGCTTTTTCTCTCCCTCTTAAGTTATATGTTGTGTCTATGTAATTGGCGAGATGGGTCTTGGCACACAGCCGTGGGTCAGATGAATATGCCCAGAACTCCATGACTGGAGGCGTGGTACCTGGTCTAGTTTGTTTGACCAGTCCCTGAATATGGAATGTGAAGCAGTCCAATGACTCTGTCATGCTGTCCAGCCTCAGAAGGTGGAGGGACTGTACCCTTTGAGCTGACACTAGTGCCATGAGCATGACTGATTTCAGTGTAAGTTGTTCCAGCGTGAGTGCCCTGGGCGGTGGCCATCCCCTAAGGTACGTCAGCACAATGCTGACATCCCAGATCTGAGTGTACCTTGGTCTGGGGGGGTTAGTGTTAAAAATGCCCCTCATGATTTTGATTACTAGTGGATGGGACCCCAAAGCCAGTTGTCCTGCTGCTGGAACCAAATAAGCTGACAACGCACTCCTGGCTGTATTTATGGCGCTGTAGCTGAGTCCTTCTCGATGTAATCCAACCAGGAATTCCACAACACTGGTGGGTGTCGCTGTAGTGTAGGTAGTTCCTGTTTTGGAGCAATACCGTTCCCATTTCCTTATGTTGGTCAGGTATTGTCTCCTGGTGGACTCCCGGTGGGATGCGGTCATCATGTTGATGGCGTCCTCAGACAGTCCCAGGCCCAGTAGAGGTCTTTTTAGAATCTGCAAGCCAGGAGATTGACTCTGTCATGGCATGGGTGACTAATGCCTGACACTGGGTGGATTAATAATTCCGGACTGCTGGGGAATTCCAACGGTGTTTCGACAGCCATGTCGAGGGCCACTGGGTACCATGGCTGTGTAGGCCAGTCGGGTGTTATCAAGATTCCTGAAGCGGAATCCAATTGAATCTTGCGTAACACCCGACTGATGAGGCAGAAGGGAGGAAAAGCATAAAAGAACATTTTCCCCCCAATACAGCGTGAATGCATCAACTGCTGCTGCCTCAGGGTCTGGTTCCCAAGCGACATACGTTGGTACCTGGTGATTCAGCCTGGATGCAAATAGATCGATATCTGGTGTGCCATATTGCTTTGTAATTTCGGCAAATACTTTGGGATTTAACATCCATTCGATGTTATCGTTAAATTTGCGTGACCTGGTGTCTGCCACTGTATTTTGCTTACCTGGTAGGTAAGTTGCTGATAACCAAGTATGTCTTTCGACACACCATTCCCAGATTAGGTTGACCAATTTGTCACACGATATTGACTTTATACCACCCATGTGGTTGATATAAGCCACCACCGTGGTATTATCTAATTGCAACCGGACATGTGCATGATGCGTATTAGATGAATATGCTTTTAAACCATAAAACGCACCCAACATTTCTAAATCGTTGATACCCCGTGTCTGTAGGCAAGATGATTCAGAATTAGTCCATCTGCCCCCTGTGCTGGATTGCATGTTAGTTGCTCCCCAGCCCAAAGCACTGGCATCCGTTTGAATGGTTAATACTGGGTTGGTGATTATTATGGGACTGGAACTGAGCCTAATGTTCCTTGTCCACCATTGTAACTCTGTAATGGATTCAGCAGTTAAATACATAGCTCGGTCAAAGTGACCTGAGTTTTGCTTTAGTGCGTGCACTTTTGCTCTTTGTAAATTTTGGTAGTGCAAAGGTCCAAATTGTACAGCTGGAAAAGCTGCTACCATTTTACCAATAACTCTAGCTACCTGCCGTATGGTTGGCTGACGTTTATGCATTAGTTCGTGGCATGATAGTGCCAATTGTGATGCTTTTCCCTTTGGCAGAGTTACAACCATGCGAACAGTATCAATCGTAAATCCAAGATAGTCCATGGTAGTGGACGGTGTAAAATTGGATTTATCTGGATGTATGACAAACCCCAAAGTTTCAAACAAACGTTTGGTGGCTGCTACTGCCAAAATAGCTGTCTCCAAGGTTTTCCCTACTATTAAAATGTCGTCTAAGTACGCCATGACTATATGCTTTTGTTTTCTCAATACCGCCAAGGCGGGTTTTAAGATTTTAGTGAACAACCTTGGAGCGGAGGTTAGTCCATTTGGTAAGGCTTTAAATTGCCATAGCTGTTTCATCCAGATAAATTTTAAGTATTTACGGTGCTCCTTGTGTATGGGTACTGAGTAGTAGGCATCTTTTAAATCAATGCCTGCTAGAAAGTACCCTGTAGAAATCAAAAGTCTGGCGGTTTGAAAAGTTTCCATCTTAAAATGTGTATACTTAACTGACTCGTTTAACGTCGTTAAGTCAATGATGATGCGACATCCACCATCTTTTTTAGTTTTAGTGAAGATATTAGACACAAATTCCAAAGGTTCATGTTTTGTTCTTTCAATGACACCTTTTGCTAGTAGCCTCACAAGTTCAGCTTGACCCTCTTGTTTCTCTTTGACTGAGAGGGTGAATACCCTTTGGGGTATATGCTGAACTGGCGGAATGTTTACATGAACAAAGTCAATTTTATAGCCATGAATGCAGCTTAGTATGTACTTGTCATTAGTAATGGTTTCCCATGCATCCAAAAACAAGTGCAATCTCCCCCCTGATAGTATAGAGTCCCTACTGCTCATATGCCGAGAGGTACCAGACCCACCTACCTCCATGGTTACTGGTGTTAATTTTTCTTCTGCCTCTTCGCTGGACGATGAGGTGTCTGCTGGGCTGTAGAGGGCTGCTGTTGACGTTGATGTTGTTGTTGGGGGTGGCGCATTTTCCATGGGGTCCGCTCTGGGCCCTGGCCTAAAAAAGGCTTACGGGGAATGGTTGCGGACCCCGAGCTTTCACCAGTCCCATATGGTGGTCTATGACTGGTGGACGCCGTGAGGTACTGCCGCCTGGGTTTGTTAGGTCTGCTCGGTCCCAAACCTGCCCTCACGAGACCAAAGGTCTTGGATTCTTCCTCTAGGTCTTTCACCTTTTTTGGAAGATCCTTTCCAAAAAGCAGAATTGGAGGTTCTGAACCCGGTGTTTTGCAGAGTCCCGCAAACTTAGGGTTGAGGGCAGGCTTGATGATTTCCTTCCGTAAAATATTTATCTGGTATTGAGTGGTGCACAGCAGAGCTAATGTATCTTGCTGATTTGTGGAGATGTCCACACCATCAATGGACCGAGCATATGATGTTATCCCTGCAGTCAGGAGATTAAGGATTTTCTGGAGCTTCAACTCCAGGTTCCTGATGTTCTGCCCCAAATGTCCCCAAATTTGGCTGTTTACAGCTGGTACATTTAATGATGTACAATTTTCTGGGGCTGTATATAGCTCAAGAGCCTCATTGACCACCCGTTCTTGTAGGGGTTTTGAGGACAGGTGGTCAATGCTGGCTGCAAGTTTCGGCTCTAAAGGCCGACCCCCTCGTGGAATGACCACGTAGCGGTTGACCACACCCAGCAGCTCTTCCTGATCCTGTACACTCTGCGTACTCCGGACATCTTCAGCCAACAACCCCTCTTCTTGACCAGCCCAGACCTGGTCGCCAATGCTGCCTTCAAAAGAAGGTGAGGCAATGGCCAGTGCCGTAAAGGGCACTGCGGGAGTACCTGGGCTCCCTTGGCGAGTCTGCTGCTGCTCTCTCAGCAGATCTCGCTGGAGCATTTGCTCCATAAGCCGTTCCATTCGGCTTAGGCGGCTGCCAGTGCCGCTCTGGAGCGGTGTGGCATCTTCATCCGAATCGTCGGATACTACCGCCCGGTTCTGGCTGCAGGTACCTCCAGCTCGCTGCTCAGGCTGCACTAGCGGTGCTGGGCTCGGCTCGGTAGTTGCTGCCGCCTCTTGCCCCCCCTCCAAAGAACGTTCCTCAATGGAAGACGAACGGGGGCGAGCTGCAAATTTCTTTCCTCTGGTCTTGCTCATCTTGGGACCTAAAGCAGACCACAGAGAAAATACTCACGGCCACGGTAGAACTTACCTGTCGGCCCGACTTTTTAAATTGTAGCGGGAGCACCTTGAACTCCCGTTCGTCGCGGGTGCACTGCATGAACGCTAATGTCGCGCATGCGTGCTGGACGGGGTCTTCACGTAGTCACTCACGTGACTCCGAAATAAAATCTCTGATTTTTGCCTTGTGGATGCTGGAATGACATTCAGATGTGAGGACGTGAGTCACTCAGCAGTAGATAGCCATCGTCCTATTATGTACGTAGCTGGTGAGTTGTTGTGCCATTGAATGTTAAGGGCAGGTAGTTAAGCTCTCACTGGTTGGGGATTACTATCATCTGGTGCTTTTGTGCTACATTTCAGTCTTAAAGTTGATTCAGTCTTAACACACGGGGGCATCAGCAGCTTTATTTGTCGAAAAGTTGCAAGTAGAATGGGATATTGTGCAATCAGCAGCAAACATCTCCACTTCTGAACCTGCAATAGATGGAAGGCTAATGTCGAAACTGTTAGGGTTGGGTCCAGGAGGATCTCCTGCAGTGATACCTTGGAGATGGGAGGATGGACTTCCAACAACCGCTGACATCTTCTCTTGTGCAACATATGTCTCCAACCACTGCAGTCAATTCCTTTCAATGCCCATTGACTTTTTTTCAGGAAACTTAGCTCTGGAATTTAGCTCTCTGGATCAAGGCTCTAATGTGGTTCCGGGCCGATTGGTCCCAGCAAACCCTAGACTTGGCATCCGTGATTAGATCATTGATGAGTAAATGCTGCTTGACTGCATTGTTGATGACTCATTCCAACACTTTGTTAATGACTGAGATGGGCGGTAATTAGTTCACTTGGATTTGGCCTGCTTTTCATGAATAGGGCATACATGGACAATTTTCCATACCGCTGTGCAAATTCCAGTATTGTTATTAGACTGGAACACAGTCTGAAGAAGGGTCTCAACCTGAAACGTCGCCCATTCCTTCTCTCCAGAGATGCTGCCTGTCCCGCTGAGATACTCCAGCATTTTGTGGCTACCTTGTCTAAAGGTACAACTAGTTCAGGAGTGCAGGTCTTCTCAATGGCAGCTGGGATGTTGTCTGGTTCTGTAGACTTTACTACATCAGTGGTCTTGGCCATTATGCAAGTGAATCAACTTGGATGGAGACTTGACAATACATTGATTTCATGATTCAATGATACTTTATTGTCACATGTCCCTAGGTACGGTGAAATTGTTTTTGCCTAAAATACCCAAAGTACACAAAAGAGTCGCCATGTTTCTGGCAGTGACAAAGTTACAAAAGTGCTAATTAGATTCATGTTGGTCCCTCTTTGTTCTCAGCGGCACAGCCTGACTGTCTCTCTATGGACCCTGCTCACCCCACCGCCTCTCCCCTCTCCCCACAGCCTCTCCCCTCACCCCACCGCCTCTCCCCTCACCCCACCACCTCTCCCCTCACCCCAACCTCTCACCCCACCACCTCTCCCCTCACCCCAACCCCTCTCCCCTCACCCCACCCCCTCACCCCACCCCCTCACCCCACCACCTCTCCCCTCACCCCAACCCCTCTCCCCTCACCCCACCCCCTCACCCCACCCCCTCACCCCACCACCTCTCCCCTCACCCTACCACCTCTCCCCTCACCCCAACCCCTCACCCCACCACCTCTCCCCTCACCCCAACCTCTCACACCACCACCCCACCACCTCTCCCCTCACCCCAACCTCTCACACCACCACTTCTCCCCTCACCCCAACCTCTCACACCACCACCCCACCACCTCTCCCCTCACCCCAACCTCTCACACCACCACCCCACCCCCTCACCCCACCCCCTCACCCCACCACCTCCCCTCACCCCACCCCCTCACCCCACCCCCTCACCCCACCGCCTCCCCTCACCCCACCCCCTCATCCCATCACCTCTCCCCTCACCCCACCCCCTCACCCCACCACCTCTCCCCTCACCCTACCACCTCTCCCCTCACCCCACCATCTCTCCCCTCACCCCACCACCTCTCCCCTCACCCCACCCCTCACCCCACCCCCTCACCCCACCGCCTCTTCCCACCCTGTCCTCACCCCACCGCCTCTTTCCACTTTGGTGGAAAAAATAAACTAGCAGATAACATTTTGGAGAGAAAGTTTACAATTTCCAGACGCTGGTTTACAAAAAAAAAGTCAGTAAATATTATTATACAGTATGGTGTACTCGTAAAGGAATGTTTGTTGGATTTTCATAAGGCTTCAGTGAGACCACATCCCAAAGTACTGAGGTTTAAACTAATGTCACAGTGGGATAGACCCAGGAAAGGATTAGACTCATAGAGCTATAGAGTGATATAGTGTGGATACAGGCCCTTTGACCCAACTTGCCCATACTGGCCAACATGTTCCAGCTACACTAGTCTCACCTGCCTGTGTTTGGTCCTTATCCCTCCAAACCTGTCCTATCCTTGCACCTGTCTAAATATTTATTAAACGTTGGGATAGTTCCAGCCTCAACTACTTCCTCTGGCAGCTTGTTCCATACACCACCACCCTTTGTGTGGAAAAGGTCACCCCTCAGATTCCTATTAACTCTTTTCCCCTTCACCTTAAACCTATGTCCTCTGGTCCTCGATTCGCCTACTCTGGGCAAGAGACTCTGTGCATCGCAAGAGACTGTGCATTAAAAAGGTGTGAAAAGGTTTGGTGTGATATATAGAACCAGAACATAAAAGCAGGAATTTATTAGAAATGACAGGACTGAAATAGAGTGTATGAAGGTCAAATAGAGGTTTGCAGTGTATGCATGCAGATGCATGAAGAGTATTAAGCAGAGCTGCAGATGTAGCAACCATTTTCATTATGAATACATGGCAACGTTGGAACACTGGCTAAAGAAGCACAGAGAATGATTTTAAATACTTCGGGATACCTGGGGTGAAAAGAGAAATAGAGAATTGAAAAGGAGAAAGAATGTGCAAAAATGATTGGTAATATAAATATAACCAACAGAAGATATAATAAGTTTGTATGCAGGATGAGACTAAACGGGAAAACAAGAAGGTCAAAAAGAGATTTAGTGCCCTTGTATTTAAGTGTAAGAAATATATTAAACAGGTTTAGTAAGCAGCTGACACAATTGGTCTTGTGGGATAATGATGTGGCGGCAATAATGGAAACCTGACTACACAAAACGGCAGCAGCGGGTTCTAAATATTCCTGGACGAGGTGTTTAGGGATGGTGGGAGAGGGAAGAAAGGAGGAGGTGTGGCAGTGTGGATTAAAAAGATCATTACCATGCTGGAGAGTGAAGATGCCCTGGAATGATCAAAGGCAGAAACGATCTGTTTAGAATTAATAAACATTGGAGGGTGTTAGACTACTACTCGGGCTATTCTGTGGGCTTTCAGCCTAATGGGGAGAATCTGAGCATCATGCTTGCACGAAAATGTCAAAGCTGTGCAAAAGTAAAGCAACAGTAATAAGGAGACTATGGCGAGTCGTAGGCGAGGTACGTTGAAGTAGCCGTTTATTATAACATTAACAACCGTGACAATCAACGCATCAAACGACAGACAACCATAAATCTTACTGTCTCCGCTGGAGGACTAAACGAGACTGCCTCGTTCCCTTTACCTGCGTACTACCTCACCTGGTCTACCAATCAGAGGGTTCGATGGTTGGACCAATCCCTGTGTCCCTACAAGACTTTAATAATCCAAACTTTCACTGGGATAACAATAACTTAAAGAGCAAGGAAAGAGGACATCTGAGTGTGTTAAAGAGAATTGTCCTGATTAGTATACATCTGTATTGCTGCCCAAAACAGAAAGCAGCATTGCTGGGTTTAGTTCTTGGAAATGTGCCAGGTCAAGCGAATGATCATTTAGATAATGGCTATCATAATATCATACGGTTTAGAATAGCTCTGGAAACAAGATATAAATGCTCCAAGGTCATTGGGAGAAGAGCCAGTTTCAAAGAGCCAGTTTAAACGTGAGCCCCAAGTATACTGAAGTCAAAGCTTGGCAGCTATAAAACTGTCATTGAAAAGCAGGAGGGCTTTTAAAATGGAAATGCTACATTCTAGGATATTCCCATGAGGGAGGAGAGTTGGGAAGTTAAAGTCAGAAATCCATGGATGACAAAAAAACATAGAGGAGAAGAAAAGAGCATCTGGTAGATGCCAGATCGTTAACATACAGTGACAACCTAGCTGATTACAGACAGTTCAGTGACGAAGCGAAAAAGAAACATAGAGAGACAAGAGAGAGTCTGAGAAAAGACTTGAAACAGCATTAAAGGAATCTAAAAATGTGATATATGCATGTGGACAAGAAAAGGAATTTTTCACCATTTGCCATTGCATTTCCCATGTGCTTAACTGATCTTCCTGGCAGATTCTCTGTATTCACCTTGCAGTCCCCTTTCAGCTTTGCATCATCAGTGGTGCAACAAGTGACATAATTGAGGCCCTGGTCCTGATCTCTGTGTAACCCCGTCAGTAAAGATTTGCCAGTAACCTCTGTGAACTGTTAGTAGAAAGAAGGAACTGTAGATGCTGGTTAATACACAAAAGGACACAAAGTGCTGGAGTAACTCAGCAGGTCATGTAGCATCCCTGGAGAACATGGATCGGTGACGTTGATTCATGTTTTATGAAGCAACCTTTTGTATGAAATATTATCTGATACCTCTTTAATATCCAGATTTATTCCATTCACTGATTACAAAAGTAATAGTCATGCTGAAATAGTACAGAGTTTATGTAAGATCACACCCAGAATATTTTGCAGAGTTATGATCAGCAACTATATATATCAAATGTGATTTTTCATTAAAATATTACATTGGCTACATTCTTAAATTATGTTTAAAAAAAAAATCTCCTATTGAATGCTTTGAAGATAGATTTCAGGATTTTGTTGACAAATGTTTTTGGGCTAATTGGTTTCTTTTCATTTTACCTCCCCCTTTTCTTAAAAGCAGTGTTACGTTTACCTTCCAATTTGTGGGGACTATTCCAGAATCTGGACAATTTTGGAAAATCATTGCTGTTACATGCATTGTCTCAGCATCCAGCTTTTTTAGAGTCCTTGTGTGCCAATCATCAGGCCCAAGGCGTTTCTCCAGTAAAGAGTTGGATCCAGGGCATAGAACATAGAACACAGAACAGTCCAGCGCAGGAACAGTCTCTTTGGCCCACATTGTCCATGCTGAACTTGATGCTATGTTCAACTAATCTTCTCTGTCTGCATATGACCTACATCCCTCCAGTCTCTGCATACCCATTGCCTGTCCAAAAACCTCTTAAGCACCAAGGCAAATTCCTTGTATGTGTACATACTTGGCTAATATATTTTTTTCAATTCAATTCTATTCAATTCGATTCTTAAATGTCATTATCATATCTGCCTCCACCATCACTCCTGTCAGCATGTTCCAGGCATCCACCACTCTCTTTGTAAAAACTTGCCCCTTACATCTCTTTTAAACTTTGCCTCTCTCTCTTTAAAGCTATGCCCTCATCGACGGAAGAGGAAAAGTAAACAAACATTGATTCCTAAATAAACCTCCAAGCTGAACCAACATTGCAAGGTACTAACCATTGTTTATCCAATTATGGATATGCCCAGCTGAGAAGAGAGCTAGAGAGTAGTGGCCTTGCATTTGACAGAGCTATGCTTCTTTACTTGCATTGCTGATAAACTGGAACCATTCTCGTCACATCACAGGCCCTCTGGAAAATATGAGGTGCACTTATATTACCAGCGTCAAGTTTTGAATCAGAAATGCAGAGACTTGCTTGAGATTCAGACTAATATTAGTTGCATGTAAGGATCTCATAGAGAGGACAGCCCGAATTTTGACTTGGCAGATGTTATGAGTAAGAGGATTGAAACACAAGGCTTGCCATAACCGCCTTGCCAATCTGCCCAACAAAATTTAAACCATAAACATTTCTCACATGGGCATGGTTCATGGTTCAGAAGAATCTGCAAAAAGATTTCTGCCATTTCAAATGTAGTCTAGTTTAGTTTAGGTTTGTTTAGTTTAGAGATACAGCATGGAAACAGGCCCTTTGGCCCACTCGGTCCGCGCCGACCAGCGATCTCCGCATATTAACACAATCATGCACACACTAGGGGCAATTTTTACCTTTACCAAACCAATTCACCTACATCTTTGGAGTGTGGGAGGAAACTGACGATCTCAGAGAAAACCCACGTGGTCACGGGGAGAAGGTACAAACTCCGTCGGACAGCACCCGTAGTCAGGATCGAACCCGGGTCTCCAGCGCTGTAAGCGCTGTAAGGCAGCAACTCTACCGCTGCGCCACCAGATGAAGTATTAAGCCCATCCAAGTGGATTTTAACTGCCTGTCCTATTTATATTGGGTGTACTGGTTTGAAGTATCTCCTAAAATGTCTAAAATATTATGCAAGATTAGCATTCATCTCACATATCCTAGACTTCCATTCCTTGAGTGATTACAATCCCTCAAGGGAATTGTAGGATTGCAATCACTCAAACTTCCATTTCACATCTGTCTCCTTGATACCTTGTCACGCAGATAGATAGGGGACGAGAAATTATAATTCTTTCTCAAATTTTAGCAGAAACTATGCTAAAGGGTGATTGGGTGCTTTATGTGCCATCAAGCCTCTTGCAGAATTTTCACGGGCATCTTAAACAGGGCACTCAGCATGTGCTCATTTTGATGTAAAATTACAAAATGGTAATGTGCAAACAAGATCATTAAAAGACACGAGACTTGAACAGGTTTAGTCAACTCGACATGGTGGCACAGCGGTCGAGCTGCTGCCTTAGTTCGTAGTTCGATCCTGACTATGGGTGCTGTCTGTACAGTTTGTACATTCTGCCTGTGACCTGCATGGGTTTTCTCTGAGATCTTCGGTTTCCTACCACACTGCAAAGACGTACAGGTTTGTAGGTTAATTAGCTTGGTGCAAATGTAAAATTGTCCCTAGTGTGTGTAGGGTAGAGTTAATGTCCAGGGATCGCTGGTCAGTGCGGACGAAGTGGGCTTGTTTCTGCACTGTATCTCGAAACTAAACTAAACTAAACAAAACTCTCCTTAAAAAAGCAACCTACCTAGAGTGACTGCCACTATTTGGACAATTGTGGTCACCCCCGTTACAGGGAAAATGTGGAGGCTTTGAAGACTTTGGAAAGGGTGCTGAAGAGTTTTACAAGAAATATGTCAGGAGTATTAGCCATAGGGGGGAGAGGTTGGACAAACTTGGATAGTTTTCTCTAGAACGTCAGTAGTTGCAGGATGACTGATGGACATATATAAAATTATGAGAGGCATACATTGGGTAGACAAGCATAACCTTTTCCCCAAGATGGAGTTGTCAAATATTGTGGGGCGTAGCTCTAAGGTAAGAGAGGCAAACTTTAAAGGAGATGTGTGGGGCAAGTGTTTTTCACAGAGGGTGGTGAGTTCCTGGAATGTGGTGGTGGTGCAGATGAGAGTAGCATTTAAGAGACCTGTAGATAGGTACTGTACATGGATATCCAGGGAATGGATGGATGTGGATTATGTACAAGCAGGTAAGAACGGGTCGAGGCAATATGTTCAGCACAGACATTGTGGGTGAAAGGACCTGTTCCTGTGTTGTATTCTTGTGTTATATGATTGCACCTTTTTCCAGGTAGTTTCCACTTTCACCATTTCATTGTTAGCGATTGCATGCTCCCTCTCCCTGTCGATCTCCTCAGGCCTCGTGACCATCTCTGTGTTCCCCTGTTCTCATAATCACTTGGTTAAACACCCCCCTCCCCCCCTCCCCTCCACCCAACCCAGGCACACTCACATCCTCCACCAGGTCATCGCTCACATCTGTTAGCAAGCAACAACGCATTAAATAGCCAGGTTATGTTGCAATGTTCTATGTGAATGTTTTTGAAGAGCATATCGAGGCTTTGAAGTGATACGTTGCTCTTTGGATTTGTATTTGATTTTGCATTCGAAATATAGAAAGGGCAGCAGTTCTGAGGACCTGGCACAAGGTGTAAACATGGAACAGGTTCACAGGAAACATAAATGGATTATTTATAGGGTAAATTATTCTGTTGGTGTTGTTTTATCTGTCAGTTGCCTTGTCTTATCTTGTCAGTTTCCTCAGAGCAAGATGTATTTGACTGCAGCTCTGTAGAGATTGTCTGGGTGCATACAATGTTATCCTACTGCCAACTTTTGCCAATTATTACCTCCTGGGGGATTACCATGGAGTCCCAACGGGGCAACCCCCCCTTGCACATACCTCATGTATCTAATTCGACATCCATTAACTGCCAATGCATCTCTTCCACCCAGAACAACAATCTTGCTCTTAATTTCAGCAAGACCTGGGGCTGAGTTTTGACTTTTTAGATTTAGATTTAGAGATACAGCACGGAAACAGGCCCTTCGGCCCACCGAGTCCGCGCCGCCCAGCGATCCCCGCACACTAACACTATCCTACACACACTAGGGACAATTTTTACATTTACCCAGTCAATTAACCTACATACCTGTACGTCTTTGGAGTGTGGGAGGAAACCGAAGATCTCAGAGAAAACCCACGCAGGCCACGGGGAGAACGTACAAACTCCGTACAGACGGTGCCCATAGTCAGGATTGAACCCGAGTCTCTGGCGCTGCTTTTGCTGTAAGGCAGCGACTCTACCGCTGCGCCACCATGCCGCCTTTAGAAGGGGAAAGCTGAGGAACCACAATCCTGTCTTCATTGGTGGATTTACTGACATTTCTTTTGTAAACCAGCATCTGCAGGTCCTGTGCCTACATTTTACTGATTACTTTCTCTCTAAAATGTAACCCGCTAGTTTATTTTTCCCACCAACGTCACCTACTTCGAGTCTTGCGTGTCTCTAAAGATCTGCCCTGGGCCCTGCACGTTAATGTGCACAGGGTGGCACAGTGGTACAGCTGGTAGAGTTGCCGTCTCACGGCGCCAGAGACGTGGTTTTGATTTGACCTTCAGTGCTGTTGTGAACATGTTGGGTTTGCATGCTCTCCCTGTCATTGTGTGGATATCCTGTGGGTGCTCCGGTTTTCACAAAGATGTGCAAATGTGCAGGTTCATTGTCCTCTGTAAATTGCCCCAAGTGTGTAGGAAGCGGATGTGAAAGTGGATATCTAGTATCAACATGTAGGAACATAACTGCAGATGCTGGTTCAAATCGATGGTATCACAAAATGCTGGAGTAACTCAGCGGGTCAGGCAGCATCTCAGATACTGCCTGATCCGCTGAGTTACTCCAGCATTTTGTGATACCTAGTATGATCATGTGATCGATGATCGGGCAGTAGGCCAAACGGTCTGCTTCCATGCTGTATCTTTTACTCAATCTATTGGTCATAGACACTGATCTGGTCCATCACAGGTATTGGCCTCCCCGCCATTAAAGGGATCTGTAGGAGGTGCTCCTCTAAAAGGCTGCCAATATCATGAACGATCCACGTTCACTCTTACCATTGGGAAAAAAAGTATATGAGACTGAAAACAATGTTCACTATTCCTCCCTTTATCTATTCTCTTATTTATCTATTCTCTATTTATTTATCTATTCTCGTTATCATGTATCTGTTCACTGTGGACAGCTCACTTGTAATTATGTACAGCTTTCCTTTGACTGGTTTGGACATTGCAAACAAATTTTCATTATACGTTGGCACACATGATAATAAACTAAGCTAAACTAAACTAAACTAAACACTAGGTTCAAGAATAGCTTTTTCCCAACTATCAGGCTCTTGAACATTACATAACACTAACCTCAACTATGAACGTACTTAGTTGCGCTAAGGGCTTTAGACTTGTTTTACAGCAATATTGTGGTTATTAATCTGTTGAATGTTTGTTTATTATATATTATTATATATTGTGTATTGCTTACAGGCATATTATGCAGCTGCAAGTAAGAATCTCATTGCTCCGTTGCTGGTTTATATGATAATTAAACACCTTTGACTCTCTTGACTTCATCCTAATCTCTGGAATTGGCTCAATCTCAGAAGGAATTGATATCGGCTATTGAAATGTTTCCAAAAGTTGAGATATGAAACATAATTTCCAGGTCACTGAAGTCCCTAACTTATTGAAATACTGAGGATGAGGGTTCAGACAGAAATGTCTGCAGCGAGACAAAATCGAACATGATCATTAAGTATTGTTTGTTGGAGCTCACATGAAAGTTAACTGTTACTCTCTGCACAGTGGTGCAGAGGTAGAACTGCTGCCTTACAGCATCAGAGACCTGGGTTCAATCCAGACCACAGGTACTGTCGATATGGAGTTTGTAGGTTCTCTCTGTGACCACGTGGGTTTCCTCCAGGTGCTCCGGCTTTCTAACACACTCCAAAGATGTGCAGGTTTGTAGGTTAATTGGCTTCTGTACATTGTCTCCAGTGTGTTGGATAGTGCTCATGTATGAGGTGGTTGGGGCAGAGTCGGTTTCTTGGAGCCTAACTTGGGGCCTGTTTCCATGCTGTATCGCTAAAAGTCTAAAAGAAAGTTTGAAAAATGCTGACAACTCTGCTGAGTTTTCCAGTGATTTATGTTTTAATAAGAACCTGTAGCACCTTTAGAACCTCTAATAAACACCTGTAGTATTTTGCTTTTAAACCACATGGTAGGAACAGTTAAAGTTGAAAGGTGAAGATCAAAAGATCTTGGACTGAGTAAAGGCATGCCAGCCATTGATTAGGAAAGATTTTAAAGTTGCAGGGAAGTCAGTGAAAATCCTGAGGTGTGAGTTGATCTGGGATTGGAAGTCAGTTTGATTTGGACTGTAATAATCTTGGACTGTAATAATATTGTACTGTGTACATTGGGCAAAATTATCAGATTTACTTTTAGTCTAAACAACCCTATCTCAGCATCAAACTACTACAGAATTTGTATCAGGTTGTTCTTCAGAATTTGGCTTACACTATTATGGATTGGTTACGTAGTAAAACTGATAACTTATTGTGTATTTATTGTTGTGCTGTTGAATTTAATGTGCTTATAAAGCTGCAGCAAGTAATAATTTTGTTGTTCCGATCCTGGTGTACATAGTACTTAGCCATAATACTTGCTGAACACCTCCGCTCAGTCCGTTTTAACTTACTTGATCTCCCGGTGGCTCAGCACTTCAACTCCCCCTCACATTCCCAATCTGACCTTTCTGTCCTGGGCCTCTTCCATTGTCAGAGTGAGGCCCAGCACAAATTGGAGCAACAGCACCCTATATTTCACTTGGGTAGTTACACCCCAGCGGTATGAACATTGACTTCTCTAACTTCTGATAGCACTTGCTTTCCCTCTGTATCCCCTCCCCCTTCCCAGTTCTCCCACTAGTCTTATTGTCTCCGACTACATTCTATCTTTGTCCCGCCCCCTCCCCTGACATCAGTCTGAAGAAGGGTCTGGACCTGAAACGTCACCCATTACTTCTCTCCCGAGATGCTGCCTGACCCGCTGAGTTACTCCAGCATTTTGTGTCTACCTTTGATTTAAACCAGCGTCTGCAGTTCTTTCCTACACATAATACTTAGCCAGTCAGGTATCAGCCAAGTGAACATACTCCAAGCCAAGATGTTGTGCTGAAATCCATTTAGATCCACTTTTGTTAGCCAAGTACCTAGAGCACATTCTAAAATGCCTGTTAAGGCCATTGGGTAAGTTAATCATAAGTGATTATCCAATGAGAGAAACAAAGTCTTGCAAAGACCATTGGAATTGGTGTCATTGGTATGCTTTGTCCTGGTAGGTAAGATAACCATTGACTTCATTAATAATATGTGTGAAATAAGTTAAAAATTAGGACTAACCTCCCTCCAGCATCAAAGAAAACTATGGCTGGACACAGTACATGGATAATTATACACAACATAGAATTATGCGAAACATAGAAAGTACAATGAAAGGGAAGCTAAGTCCTCAGTAACTTGATCTTGATTCATGAAGCTGATGCTTTTGTTTGGGAAGATGATTGATCACCTTTGTGTCCTGGACACAGGTGTTGAGCTTATGCTACAAGATTTATGTTTTAGTGTATTCCTAGTTTTAATTAATTTTCTCATGGGATGTGGCCATTGCTGGCATGGTTGGCTTTAATACCCTGCTTTAATTACCCTTAGGAAGGTGATGAGCCATCTATTTGAATTGCTGCAGTTGCTAAGTTGATGGAACTCCCATTGTGTTAGGTTATGGAATTGTAAGATTTAATGCAAGTAGCTATGAGATATCAGGCACAGATGTCATATGGGCAAAAAGCTGATTAATTGAGCTGTTTGATGGTTTTTTTAAAAACTTTTCCTTGTGACACCATGTTTTTTTAGATTTTACATTATATCTAAAAATGTGTTTTCTAAAGCTGTCTAGTGTCCCCTTAGCATCACCATGACACACTGCAGGTTTTGAAGCTGGGAGAAAGCCATGAAAAGCTTATGAAAAGTGTCAAAAACATTGTCTGGCAATTAGAACCTTTTGTTCTCCGTTGCAGATGAAGGTCATTGTAATGTGTAGGAAGGAACTGCAGATGCTGATTTAAACAGAAGGTAGACACAAAACGCTGGAGTAACTCTACGGGACAGACATCTCTGGAGAGAAGGAATGGGTGACGTTTCGGGTCGAGACCTTTCTTCAGACCTGTAATGTTTATTTTCCACTTAATCATTTATCTGAGGATGTTCTTAAAGTACAGGCAAGATAAGATTTTGTGAAAAGATATATATTGTCAGTCTTTCCTATGAAAAATGTTTTGAGGGGTATTTTTTCTCTTATTTTAAATTAGGGTTGACAGATATACTGTAGCATTTGAAGATTATAAGTATCAAAATCTCTGCTATTTATTCAGCCACTTGTCAGCTTTCATTATTACAAATGCTATAGGTTCAGTCCTGGAATCATTGCATTACATTAGGATTGATAAATGTCAGATCAATACATTCTTGTAGAAAATTCTACACATTTATTAAATTTATATCTGATAAAGATGTTGCAAAGGATTTGAAACATTGGGCAATAATACAACTTGGTTTACACTGAAACCTGTTTAATCATTTATATCTTAATGAACGACAGGAGATTTCAAACATACAATATTAAGCAGAAGTATTGAAAAAGGTACAGTCATCACTGTGTGAATGAAAGGAAAAATATAGTTTGAATAAATTGGCATAGGGCTTCCTACTGTATGGGATTTGATTTGATATATTAATTTGTAGTAGTTGAATTTGTTTCAGTATAATTGTTCATTTACAGTTTGGAATTAAACATTTCATTGCATGAAGTAGTTTAACTGGTGCCTAATAAAGGTGACTTGATGGTGGAACACATTACAATTTTCCTGTCAATGTCTCGGGATAGTTGGAATCTGTCTTGGTGCATTTATTAGCCCAGGATCAGAAGAAGCAGCTTGCTGAACTGATGTAGCATTTCTAATGACTTTGAGGATACCCTAAATCACTTACAGACAATTCATCACTTTTAATGTGCAGCGATTGTTGAAAGTCTGTGCACAGCAAGATCCCACGGGAGCAAATGATTGTTTTCATGTTTCCGGGGTCCAACCTTCTCTCAGATCCATGGAATTTGTATCACCTTCTACAAGGACAATTGGGGCCTCTGTTTACTTGTGCTTTCTCTACTGCAGCAGGGGTTCAATCACTTTCAACAATATCAACCTCCTTCTAGCTCGTTGTGTCTCGGCAACATGTTCCATGTAGAAGAGCTGGGGAAATCAGTGAGTTTGGCAGGCATTGGGCTTACCTAACCATTCATGGCAATGACAGAGCATTAGGACTATTTCCAGGACAATGAGATGGGTTTTTCCATTGTACGCCAAGTGATGGAAAATTGAGCAAAGTTTCTTGACAACCCAGCAGCTGGCACCTGCTCTTCAGATTTTCCCTTAATTATATAGGCAGATTTCCTTCTCACTGGGGATCTGAAGTCTGATGTTTCTTCTCTACATTATGGGCTGTGTTCTCCTGAAGCACGAATATGGGCAATGTGTGAGTTAGTTTTAGAGTCATAGAGTCATAGAGTGATACAGTGTGGAAACAGGCCCTTCGACCTAACTTGCCCACACTGGCCAACATGTCCCAGTCACACGAGTCCCACCTGCCTGCATCTGGTCCATATCCCTCCAAACCCGTCCTATCCATGTACCTGTCTAACTGTTTCTTAAATGTTGGGATAGTCTCTGCCTCAACTTCATCCTCTGGCAGCTTGTTCCATACATCCACCACCCTTTGTGTGAAAATGTTACCCTTCAGATTCCTATTAAATCTTTTCCCCGTCACCTTAACCTTAAATCTATAAACCTTTTTGATTGGAACTCTAGTATAAAATACAGATTTGCTTTTAAAGATCCCACCACCAGGGGGATTCATGTGGAGTGAGAGGATGACAATGGACATTGTCAACATCTTGGACTAATCCGATGACCATTGAATTTTGACCATGTCAAATTTAAATTCATTCATAACCTGGAATTTCAAAATCCTGTAACAATCAGTAATGATGACCCCAATACTAATAGGTACCACTGCACGTTATAACCCATCTGGTTCACAAATGCCCATTCAAGGAAGGGAATCTCCTCACAATTCCTGTGGCCCCTACGTGATTCCAGTCCTGGTAATGCGTTGTTTACTTTTAAAAATGCCCTCCAACATGGTACATTTTCAAGCCACTCAGTTGTACCGTTGTGCTATGTTGAAACAGAGAAGAAGTAGAAATAGATGGCAAGCACACAATCACTGAGACTCCAAATTTGACATAGAAAAGTTGTTTGTGGCCCAGTTGACCTTGGAAGAACTTCTCATGACCATCTAGGTACTGGTGCCTAAAATGAAAGGGCAGTTCCATCAACTTGTCAAGCAACAGTAGGGGCGGCACGGTAGCGCAGCGGTAGAGTTGCTGCTTTACAGCGAATGCAGCGCCGGAGACTCAGGTTCGATCCTGACTACGGGTGCTGCACTGTAAGGAGTTTGTACGTTCTCCCCGTGACCTGCGTGGGTTTTCTCCGAGATCTTCGGTTTCCTCCCATACTCCAAAGACGTACAGGTATGTAGGTTAATTGGCTGGGTAAAATGTAAAAATTGTCCCTAGTGGGTGTAGGATAGTGTTAATGTACGGGGATCATTGGGCGGCACGGACTTGGAGGGCCGAAAAGGCCTGTTTCCGGCTGTATATATATGATATGATATGATATAACAGCTTGACATAACTGTATTCTTGGAATTATACCTTGCAGATAACATACCAGATTATTCCATCACGAACCCTGGATCAAATCCACCAGAGATGGTGGGAGAATGGTATACAGGTAGGAAGGAGCAGCTCATGAAGATTGCAAAATTATCTTTAGGAAAATAGGGCCAAGGAAACCTTCTAATCATCAGCTTCCATCTTCAGTTCAGTTTTCAGTTTTAGTTTTAGTTTATTGTCATGTGTATTGAGGTACAGTGAAAGGATTTGTTGCGTGCTAACCAGTCAGCGGAAAGACAATACATGACTACAATCGAGCCACTCACATTGTACAGATACATGATAAGGGAATAACATTTAGTGCAAGATAAAGCCATTAAAGTTTGATTAAAGATAATCCGAGGGTCACCAATGAGGTAGATAGTAGTTCAGGACTGCTCTCTAGTTGTGGTGGGATGGTTCAGTTGCCTGATAACAGCAGCTCAACTGATGAATTCTTACATGTTGAGCCATACTTGGGAAAAGCATTGGAATACGGAAGGCCATCAAGGTTGAGGATTATAATGTTGCTCCTCCACTAACAGTGTCTTGTTAGTAACACCACTGACCAAATCACCCTCGTGAATCAGGCAGCAGCCGGATGAGTCTCTGCATCAGATTATGAGGCAAACTTCATAAGGGGACAACCATACTTGATCTCATCCTCTGCAATTTATCTACACTTAATGGCGTGGTAAAACCAACCCCGACATAGATATCATGGAGACAAGGTGCTGTTGTCACATTGAGGATACCCTTTGTCAAGTTATGCGATACGACATTTCTGCTCTATAGTTTACAATTGGAACAGATCTTCAACTTAAAACTATGCATTAATGAGCCACTGTGGCAGTCAGCAGGAGAGGAAATGTAAACAGATAGTTCATGGCCAGGCACATCCTTCACTCTACCATTATTCTCAGCAGGGAATCAATCCCGGTTCAATGAGGACTACAGAAAGGCGTGCTAGAAGCAGCATCAGGCCAACCAGAAAATGATGAGGTGCAGCCCCATTAATCTGCAATGCAGAACTACATGTGTGTCAAGCAACATACAGTGGCAGAGCTAATTCATCTCATAACATGTGCATCCGATTAATTCTCTGCACGTGCCACATTTACGTGGAACTGAACAATTAACAGGAGGGAAAGGCACTTTTTAGATTATTTTAGTTTAGTTTAGAGATACAGCGTGGAAACTGTCCCTTTGGCCCACCGAGTCCGCACCGACCAGCGATCCCCGCACATTAATACTATCCCACACACACTCGGTACAATTTTACATTTATACATTCATACCAAGCCAATGAATCTACAAACCTGTACGTCTTTGGAGCGTGGGAGGAAACTGAAGATCTCGGAGAAAACCCACGCAGGTCATGGGGAGAATGTGCAAACTCCGTACAGACAGCACCCGTAGTCAGGATTGAACCCGGATCTCTTGCGCTGTAAGGCAGAAGCTCTCCCACTATGCCACTGTGCAGCCCAGGTAGGGCATCCCTATCTGCAATGATAGTTGTGCAAAGCAAGTGAGTGCCTAAGAAAGGGTGCTCCACCTCCAGGGCACCAAGACGCCAATTTATCAATCAGCTTCACTCTTCGTTTTGTGAAGGCATTTGTTCAGCATCAATACCAGTGTGGCTGAATTGGATAAGTCTTTGCGTGATGTTCAGCCAGAAGTACCAGAGGAGAGCATTTCTGCTTTCCCCTAATTTGATTCTATTCATAAAAAATATAAATCCAATCAAGCAAATTACTGCCCAATCAGTCTACCCTCAATCATCAGCAGAGTGATGTAAGGTGGCATCAGTTGCATGTGACGTGGGAATCACAATAACCTGCTCGCCAATGTCCAGTGAGGCCATGGCACCACTCACCTGACCGCCATTTGCAGAACGCATTGCAGTTACTCACAAAGACAATTCTGACGAGCGCTTCTAATTCAGTGACCTTTACTGTCAAGAAGGATAAGGGCTTGAGGCATCTGAAAAACACTATTACCTTGCACTTTACCCTCTGAATCACACACCATCCAGACTTGGAAATATATCAAAGATAGACACAAAAAGCTGGAGTAACTCAGCAGGAGCGGCAGCATCTCTAGAGAGAAGAGATGGGTGACGTTTTGGGTTGAGGCCATTCTTCAGACTGAGGGTCTGAATTTATCACTGGTCTTTCACTATCACTGGGACTGAATGCAAGAACTTCCCGCTCGACAACAGACCTGTGGGAATACCTTCACCTCAAGGACTGCGGTGGTCCTTAACGGTGGCTCACTATGCCTTCTTAAAGCTATTTAGAGACAGGGAACTTTATTCCTGTAGAATGACACCAAGCATCCCCCAAAAAATATACTAAGACATTTCTGGAGCAGCTGTCATGGCCAGATACAATGCACGTCCCTTTTAAGAAGCACAGGCTGACTTTAAGTGGTGCTAGATTCTAACAAAATTGGGCACCCTGCTGAAACAATAAGCCAAAGACCAGCGGGATCAGTATTAGCAGCTCACAGTGATCATGCATATGAACAGGCAGCACCATGTTGGCATTCTGCCTGCATCAGAACCACAGGTGCAGGTTAATCATGCAATGTGATTCCGCGCGTCTGTTCTTGAGGGCTAACCTGGCTTTCAATAACTTTCAAAGGTTGGAAAGATTAAAAGAAAAGACAGCACAAATTAAAAAGTAAAGACTGAGAAAATCTATTTGGCATTTTTATAATGTCTTTACATTTCTTTCTGAAAGCTTCCCAAATATAGTCATTGAGTCATAGAGTGATACAGTGTGGAAACAGGCCCTTTGGGCCAACTTCCCCACACCGGCCTACAATGACCCAGTTACACTAGTCCCACCTGCCTGTGTTTGGTCCATATCCCTCCAAACGTCCTATCCATGTACCTGTCTAACTGTTTCTTAAACATTGTGATAGTCCCAGCCTCAACTACCTCCTCTGGCAGCTTGTTCCATACACCCACCACCCTTTGTGTCAAAAGGTTACCCCTCAGATTCCTATTAAATCTTTTCTCCTTCACCTTGAACCTATGTCCTCTGGTCCTCGATTCCCCTACTCTGGGCAAGAGATTCTGTGCATCTACCCAATCTATTCCTCTCATGATTTTATACATTTAATACTCAATTTCGTCCAAGTGTGGACATTCACTGCTTGTTCTGATGCACACATAAACCAGCGTCTAGCTGAATGATTTGTATACACCTCGTGTCTGTTCAAAATGCTTGCCCATTGCAGGAAGAGAAAAGTTTAATGAAAGTGACTAATCTCGTTGTTTTGATTATGGCAGATGGAAGGAGATAACATTTTCAGCCTCACTTTTTGTCTGAATAGTCTGAGTATTTTCATATCTTTCCTTGGCTCTCCCAGGAGACTAGGTCACTGTTAATGAGTTGCACTATTGAGCGACATGTTGACTGATTGAAAGATGACAAAATGGGACTGTTTGATGGAACAGCTAAGCTGAGGGGCAGCAGAATCATGCATTATTCATGCAATATCTATGAGATATTATGCAAGTGTCTTGGCCAATATTTATTTCTCAATTAACATTTCCAAAGCAGATTGGGCTCTAAATTATTTCCTGTAGTGTAACATTCTTATGAACTTTGCATGTTAATTTTTGCTAAAATCTAATAGTTGAACATGATCGGGTCTTTTGTCCGCTTGTAAAATTACTGATGAAAATTCGATGCACGTTTCTCCAGTGCAAGTTATTCATTCTCAGGAAGGCTCTAGGGTTTGTGAAGAGGCACCGAGCAGACTCAAACTCTCCCTAACCAAGGCTTAAGAACAAAACTGATCATTCACACTGAAGCAATTCTGAATTGGAATTAAGGCCTGCTTTGTCTTTGTTGAAGGAAGTCTGATCAGACCTAAGGAAATTCGCAGGAAACTTGCTCGGGTCCAGTGAGGGAAACTTGCTGGGAAAGGAATTCCTCTGCACCCAGTATTACCACAGACCGAAAATAGCACCCAGAATGAAAGTGACACAGCAGTGTAACTGGTAGAGCTGCTGCCTCAGTGCGCCAGAGACCCGGCTTTGATCCTGATCTCAGATGCTGTCTGTGTGAAGTTTGCATGTTCTCCCTTTGACTGCATGGGTACCCTCCAGGTGCCCTAGTTTCCTCACACTCTCCGAAGACATGCGGGTTTTGCAGATTAATTGGCCTCTGTAAATTGTGTGCAGGGAGTGGATGTGAAAGTGGAATAACATAGAACTATGTTTAACTGGTGACCCCTATTTACAGATGATCCATTCCTGGAGGCTGCGTTAAGACCAGTTGAGGCCAGTTCATTGCCTATACTTAAGAGGGAGTTAGATGTGGCCCTTGTGGCTAAAGGGATCAGGGGGTATAGAGAGAAGGCAGGTACTGGATACTGAGTTGGATGATCAGCCATGATCATATTGAATGGCGGTGCAGGCTCGAAGGGCCGAATGGCCTCCTCCTGCACCTATTTTCTATGTTCCTATGTAAGAGAATATCTGTACACAATAACCTCACATGGGGAGTTAGGCACAGGCCATTGGAAAGCCAACTAACAAAAACTTGTAATGAGAAACGCACCTATCGGGCTTCAATATACTCACAAGATTCGATAGGGAAAGTAGTTTTTTAAAGGTTGGTCACTGTTGTAAGGATTGGATAATTGTCAGGAAGATACCAGAAATATTCAGATAATAATTACCAGGTACATTTTCATTCCTTATGCCACATTTTGTCCAAAAGACCAAGGAGACTTTTCCTATTCCTTATCAAATGCTTTGTGGGATCCTTCACATTCACTTGAGAGGATAGACTTAGATCATACTCACGTGATCTGCAAAATGAACTACCGTAAGTGCATCATTATTCATTTCAGGAGTGAGAACCCAACTTATCGTAAAGATCCTTGCTGTCCATGAATGGGGATGATTCACTGAGGAATATTTGGTTGAAGAATGATGACACTTACTCCGAAATAGAGATAGAGCTCTAGGGGCTAGTGGAATCAAGGGATATGGGGAGAAGGCAGGCACGGGTTATTAATTGTGGATGATCAGCCATGATCACAATGAATGACGGTGCTGGCTCGAAGGGCCGAATGGCCTCCTCCTGCACCTATGTTCTATATTTCTATGTTTCTATGAAATGTCGATAGACACAAAAAGCTGGGGTAACTCAGTGGGTCACGCAGCATCTCTGGAGAAAAGGAATAGGTGATGTTATGGGTCGAGACAATTCTTCAGACCAGACCCGAAACGTCACCTATTCCTTCTCTCCAGAGATGCTGCCTGACCTGCTGAGTTACTCCAACATTTTGTGTCTATCTTCGGTTTAAACCAGCATCTGCAATTCCTTCCTACACAATGTTGCTGGTCACCAGCTTGCCTCGATCAATCTGTTGTAATGGAGGTGATGCTTTGCTATATCTCCGTCTACAGGGCAGGGGTTTAAGGTGAGAGGGGAAAGATTGACAAGGATTTTGGTTGGCATCAATGAGTTGGGTCAAAGGGCCAGTTTCATTTGGTGCACAGCTCTAATCTCTGGCACCTCCTCCTTTTATGAACTTCTCATCTTGTTCTTGTCCTCTTTGCCCCCATTTAAAATGCTCATCTGCATCACAGCAAATATCTCACTGCATATTTGCAGAATATATTCATAGGAAGAGCCAATGAATGTTTTACAGGATGTATTAATCAAATGAGGTACAATGCAACTAAGTCAAAATTTACCATACAGAACTGAATGAACCAATACTTACATAACAAACTCAGGTGTGTGGCTATCTGTCGGAACTAAGCCATGTGATCTCCCAAGAATGGATCATGGGCAACTCACCGATGCCCACAGGATGTAAAACCATGTGCGTTTCAAAATTCGCTGACTGTCAATAAAATGCCAAAGTGCATTCCATAGCATTCTAATGGAAAGTGCCGTCTTCCGTCTACATTTACTGTTCCTGATATTACCCATGTTCTACACAGGGTTCAAGGCACTTCCAATTATCAAATCCTTTAATAACTGCACACACTTTGCCAGAAATACGTTTGCATAGAAGGCTTTTCCAATCAATAGTAAGCAAAGAAGCAATTCCAATGTACCAGGGTCACCACTGTACAAATGACAATAAAACAGTTCTTCTGAAATCTGACACAGTAGCAGAGAATTCTATTTTCATAAGCAGCTGAATTCTGTTCAATTCAGAAGTCCTAATTATGTCACCAATAATGTTCCACGTTATAGAATTGGAGCTACAATGCAAAAAAAGTCCTCAAAGTTTTATCAGTGTTACTCCACATTGCAGGGTCATGGCGAAGTTAATCTGGTGGGGTTGTATTTGTTCTGGTGTGACGTGTTCCTGCTGCCTGTGCCTGCAACCTCATTCTATTTCTGGAGACCTACATTATCAGGTGGACCATAGCTGTAGTCTTCACGGTCAGCTGTTTCCCCACCTTTGGGGAATTGGGGCATCTCATTGGGATGGAGGAACTCAGGAAAATTAAAATAGCAAATTATGCAAGCTGCAGGCCAACTGATCTCTTGGTCCTGGTGCATATTTTTAGTTTAGTTTAGAGATACGCTGCTGAAACAGGCCCTTCAGCCCACCGATTCCATGCCGACCCAGTCAGTCAGAGAGTTGTGAATCTGTGGAATTCTCTGCCTCAGAAGGCAGTGGAGGCCAATTCTCTGAATGCATTCAAGAGAGAGCTAGATAGAGCTCTTAAGGATAGCGGAGTCAGGGGGTATGGGGAGAAGGCAGGAATGGGGTACTGATTGAGAATGATCAGCCATGATCACATTGAATGGCGGTGCTGGCTCGAAGGGCCGAATGGCCTTCTCCTGCACCTATTGTCTATTGTCTATTGACCCACGATCACCCTATACCATAACACTATCCTGCACACATCAGGGACAATTTACAATTTTACCAAAGACAATTAATAGTCAATAGTCAATAGTAGTTTATTTGTCACATACACATAAATGTGTAGTGAAATGAAACATTACCCGCAGTTAAACAATAAGACCAATAAGAATAATCAATAAAAATGCAATAACACATACAATCACAACTAACAACAAACAAAAGAAACATCCATCACAGTGAGTCTCCTCCAGTCCCTTCTCACTGTGATGGAAGGCCAAAATGTCTTTTCTCTTCCCTGCCGTCTTCTCCCGAGGTCAGGCTGTTGAACTTGCCACGTCGGGGCGGTCGGGGCTCCCGATATTGAAGCCCCCGCTGGGCGGTGAAAGGTCCACGGCCTATTCCAGGCCGCGCCGGACGGTGAAAGGTCGGCGGCGGGCCGACCCAAGCCTCGCGATTCGGGGCGGGCGAACACGCTACCTCTGCCGCTGCCGGAGCTCCCGATGTCGGCCCCCATCCAGTGGCCTGCGGGCTTCCGATGTCCACGCGGCCCGCGCCGGAGCCTCCGGAGACGAATCGCAGCCGCTCCCGCAGCATCCGCAGGCAGCCAGCGCCGCAGGTGGTGAGTCCGGGCCGTGGGTTCTGTGAACCAGAGCCCCAGGTGGTCCCAGGTGCATGGCGGGTGGTAGGCCGCAACGGGAACGGGGACACGACACAGAAACAAGTTCGTGTCTCCGTTCGGGAGAGATAATTTTTTACAGTTCCCGTTCCCTCCCACCCCCTCCCCCCCACATAACATACAAACACTACACCATATTAAAACTACAATTCATACAAAAACAACAACAAACACAAAAGACAGACGGACTGCAGGCAAGCCGCAGCTGCGACGGCAGCGCTGGCTCCTCCTCCTGGCAAACCTACAAACCTACAAACCTGCATGTCTTTGGAGTGCGGGAGGAAACTGGAGCACCCTGGGCAAATCTATGCAGGTCACGGGGAGAATGTGCAAACTCTGTACAAACAGCACCCATAGTCGGGTTTGAACCGGGTTGCATGTGGCCCATATCCCTCTAAACCTTTCCTATCCATGTACCTGTCCAAATGTCTTTCAAATGTTGTTATAGTACCTGCCTCAACTACCTCCTCTGGCAGCTCTTTTCATCTACGCACAAATCTCGATGTGAAAAACCTGCCCCTCAGATTTCTTGTAAATCTTTCCCCTGTCACCTTAAATCTATGATCGCTGGTTCTTGATTCCTCTACTCTGGGTAAAACACTTTGTGCATTTATCTTATCTATTCCAAAATAAGATATTTAGAAATACTCGCCCCACTGAGTGCATGTCGGCCATTGATCACCCGTCCACCCTTGTTCTATGTTATTTATTCTACTTTCTGATTCACTCCCTACATATTTGGAGCAAGTTACAGAAGCCAATTAATCTACAAACTTGTCCGTCCTTGGGATTGTATCGTAATTAATTTATCAACAACACACGATGCCTCAGAAAAGCCACCAGCATCCACAAAGACTCTTCACACCCCTGCAACAGTCTGTTCGAACTTCTACCATCGGGCAGACGATACAAGGCCTTCTACGTCCGCACCTCCAGACTCAGGAACAGCTTCATCCCCAGGGCCATAGCTTGTATGAACCGGTCCTGCTAAGCCGGATGGTCACATCGCACAGTGATCCGGCACAGATCTACTTGCACTTTATTCTGTTTTAAAACTGTTACAATTTGTTCGTTGGGTTGTTTAAATTAATACTTACCAGCTAACTAAATTATTGCATCGTATGGGAGGCGCGTTCCCAATCTCATTGTACCCCTGTACAATGACAATAAAGATATATTGTATTGTATTGTATTGTATTGAATCATCCAAGTATGTTTTGTAACATACAAAGAATTTGATTTTTGCCATAGAGTCATACCCAAAAAAAAGCAACAAGGCACACAATGACATAAAAATCAACATAAACATTCACCACAGTGGCTCCACCACATTCCCCACTGTGATGGAAGGCAGTAAAGTCTTATCTTATTTCCTCCTTTTCTCCCGCGGTCGGGGCAGTGGAAACATCCGCAGTCAGGGCGATCGAAGCTCCCACTGCCAGCGATCGAAGCTCCCGCGTCGGGGCGATCGAAGCTCCCGCGTCGGGCTGGTCGAAGCTCCTGTGCTTGGAGCTCCCGAAGTCGGTCCCTAACCAAGGACCGCGAGCTCCACGATGTTAAGTCTGCAGGTTCCAGCGGTTGGAGTTCCCAAAGTCGATCCTCAGCAAGATTCCGCCAGCTGCGGACGGAGATACGATACAAAAAAAAGTCACAAATGTTTCCCCCCCCCCCCCCCCCCCCATCCCCCACATAATACAAAACTAAAGATACACTACAGCATACATTTAACAACAAACTAAAAACAATAAAGAAGAAAAAGCCAAGACAGACCGTTGGCAGCTGTGAGAGGAAACCGGAGCATCTTGGCGGAAACCCATGTGATTCACAGGGAGAACGTGCAAACTCCACACAGACTGCACCCAAGGTCAAGATCGAAAACGGCTCTCTGGTGCTGTGAGGCAACAGCTCTAACAGCTACGCCAGTGTGCTGTGGCACAGCTGGTACTGTGGTGTTGAGAGAGATGGAAGATTGAATCTATGATTCCAACAAAATGTCTCCTGTCAGCTTGCACATTCATAAGGTCATAAGATCATAAGTGATAGGAGTAGAATTAGGCCATTCAGCCCATCAAGTCCACTCCCCCATTCAATCATGGCTGATCTATCTCTCCCTCCTAACCCCATTCTCCTGCCTTCTCCCCATTACCTCTGATACCTGTACTAATCAAAAATCATTCAACAGATCTTCCTACATCTATATGGTAAAACTCTCGTTTGTTTGTTTATTTGTGATCGAACTACAGCCAAAATGGTACACAATAGCTTGACAATTTTAGGCCCACCTTACTCACCATCATCGCTTTAATGGTAAAGCAAGTAGTTTTATTAAAATCGGTGTTATATTTTTTAAGTTATTCACATTTTAAAGTTTAAATCTATCTCCTAGGGAGGGAGGAGGGAGGGAGGGAGGGAGGGGGAGGGAGGTGGGGGGATGGAGGGAGGGGGATCTCCTAGAGAGGGAGGGAGGGAGGATGGGAGGGAGGGAGGGGGAGGGAGGGAGGCGGGAGGTGGGAGGATAAGGGGGGTTGAAGGGGATGGAGTGGGCGGGGAGGGGGAGGAGGGGCGAGGGGGAGAGGGGGTTGAGGGGGGAGGGGAGAAGGGGGAGGAGAGGGGGCTGCACCAATGCAGGAGAGGTTTGGGCCCAACGGGTCCACTTGGTCTAGTAATTCCTAACACCTCCTACATAATGCCACTATCAAACACATTTCACTCTTACTTCTCACTCTGAAACTCATCCAATCATTTGCAGCCAGATTTGCCTGCCTGTTCTCCCATTATGGCCTCTATGACTGCTTGACGTGGCTTGATTGATTGAATAATACAGTGTGAAACCAGGTCCTTCAGCCCACAGAGTCCATGCTGACCATCAGTCACCCGTTCACACTACTTTCTATGTCAATAGACAATAGACAATAGGTGCAGGAGGAGGCCATTCGGCCCTTCGAGCCAGCACCGCTATTCAATGTGATCATGTCATCCCACTTCTGCATCTACTCCCCATATACAAGGGACAATTTACAGAGGCCAATTAACCTGAACATTTGCACAGGTTTGGGATGTGGGGAAAAAAACCGGAACACCTGGATGAAACCCAGAAACCCGGAAAGTTTGAACTCCGTACAGACGGCAGTTGAATTGAATAAATTGAATACATTTTATTAGCCAAATATGTATACATACAAGGAATTTGCTTTGGTACTTTGCTCGCAAGTAACAATGCGATATACAGTGGACAATTGCGAATAAAACATTATAATTTAAACTTATGTAGAATGAAATAAAATATCAGAGCAAAAGGAAGCTGAAGAATTTTGGATGTTGAGTAGAGCTACTGCTCGTGTAAAAAAGCTGTTTTTATGTCTGGCTGTGGCTGCTTTGACAGCCAGGAGTCGCCTTCCAGAGGGAAGTGCTTCAAAGAGTTTGTGGACAGGGTGAGAGGGGTCAGAAATGATCTTGCCCGCTCGCTTCCTGGCCCTTACAGTGTATAGTTCATCAATGGGGGGGAAAGGTTGCAGCCAACAACCTTCTCGGCTAATCGAATGATGCGCTGCAGCCTCCAGATGTCATGCTTGGTGGCTGAGCTAAACCAGACCATGATGGAGAAGGTGAGGTCAGACTCTATGATGGCAGTAGAAAACTGGACCATCATTGCCTGTGGCAGATTGTGTTTTCTCTGCTGCCGCAGGAAGTACATCCTCTGTTGGGCCTTTTTGATCATGGATTTGATGGTCGCCTCCCATTTAAGGTCCATGGAGATGTTGGTTCCAAGGAACATAAATGACTCCACATATGTGACTATGGTTTTGTTGATGGTGAGGAGGGGGAGGTGAGGGGGAGCTCTCCTAAAGCCCACAATCAATTCCACTGCCTTAAGAGCATTGAGTCCCAGGTTGTTACGATGGCACCAGGACGCCAGCTGTGTAACTTCCTGTCTGTACGCAGATTCCTCCCCATCCTGGATCAGTCCAATCAGGGTTGTGACAGCCGCAAACTTGAGGAGCTTGACAGAGGAGTCTGTGGAGGTGCAGTCGTGGGTGTAGAGAGAGTGAAGGAGAGGGGAGAGTACGCAGCCTTGTGGTGCTCCTATGCTGAGGGTCTGCGGATCCGAGATGTGCTTTCCCAGCCTCACATGCTGCTTCCTGTCTGTCAGGAAGTTGATGATCCACTGACAGAGGGGTTCAAGCACAGTCAACTGGGAGAGTTGAGTGTAGTAGCTCTGGCACAATAGTGTTGAATGCACAGCTAAAATCCACAAACAAAATCCTCGCATAGGTCCCCTGGCAGTCTAGGTGCTGGAGGATGAAGTGCAGGCCTAGGTTGACTGCGTCATCCACTGATCTATACAGGATTGAACCACTGTAAATTGCTTAATTGGAATCATGTTTGTCTTGCTGTTGACAGGATAGCACGCAACAAAAGCTTTTCAGTATCCGTGACTATAAACTAAAATAAACTAAACCTGGCTCTGTTATACATTAAGGTCTACTTAAGTAAGGTCTACTTTCTGTATTATTAAGGTCTGTAGAAGGGTCTCGACCTGAAAGGTCACCCATTCCTTCTCGCCAGAGATGCTGCCTGTCCTGCTGAGTTACGCCAGCATTTTGTGTCTAACTTTGATTTAAACCAGCATCTGCAGTTCCTTCCTACAGTGTTAGACAGTAGCTCTATCAGCTGAGCCTCTGAGCCACCTACCCAAGATAGGTGACATACATTATGCTCCACCTCTATTTCCAGGTTCTTGTCAGCGAACCCAGTTACATGTTGTCTCACTTGTCTTTGGTCTATCTCCATCCAGCAGGGGTTTTGATAAGTTGTGTCAGTGTGATGCATGGGTTCCTTTAAGGGCTGGCTTCTGAGGTTGCACAGTTGCAGCTAAGTGCCAATAACATTCTGATATTTCCTTGCATTTATTTAGTTGTGCTAACAGGCATGATTACAATTAAGCCATTTACCGTGGTAATTGACTTGGATAGAGCTCTTAAGGATAGCGGAGTCAGGGGGTATGGGGAGAAGGCAGGAACGGGGTACTGATTGAGAATGATCAGCCATGATCACATTGAATGGCGGTGCTGGCTCAAAGGGCCGAATGGCCTACTCCTGCACCTATTGTCTATTGTAATAAGGCTACATTAAAAAGAAAATTCTGTTGTTGGAATAACTACTAAAATAGATTGCAATCCATACCTTACTTTTAAGAAGAGTGTGCATGTGAGACAAGATTGGTTTTTTAAAAAATATTTATTTTTATTGAAGGAAAGATACAATACGAAAAACGTAATGCATTACATTTCCCTCCATTTTGTTCTTTATATATAACAAAAATAACCCTCACCCACCCTCCCTGGACACCCCTTTGCAGCTGATGTGTTCACAGTACATCATATCACAAATACAAATGCACAATTTGACAGCAAAACCTCTACATTCTTCCAAGGCACCGGCCCATACATATCTACAACATGTCAGATGGTTCAGGATTTTCTCATTCATTATGCATCAGCCATCCTGTGAGGTAATTGGCAATTGTGTAAACAAAAATAAGTAAATAAATAAAAGTAAAACATAATTAAAGGCAGATCCCCAACTACAATCAAGTGCCCTCAGTCAGTGGGTAGTTCTTTTAGATTCTCAAAGTATGACAGAAAAGGCTCCCATTCTGAATAAAACTTTTTCACAGACCCCGACAAGATTGTTTTAATGCTTTAAAACTAAAGCAGAAGAACTTTTTTTTTTGCCAATGCTCTTTACTCAGCAATAGTTTTACTTAGTTTTCTGTATTATTAATAGGTTGCAGATGTAGTGAATTGCTGTTGTGCCCATTCAGCCAGTCACATTGCAGAATCAAAGAACCGACACAGACACTGCTGTCTCTCCAACCAGTTTCTGAGAACATTAGTCAACAAAGTTCCTGAACGACAGTTTAGAATATTTGGTGTGTCAGCAATCCGCGACTGATAAGTGAGAAAAAAATAGAAGGGAATGTCATTTCAGCATTATAAATCAAAGGTTATTGAAAGAAAAGGAAAACAAATTCAAAGCAAGATTATTCAGTAAATCTGAAATAAATAATCAGATTCAAAAGTCAAATGGGAGCAAATAGGCATACGAGATTCAGCATAATATAGAAGATGTTCCCAAATTCAATGTGAAATGTAATATGCTAAAGAAATAAAAGCAAATGTGTCTATGGAGTTCAAAGAAAAATCAGAGGAGAAAAAATAGATAGAATTAATAGAGATCAATAGAGTGAATATTAACATTAACTTTTTCTCCCTGAGAGTTGTGAATTTGTGGAATTCTCTGCCACAGAGGGCAGTGGAGGCCAAATCACTGGATGAATTTAAAAGAAAGTTAGATAGAGCTCCGGGGGCTAGTGGAATCAAGGGATATGGGGAGAAGTTGGGCACAGTTTACTGATTGTGGATGATCAGCCATGATCACAATGAATGGCGGTGCTGGCTCGAAGGGCCGAATGGCCTCCTCCTGCACCTATTTTCTATGTTTCTATATATTAATACAGTCTACAGTATTAATCCTAACAGCTCTTGTGTTTTATTCAGTTCACACATTGTAGGTCTGTTGAGGCACAATGGTTCTCCACTCATAAACATTTCAGATTGAGAAATATCATGGTCAGACTCACTATTTGGACTCTCTGCATCTCATCAAAAACAACTGAGAATTCTATGCCATTATGGCATCCATATCCGTAATACCATCATAACTCAAGTACTTATGATGTTTCACACACTATCTGAGAATGTTACCAGGCGAAGAACCCAAAAGGTGGTCAGATTGGGAAATGTCTTAAAAGAGGAAGGAGAGTTTAAGAGGCAAAGAGGGGAGGAGAGGGAATGGGAATTCAGAACATAGGACCTTGGCAGGTCGAGGCCAGCAGTGGTGCAGCCACATCCACCAATAGATCAGAATTGCCGCGAGTAGATCTCCTGAGGTGTTCAGCTGGAGGTGAATGTAGCTTGAGCAAGAAAGAATGCATGGAGGAATTTAAAAACAAGAGTGAGGATTTTTAAAGCATGCCTTGTTTAACCATGGGACACATTGTGTTGAACACAGGGGCAGTGGATGAATGTAATTTGATGTGAGTTAGTAGAAGGACAGCAGATATTTGGACGACATTACATTTATAAATGGTGAAAGCTGGGATAGTGCCAGGAGTGCAGTGGAAAAGTCAAGTCTAGCTTAATAAGTGCCTGGATGATGGATTTTAGCAGCATCTCAACTTAGGGAGAGCTGAACTCTATTAATCTAGCAAGTGATGTCACTACATCAACTGACTACTTATGCCTTAGACAACGGTGAAGGCACAGGATGAAGTTCAGGTTTCAAGTTCAGTGTGACAATAATTTCAATTTTCTTTAAACTTGGTAGGAAGACATTTCTTTACATCCGATATTGGATCCTGTGCAAATAATTTGAAAATCTAATATTAGTCAATAGGTCAGGAGAGGTGATGGTTAAGTGTAGGAAGGAACTGCAGACGCTGGTTTAAACCAAAGACAGACACAAAATGCTGGAGTAACTTGGCGGGACAGGTAGCATCTCGGGAGTAAAAGGAATGGGTCACCCATTCCTTCTCTCAAGAGGTGATGGTTAAGTTGTTCTGGGTATTATCAGCAAACATGTGGAGACCAATTGCAGATTGCATCACATTGTCTTGTAGCTGGGAGGAGAACATGGGCATGGATCTTTCAGGAAAATTCATGGGTAAAGTGTGGGTAGAAGGAGAAGCCATTGGAAGTGACTGTCCACCAAAGATAATAGACCACTCGACTCTGAATGCCGTAGTATGTCATGGCGCCATTTTAGTAGGCAGAAACTTGCAGAAACATTTTTTTTTTAAACCAAAAGTCTGTGAATTGATAGATGAGATATATTCTGCATTTTAATGTTATCATCACACATACTGTTCCCCGAAAACACTGATTACACTACGAGAGGCATAGCGAATGGGGGGTTTTGCTTACTAAAATGGCGGACGTACTACACTTCAGTATATGCGATTTTGACGGAGTGGTTCATCTTGCTCCTCTAGTATCTTTGCTTTCCACTTACAGCCAGATATGCAAGTTCAAAAACAGATGTGCGCTGGCCTGAGCAGCAAGAAAAGGTGATTGATTAGCATGCTGAGTCCATGAAATCAGAAGCTATAGATAAGTCAGGAAGATGATGAGCAAATAATTACCACAGCATTATCACATTGAATGTTTTTTTGTGAGTAGGATAATAGTCACTCACATAACTTGTCACCTTAAGGATTCAGTCATATTGATGGTGTTTGGGCATAACAACACCCTCAAAGACATTGGAAAAGGCATTTGCAAAGGTAGTGGTTGAGAGTGGGATTTTGGAGGTTGACAATGGTGAGGCCGACAACAGTAGCCGGGGAAGGAGGGCTATTAGCTGCAACTGCTAATCATGGGGCTAGGAGGGGAGATTGGGTGCTCAATGGTTTAGTTGGTGTATTCTCAGGCACAAGAGTATCCCATGGTGCGGTGGCTTCAGCTTGGTAGAGGACAGGAACCAGAACAACTTCAAAGGTCAGATTGGACAAGAGGCTGCATTCATTCACCTCTGGCTGGGGCAATGCTCATGACAATAGACAATAGGTGCAGGAGTAGGCCATTCGGCCCTTCGAGCCAGCACCGCAGGTGGGGGTATGGATGGCGACTGGGATGGGTGGTAGTACTGTGGTTCGCAATAGGTAAACATTTGATATTACCCTTTTTGGAAAGTAAATTTACTATTTCAGCTGGGCAGTGATTGAATCCATACAGGGAGAGTATCCTCCATTCATCAAATTAGGACCAAAGGAAGGATGAGTGTAGATAAAGCATAATTGAACAAAAAGGAACTGCAGATGCCGGTAATACCAAAGATAGACACCAAATGCTGGAGTAACTCTCCGGATCAGGCAGCACCTCTGGAGAAAATGGATAGGTGACGTTTTGGGTCGGGACCCTTCTTCAGACTTCAGACTTGTACGATACGATACGATACGATCAAACTTTATCCTCGGAGGGAAATTGATCTGCCAACAGTCATAAAACACAAGGGAGAGTTGGAGAGTTGGAGAGTTGGAGAAAAAACGTGAAGCAAAGGAAAAACAGGACAAATTTGGGACGGCAACAGATGATCTTATGTCCCGCCCCCCTGACATCAGTCTGAAGAAGGGTCTCGACCCGAAACATCACCCATTCCTTCTCTCCTGAGATGCTGCCTGCCCTGCTGAGTTACTCCAGCATTTTGTGAATAAATACCTTCGATTTGTACCAGCATCTGCAGTTATTTTCTTATACTATCTTATGCAAGGAGGTTCCCTGATAGGATGCCTGCTGGCTAGAGACAGGTATGAGGCCATTAGGTATACATAGTTGGTAATTGTGGAACTAGTCAACCGAGTCTACGCTTGGTCTCGACGATGTACAAGAGGTCACATCGGGAACACTGGATGCAGTAGATGAGGTTAGAGGAGGTGCATGTGAACCTCCATCTCACCTGGATGGACTGCTGGGGTCCCCGGATTGAGGTGATGGAGGAGATGTAAGGGCAGGTGTTACATCGACAGCAGATGCAGGGGAAGGTACCCGGAGAGGGGGTGGATTGAGTGGAAAGGGATAAGTGATTCAAGGAGGTGCAGAGGGAATGGTCTCTGCGGGAGGTGGAGATGGGAAGATGTGTTTAGCAATGGTGTCATGTTGGAGGTGATGGTAATTTCGGAGAATGATGTGTTGGATGTGAAGATTGGTGGGGTGAGAGGTGAGGACCAGGGAAGCTCTGTCCTTGTTGTCTCTGGGGGGGGGAGAGGAAACAAGAGCAGGACTACAGGACACAGAGGACGATAAGATTTACTTTGGACAGCATCTGAGCTGTCAGGCTGGTTTTTGAGATGACCAGGAGATGGAGGAATACTCTATGTGAGAATATACAGGAGATCAAAACGTCCACACTGGAAATGATACCAGTTCTGTAACAACATCCAACAGTTCTGAGGAATCTGAGAGATGCAATAGACAATAGACAATAGACAAAAGGTGCAGGAGGAGGCCATTCGGCCCTTCGAGCCAGCACTGCCCTTCGAGCCAGTACTGCCATTCAATGTGATCATGGCTGATCATTCTCAATCAGTACCCCGTTCCTCCCCATACCCTCTGACTCCGCTATCCTTAAGAGCTCTATCTAGCTCTCTCTTGAATGCATTCAGAGAATTGGCCTCCACTACCTTCTGAGGCAGAGAATTCCACAGATTCACAACTCTCTGACTGAAAAAGTTTTTCCTCATCTCAGTTCTAAATGGCCTACCCCTTATTCTTAAACTGTGGCCCCTTGTTCTGGACTCCCCCAACATTGGGAACATGTTTCCTGCCTCCAACGTGTCCAACCCCTTAATAATCTTATACGTTTCGATAAGATCTCCTCTCATCCTTCTAAATTCCAGTGTATACAAGCCTAGTGTATACATTCCAGTGTATACAAGCCTCACCGCATCTCATTGAAACCTGTCAGGGAGAAGACCCCAGTTCTCCAGGAAGGATTTGCCATGATCAGTGGGTGTCTCTAAAAGTAGTTGAAGAAATCATTGCCTGCCTGGTCTCATAAGATTGGCAGTGGCACCATGGCAATAGAACGTCCTGTTCACTATCAGCAAGCATGATATCCCCTGGAGCCACTTGCCCTCAGTTAGCAACCTGATTCATGCCCCTTAGCCTGCTATACCGGATTGCTAGCATTCTGAAAGGGACACCACTGTTGGGGACAGTAATACAACACAGAAATTGTATCCCGCATGCGAGGAGAGAAGCCAAGACTTCCAACCGTCATAGAAGTAGCACCCAATATAATGTGAAGAGAATGACGCCCATTTAGAAAGCTAGCTCATTAGTAGATGCCAGTGATGGTTAAGTGGATGTGTGACTGAGATTTAAGTTTCCTTTTTTTGGACAAGATTGCCAGGTCTTTTGTGCTCCTTGCTTAGTCATAGTGATTTCATATGTGATGCAAGATTTGACCTTGGGTTTCACTGTGGAAGACTGATATATGTTCGGACGCCATTGGATTTACAGCAGGGAGTTGGTACCAATTCAAGTGGTGATTGGACTGATGCTAATCTAAAACAGAAGGTTAATGTGTGGCAACATGGAGAGAGAGAGATGACAGATGATAGAAGCACAGGTGCTAAGTAAATTCGATTCCATCATAGTAGCTAGTTTCAGAACAACAGCAATTATTGCAGAAAGACACTCTTGCCACTTGTTGCAAAGACCACATAGGTTCCTATTCATAAAGGTCATAAGGTCATAAGTGATAGGAGTAGAATTAGGCCATTCGGCCCATCACGTCTACTCCGCCATTCAATCATGGCTGACCTATCTCTTCCTCCTAACCCCATTCTCCTGCCTTCTCCACATAACCTCTGACACCTGTACGAATCAAAAATAGTAAGATTAAATGAGAACTTACCAGTTCGAAGTTTGATCTGTATTTTATGAGGAGTTACGATGAGGGATTACGTGAAGACCCCGTCCAGCACGCATGCGCGACATTCTTCAAAGCAGCGGTGTGGATTCACAGAAAAAACACAACGATTGAAATAAATATAGTAAAGAAAAAATAAGAATTTAATTACCAGTTGATCTGTATAATAGAGGGTGGGAGCGGAGGGCACGTAATCCCTCATCGTAACTCCTCATAAAATACAGATCAAACTTCGAACTGGTAAGTTCTCATTTAATCTTACTATTTTATTTCGGAGTCACGTGAGTGACTACGTGAAGACTTCAAAGCTCTGTGATTCCGAACCGTGTACCAGCTCATGCTTCACTCACTGTCTGAAGACTTTAGAGGGAGGAAGTATGTTATCACAATCAAAAAACCCGTTTGTGAACAAAAAAGGTTTATTAATGACAACAAAAAACAGAGAGCTCCCCAGGGCTTAAATTAAATATTATCTGCAGACTGTAGAATTCTGTCTGCAAATGTAGCAGGTTGCGCCAGCGGCTTATTATAAAACCTTTGGAAAGTTCTTTCCGAGGACCATCCTGCTCTGGTCAGAATATGGTCGATAGGCACGTCCATTCGACTAGCCGCCGACGTAGATGCAGCCCTGGTGGAGTGAGATTTGTAAACATTAGTATTCACTCCTGCGGACTTAAGCACCTGCTTGAGCCACCTTGAAATGGTTTGGCTCGTCACCTGACGATGAGGCTTCTTGTGGCTTATCCATAAGGCTTTTTCTCTCCCTCTTAATTTGTATGTTGTGTCTATGTAATTGGCGAGATGGGTCTTGGCACACAGCCGTGGGTCAGATGAATATGCCCAGAACTCCATGACTGGAGGCGTGGTACCTGGTCTAGTTTGTTTGACCAGTCCCTGAATATGAAATGTGAAACAGTCCAATGACTCTGTCATGCTGTCCAGCCTCAGAAGGTGGAGGGACTGTACCCTTTGAGCTGACACTAGTGCCATGAGCATGACTGATTTCAGTGTAAGTTGTTCCAGCGTGAGTGCCCTGGGCGGTGGCCATCCCCTAAGGTACGTCAGCACAATGCTGACATCCCAGATCTGAGTGTACCTTGGTCTGGGGGAATTGGTGTTAAAAATGCCCCTCATGGTTTTTACCACTAGTGGATGGGACCCCAAAGCCAGTTGTCCTGCTGCTGGAACCAAATAAGCTGACAACGCACTCCTGGCTGTATTTATGGCGCTGTAGCTGAGTCCTTCCCGATGTAATCCAACCAGGAACTCCACTACACTGGTGGCTGTCGCTGTAGTGTAGGTAGTTCCTGTTTTGGAGCAATACCGTTCCCATTTTCTTATGTTGGTCAGGTATTGTCTCCTGGTGGACTCCCGGTGGGATGCGGTCATCATGTTGATGGCGTCCTCAGACAGTCCCAGGCCCAGTAGAGGTCTTTTTAGAATCTGCAAGCCAGGAGATTGACTCTGTCATGGCACGGGTGACTAATGCCTGACACTGGGTGGATTAATAATTCCGGACTGCTGGGGAATTCCAACGGTGTTTCGACAGCCATGTCGAGGGCCACTGGGAACCATGGCTGTGTAGGCCAGTCGGGTGTTATCAAGATTCCTGAAGCGGAATCCAATTGAATCTTGCGTAATACCCGACTGATGAGGCAGAAGGGAGGAAAAGCATAAAAGAACATTTTCCCCCAATGCAGCGTGAATGCATCAACTGCTGCTGCCTCAGGGTCTGGTTCCCAAGCGACATACGTTGGTACTTGGTGATTCAGCCTGGATGCAAATAGGTCGATATCTGGTGTGCCATATTGCTTTGTAATTTCGGCAAATACTTTGGGATTTAACATCCATTCGATGTTATCGTTAAATTTGCGTGACCTGGTGTCTGCCACTGTATTTTGCTTACCTGGTAGGTAAGTTGCTGATAACCAAGTATGTCTTTCGACACACCATTGCCAGATTAGGTTGACCAATTTGTCACACGATATCGACTTTACACCACCCATGTGGTTGATATAAGCCACCACCGTGGTATTATCTAATTGCAACCGGACATGTGCATGATGCGTATTAGATGAATATGCTTTTAAACCATAAAACGCACCCAACATTTCTAAATAGTTGATACCCCGTGTCTGTAGGCAAGATGATTTAGAATTAGTCCATCTGCCCCCTGTGCTGGATTGCATGTTAGTTGCTCCCCAGCCCAAAGCACTGGCATCCGTTTGAATGCTTAATACTGGGTTGGTGATTATTATGGGACTGGAACTGAGCCTAATGTTCCTTGTCCACCATTGTAACTCTGGAATGGATTCAGCAGTTAAATACATAGCTCGGTCAAAGTGACCTGAGTTTTGCTTTAGTGCGTGCACTTTTGCTCTTTGTAAATTTTGGTAGTGCAAAGGCCCAAATTGTACAGCTGGAAAAGCTGCTACCATTTTACCAATAACTCTAGCTACCTGCCGTATGGTTGGCTGACGTTTATCCATTAGTTCGTGGCATGATAGTGCCAATTCTGATGCTTTCCCCTTCGGCAGAGTTACAAACATGCGAACAGTATCAATCGTAAATCCAAGATAGTCCATGGTAGTGGACGGTGTAAAATTGGATTTATCTGGATGTATGACAAACCCCAAAGTTTCAAACAAACGTTTGGTGGCTGCTACTGCCAAAATAGCTGTCTCCAAGGTTTTCCCTACTATTAAAATGTCGTCTAAGTACGCCATGACTATATGCTTTTGTTTCGTCAATAATGCCAAGGCGGGTTTTAAGATTTTAGTGAACAACCTTGGAGCGGAGGTTAGTCCATTTGGTAAGGCTTTAAATTGCCATAGCTGTTTCATCCAGATAAACTTTAAGTATTTACGATGCTCCTTGTGTATGGGTACTGAGTAGTAGGCATCTTTTAAATCAATGCCTGCTAGAAAGTACCCTCTAGAAATCAAAAGTCTGGCGGTTTCAAAAGTTTCCATCTTGAAATGTGTATAGTTAACTGACTCGTTTAACGTAGTTAAGTCAATGATGATGCGACATCCACCATCTTTTTTAGTTTTAGTGAAAATATTAGACACAAATTCCAAAGGTTCATGTTTTGTTCTTTCAATGACACCTTTTGCTAGTAGCCTCACAAGTTCAGCTTGACCCTCTTGTTTCTCTTTGAGTGAGAGGGTGAATACCCTTTGGGGTATATGCTGAACTGGCGGAATGTTTTTATGAACGAAGTCAATTTTATAGCCATGAATGCAGCTTAGTATGTACTTGTCATTAGTGATGGTTTCCCATGCATCCAAAAACCAGTGCAATCTCCCCCCTGATAGTATAGAGCCCGTACTGCTCATATGCTGAGAGGAACCAGACCCACCTACCTCCATGGTTACTGGTGCTACTTCTGCCTCTTCGCTGGACGATGAGGTGTCTGCTGGGCTGTAGAGGCCTGCTGTTGGCGTTGATGTTGTTGGGGGTGGCGCATTTTCCATGGGGTCCGCTCTGGGCCCGGGCCTAAAAAAGGCTTACGGGGAATGGTTGCGGGCCCCGAGCTTTCACCAGTCCCATATGGTGGTCGACGACTGGTGGACGCCGTGGGGTACTGCCGCCTGGGTTTGTTGGGTCTGCTCGGTCCCAAACCTGCCCTCACGAGACCAAAGGTCTTGGACTCTTCCTCTAGGTCTTTCACCTTTTTTGGAAGGTCCTTTCCAAAAAGCAGAGTTGGAGGTTCTGAACCCGGTGTTTTGCAAAGTCCCGCAAACTTAGGGTTGAGGGCAGGCTTGATGATTTCCTTGCGTAAATTATTTATCTCATATTGAGTGGTGCACAGCAGAGCTAATGTATCTTGCTGATTTGTGGAGATGTCCACACCATCAATGGACCGAGCATATGATGTCATCCCTGCAGTCAGGAGTTTAAGGATTTTCTGGAGCTTCAACTCCAGGTTCCTGATGTTCTGCCCCAAATGTCCCCAAATTTGGCTGTTTACAGCTGGTACATTCAATGATGTACAATTTTCTGGGGCTGTATATAGTTCAAGGGCCTCATTGACCACCCGTTCTTGTAGGGGTTTTGAGGACAGGTGGTCAATGCTGGCTGCAAGTTTTGGCTCTAAAAGCCGACCCGCTTGTGGAATGACCACGTAGCGGTTGACCACACCCAGCAGCTCTTCCTGATCCTGTACACCCTGCGTACTCCGGAGATCTTCAGCCAACAACCCCTCTTGTTGACCAGCCCAGACCTGGTCGCCAATGCTGCCTTCAAAAGAAGGTGAGGCAATGGCCAGTGCCGTAAAGGGCACTGCGGGAGTGCCTGAGCTCCCTTGGCGAGTCTGCTGCTGCTCTCTCAGCAGATCTCGCTGGAGCATTTGCTCCATAAGCCGTTCCATTCGGCTTAGGCGGCTGCCAGTGCCGCTCTCGAGCGGTGTGGCATCTTCATCCGAATCGTCGGATACTACCGCCCGGTTCTGGCTGTAGGTACCTCCAGCTCGCTGCTCAGGCTGCACTAGCGGTGCTGGGCTCGGCTCGGTAGCTATTCCTGCCGCCTCTTGCCCTCCCTCCAAAGAACGTTCCTCAACGGAAGACGAACGGGGGCGAGCTGCAGATTTCTTCCCTCTGGTCTTGCTCATTTTACTGGAAATAAAGCAGACCACAGAGAAAATACTCACGGCCACGGTAACTTACCTGTCGGCCCGACTTTTCAATTTGTAGCGGGAGCACCTTGAACTCCCTTTCGTCGCGGGTGCACTGCATGAACGCTAATGTCGCGCATGCGTGCTGGACGGGGTCTTCACGTAGTCACTCACGTGACTCCGAAATAAAATCTATCTATCACTGCCTTAAAAATATCCACTGACTTGGCTTCCACAGCCTTCTGTGGCAAAGAATTCCACAGAATCTCCACCTTCTGACTAAAGATATTTCACCTTATCTCCTTCCTAAATTCTTAAGGTGTGACCTCTAGTCATAGACTCTCCCACTGGTGAAAACATCCTCTCCACATCCACTCTATCCAAGCCTTTCACTATTCTGTATGTTTCAATGAGGTCCCCCCTCATTCTTCTATACAAAAAATACAGTAATTTAGGCAATAGACAATAGGTACAGGAGTAGGCCATTCGGCCCTTCTAGCCAGCACCGCCATTCAATGTGATCATGGCTGATCATTCACAATCAGTACCCCGTTCCTGCCTTCTCCCCATACCCCCTGAATCCGCTATCCTTAAGAGCTCTATCTAGCTCTCTCTTGAATGCATCCAGAGAATTGGCCATTTGGTGACTTGATGACAGTCACCAATACCTGGAGTATATTTCAGCAGGAAAACTGTCGCACGGTTGGACAAAATATGATATTGCAAAAGGATAATTATGCATCATTGCTTTCAAAGCACAATTAGGCCTTTACATCCAGAGTGAGATAATCAAGACTGTGTTTTTCTTACATGTTCCAATAGCAAACTGCTGTCCATTGTGAGAAGATGGCCATTGAGATGTAACTATTATCTCCAGTGGTCTGTGAGACACCTCTGTGGCCTAATTCACAAAGGTATGCTTTTTAATAACTTCTTCAAAAAAACATTCATGCACTCTGGTGTAATTTGTGGCAGACTTTTCACTTCAGCGTACCCATTGAAAATCTCCTTTAAGCACGCCTTTGATGAGCACCGACTTTCTTTCCTTTCCCGTAGCTGATGTGGAGCACACGACTGGTGTCAGGTGCAAACCTTCTGTTACAGCATCAAACATGAAGACGAATGTAGCCTTTCCTCTTAGATTCTTTGCCACCAACTTTTAAATGATTTCATGCTAGCCAATAACTTTAGGTATTTGGCCTATTATAGTAATCAGAATTTGCTGATTATTTGTCAGCATAGCCGTTACATCTGTGTAAGACGTGAAAATACCATCTCTCTGACTGACCTTTCAGTGTTGAATTTCAAACAGACTTGGATCTATTAATGTGGCTGGCTGTCGGCAGGCAGGTTTCTTATTACTGTCTGAAATGTTAGTTAAAGGAACTATTCATCATGACGGTATGTCCCTGGTCCTTAGATCAATTGCACAATAAACCGATGATATCCATTCTGACTGGCACAAATGCCATCTAGCATTTCAAGTAGTCACAGTGAAAGAGACGCAATGGTTTAAGATCAGTGTTCGAACATTTGGTAACAGTTTTTATGGTTTCTCTTCCTTCTCTATACACTAGAAGTAGAGATCTATCGCTAGTTGCTGGAAGGACCTCTGTTAAGAAAATAAAACGTGCTCAGCTGAAGGCACGATCTGAAATGTCATTCGACCATTCACAAAGTTGTGGCTGACTGATTAAATGCTGAAACACAGGAGAAGTGTATGGTTGAATCATGGTTCAAACCTTCATTGTGTTACATGATGATAGTTGTTGCTGAGCACCCAGTCTGTGCTCTTTTGAACTATTGTAGTCGTTCTGATGTTGGCACTACCAAGGTGCTGTTGGACAGGAGGGTTCTAGGACTTTGAAACAATGGCGATGAATGACTGAGGAAATATTTCCGAGTCAGGGTACTGTGCAACTTAAAGGAGTGTCTGCAGGTAGCAGTGTTCCCATGTGCTTGCTGCCATTCAGCGGGTAGTCCATAGAGCTCGGAAGACTATCGGAACACAGGTACCAGCCTTGGAGGGCATCTACAACACACGATGCCTCAGAAAAGCCACCAGCATCCACAAAAACTCTTCACACCCCTGCAACAGTCTGTTCGAACTTCTACCATCGGGCAGACGATACAAGGCCTTCTACGCTCGCACCTCCAGACTCAGGAACAGCTTCATCCCCAGGGCCATAGCTGCTATGAACCGGTCCTGCTGCGCCAGATGGTCACATCGCACAGTGAACCGGCACAGATCTACTTGCACTTTATTCTGTTTTAAAACTGTTTCTAATTTGTTTCATTGGGTTGTTTAAATTGATACAGACTAGCTAATTATTTTATTGCATCGTATGGGAGGCGCATTCCCAATCTCGTTGTACCCCTATACAATGACAATAAAGATATATTGTATTGTATTGTATTGTATTGTATCTTTCCTGATAGTTGAAGTCGTGGGTTTGGGAGTTCCTGTCAGAGTAGACGGAGTGAGTAACTACAGTGCACTGGTATACACTGCAAACACTGTATGCTAGTGGTGGAGGGTCAATGTTTAGCATCTTTGGGAGGCCACTTTGTCCTGGTCGGTGTCAAGTATCTCAAGAGTCAAGAGTCAAAGGTGTTTTATAGTCATATGTCCGAGATAGAACAATGAAATTCTTACTGGTAGCAGCACAACAGAATATGTAAACATAGTGCACTGTAAACAATATAATATATGAGAATAAAAAGGTCAGTGTGTGTATATATATATATATATATATATATATATATATATATATATATATATACACACACACACGCATATGTACACATAAAAAACAAACAAACAATAAGAGTACAATAATAACAATAATAGTCTATATAGTTCAGAGCTTATTTGAGGTTGAATTGTTTAATAGTCTAATAGCTGTAGGGAAGAAGTTGTTCCTGAACCTGGACGCTACAGTTTTCAGGCTCCTTCTTCCCGATGGCTGGGGTGAAGTCTTGAGAATTGTTGGCAATTCAGGCTTCTCCTCTCTTCCACTCTACTTCTTTCCTTTGGCGGGAGCTCAGGCAAGGACTGTGACTGCCTCTGAGAGTGTGCGTGGAGGTGAATTTCTTATCGCAACAGTGTCAGCCTTTGCAGCCAAGGCCCCTGGAATGTCATGTACAGGTCTGGTTTACCTTTCTGTGAAGGCTACGCTTCCGAGCAACAGAGATTCATCAGGTAGATTCGTGGGAGAGGGTGTGGCCCAGTGAGGAAAGATTAAGCAGATTGGTCATCTGCTCTTGGGAATGAGAGAGGATCTAAGTAAAACATACACAATTCTTGTGTGACAGAGTGATACACAGATGTTTTCTCTGGAGGTGGTGGTGAATCTTTGCAATTCTTTACTTGGGAGGGTTGTGGAGGATAAATTATCGAGTACACTGAAAATAGACTCCTATTAATTTTTGGATATTAATGAAATCAAGGGATTATGGTTCACACAAGAAAGAAACTCAGCGGTAAATGAATAGCTGAATGTTTGGCAAAATGTTGAACTCTTACTCTTATTTCTTACACTCTAATTAGCAGATCATATGAAATATGTCTGGTGAACACTGGAGTCGTGCAGATAACAAAATCTCATTTTGAGTGAACAATTTCTGTGGAAATACCGAAGTGTTATTCTCATGTGCCATAACCTCCTCGCTTTTACATTCCATGCTCTAACTAATGAAGGCAAGTATCCTCTATGACTTCTTTACTGCCTTATCTACCTGTGCTACCAATTTCAGGGATCCTTAGAACTTGTACCTCAAGGTCATTAATGCTCTCTAAAGCATTACCATTTATTGTGTACAGTATGTTCATGAATAAAGGCACCATGAAAGGTCCGAGGGTACCTAACATTGACCCCTGAAAGTGTCCCTCCGGGTCAACTGCAAACATGAACATTAAGTGGATGGAATCTCTTGTGATTCATGAAAAACTCCACGCTCCGCAGAGAAACTCATATCGCGGCCTGGCTGCAGTGTTGTGAGGGCTGAGCATTGGGAAACTTGTAATGCTGTTAAATCTTTGTGCCCAGATCTTTGTGCGTGGTGGCGCAGTGGTAGAGTTGCTGCCTTACAGAGCCAGAGACCTGGGTTCGATCCTGACCATGGGTGCTTGTCCGTACGGAGTTTGTACGTTCTCACCGTGACCTGCGTGGGTTTTCTCCGAGACCTCCGGTACCCCCCAACACTCCAAATACGTCCAGGTTTGTAGGCTAATTGGTTCAATATAATTGTAAATTGCCCCTAGTGTGTGTAGGATAGTGTTAGTGAGCGGAGATCGGTTGGTCGGCATGGACTCCGCTCTGTATCTCTAAACTCTAAAACTCTAAACACTCTGCTTCATCTAAAAGAAAATAAAAGAGGAAGCCATCTTTCTGGAATACAGGTATCAGTGATCTTGATAAGGTTGCAGGGAGCAACAAACTGTGAGACATGGAGAAACATCCTGGAGTGACAGTGACTTGACTTATCAGATCATTCCAGATAAAGGTGTAATGCTGTTTGAGGACGGAGCATGAAACAGATCTCAGTGACCAATATCTCATTAACCTCTGTTCAGATTGCTCCTTAATGAACTCTCGATAGATTCTGGGAGAATAAACCTTTGGTGATGAGCTTTTTGGTATCTCTTCTCACATGTCTTACTTTATTCCTGAGATAGCGAGGGGATTTGAGTATAGGAGCAGGGAGGTTCTGCTGCAGTTGTACAGGGCATTGGTGAGACCACACCTGGAGTATTGCGTACAGTTTTGGTCTCCTAATCTGAGGAAAGACATTCTTGCCATAGAGGGAGGGTTCACCAGATTGATTCCTGGGATGGCAGGACTTTCATATGACGAAAGACTAGATAGACTCGGCTTGTACTCGCTGGAATTTAGAAGATTGAGGTGGGATCTTATAGAAACTTACAAAATTCTTAAGGGGTTGGACAGGTTAGATGCAGGAAGATTGTTCCCGATGTTGGGGAAGTCCAGAACAAGGGGTCACAGTTGAAGGATAAGGGGGAAGTCTTTTAGGACCGAGATGAGAACGTTTTTTTTCATACACAGAGTGGTGAATCTGTGGAATTCTCTGCCACAGAAGGTAGTTGAGGCCAGTTCATTGGCTATATTTAAGAGGGAGTTAGATGTGGTCCTTGTGGCTAAAGGGATCAGGGGGTATGGAGAGAAGGCAGATACGGGATACTGAGTTGGATGATCAGCCATGATCATATTGAATGGCAGTGCAGGCTCGAAGGGCCGAATGGCCTACTCCTGCACCTATTTTCTATGTTTCTATGTTTCTCCCTGAGCTGCGATCTGTCTCCAGGCCTTTCAGCAACAGTAGTTGTATCACCAGGCAAACAGCAATCACAAGTATTTTCCAGCTGCTCAAAAGGCATTTGTCAAAAGCGTTGAGTAGAGTGTGAGCAATTTTTAGATTGAGCAGTCCACCATCAGTGTGTGGAAGAGTAGACTGCCAGACTATTAAGTCTGCGTGTCACCTTCTCTATAGACCCTGCAAGCACAGAGTAAACAGTGTTATGAAGAATTGGTTGGACTGCCAATGACCAATGCTCGTTGTACTTTGGAGTAATATCACAGATAATCACACTGCAATGCTGGAGAGTGGCACTGCCATATCAATGGGCCTTTGGCTGTAGGGGTGGTGCATTGATTAAATTAACAGACTACTAGTGCAGAAATGTAGTTTAGCAATACGGTGACCCAGGTTCAAATCCCATGATGAGACTGAGAAATATAAATCGTTAATTATCTGGAATTTGGAAGAGAGAAAATAAAAATAAAACAATTAATCCTTGTAATATTGACCACAAAAACATCTGGATTGCCATAAAACGCATCAGGTACACTAATCCCCAGGGAGGAATCCTTAACCGAATCTGATCTAATTATGATTCCAGATCCAGTCGATTACTCTGTAGTTACCCCTGATTTAGCTTACCCAGCAACACGGGTCTACCAGTCACAGAAACATAGAAACTTAGAAAATAGGTGCAGGAGGAGGCCATTCAGCCCTTCGAGCCAGCATCGCCATTCATTGTGATCATGGCTGATCATTCACAATCAGTAACTTCTCCCAATATCTCCTGATTCCACTAGCCCCCAGAGCTCTGTCTAACTCTCTTAAATTCATCCAGTGATTTGGCCTCCACTGCCCTCTTTGGCAGAGAATTCCACAAATTCATGACTCTGGGTGAAAAAGTTCCTTCTCACCTCAGTTTTAAATGGCCTCCGCTTTATTCTAAGACTGTGGCCCTTGGTTCTGGACTCGCCCAACATTGGGAACATTTTTCCTGCATCTTGCTTGTACAGTCCTTTTATAGGAGTTGGGAGGAGTTGGCTGCGCCTAACGGCTGCGGCTCTCTGGCAGTCTGTTTGTCTTTTTTTCTTTTTTTTGTTTGTGTCGGTGTTGGGATGGTTTTTGTTTCTGTTTTTGGCTGTGTATGTGTGGGGGTGTGGGGGGGTGGGGGGGTGGGGGGGTGGGGTGGGGCGGGGGAAACCTTTCTTTTATTAGGTCTCTTCCCCGGGGCGCAGCTCGCCCGCGGGGCCTTCCATCGCCCGGCGCGGCTCGGCCGCTGGACTTAACATCGCCGGCGCGGCTCGGCCGCGGGACCTAACAGTGCCCGGCGCGGCTCGGCCACGGGGCGGTTCAGCGCTCGGTGCGGCTCGGCCGCAGGGCCTTCCATCGCCCGGTGCGGCTCGGCCACGGGACTTAACATCGCCGGCGCGGCTCGACGCGGGACGTTTCAGTGCCCGGTGCGGCTCGGCCGCGGGACGTTTCAGTGCCTGGTGCGGCTCGGCCGCGGGATGTTTCAGTGCCCGGTGCGGCTCGGCCGCGGGACGTTTCAGTGCCCGGCACGGCTTGGCCGCTGGACTTAACATCGCCAGCGCGGCTCGGCCGCGGGACGTTTCGGTGCCCGGTGCGGCTTGGCCGCTGGACTTAACATCGCCCGGTGCGGCCGCGGGACGTTTCGGTGCCCGGGGCGGCTCGGCCGCGGGGCTTTCCATCCCCTTGCGGGGGCTGTGTGTGTCGGTTGCCTCGGTAGGGGTCGAGCTGTCTGTCCGTGGGTGCGGGGGGAAGAGAGGGGAAGTTTTGTTGCCTCCATCACAGTGAGGGGGTATTTGGAGTCACTGTGATGGATGTTTGTGTTGGGGTCGTGTGTCCTGTGTTCTTTTCTTTTTTGCTGTGTCATGTGACTGCTGAAATTTCGTTCGGTATTTATACCGAATGACAATAAAGTTTTGTTATACTGTTATACTGTTATAATGTTATGTTTCTATAAGATCCCCTCTCATCCTTCTAAACTCCAGTGAATACAAGACTAGTCTTTTCAATCTTTCCTCATATGACGGTCTTGCCATCCCAGGGCTCAATCTTGTGAATCTACGCTGCACTGCCTCAATTACAAGGATGTCCTTCCTCAAATTAGGAGACCAAAACTGTACACAATACTCCAGATGTGGTCTTACCAGGGTCCTATACAACTGCAGAAGAACCTCTTTGCTTCTATACTGAAATCCTCTCGTTATGAAGGCCAACATGCCATTAGGTTTCTTCACTGCCTGCAGTTGAACTACACTTCAATAGAGAAGGAATAAAACTGAACATCCTACATGAACCTAGGCACCAAATGCAAACACGTTGAAGTTGCTTTCAACCCAGTTGACCTCCTCACAAACATTTGGGGACTGGAATTCAACTTGAGATAGATGTCTTATCGATTATTAAGATACAGCCTGACACAGTCACCCTCATAGAATCATACCTTATAGATAATGTACCAAACTCCTCCATCACAATCCCTGGGAATGTCCTGTCCCATCAATGCTGGTGGCACACTCATATGTAGGCAGGAAGGAGTATCTTTTGGAATACTCAACCTTGAGGTTTCATGGCACCAGGTCTAGAATGGGCAATGAAATCTCCTACTGATTACTCAGATTAGATCGGATGAGGCCTGATGTCCAGGACCCAGCTGCTTCAACGATGACCTTCCTTCCATCAGAAAGTCAAAAGTATCACGGTTTGCTGATGATTGTACAATGTTCAATTTCCTTCACAACTTTGTCAGTAACAGCCCATGCAAAACCTGGACTACATTCAGGGCTGATAAACACACTGCAAAAGTGACAGGCGATGATTCTCTCTAACAACCTTCTACATTTAATGTCAACGACATCACCTTCAACATCCTGAGTGCCGTTGTTGACTTGAAACACAGCCAAACCAGAGATATAAGACCATGTCTAGGTATCTTAAGGTGAATGACTCACCTCCTACCACCCCAAGGCCTTTCCACCATCCATGAATCTGGATTATGATGGAACACCCTCCACTCGCCAGGATGATTGCAAGATTAAAACTCTCATAAAGGTCATCACTATCCATAGCAAAGCAATCGACTTCAATAGCAACTGCTCTAAACATTCATTCCCTCTGCTCTCAGTGCACAGATGCTGTTGTGTGTGTCATCTACCAAATGCACTGCACTTACTCCCCAAAGCATCTTCCACCACAACTTCTACCATCTGGCAGGAAAGGGCAGATGGCTCAAGGGGACATCACCAAATGCATAAGGTCATAAGGTCATAAAGAATATGAGTAGAATTAGGCCATTCGGCCCATCAATACTACCATGCCATTCAATCATGGCTGATCTATCTCTCCCTCCTAATCCCATTCTCCAGCCTTCTCCAAATAACCTCTGACACCTGTACCAATCAAGAATCTATCTATCACTGCCTTAAAAATATCCACTACCTTGGCCTCCACAGTCTTCTGTGGCTAAGAATTCCACAGATTCACCACCCTCTGGCTAAAACAAATTCTCCTCATCTCCTTCCTAAAAGAACGTCCTTTAATTCTGAGGCTATGACATTCCAAACCTGGACTCTCCCACTAGTGGAAACATCCTCTCCACATCCACTCTATCCAGGCCTTTCACTATTCTGTATGTTTGAACGAGGTCCCCCCTCATGCACCCCTCGTATGATCCACATCCAACTTACACGGAAATAAATGATTGCCCCTTCAGTGTCATTGGGTTGAAATCCTGGAGCTTCCTCCCAATTAACACCATGGAAGTACTTCAACAGATGCATGGTAGCAGTTCAAAACATACGTCTCTCTGCCACTGTCTCAGGATAATTAGGGACGGGTAATAAATGCTGCCCTAGCAGCCATGTCTAAATCCCAGAGAAAAAGGAATAAAATGAGAAAATGTTAGCGTGCGCCTTCCCTGATGGAGAAGTAATGCCTGAAGAAGCATGAGTCCCAACACATGGTGCACGATGTGACCTGGAAGTGTTCACAATGCTGTTCTTCTCTGCATTGAAGTTATTTTCAAATGCATATGCAAGGGCAGCCACGGTGGCGCAGAGGTAAAGTTGCTGCCTTACAGCTCTTGCAGTACTGGAGACCCGGGTTCGATCCCGACCACCGGTGTTGTCTGTACGGAGTTTGTACGTTCTCCCCGTGACCGCTTGGGTTTTCTCCGAGATCTTCGGTTTCCTCCCACGCTCCAAAGACGTGCAGGTTTGTAGGTTAATTGGCTTGGTCTAAGTGTAAATTGTTCCTGGTGTGCGTAGGGTAGTGTTAATGTGCGGGGATCGCTGGTCGGTGCGGACTCGGTGGCCTGTATCTTTAAATTAAACATAGAGCTCAAAATGTTAAACAATGGTCCAATGTTTGTGTTTGGGCCAAAAAGCTTCTCAGGCAAGAGGTTTGATTTGGTCCTACGCTAATTAGGCATTACTCTTTTCTTAGTCTTCAATCCTGATAGAAGCTGTGGGGCTGAGAATCTCATGAGCAACTGTTCACTGCTCCTGGATCACTGTGCATGGCTTTGGCACAATTAAAAATAACGTGATTCAGTTGCCAGACTCTGTACTGACCACAGTTCCATCACAGTGATTAGCCAAAAACTGCTTCACAAACTGCAAATAAATTCCTTAATTTAAAATAAATTTTGCGAACACGAAAAAAAACATCCTCGGTATTATAATATCAATAGCATAATGCCGAAGTGTCTGCTGAATATAATCAATGTTTAATTTATGAACTAACCTTCACAATCTCCAAATGACAAAGGGGGCAATTTTCTGCTTGTCAGTAATTTTAATGTCAATAAACCATACGGAAAATATTTAATGCTTGGCATCAAGTTGAATGTGCAAGGTGTTGATGCTTGACATTTTCCCAAACAGGTTTAAAACAATGATAATGATTTTCTGCTGGTGAATTGAAACTGGCAATTAAAGCCTTCACTGTGTGGGCTGATCCAATTAATTGTGGCCATGCTGAAGTTGGTGAGCAGTAATGCAGAGAGCAGGACAAATTGGATATGTAAATTGGCAAGACCATAAGGACGATCAGATCCACTGGTCTACCCGCTGTTGACATGACTCGTGAGTCTGGTTCACAATTCAAAGCCCTTCTGCCACACAAATGTGGAAGGGAAGATCAGTGATGTGCTGCAATAATGCCCCCATTGCCCCGACAGCTCCAGAGGAGATTGGCAGTACATGGCAGAGCGAGTGTCGAGGTTAATGGCAACTTGTTGTTTGCAGTGCAGACTCACCGTCAGACGGGCTCAGTCCTTCCGACCAACTCGATGTTAATGACTAAGAAGCAGCAGTAGCAGGGGAATGAGGAGGAAGCTGGGTGGAACCAAATCCCAAATAGGATTTGCACAAGTTACTGGACATGAAAAGAGCGGAACAGATGAATGTCACCTTTGGGAATTCCACCACAGGGGAAATTCACAATGCCTTTCTTCCTTGAATGCGTTGGCCTAGGGTTCCCTCTCATTTTTTCTCCCAGGCTATTGATCATGGGAAGAAATATGGAATACTTTATTGTCGCATGCGACAAGGCACAGTGAAATTCTTTGCTTGCATACCCGAGGTATAGAATTAGCGGCCACCTACGGTGTTCTCCCACTCCCCCTCCCTCACTGCGGTTCCCCCACGCCGGATCCTCCATTGTTCTTCCTTCTCCCCCCCCACGCCGAGAACCCCCATAGATGATTATGTAGCTGAATTATATTGAGGTTGACTGGACAATCATTGCAAAAGTTGATTTGTTTGAATGACCATCTTTTTGCATATTTGTATCTCAGTGTTCTTTGTTGATGCAGCATTATGGTGTGCAGTACCTGACACAATTTCTTGTGGAGGGGTTAATACCTTCAAGTGTTATATCTAGTAGAGAGAAGAAACCTGTGCTCTTTGACACCCAACCTTCCAAGGTGTTTGTAATTGATGATTGGTGCAGAACGTAGGAATTAATCCATCTTTGGATCAATCAGACTTGACCAAAGGAAACTTGGGTAGAAGATCCAACCTCTGTCAAAATATTTTAAAATACACAACGTACCTCAGTCTAGTTATCTTGTTTTATAGTGACCAGAATGTCAGCAACTATGTATAACCTATGGCTGAAATAAAGTTATCTGTTTTCTAGGTGCATGTTTCAATTCTGTAGTCCTGTGCACATTGGCTAGGGCATTAGTGATATCCTTATAACAATCTTTGTTTGCAAATGGGTAACTAACATTCCAGGTAACATAAGAAAATAACTGCAGATGCTGGTACAAATCGAAGGTATTTATTCACAAAATGCTGGAGTAACTCAGCAGGTCAGGCAGCATCTCGGGAGAGAAGGAATGGGTGACATTTCGGGTCGAGACCCTTCTTCAGACTGATGTCAGGGGGGCGGGACAAAGGAAGGATATAGGTGGAGACAGGAAGATAGAGGGAGATCTGGGAAGGAGGAGGGGAAGAGAGGGACAGAGGAACTATCTAAAGTTGGAGAAGTCGATGTTCATACCACTGGGCTGCAAGCTGCCCAGGCGAAATATGAGGTGCTGTTCCTCTAATTTCTGGTGGGCCTCACTATGGCACTGGAGGAGGCCCATGACAGAAAGGTCAGACTGGGAATGGGAGGGGGAGTTGAAGTGCTAGGCCACCGGGAGATCAGTTTGGTCAATGCAGACCGAGCGCAGGTGTTCAGCGAAGCGATCGCCGAGCCTGCGTTTGTTCTCGCTGATGTAAATAAGTTGACATCTAGAGCAGCGGATGCAATAGATGAGGTTGGAGGAGGTGCAGGTGAACCTTTGTCTCACCTGGAAAGACTGTTTGGGTCCTTGGATGGATATTTGCCCAGCCAGCCTCTGGTCCCAAGTAACATAGCACTCGGAAATGAAATGCTTATGACATATCATAGCCCTTTTTAATTTTAGGAGGTATGAAGGTTTTGAATTTGTATCAACAGCTGGGATAATTCTGATTGATGTCCTCTGGACTTGATATCCTCCAAATTCAGCTGAGTAAAGCTGCCTTAAATTTCAGTAAGGCAGGTCGCAAAACCCAAGCGTACACAGGGAGAGCATACAAATTCTGCACAGACAGCATCCATAGTCAGGATCGAACCCAGATCTCTGGTGCTGTGAGGCAGCAGCTCTAACGCTGCACCACTGAGCAGCCTTAAGGACAAATAAGAATAGGCAATAAATACAGGTGTTGCCTTGAACTGGAAAATGAATTAAAAGAAACTGAGTTAAGTAGAAGATTGGAGCAGGACAAGACTGGAGGTAATGACAGTCAACTCCATCCACTGTCAACGGAGGCGATGAGGGGCAGAAATAAGCTTGACACAGGGACCAGAGGCATTGGTGGAAGGAGAAATGTAGCATTAATTAAGGAGTCAATGGGAAGAAACAGTAGGAGCTCTTATATGAAGCACAGGAATGTGGTTTAGAAATGTTGGAAGGCAGAGCGAAGCTGAACAGAAGGTGCAGGATGGACAAAACATTGCGTGCATGACTTTGTGGAGGCAGAAGATTGAAGAAGGAGACAAGGGATTAGCTTCAGTTTAAGTGTTGGAAGAAAAGAAAAATATCAGTGTAAATTAGGTGGGAAGCAAGAGAAATATCTATGCCTGAAGCATGTAATTAAACAGTGTGCAGACTGCAGTGGTCAGGGTCATAGGAGGAGTGTCACTGATGCTGTAGCTGAAGTAAAGACCAAATTGCTTGCCTGATAAGCAAACATTTCAGGCTTCTTTTAAGAGCAAATTTATTTTTGATGTGATTTAATACAAATCAAATGCATCTCTTTTAATTTAGCAGTGCAATACATTACAGGTTAGTCGAAGTCCAAATCCTGTTCAAAACTGCCACTCCAATTCTGAACTGTTCCCATCCAGATATTTCTTTGCAGGCACCTGTGTTTCTAAGATTTTTTTTCAGATTTAGAGATACAGCGCAGAAACAGGCCCTTCGCGCCGCCCAGCGATCCCCACACACTAACACAATCCTACACCAACTAGGGACAATTAAAAAAAAATATTTGCCCAGCCAATTAACCTACATACCTGTAAGTCTTTGGAGAGTGGGAGGAAACCGAAGATCTCGGAGAAAACCCACGCAGGTCACGGGGAGAACGTACAAACTCCGTACAGGTGGCACCCTGTAGTCAGGATCGAACCTGAGTCTCCGGCGCTGCACTCGCTGTAAGGCAACAACTCTACCGCTGCGCCACCGTGCAGCCCGAAAGCTTTTCTATTTCCTCAAGGCTGACGGGACCATTGGATCCAAAATTCTGATTCTCTATTCCATAGGCAAACACAGGGCAAGGAAAGGCAGTTAGTGTGCACACGAAACAAAATATTGTACACCCTCCCAAATTAGGGGAGTCAATTCTTCGGGGTAATAACAATAAGTTGCTTCTTCATCATTGCTCTCCATTGGTCAGCAAGGTGGTGCAGCAGTAAAGCTGCCGCCTTACAGCTCCAGAGATCCGGGTTCCATCCTGACTACGGGCGCTGTCTGTACAGTTTGTACGTTCTCCCCATGACCTGCGTGGGTTTTCTCTTGAGATTTTCGGTTTCCTCCCACACTCCAAAGACGTACAGGGTTTGTAGATTAATTGGCTTGTTATAAATGTATAAATGTAAAATTGTCCCTCGTGTATATAGGATAGTGTTAGTGTGCTGGGGTCGCTGGTCGGCGTGGACTCAGTGGGTTGAAGGACCTGCTTCCGCAATGTATCTCTAAACTAAACTAAACTAAACTAAACTAAACTATTACATCAGATGGGCATAAAAGATCCCACACCATTATTCATAGCAGAAACTAGGAACTGCAGATGCTGATTTACGAAAGAAGACACAAAGTATTGGAGTAACGTGATGGAGGAACTGAAGGAAATCCACATTAGGCAGGAAATGGTTTTGGGTAGACTGATGGGACTGAAGGCTGATAAATCCCCAGGGCCTGATGGTCTGCATCCCAGAGTACTTAAGGAGGTGGCTCTAGAAATAGTGGAAGCATTGGAGATCATTTTTCAATGTTCTATAGATTCAGGATCAGTTCCTGTGGATTGGAGGATAGCAAATGTTATCCCACTTTTTAAGAAAGGAGGGAGAGAGAAAACGGGTAATTATAGACCAGTTAGTCTGACATCAGTGGTGGGGAAGATGCTGGAGTCAATTATAAAAGACGAAATTGCTGAGCATTTGGATAGCAGTAACGGGATCATTCCGAGTCAGCATGGATTTACGAAGGGGAAATCATGCTTGACAAATCTACTGGAATTTTTTGAGGATGTAACTAGGAAAATTGACAAGGGAGAGTCAGTGGATGTAGTGTACCTCAACTTTCAGAAAGCCTTCGACAAGGTCCCACATAGGAGATTAGTGGGCAAAATTAGGGCACATGGTATTGGGGGTAGGGTACTGACATGAATAGAAAATTGGTTGACAGACAGAAAGCAAAGAGTGGGGATAAATGGGTCCCTTTCGGAATGGCAGGCAGTGACCAGTGGGGTACCGCAAGGTTCGGTGCTGGGACCCCAGCTATTTACGATATACATTAATGACTTAGACGAAGGGATTAAAAGTACCATTAGCAAATTTGCAGATGATACTAAGTTGGGGGGTAGTGTGAATTGTGAGGAAGATGCAATAAGGCTGCAGGGTGACTTGGACAGGTTGTGTGAGTGGGCGGATACATGGCAGATGCAGTTTAATGTAGATAAGTGTGAGGTTATTCACTTTGGAAGTAAGAATAGAAAGGCAGATTATTATCTGAATGGTGTCAAGTTAGGAGGAGGGGGAGTTCAACGAGATCTGGGTGTCCTAGTGCATCAGTCAATGAAAGGAAGCATGCAGGTACAGCAGGCAGTGAAGAAAGCCAATGGAATGTTGGCCTTCGTAACAAGAGGAGTTGAGTATAGGAGCAAAGAGGTCCTTCTACAGTTGTACCGGGCCCTGGTGAGACCGCACCTGGAGTACTGTGTGCAGTTTTGGTCTCCAAATTTGAGGAAGGATATTCTTGCTATGGAGGGCGTGCAGCGTAGGTTCACTAGGTTAATTCCCGGAATGGCGGGACTGTCGTATGTTGAAAGGCTGGAGCGATTGGGCTTGTATACACTGGAATTTAGAAGGATGAGGGGGGATCTTATTGAAACATATAAGATAATTAGGGGATTGGACACATTAGAGGCAGATAACATGTTCCCAATGTTGGGGGAGTCCAGAACAAGGGGCCACAGTTTAAGAATAAGGGGTAGGCCATTTAGAACGGAGATGAGGAAGAACTTTTTCAGTCAGAGGGTGGTGAAGGTGTGGAATTCTCTGCCTCAGAAGGCAGTGGAGGCCAATTCGTTGGATGCTTTCAAGAGAGAGCTGGATAGAGCTCTTAAGGATAGCGGAGTGAGGGGGTATGGGGAGAAGGCAGGAACGGGGTACTGATTGAGAGTGATCAGCCATGATCGTATTGAATGGCGGTGCTGGCTCGAAGGGCTGAATGGCCTACTCCTGCACCTATTGTCTATTGTCTATTGTCTATTGTAACTCAGCAGATCAGGCAGCCTCTCAGGAGAACATTGATAGGCGATGTTTCAGACTGAAGAAAGGTCCCAACCCGAAACGTCGCCTTTCCATGTTCTCCTGAGATACTGCCTAATCTACAGTATTTAGTCTGAAGAAGGGTCTCGACACAAAACGTCACCCATTCCTTCTCCCCAGAGATGCTGCCCGTCCTGCTGAGTTACTCCAGCTTTTTGTGCCTATCTTAATCTATTGAGTTACTCCAGTACGTTGTGTCTTAATAGTAGAGTGAATGCATTCTCTTGGCTAATAGCTCTCCATCAATTGACACTCTCAAAACTGGATTATTTGGTTTTCTTCACATCTATTGTCAACAAATTGGAAATTCCAACATGAATGCAATGAAATTTAACATGTCGCATCAAAATTGGAAAGTATTTTATTGGTTCCAGAACATGTTGGTACATCCTGAGGTGCCAATATAATGCAAGTCCTTTCATATCTTTTGGTTATCATGAGTTAACTCTGCCAATTGAGGAGTGTCTATTTTCAGGTGCTGTCCTCATGAACAAGTAGTTACCAGTCAGCAACGATTTGTGTAAAGAACTGAAAGAAGAATGTGGGAAATGTGGAAATGTGGAAATGTGTGATGTGATGTTGGGGGAAGAAGCTTCCAAGATGGCCCCCAACCTAGGCGACTATTTGCGTGCTAGCTGCAGAAGCAGATCTACGACCACATATTACACCACGCACTCCTGCACTGCAAATGGCTCGATTGTAATCATGTGTTTATTCACAAAATGCTGGAGTAACTCAGCAGGTCAGGCAGCATCTCGGGAGAGAAGGAATGGGTGACGTTTCGGGTCGAGACCCTTCTCATCATGTAATCATTGTAATCATGTGTTGTCTTTCTGCTGACTGGATAGCACGCAGCCAAAGCTGTTCACTGTACCATGTGTCAATAAACTGAACTGAACTGAATTACTGGCAGCACCTGGTTTTAAATAGTGAGATTAGGGCAGGTCTTGAAGAATACTCATGTTCACTAGGAATCTCCAGACAATCCAGTAATGTTCTGATTAGAGAAGCTTCGGCAGTGCCAGTCGATTCCTATTACAGCACAAGCAAATCCCAAATTGTTGGAGATTACAGCCGCCAGACTGATACTATTATATTAATGACACATAGGAAACAGTACCTTTTATCCACGTATTATTAAGTATAATTACCAGAAGACACAGTAACAATAGCTTACCATTTATGAGTACCAGAAAGAAGGTCAGCCATTGTGGAGATGAGAGGCTATTATATTCCTTTCTTTCTTTTCCTATTCAACTGAAGTTAGTGGAAAGCAGACCATTTTTCAATGTCATGGTACAGGTTTCAAACAAGACAATACATATGTTTTTCCTCAATATTTGCTATAAAACCGAGAACTTGGGAGAATTTGACAGCAAGTTCACGTAAGTCACTTAAAAAAAAAAAGCATAGCTAAATTTAGGTGTTCAAGTCGCATACTGAGGATTGATGAAGGCAGGTCGTCGGAAGTCCCCAGAGAACATTGGCTGCACTGCCTGTATAATTGAGGTTCACAATGCTGCTTCTACACCATTAGCCTGCTAATAGATTGACTGCAGGCCAAGGATTTAAGTGCCTGCTACAACTTGTGGCCAGTGTAATGTGTAAGTTAGTTTCCTTTTAATTTCTTTTGCATCAGGAGCAGAGACATGCGAGCGCGCACTTCAGTTCCATTTATGTGTGTGCACAATAAGTTATATTTTAAATATAACTCATGTTTGGACACATTTCTCACCTTGTACAGTCAGCTTGTCACAAAACAAAGCTTCATTCAACCCTCGTGGCGGATTAGCCTGAGTTTCTGATATAATCGCGGTTCCTCTGGCGACCGTGTAATCAATCAGGACAAACAGAGATGGATGAAACTTGTTTAATGAGAGGAATCCTGATTCTAAGCTTTGGATTCAGAAAAAAAAAGTGCACTAGGAATTCTGTGTTATCAATCGACCCATTCACAGTGTAAAAGCACAAGATAAAGGGAATAACATTTAGTGCACGATAGAGTCAATGAGTCATAAAATTATACAGTTATACAGTGTGGAAACAGGCCCTTCGGCCCAATTTGTCCACACCACCAACAAGTCCCAGCTACACTAGTTCCACCTGCCTGCGCTTGGTCCATATCCCTCCAAACCTGTCCCATCCATGTACCTGTCTAACTGCTTCTTAAATGTTGAGATAGTCCCAGCCTCAACTTCCTCTTCTGGCAGCTTGTTCCCACCACCCTTTGTGTGAAAAGGTTACCCCTCCAATTCCTATTAAATCGTATCCCCTTAAACCTATGTCCTCTGATCCTCAATTCACCTTCTCTGGGCAAGAGGCTGTGCATCCAACCGATCTGTTCCTCTCATGATCCTATAAGATCCTATGGATCTCAGATCCATGATCTTTAAGATCACCCCTCATCTCCCTGTGCTCCAAGGAACAGAGTCCCAGCTTACTCAACCTCTGCCTATAGCTCAGGCCCTCTAGTCCTGGCAACATGCTTGGAAATCTTCTCTGTGTCCTTTCCAGCTTGACAACATCTTTCCTATAACACGGTGACCCGAACTGAACGTGACACTCTAAATGTGGCCTCACCAACGTCTTATACAACTGAAACATGACCTCCCAACTTCTGTACTCCATAATCTGGCTAATGAAGGCCAATGTGCCAAAAGCCTTTTGACCACCCACTCTACCTGTCCTCACCACCACCCTCTGCTTCCTTCCACGAAACCGATTTTCTATCCATTCAGCTATCTCTCCTTGGATCCCATGATCTCACCTTCCTGAGCAGCCTACCTTGAGGAACCCAGTTGAATGCTTTACTGAAGTCTGTATATACAACATCTACAACTCTGCCCTCATCGACCTTTTTTGGTCACGTCTTCAAAATACTCAATCAGATTTGTGAAACATGACCTCCCATGTACAAAGCCATGCTGACTATCCCTAATCAGCCCTTGTCCATCTAAATGCCTGTATAAACTATCCCTCAGAATACTCTCTCATTACTTTCGAACGACATAAAGCCAGTAAAGTCCGACCAAAGACTACTCTTATGCTACTTTGGTGCAGAAGACGTAGGATTTATGATACTTAAATACGCATGCATTGCATGGATTTATATTCACTCCTTGTGCCAATGGGTGAAATTGGCTGTGCCTCGCTGTTTGGCACCAGTTTTGCAACTTTCCCAAGTGCAGTGGAGCTGCTGGCGTTCAGATCTCCTCATGGAATTCATGATGGATTTTGTTGTAGTGCAGCACTATTCACAGGTGACAACTGCAGTTGTTGCCTGAGGCTTGACAGAGCAGAATAGGTCAAATTCTGAACGGACCAGAAGAACAGCTTGTTCTTTATGGGATATATCCTATCACTGGTTTCTGTGAACACTTCTCACTCCTCCAACCCCTCAACACTTCCCCACCACTCCTTCACCATAACACTTTATCTTGCACTAAACGTTATTCCCTCATCATGTATCTGTACACTGTGAATGGCTCGATGGTATCATGTATTGTCTTTCCGCTGACTGGTAAGCACCCAACGAAAGCTTTTCACTGTACCTCCGTACACGTGACAATAAACTAAACTGAACTAAACTAAACTTTGTCTTTATTGAAATCCAGCTCCTCAGTTTTTCAGCTCACTCCAGTAGAGAGGGGTAAAGTTGCCCCCGAAGAAAGATACTTTCTGTTTAGGTCTCAGCATTTAACTGCTTGAGCCAAGAGGAAACATATTTTCTCAAATGTAAAAACATTCAGATATTAAATAGTGCTTATTGATGCAGCAAAATGATTAGCTAACTTTGTTCATTTGTAAAGATGAATGATTTACCTTCCCTAAATATCAGAATCACACAATGTTTTTAGCATGGAAGGAGGCCATTTCGCCATTCACGAAAAATCCATCTTGCCCCACCATCCTGTACTATTCCCTTAAGCCCTGCAAATCCTTTCCTTTCCGACACCTATCCAGCTTCCATTTCAGCACGACAATGAAATCTGTAAATAAAAAATCTCAAGATTGCAGAAGCAGGAAATTTGAAATGAAACCTGAAATTTGGAGTTTAATCTGAGCGAGTGTAACATTTTGCCCTTTAGGATGTCAAGTGTAAGCGGAATGTATACGGTTGATGGCACGACCCTTAAAAGCATTTATGTGCAGAAACAATATTGGGATCCAAGAAAACAACAGGTTCATCCGACACAACCTGTTGCTGAGGAACACCGTCATGAGTTGCCATCTATTGCACTGTTCTTTCAAGTCATTGGGCAGTCAATCAAAGCTTGCTTTACAGTCTACTGTAGATTGATGTTGCAGGTGTGTCCATTGGCTTCTTTCAGACTTTAATCTTCAACCTATTTTAATATATTTCTAATAATATAGGTTGTTGAATCAGGATATGGGCTCTTTTCAGGAAGGGGAGCAAAATAATGGAGAAAAAATGAAATTGCTTTTTAATGTGAGACAAATTTCAGCAGTTTTCACCCCCTCATACAAACAGATGATAATCAGATGACATTTATGCCCAAGATTCACCATTGTTGGAAAATGCAGATTGGAGACTTGTTGTTTTGATTTTTCTCCTCCCTTGTTTGCAGGATTTAAAGTATTATCAATAATTTAATTAGATGAATGATGAATGATGTAAAAAGCATTGGTCAAACGTAAGAGCTCTATCAGAGATTATCATACGAGATGTATTTAGTTTAGTATAGTTTAGTTTCATTTTGTTTACTGTCACGTTTACCAAGGTGCAGCGAGAAGCTTTTATTACATGCTAACCAGTCAGCAGAAAGAAAACACATGATTATAAACAAGCTATCCACAGTGTACAGATACATGATAAATGGAATAATGTGAATAACGTTTAGCGCAAGATCAGGTCCAGGTAAGTACGATTAAAGATAGTCCGAGTGTCTCAATGAAGTAGATAGCAGCTCAGAACCTTTCTAGTTGTTGGTAGGATGGTTCAGTTGCCTGATAACAACTGAGAAGAAACTGTCCCTGAATCTGGAGCTGTGGATTTTCACTCTTCTATACCTCTTGCCTGATGCGAGGGGGGAGCAGAGGGAGTGGCCAGGGTTGCGACTCGTCCTTGATCATGCTGCTGGCCTTGCCGAGGCAGCGTAAGGTATAAATGGAGTCAATGGAAAGGAGGTTGGTTTGTGTGATGGTCAGGGTTGTGTGATGTGGGTGAATACTCCTGAAGCACAAATTTCCTTAGCATTTGAGCTGAGTCACCTTCCGCATCAGTTTAGGAAAGAGAAATTCCTCTCATGGCACACTTTTGATGACATAGTCAGTGTGGACTAAAGACACATTATATGTATTGAAAAATATGCCTGCAGGTAAAGGATGTCCAACGTATCTCAGGAAACCTGAGAGCTTCAGACAATAAAAAGGGAGGGAAACCATCGCTTCATAAAATCACCAAAGATTGAAGAAACCACAAAAGTCTGCTGTTCGACATTTACTGGAGTGGAAAACCCGGAATTGATTTTCACATTACAACATTGGCATTCAGTATCAAGATACACAAGCATTTAATGGGGTAGAGAATGATTTCAATGTCATGGGTACAATAAAACATATTTTTCTTCTACTGGGTCACAAAAACAGTATGAAATTATTTAAGTGGGGACATACAATTGGAAGGTAAACGTGAACCCAAAGTTGAATTATTCATTTAAGAAGTTGACAGGATTGATGTTCATCGTCATTAAATAACATGGCAGAGGCAATCCTGGCATAGAAAGACACAAATCCATCAAAATTAAATATACGTGACATTGACATTAGTTTGTGGTGTTATTATGCAAATGAGATGATTCCGAGAATAAAACAAACTCAATGAACTTCAAGCACAAGAATCACAAGGGAAATAAATGGTAAAGAAGATTTATTGTTGTGGTTACAAATCCTGCAATTTCAAAATGTGATATTGTTAGGAAGTAAGTAAGGAGCATTAAGCTTTTGCAGTTTCTGTGACAACAGCAACCAATGTCGGCACGGTAGCGCAGCGGTAGAGTTGCTGCTTTACAGCGAATGCAGCGCCGGAGACTCAGGTTCGATTCTGACTACGGGTGCTGCACTGTAAGGAGTTTGTACGTTCTCCCCGTGACCTGCGTGGGTTTACTCCGAGATCTTCGGTTTCCTCCCACACTCCAAAGACGTACAGGTATGTAGGTTAATTGGCTGGGTAAAATGTAAAAAAAATTGTCCCTAGTGGGTGTAGGATAATGTTAATGTACGGGGATCACTGGGCGGCACGGACTTGGAGGGCCGAAAAGGCCTGTTTCCGGCTGTATATATATGATATGATATGATATGATAATGTGAGTGTTTTGGAAGGAGAAATTTAGGAATTACAGGTAAAAATAGTTGGCCTGAGAAAGGGATGTGCAGTTATGCACATGACCTTTAGAAAACATCCTCAGGCTAATGTCTTTGAAGTAAAACATGGAGTGATAGAGTCATAGAGTCATAGAGTGATACAGTGTGGAACCAGGCCCTTCGGCCCAACTTGCCCACACCGGCCGACATGTCCCAGCTACATAGTTCCACCTGCCTGCGTTTGGTCCATATCCCTCCAAACGCCCTATCCATGTACCTGTCTAACAGTTTCTTAAACGTTGGGATAGTCCCAGCCTCAACTACCTCCTCTGGCAGCTTGTGCCATACACCTGCCAACTTTCGTGTGAAAACATTACCCCTCAGATTACTATTAAATCTTTTCCCCTTCACCTTGAACCTATGTCCTCTGGTCCTCGATTCCCCAACTCTGGGCAAGAGATTCTGTGCATCTACACGATTTATTCCTCTCATGAACTCAGAAGTTAGACTTGAATACCTATGTGCTACAAACTAACTGAAGAAGTTTGATCACCCATGGGCCATAAGTTAACTGATGCAGTTAAATCCCTTGTCCAAAGAAGCTAAATTTGATGATCTAACAGTTCACGATAAAATTATAAAAGATGGAAATAAGTCCTTGCATCGGGAACCATTTAAACATATGGAGAACCAGTCGCTTGTGGTATGACTGAGTGTTTAAAGCAGTAAGCAAGCACTTAACTGCTTAACAGCTTCAGGTTCTCAGTTAAGTCTGGTAGTTTCTTGTAACTGGTGCATTGATTTAGCATGCAATCGTGCCAGTTTACATGTGGATGGAATTTAATTTGGTTTTATAGGCTGAGAGAAATCACAAGCAGCTTTAAAAGCATATGCAATTTTGTCTGTGAGAAAAATAGTTGCATGATTTGCAAATACACAGAAATGTAACATTCTTCCATCAAAGAATTCAAGCAAGCAAACCTCTGGCAGGAATTGAACTACAACCAGTGACTTACAAGCATGAGTGACCTTCAGTGACATCAATGTTGGAAGCACATGTTCAGGCATTCAAGTAAAAATAAACATGTTTTTGATCATTTAATGCATTTTTTAGACTGTTTTTGTGTTTTATCTAAGACTACTATTTCCTTTTCTGTTCCTTCAACAGCATTTATGCTACAATGTAATTTGTGTTAAAAGAGAGTTGTGAATTTGTGGAATTCTCTGCCACAGAAGGCAGTGGAGGCCAATTCACTGGATGAATTTAAAAGAGAGTTAGATAGAGCTCTAAGGGCTAGCGGAATCAAGGGATATGGGGAGAAGGCAGGCACGGGTTACTGATTGTGGATGATCACAGTGAATGGCGGTGCTGGCTCGAAGGGCCAAATGCCCTCCTCCTCAGGCAAGCTTGTCTATGTTTCTGTTTCTAAAAGTTGTAAAGCTTGCCTGATCTTGGGGTTTTAACCATTCAGAGCCCAGATGTACATAAATGTTGGTTAACATTTCAGATCAAATTTTAAATCACATAAGCATATACATTTTCTGATAACTGAATGTTATTTGTTTGATGTGTTATTGCATTAATGTTTCTGTAAAACTGCAATTTCATTATTCAGTTCTTGGTGCGTGTGACTATTTGACACGCGACTCAACTCTCTTGACTTGTTAAATCAACGGTGCGTGGCATTCCAATAATCATGCTTTTCTAAAGCCGCAAATTTCCCTCTTGTGAAGGAGCAATTTTAACGAGCCTCTTCTATTATGCAAGCAGGTGGAGGAAAACATGTGAGTGCACAGGTTCTCATGTAAGAATGATAATTTGACAGAGAGAGGTTGGTTGAAGTTGGTTTGGATGTGTGGGTTGTTGTGGTGAAAAGGAAAACTGTGGCAGTATGGCGAGTCTGGAGGCTTGTACTTTGTTAAAGAAGTTTATTGCGGTAGCAATATTCAATTACAAAGGATAACAACCGAGATTGCAGACGACCATTAACTCAAACTATTCACATCGAAGTCCTCTTCCCACTGACTGGTTTTGGGCGCCAAAACCACCACGTGACCTTGCTGGCTAATCCGAGGGTTCGACTCTCAGGACCAATCCCTATGGTCGCTACATGACCCCCCAGAACCTGAGGTACGGAATCTAGCAGGGAGCCGGATTTCGCGACCAGAACGGCTAGATCACGTCGGGGTCACCAATATGGCGAGTCTGAAGGCTTGTACTTTGTTAAAGAAGTTTATTGCGGTAGCAATATTCAATTACAAAGGATAACAACCGAGATTGCAGACGACCATTAACTCAAACTATTCACATCGAAGTCCTCTTCCCACTGACTGGTTTTGGGCGCCAAAACCACCACGTGACCTTGCTGGCCAATCCGAGGGTTCGTCTCTCAGGACCAATCCCTATGGTCGCCACAGCAGTACATTTGGTAGTTGCCCATGAGCCTGACAATAACTAACATGTGTGGGAAGGAACTGCAGATGCTGGTTTACACCGAAGATAGACACAAAATGCCAGAGTAACTCAGCAGGACAGGCAGCATCTCTGCATAGAAGGAATGGGTGATGCTTCGGGTCTGGACCCTTCCTCAGACTGAGAGTCAGGGGAGAAGGAGTCTAGAGATATGGAAGGGTAAGGTGTGAAAATGACAGATCAAAGCATAGATTTCCCTCTTTGAAAGGTTACTTCACACACATACTGTATAATATACTGTAAATTCCATCTAATAGACTAAATATCATAACTATCCATGACTGTGTTTGGATCTCAGGTGTTTCGTAAGTTTGAAAAATCTGTCACCTCTTGACTAAGTTTACTTTTGACTTGTGGCTTCACTGCAGTCGTTAAATCTTTACAGATAACCCCCCTCCCAACCAAACAACAGTTTAGGTAACAGAAATTTAGCCTTACAGAATTCACTTACCACTACCAAAAAAATCTGGGAGATGGAATTAAAATTTGCACTTAAATAAACACAATATCTATTATTTTTCAATAATCTGGGGATGTAGGAGAGGTACTAAGCAAGTACTTTGCATCTGTTTTCACCAAGGAGAAGGAAATGGAGGACAGTGAGATAAGTGTGGAGAACACTAAGATTAAGAAAGAGGAGGAGTTTGGGCTCGTGAAGAACATTAAGGTGGATAAATTCCCAGGCCCTGAAGAGATTTATTCCAGGTTATTAAGTGAGCCAAGAGAGGAGATTGCAGGAGCCTTAACAAAGATCTTTGCTCCTTCACTAGCCGCAGGCCAAGGTCCCGGACAACTGGAGTTAGGTTAAACTTGTTCCTTTATTTTAAAAGGGAATTAGAGAGAATCCATGGAAATACAGGCTGGTGGCAGGGAAGTGATTGGAGAGGATGTTTTAGGATATAATTTACTTCCATTTGGAGGAGAATGGGTTAATTAGGGACAGTCAGCATGACTTTGTACACAGCAGGTCGTGTCTTACTAACCATCATTATCATCATCATAATAATAATAATTATAATAGTACTTTATTAGCCAAGTATGTTTTGCAACATATGAGGAATTTGATTTGCTGTACAGTCTTACCACTAAATGGATGTAACTAGGAAAATTGACAAGGGAGAGTCAGTGGATGTGGTGTACCTCGACTTTCAGAAAGCCTTCGACAAGGTCCCACATAGGAGATTAGTGGGCAAAATTAGGGCACATGGTATTGGGGGTAGGGTACTGACATGGATAGAAAATTGGTTGACAGACAGAAAGCAAAGAGTGGGGATAAATGGGTCCCTTTCGGAATGGCAGGCAGTGACCAGTGGGGTACCGCAAGGTTCGGTGCTGGGACCCCAGCTATTTACGATATACATTAATGACTTGGACGAAGGGATTAAAAGTACCATTAGCAAATTTGCAGATGATACTAAGTTGGGGGGTAGTGTGAATTGTGAGGAAGATGCAATAAGGCTGCAGGGTGACTTGGACAGGTTGTGTGAGTGGGCGGATACATGGCAGATGCAGTTTAATGTAGATAAGTGTGAGGTTATTCACTTTGGAAGTAAGAATAGAAAGGCAGATTATTATCTGAATGGTGTCAAGTTAGGAGGAGGGGGAGTTCAACGAGATCTGGGTGTCCTAGTGCATCAGTCAATGAAAGGAAGCATGCAGGTACAGCAGGCAGTGAAGAAAGCCAATGGAATGTTGGCCTTCGTAACAAGAGGAGTTGAGTATAGGAGCAAAGAGGTCCTTCTACAGTTGTACCGGGCCCTGGTGAGACCGCACCTGGAGTACTGTGTGCAGTTTTGGTCTCCAAATTTGAGGAAGGATATTCTTGCTATGGAGGGCGTGCAGCGTAGGTTCACTAGGTTAATTCCCGGAATGGCGGGACTGTCGTATGTTGAAAGGCTGGAGCGATTGGGCTTGTATACACTGGAATTTAGAAGGATGAGGGGGGATCTTATTGAAACATATAAGATAATTAGGGGATTGGACACATTAGAGGCAGATAACATGTTCCCAATGTTAGGGGAGTCCAGAACAAGGGGCCACAGTTTGAGAATAAGGGGTAGGCCATTTAGAACGGAGATGAGGAAGAACTTTTTCAGTCAGAGGGTGGTGAAGGTGTGGAATTCTCTGCCTCAGAAGGCAGTGGAGGCCAGTTCGTTGGATGCTTTCAAGAGAGAGCTGGATAGAGCTCTTGAGGATAGCGGAGTGAGGGGGTATGGGGAGAAGGCAGGAACGGGGTACTGATTGAGTGATCAGCCATGATCGCATTGAATGGCGGTGCTGGCTCGAAGGGCTGAATGGCCTACTCCTGCACCTATTGTCTATTGTCTATTGTCTAAAGAGCAACAACACACCCAAATAAATTTTTACCATGAACATCCACCACAGCGATGTTCCTCACTGTGATGGAAGGCAAAAAAAGTTCAATCTTTTCCCTTCTTTATTCTCCTGCGGTCGGGGCACTCGAACCTTCTGTTCGCGGGGCGATCTTGGCTCCTTCAGAGCTAGAACTTGAACAAGTTGTTTGAGGAGATGACAAAGGTGATCTGTGAGAGTAGGGCAGTGGATGTTGTCTTCATAGGTTTTAGTAAGCATTTGATAATGTCCTCTGTGGTAGGCTGATCTAGAATTAACAGGGTTAACGACGTCTTGGTTTTATGGATTCTAAACTTCCGTACTGATAGAACACAGAGGGTTGTGGTAAATATTCAGGCTGGAGATCCTTGGCTAGTTGAGTTTCACAGGGATCTGCGCCAGGACTTCTGCTGCTTGTGATTATATATATGAATGACTTGAATGTAAACGTAGACGGGTTGGTTAATAAGTTTGCAGATGACACCAAGATTGCTGGGGTCATGGACTATGAGGAAGCCTGTCAAGATACACAGCATAATGTAGATCCACTACAGAAATAGGCGGTGAAATGGGTGATGGAGTTTAATCCGAGCAAGTGCGAGTTGTTGCACTTTGGGAGATTAAATGCAAGGGGAAAATATACAATTAATGGCATGAACTCATGCACTTCAACAGCATTGATTTACAGAGGAATCTTGGGGTCCGAGTTCATTTATCCCTGAAAGCGGCAATCCAAAGAGATAGTGGTAAAGAAGGCATATATATATAGTATAAGAAAATAACTGCAGATGCTGGTACAAATCGATTTATTCACAAAGTGCTGGAGTAACTCAGCAGGTCAGGCAGCATCTCGGGAGAGAAGGAATGAGTGACGTTTCGGGTCGAGACCCTTCTTCAGTCTGAAGAAGGGTCTCGATCCAGCACTTTGTGGTAAAGAAGGCATCTGATATGCTTGCCTTTATGGATCGGAAAATTGAGTACAAGAGTCAGAAAATCATGATGAGGCTCTATAGGACACCGATTAAGCCACATTTGGAATATTGCATTCAGTTTTGGTCACCCCATTGTGGAAGTCTGAAGAAGGGTCCTGACCCGAAATGTCACCTATCCATAGACAGACACAAAGTGATGGAGTAACTCAGCGGGTCAGGCAGCATCTGTTCTCCAGGGATGTTGTCTAACCCACTGAGTTACTTCAGCATTTTGTCTTTGCTTCATAAACCAGCATCTGCAGTTCCAGGTATTTGTTTCTACCTTGACGTGGAGGTTTTTGAAAGCGTGCGGATGAAGTTTACCAGAATGTTCCCTGGTTCAACGGCATTCTTGACAGGGAGAAGCTGGACGTACATGCATTGTTTTCTCTGGAATGCCGGAAGTTGCGGGATGACCTGATAGAAATATAGAAAATGATGAGAGGCGCAGATAGGTAGGCGGTCAGAATCCTTTTCCCAGGATGGAAACATCAAATCGTAGAGGGCACAGCTTTAAGGTGAGAAGGGCAAAGTTGAAAGGAGATGTGCGGGGCGGCTTTTTTAGATGGAAGATGGTGAGTGCCTGCTATATGCTGCCTGGGATGGTGGTTGAGGCAGATATGATAAGAGGCTATGGATATACGGGGAATGGATGAATATGGATTATGTGCAGGTTGATAAGAGATGGTCTTGGCGTAATGTTCGGCACAGGCATTGACAGCCAAAGGGCCTGTTCTTGTGCTGCACTGTTCTATGCCCTATGCTCTATGTTCTATTATGCACATCGGCTATTTTACCAGTATGCTGGGAAATATTTATAAGAATCTCTAGGAGAAACTGGATGACTCAGAACAAAGATCACATCACTACCAATAAACATGTGAGGAAACATCACGCAGTTGAGGATGTCACTTTATTATTTTTTTTACCAGGATGTTTATTTCCAAACAATATATTGCAGTTGAGGGTTGGAATCAGAGTAACAGGTTGAGCCACAAGGGGATCAGGGGAGAGAGATGGATTGGGTCAACATTTCAGGTTCACAATCAGGTTCAGAAAGTGGGGAAGGTAGTGAGGGAGCGGTGGACATGGGTGAGTATAACAAACTTGGGATAGACGGTTGTTTGGCCCTCAAGCCAGAACCATTAGAAGGGATAAGTTTGCAGCTTAAAGATGATCTACAAAAGTATGTTCCTCAACATGGCAACCTCCGCAACCTGAAACCTATTCAATGGAGCTCCGTTAAAGTTATGTGTCGGAAGGAACTGCAGATGCTAGTTTGAACCAAAGATAGACACAAAATGCTGGAGTAACTCCACAGGTCAGTCAGCATCTCTGGAGAGAAGGAGTGAATCTGAAGAAGGGTCTCGACCCAAAATGTCACCCATTCTTTCTCTCCAGAGGTGCTGCCTGTCCCGCTGAGCTACTCCAGCATTTTGTGTCCATTAAAGTTATGTTGAATTCGGCATCATCATTACTATGAAGATCTCAGTGTTCCTGAGCTATGTAAGTATGGTGAGTAGTCTTGGAAGTAATGACGAGAAGTGTGTTGCGTGCCATGGTGTCTCTGATGCACAGAAGACCCTGAAGAAAAATAGAAGACCTGAAGATCCATGTCACAAGTTTCCAGTTTACTTAAAACAGTTTACTTGAAGAAATTTAATCACACATGTTTTTACTGAAATAGATCATGGAATATCTACTATGGGGTTTTTCCACTTGATTGGCTTACTTGTTTACATTGAGTTGTGCCTATTTTAAATTTAGGTTATCCCAAAGAGATCAGGAACTACCCTGGATGTAACTCCCGATTGCAAAATGGATGTAGTATTGGGCGGTACGGTGGTGCACTGGTAGAGTTGCTGCCTTACAGTGCTTGCAGTGCCAGAGACTCAGATTTAATCCCAACTACAGGTGCCATTTGAATGGAGTTTGTACGTTCTCCCCGTGACCGCGTGAGTTTCCCCTGAGATCTTCGGTGTCCTCACACGCTCCAAAGACGTATGTATGTATGTAAATTGGCTTGGTAAAATGTAAAAAATGTCCCGAGTGTGTGTAGGCTTGTGTTAATGTGTGGGGATCGCTGGTCGGCACGGACTCGGTGGGCCGAAAAGCCTGTTTTTGTGCTGTATCCCTAAACTAAACTAAACTATTGGGTAGAATTTCATTTTTGATGTGACTCATGTCATGAAGTAAACAATGAAACCATGGACTTCATTAAATATTGTGCTGAGCTCACTGGCTTACGTGAAAGTCTCAACTGATGTTTTTTAAAGTAGGGAATGCTAATCATTTATTTTATGTTAAAGTAAGAAAAATATTTAGTCCCACGGCCAGAGTCCCAAGCATTGGAAACATAAAGGGGACAATCATTTGGCATGAGAAGTGCCTGAGTTAGCATGCAGGAGACAGGATAGTGGAATGTATATTTTGCTTCCAATTGGCATTTGTGACTATCGCTACTTAAGGCTGTGTACTGGCACATCAGCTTTTCACAATGTCTATAAGTGGTTTAGATGAGAGCCACATATGCGGGTTTGCTGATGACAGTAAGTTGGATCGCATAGTAAGTTTGTTTTAATGTATGCCGGAAGAATGCAGATTCAACAACACTCAAGATACCCAACACTATACAGGATATACATCTGCAGGTTATAAACCTGCAGCGTAGGTTTACTAGGTTAATTCCCGGAATGGCGGGACTTTCATATGTTGAAAGACTGGAGCGACTAGGCTTGTATACACTGGAATTTAGAGGGATGAGAGGAGATCTTATCGAAACATATAAGATTATTAAGGGGTTGGACACGTTAGAGGCAGGAAACATGTTCCCAATGTTGGGGGAGTCCAGAACAAGGGGCCACAGTTTAAGAATAAGCGGTAGGCCATTTAGAACTGAGATGAGGAAAAACTTTTTCAATCAGAGAGTTATGAATCTGTGGAATTCACTGCCTCAGAAGGCAGTGGAGGCCAATTCTCTGAATGCATTCAAGAAAGAGCTAGATAGAGCTCTTAAGGATAGCGGAGTCAGGGGGTATGGGGAGAAGGCAGGAACGGGGTACTGATTGAGAATGATCAGCCATGATCACATTGAATGGCGGTGCTGGCTCGAAGGGCCGAATGGCCTCCTCCTGCACCTATTGTCTATTGTCTATTGTCTATATAGGCACAAAAAGCTGGAGTAGCTCAGCGGGTCAGACAGCATCTCTGGAGAAAAGGGATAGGTGACGTTTCGGGTCGAGACCCTTCTTCAGAGGTCTCTGAAGCTTCCGAGGCTTCTGAGGAAGGGTCTCGACCAGAAAAGTCACCTATTCCTTTCCTCCAGAGATGCTGTCTGAACCACAGAGTTACTCCAGCTTTTTGTGCCTATTTTCAGTTTAAACCAGCATCAGAAATTCCTTCCTACACCATGCACGATTTAGCAGCTGCAACTCACAAAGACTCCATGGACAACACCTTCCAAACCCATGACTTCTAACAGTTAGGAAAAGGGTAGCAAAATATTGGGGACTCCACCACTTTGTTGTTGTCCTCCAAGCCACACACCATCCTGACTTGGAAACATATCGCCCGCCATTCATTCACCGTTGCTGGGTCAAAGTCCTGTAACTCTCTCCCTAACAGCATTTCTTTGAATACCCACAAGACGAGCACTGCTGCAGTTGAAGAAGGCAGCTCAGAACCACTTTCTCAATGACAATTAGAGATGGTCAATTCAATGCTGGATCAGCCTGTAAAGCCCACACACCCTTAAATGGATTTTAAAAAAAGATGTGGAACTCTTTCCTGAAAAGCAGAACAGGCAAGATCAATCGAACATTTTAAGATAGAGATCAGACTATTTTAGTTGAGGTTAGTAAAGGTTTTGGAGTAAAATGTAGCTGAGCATGAACTTAGCCAAGACCAAATTGAATGGCAAACTGGATTGTGGGGTTAGGTGGCCTACTCCTGTTCCTTTGTTCTTTTGTGCCTTTTGTCTCCTTTCTTTTCTTCTTGAGTCTCCTTTGTTCTGTTATAGGAACGCAAATATTTTTTTATATATGATGGGCGATTACGCCCATTCATTTCACAATGATTTCAAGCAGGAGTATGTGTATATTGATGGTATAAGATACAAACTAGACACTGAATTGTGGTGATATTAAATCATACACGTAGATCCCAGTCACAGAAGATCTGAGAGTGTGATTTTTAAAAAACATATTTGTATCAAACATTTCTGGTCCATGTTGAAGATGCCCTAGATTAGGACTTAGAGTGAATTGATTTCTGAAACTGTCTGATTTTACAAGCTATATGACAATCAAGTGTGCATTCTCTAACCTCAGATGGTGCAGTTGTATAAGTATGGCACTACTGCTAAATAAATCACATAGACATCAAAAAAGATTGCATTTTCAAAAATTGCAGGAAGTTTAAGCAAAGGGTTGAGCTTCATATGTTTATAATAATCCTTTGATTCCGATTCCGTCCTCATTTAATCATTTTGGCAAAATGCAATTGGAATATAATTTACAACATTTTTGCTGTATAGTGACAGGCAGCCAAATCTCCATACTGTCTCCCAAGACTGATATCTGTGTAACTGTTTCAAGATTGGGAACATGCAAGGTTATCATCCCTGTCCCCTCTGAGGCTCAGATATACCGTTAGTAATATGGTGTCTCTTGTGCAGAGGCACAATGACTTTACCATTGAAACACAATTCACTGAAAAGGTATTGATTGATGAGTTATCTTTGCTTTATGCTTTAATATGAATTATCTCACAATAGGAGCACACTGCAGCTAAATTATGTTACTTGCAATATCTTTCAAATTCCTATATTTCAGTGACAGGAGGTTTCTCGGCTTTATTCAACAGTATTTCTTTTATGCTCTTGGGAACCTCTGGTCTTCTCTTTGGGGTTCTTTGAAATTTAAATGCTCTCTTCTTATGCTCATTCTCCAGGGGGCATTTATTTACTAGTTTGCATGTAATTCAGCAACTCTGGCTTTTAAAAATGGCGGCTGGGGTCATTAGCATGCATTAGCATCTGTTTTTCACGTTTGGCATGTATTAGCATCTGTTATCACACTGCATTCAGTAGCTATTTCCCAAATGGTTTCCTCTCTTTCCTGTATGATTCTGATATTTGCAAATCCATCGCATCCTGGCTCCAAATTGAGAGAAAGCAAAAAAAAAAGTGTAATATTTTTCGATTCACTTTGCATCTGTATTTTCTCTTGGGAAAGACTACTTGGGGAAAAAAAATGATACGAGATTCACAAACAAATTCACCAGTGCGATGGTAGAAATCAAAATCCTGATACAAAAAAATGACAGAAAAAACAACACACAAGATTCGTGTTGCACATAAATATTGTCTTCAGCACATGACGAAAAGGGGTCCTGTTTCACGGGCAGTTTCTCCATTCACTTACAGTTTACCTACATTTCCTGAGCAGATATTCCTTGTCAGGACCGATGAGGTTTGAGGTCCTCTTTAGATTTTTGGTTTGAGCCTCACCCATATCTTTGTTGTTTATGTTTAGTCACAAGTGACAAAGATTGGCTTGACTACATAGAAACCATAGAAAATACTGTAGGTGCAGGAGTCGGCCATTCGGCCCTTCGAGACAGCACCGCCATTCAATATGATCATGGCTGATCATCCAAAATCAGTACCCAATACCTGATTTCTCCCCATATCCCTTGATTCCATTAGCCCTAAGAGCTAAATCTAACTCTCTCTTGAAAACATCCAGTGAATTGCCTTGAAAACATCCACTGCCTTCTGTGGCAGAGAATTCCACAAATTCACAACTCTGGGTGAAAAAGGTTTTCTTCATCTCCGTCCTAAATGGCCCTTATTCTTAAATTGTGACACCTGGTTCTGGACTCCCCCAACATCAGGAACATTTTTCCTGCATCCAGCCTGTCCAATCCCTTAAGAATTTTATTTTTCTATAAGATCCCCTCTCATCCTTCTAAATTCCAGTGAATACAAGCCCAGTCGATTCATTCTTTTCGGGAAGATTCTGGAAACAAAACCCAAGTTATCTCAGAAATGAATAATTATTTTTTAAAACACACGCTGACTTTGCATTAATTAAAATTAAGTATATTTTGGCAAAAAGGAATGACAACCACTTGAATAGTGCTGCATAAAATTATACATTTACGTTGCCAAAAATTGTTGGAAGAACAGCATGGGTCAAGTAGCATCCGCGGAAACAAAGAGATTGGCTATGTTCTGTGAGCCTATAGGGCCTGTCCCACTTAAGCGATTGTTTAGGCGACTGCCGGCGACTGTCAAAGTCGTAGCAGATCGCCAAAATTTTCTTTCACCCTACGACAATGACCACGACAATGCCGAGTCAGGTCGAGATTACACCGTCTTCGGAAACATCGCGAAATTCCCACGCTGTCAATGCTTCTCCGGCGTCCTAATTTTCGCTGAAATCACTGACAAGTCGGTAATTACTTGAGAGTTTCGAAATATAACATCTTGCCCGGGTTACTTGAAAACCAAGTTTCACGGTAACAAGGCATAAACTGGATTGACTTCCAGTTTACTAATAGCAGTATTAAGAAATTTAATTTTAAAAGTGGTAAATGGATTTTTGTGTGGTGTGTGGGCATTCTTTAAAAATGTAAGGGAGATGCATATCTGGTTTCTGGATTGCATATCTGGGTTGCACATCTTTAAAAAAACTCAAATAGATTCGTGAGACACGATCTCCTACGTACAAAACCATACTGACTATCCCTAATTAGCCCCTGTCCATCGAAATAGCTCTTCAGTATCCCGCAGCTCCGCTCCTGCTCCCCCTCCTCCTATTCGTAACAATTGCCCTTGTCCTCACCTTCCACCTCATCAGCCGTCACATGCAACATATCCACCACCTCCAACGGGATCCCACTACTGGCCACATCTTCCCATCTCCACCCCTTCCTGCATTCCGCAGAGACCGTCCCCTCCGAAACTCCCTGGTCCACTCGTCCCTTCCCACCCAAACCACCTCCTTCCCCAGGTACTTTCCCCTGCAACCGCAGGAGATGCAACACCAGTCCTTTTATCTCCCCCTCGACTCCTTCCAAGGACCCAAACAGTCTTTCCAGGTGAGGCAGAGGTTCACCTGCACCTCCTCCAACCTCATCTATTGTATCCACTGTTCCAGATGTCAACTTCTCTACATCGGCGAGACCAAGCGCAGGCTCGGCGATCGTTTCGCTGAGCACCTTCGCTCAGTCCGTCTTAACCAACCTGATCTCCCGGTGGCTCAGCACTTCAACTCCCCCTCCCATTCCCAATCTAATCTTTCTGTCCTGGGCCTCCTCCATTGTCAGAGTGAGGCCCAGCGTAAATTGGAGGAACAGCACCTCATATTTTGCTTGGGTAGTTTACACCTCAGCGGTATGAACATTGGCTTCTCTAACTTCAGATAGTCCCTGCTTTCCCTCCCTATCCCCTCCCCAGTTCTCCCACAGGTCTTCCTGTCTCCGACTACATCCTATCTTTGTCCCGCCCCCTTCCCTGACATCAGTCTGAAGAAGGGTCTCGACCCGAAACGTCACCCATTCCTTCTCTCCAGAGATGCTGCCTGACCCTCTTAGTTACTCCAGCATTTTGTGTCTACCTGTCCATCAAAACGCAAGTATATCTTATCTGGCCGATTTCTTTCCAAGAGACTTTCAGTTTGCTGTTTATCATTTATGTAGCATCAAAACATTCCAGGGTCGCTCTAAACATTTGCCTGCGCCCACTTTCAAAATGTTGTCAAAAAAATTACACAGAGGCTGAAAGGAAAGATGAAACTGTTCCATTTGTGGTGCTATTTTTCATAAATGATAAATCAATAAGTTCTGTCCTGTGCCTTGTTATTCTTTGTGGATAATTTACACTGTGAAAACACATTGTTCTGGAATTGTTATTCTGCACAATGCTGTACCTTCCTCTCAGATTGAAACGTGTGCCTGCATCTGCAGTGGACTGACGTTGACTGGTATTGGAGAGAACTGTCTCTGTGTAAAGCCAATTTCAAGCCGTCTTTTTTAACAAAACATAAAATAATACCTGTGGTGTTCCTGGTGGTGCTGAGTTTTTGGTTTGAAATAATGGTTGGGTGGCAGTGCATATTGAAGTACTGACATGCAGTGCTGTGGAATTGTGGGATGCAGATCCAGGCCACTGACTGCTTAGTTCCCTGCTCCCTGCTGTCTGCTGTATGAAGATGCTGATCGAAGCTCCCATGCTTTACAGAGCAACTATGCAAATGATTTATTCCATCAGAGAATACCTGAGCTCAGGAGTCTTAGTGGGACCAGGCACCACACAGGAATCATGGAGTCATCCCAAAGTCACAGGGGTCATGGAGTCATCCAGCCAAGAACTGGCCCTTCAGCCCATCAAGTCTGTGCTGACTGTCAAGTACTCACTTACTATTCCCATGTTGTGTCCCCCCCCCCCACCCGCGTTCCATGAGAGATAGATCCACAAGAAATTTTAAAAAAGGAGAATATCTGAAATTTGCAGTAAAATTAAAAAGCTGGACGATGTATTGATATCAGGTGTTTTAAAGTAATAACATGGTAAATGCACTCCAGAAAAGGAACGTGGGATGCAGTTTGAATGCGGGAAGATTGTTCCCGATGTTGGGGGAGTCCAGAACCAGGGGTCACAGCTTAAGGATAAGGGGGAAGTCTTTTAGGACCGAGATGAGAAAACATTTCTTCACACAGAGAGTGGTGAGTCTGTGGAATTCTCTGCCACAGAAGGTAGTTGAGGCCAGTTCATTGGCTATATTTAAGAGGGAGTTAGATGTGGCCCTTTTTGCTAAAGGGATCAGGCGGTATGGAGAGAAGGCAGGTACAGGCTACTGAGCTGGATGATCAGCCATGATCATATTGAATGGCGGTGCAGGCTCGAAGGGCCGAATGGCCTACTCCTGCACCTATTTTCAATGTTTCTATGTTTCTATCTGAATAGCATAAGAACAAGCTGGCATTGGTTTAAGGTGAGAGGGAGGAGTTTTAAAGGGGTCTAAGGAATACATCATATACACAGAGAAAGGTTGCACAATTCCATGACTATGTGACGATAACTGAAGGCCATCATTATATGATAGTCCATGAGAAATCCAGAAGCAGTTCAGAAAAATATTCTTGACCAAAGAGTGTGGTGAGAGTGTGGAACCCACTCCAATATGGAGTGGTTGATGTGAATCTATATACTAAAAGTTTTGTTTGTTTGTTTGTTTGTTTGTTCCTGAACTACAGCCAAAACGGTACACGATAGCGCGACAATTTTAGGCCCATCTTACTCACCGTCGTCCCTTTGGTGCTAATGGAAGAAGTTTCATTGAAATCTGCATTATATTTTTAAAGTTATTCACATTTTAATGTTTAAATCTCTCTCCTAGGGAAGGAGGGGAGGGGGGAGGGGGTGAAGGGAGGGGGAGGAGGAGGGGGAGGGGGAGGGGGGAGGGGGGTGGGGGAGGGGGAGTGTGGGGGATGGGGGAGGGGGAGAGGGTTGGAGGAGGGGCGAAGGGGTGGGGGAGGGGAGGGGAGGGGAGAAGGGGAGTAGGGGGGAGGGGGTCAGGGGGGAGAGGGAGGGGGAGGGGGAGAGGGTGGTGGGGGAGGGGGGAGGAGGGGAGGAGAGGGTGCTGCACCAATGCGGGAGAGGTTTGGGCCCAACGGGTCCACTTGGTCTAGTAGGATATAACACTTATTTGGAAGCTGGTAAAGATATGAGAGAAAGGGAAAAGGAGAGTTGTGCTGACAGATTTAGGTGAGGAGCGATGGAGAAGCCTTGAGTAAAGCTTAAATACCAACATGGATTGGCTGGGCCAAATGGACTTTTTCCATGTTGGATGCTGTTTGTTTTCCAAGGTTAAAGTTTTCAATTAAAAAAATCAATCCAAAGACTTTCAATTACACCAAAGACCAAACTAAGAGTGTTATTGTGAAACTTTGTTTTTAGTTTCTAAGCTTCCTGTATCCAAATTACTGAGGGGGAAATTACTGAAGATTTTGGTTTCAGAGAGCATTTTGAGTAATTTTCATAAAGGTAATGATAATGATCCGACTACTGGAGGTAAAAAACATGCCAGCCAGGTCAGAAATGGAAATCACATGGTAATACTACTTTGTAGGTATTCAATGAGAAACATCACAGCAAAGCTCAACATATAAAATTGGTCAGTGCAGGAAGAAACTGCAGATGCTGGTTTACACTGAAGATAGACACATTGAAACATAGAAAATAGGTGCATGAGTAGGCCATTCGGCCCTTCGAGCCTGCACCGCCATTCAATATGATCATGGCTGATCATCCAACTCAGTATCCCGTACCTGCCTTCTCTCCATACCCCCTGACCCCTTTAGCCACAAGGGCCACATCTAACTCCTTCTTAAATATAGCCAATGAATTGGCCTCAACTACCTTCTGTGGCAGAGAATTCCACAGATTCACCACTCTCTGTGTGAAAAAAAACTTTCTCATCTCGGTCCTAAAAGACATCCCCCTTATCCTTAAACTGTGATCCCTTGTTCTGGACTTCCCCAACATCGGGAACAATCTTCCTGCATCTAGCCTGTCCAACCCCTTAAGAATTTTGTAAGTTTCTATAAAATCCCCCCTCAATCTTCTAAATTCCAGCGAGTACAAACCGAGTCTATCCAGTCTTTCTTCGTATGAAAGTCCTGCCATCCCAGGATAGACACAAAATGCTGGAGTAACTCAGCAGGACAGGCAGCATCTCTGTATCGAAGGAATGGGTGACGCTTTTCTAGTCGAGACCCTTCTTCAGGCATTGGAATTACCGTCGGAAACACTTACAAGTAGGTCTTCAGCTGAATGTGTAATGTATAAGAAGTGAAATGTATCCTCGATGTATCAAATTTGTTTTCGGACACTTTGTAAGTGACATCATCCAGAAGCTGGAACGATTACTTACATTGTGAAACCAGGTAGAATTACAGGCTTGTTGATCTTTGACAAGCCTTTTAATCAGAAGTAGGTTCAGAACTTAGGCAATTATTGACTCAGTTACAGCCTGAAGTAATTGGATAACCAATGAGAAGACACAAGCGCTGCAGCAGAATCTTAATTAGAAAATATATTCAGAACTTTCTATTCCTGTTTACTGTTCCGCGGCATTGTATTTAAAATACTCTGCCAAATGGCCACAATACAATCTCCTGGCTCTTCAAACCATTAAGCCTGTGCAGAAGAAAAAGAAGACAAATCAAGCAGAGCTGCATTTTACGTCAGCTGGCCTTGGGGTATTTGTGAAACTTGAGCCAGAGTAGATCGGATAAGGCAAATTCAAAAATATCTAAGCAAATCTGTTCCAGTTAGATTTAGATAAAATGTGATGAAGGGATGTATATGGGCACAATTTTCAAGAGAGTTTCAATGGTGCATGAGATATCTAATTTTGTTTCAGATAGTAGTTGAGACAGGTTTGTGAACATGATATATTTTCAGTCCTAAATTTACGACAGGTTTTAAGCCTCAAGACAAGAAAATAATTTCCAACCTATCTCTGGAGAAGGACACTCATAATTCACTCCCACCAAGATGTACTATTTTTGGTCAATTCCACAATGAGACGGAGTGGTTTAAGATAATTTGAACTCGCTGGAATGGTTTAAAGCACAAGCTTCCAGCAAAAAAAGTCTCTGAGTAAGCAAGAGGCACTTGGTTTTAAAGGTCTCCTTGGCCTCACCTGCCCTGAAGGAATCAACATGTTACTGTGGTCTAGTTCTTCTACGGATGTTAATAACCCTTTTCTATCCAGTCTAAGTAACTCTCATTTGAAACGTGTTTGGGTCATTTTGTCTGCATCAGGTTGCAGGGATAAATGCCTTTACCCACCACCGTTTCAGGCCAGATCCAGATTGCCAGAAGTCCTTTGGGGATGGTTGAACTGCTGACCTCCTCACTCCCATCTTGTTGCCACAGCTGGTTCTTTGCCCCATTGTGGGGGATGGGTCTGCTGGCCCTCATGCTATTCAGCCTGTCCCATTCAACGATCTAGACAGCATCGGGGATTTTCAGCATATCTTGACCGCTGAACGGAGTGAAATGCCAAAAGCGGGATCCTGTCTTAGTAAGGGATTGAAGTACGGATGAAGTAATTGGAGAGAGTAAATGCTTTTCTGCACACAAGACATCGGCAGTATATGGGCAGCCGCGGCTCAGCAAAGGAGGAACAAAGGTCAGGAAGCTGGGAGTTTAAAACTACAGTTCTGATTTACTTGAAGGATCCTTTTATCCAGGGATAGTTTCCAAGAGATTGCAAACAACTGTAAAATGGAGCCATATCTACATATTTAAGCCAATGCTCTATGAGCCATGTCTACAGCTAGGATCAACAGTTAAGAAATACAATGCTGCCTGTGCCTGCTCATTAAAGTTTTACATGGGTGGGAAAGCATTGATGTATGATTTGTTACTGATTTTGAGCATAGTGGGTATGACAATGTACTTTGATGAAGTAGTTTGCAAAGTAGCTCAGCTTAACAAAACCTACTGTCAAAACCAAGATTAAGTGTAGCCAGGCAGTGGCTTGTTTCACACATGGTAGAACTCAGAGAGTTAATAGAAAGATTACTTGAACTCCTGGGTTGCTCTCAATGGAAACACAAATGCTATCCAAATGTAATTGAAAGTAGGCAGCTGGCTCATTGGTAGAATTTGTAATAAACAAGGCAAAAGTGCCCTCCGTTATATGTAAAAGATAATTGAAATTAAGAAAGCAATATGGCGGGCCATAATCTCTTTCGTTTAGTTTAGTTTAGAGATACAGAAACAGGCCCTTCGGCCCACTGAGTCCGCACTGTCCAGCGATCCCCACACATTAACACTAGCCTAGGGACAATTTTACATTTATACATTAATGCCAAGCCAATTAACCTACAAACCCGTACTTCTTTGGAGTGTGGGAGGAAATCGAAGATCTCGGAGAAAACCCACGCAGGTCACGGGAAAAAATGTACAAACTCCATACAGACAGCATCCACAGTCAGGATCGTACCCGGGTCTCCAGAGCTGTAAGGCAGTAGCTCTACTGCTATGCCACCACGCCTCCCAAATAATTTAATACAATAGACAATAGACAATAGACAATAGACAATAGGTGCAGGAGGAGGCCATTTGGCCCTTCGAGCCAGCAATGCCATTCAATGTGATCATGGCTGATTATTCTCAATCAGCACCCCATTCCTGCCTTCTCCCCATACCTCCTGACTCCGCTATCCTTAAGAGCTCTATCTAGCTCTCTCTTGAATGCATTCAGAGAATTGGCCTCCACTGCCTTCTGAGGCAGAGAATTCCACAGATTCACAACTCTCTGACTGAAAAAGTTTTTCCTCATCTCAGTTCTAAATGGCCTACCCCTTATTCTTAAACTGTGGCCCCTTGTTCTGGACTCCCCCAACATTGGGAACATGTTTCCTGCCTCTAACGTGGCAGCAGCTGCGGCTCACCGGCAGTCTCTCTGTTTTTTTTTGTTTTTTTTTGTCATTGTCGTTGTTAAATGTACGTTTTGTTTTATTTTTAATTCTGTGTATGTAGGGGGGTGGTGGGGGGGTTGGGGGAAACCTTTTTTTCAAATCTCCTCCTCAACGGAGATGCGACCTTTACCGTGTCGTATCTCCGTTCGCGCAACGGCCTAACATCGTGGAGTCGGCGGCCTCCAGCTGGGATCGACCTCAAAGACTCCGGTCGCAGGGCCTGGACTTACCATCTCGGAGGCTTCGGCCGTGGGCCCTGCAGACTGCAACATCGGGAGTTCGCAGGTCCCTGGCTGGCGACCGGCTTTTGGGAGCTCCAGCCGTAGCAGCTTCGACCGCCCCGAAGCGCGAGGTTTGATCAACCCGCCCGCAGGCCCTTCATCACCCTGCGTGGCTCGGCCGCAGCACTTTCCATCGCCCGGTGGGGGCTCAGGACCTTCATCGGCCTGCTCGGCTCGGCCCTGGGACTTTCCATCGCCCGGTGGGGGCTCAGGACTTTCATCGGCCTGCTCGGCTCGGCTCGGCCCTGGGACTTTCCATCGCCCGGTGGGGGCTTCAAAAAGTTGGGAGCCTCGATCACCTCGTGGCACCACGGGAGAAGAATGAGGAGGAGATAAGACTTTGCCTTCCATCACAGTGAGGGTATGCCTAGAGCAATCACTGTGATGGCTGTTTGTGTAAAAAATTATATCTGTGTGTCTTGTGCTTTTTATACTGCCGGACCCTGACGTGAGAGGACGCTGGCGTTGAGTATTCGCCGTTTTTCCGTCAGGATAGTTTGTCTGTTTGTTTCTATGTTAATTGTTTTTGTAAAGCGCTTTGAGCATGTGATAAGGCGCTATATAAAATAAATATATTATTATTATTATTATTATTAACGTGTCCAACCCCTTAATAATCTTATACGTTTCGATAAGATCCCCTCTTATCCTTCTAAATTCCAGTGTATACAAGCCGAGTCGCTCCAGTCTTTCAACATATGACAGTCCCGCCATTCCGAGAATTAACCTAGTTAACCTACACTGCACGCCCTCAATAGCAAGAATATCCTTCCTCGATACATTTCCGTCAGGTAAATCTGCATGAGAAAAAAGCTAGACAGCTTGTAAAGCTTTAACGATATGTAGCTTTAATGCTGATATTAACATGGCAATAAAGTTTGCGGGGTTAGCCTGCTAATCATAATCAGGTGACAGTACCCCATTACATTGGTTGCGTTGATCATTTTTGGCTCAAAATAATATCTGTAGAATTGGATGTGAATAAACACATTCATGTCAACATGTGTACCGATATATAGGAGCATAAATCAGACCGACAGTGACTCCTGTTGAAGTAGCATGGAGGCTGAAGCAAATCTGTAAGTTTGAAAATCATTGATTCTCGAGCATAGAACATAGAACTGCATAGTAGAGGAACAGCCCCTTTGGCATACAATGTCTATGCCGAACATGATGTCCAGTTAAACTAATTTCCTCTGCTTGCACATGATCCATATCATTCCATTCCCTGCATATCCACATGTCAATCTAAAAGCCTCTTAAATACCACTATCATATCTGCCTTCACTACCAATGGCGACACGGTGGCGCAGTGGTGGAGTTACTGCCTTACAGTGCCAGAGATCCGGCTTTGACCCTGACTACGGGTGCTGTCTATGCGGAATTTGTACATTCTCCCCGTGACCACCTGGGTTTTCTCCAGGATCTCCAGTTTCCTCCCACACTCTAAAGACGTGCATGTTTGTAGGTGAGTTGGCTTGGTAAAATTGTAAATTGTCCCTAGTGTGTAGTGCTAGTCTGTGGGTTGATCGCTGGTCGGCGCGGACTCGCTGAGCCAAAGGGCCTGTTTCTGCGCTGTATCTCTGCGCTGTATCTCTAAAGTAAACTAAACTAAACCACCCCTGGCAGCATGTCCTGACCACCCAGTACTTTCTGTGTGAAGAACGTGCCTTTAAACTTTAAACATTTCCTTCAAACGTTGACCCTCTAACCTTGAAGCTATCCCTTCTAGTCTTTGCCAATTCCATGCTGTGAATAAATTCTGACTGCACTATCCATGCCCCTCATCATTTTATATACTTCTATCGTGTAAAACTGCATAAGAAAAAAGCCAGACAGCAAGTAAAGGGATATGTAGCTTTAATGTTGACATTATCATGGTATTAAAGGTCACAGAGTTAGCCTGGCAATCTTAATCGGTTAAACAGTAGCTCTTTCATTGGTTGCTGGCCACAACTGATGGGTAAATGAAGTGTAGGTATAACGTCCAATGATCCAGCACTTTAGCTTTTGGAACTTGTTGACGTGCATGTTTTATTGTATGAGTGTTATTGTGTATACGTGTGTCAGTGGTTACGAAGGGGTGTGCTCAAATGGGTATATATGTTGAGAAGAATGCATTTGCGAATTGCTTTCTGGTTCGCAAGCTGATGTAGTGATGGAAAGGGTTGTGTGTATGTGTTACTGTAAATGTCACAATATCTGTTAGTTTGCTACCTACCGACACTAAAAGGTGATTGTATAATATAAGCAAATCTGGCAACATATCTTTGCGAATGGGAGGTAACCAGAGCACCTGGATGAAATGCATGCAGTAAAGGGTTGAATGTACAAACTTCACACAGACTTCCCCCAAGGGCAGTATTGAGCCTGGGGTCCCTGGAGCCAGATTGCCCTACTTCTCCATCTCTTTGTATTGTCCTTTTGTAAAATCTGGATTTGATTTTTAACATGTTTTGGAATGTTGATTCGGTTGTGTTTCCTGATTGTTAAATGGTGGTCAAACAGTTGTTTAGATAATCAGCAAATGGGAGGAGGAAAAGATGGAAACATTAGGTGGAATGATGTTCATCTGTTGTTTCGTTCATTTGTGGGATGAGATGGCACTGACGAGATAGCGAATCACAATGAAACACTGGCTGTGAAGAGCTGAAGATGGGGGCGAGAATTATTCAACAACAGGACAACCTGAGTGGACACAAATTTCCAAATTACATCAAATAAGGTTAAGTAAAACTAGTTGTGGAAAATAATCTGGTCTAAACCTGGTTCCAGAGTAAGAAGAATAAGGGCAAAAGCAGCATTGGTAGAGTGCAAGTAATTTTCCCTCCAGACTTAGGAGGTTCAGCGGTAGAGTTGCTGCCATGCAGCGCTTGCAGCGCCGGAGACCTGGGTTCAATCCTGATGACGGGTGCTGTCTGTACGGAGTTTGTACGTTCTCCCCGTGACTGCATCGGTTTTCTCCAAGATCTTCGGTTTCCTCCCACACTCCAAAGACGTACAGGTTTGTAGGTTAATTGACTTGGTATATGTGTAAATTGTCCTAGGTGTGTGTAGGACAGTGTTAACATGCGGGGATCGCTGGTCGGCGTGGACTCGGTGGGCCTAAAAACAAATGATACACCAACCTGACTTGAATACATTTTCTGGTTCCTCCTTGTTATTGGGTTACAATCCTTAAGGGCCTGTCCCAATTATGCAATTTTAAGGCGACTGCCGGCGAATAGGCTGTCGCCGTATGTTCGCCGGGGTGTCGGGGGCATGATCGTGAGGAGTCTTCAAAGAATCGTAGTGGATCTCGGCGCGTCGCCGAGAAATCAAACAGTTTGAAATCTCTCGGCGACAGCTGGCTTGTCGCCAGGTATCGTAGCTTATTGCGGGCGCTGTCGCATGCTGTCCCCAGGTTTGATAGGTTCTCTTAAGATAGATTTAGAAGCACATAATATTAAAATAAGTAAAGTCATTTCAAAATACCATAAAATGCTTGTGTTTAACCAATTTATTTACCGTCAGGACATTTGACAGGTAGATTGGAGGCGACATTTTGTCGGTCAGGTAAGCGTGGGAATTTTCGCGATGTTTATGGCCATCAGCCATTACATTTAAAGTAGGCTCCCAACCCAGATATGCAACCCAGAAACCAGATATGCATCTCCCTTACATTTTCAAAGAATGCCCACACACTTTTCACAAAACTCCACTGAACCACTTTTAAAATTAAATTTCTTAATACTGCTATTAGTAAACTGGAAGTTAATCTGGTTTATTCCTTGTTACAGTGAAGCTTGGTTTTTAAGTAACCCATACAAGGTGTTATAGTTCAAAACTCTCAAGTACTTACCGACTTGTCAGTGATTTCAGCGAAAACCAGGACAGCGTGGGAATTTCGTGATGTTTCCGAAGGCGCTGTAATCTCGACCTGACTCGGCATTATCGTGGTCATTGTCGTCGGGTAAAAGTAAAGTTCGGCGATCTGCTACGACTTTGACAGTCGCCGGCAGTCGCCAAAAAGATCACCTAAGTGGGACAGGCCCTTAAATCTTCCTCTGTGAACCCTGGATTAGAATCCTAAATCTTCCTATCTGAACCGAAGGATAGCACCTTTGCATTAAGATCAGCAGCAAACCATGGTGGCAGTACCCCAGGTCCCCCTTTATTTTCTTAAGGCCATTAATTACTACTCTGTTGACCACAAAACACTATCAAATCAACATTGCTGACCATTATCATAAATCCAATCCAGATCATAAAATAAAGTATCAATGTTTGATTCTTGTACCTATCGTTAGTGCCCATTTCCCCAGCCATTGGCTCCTGCACAGAACTCTCTCAAAGGCTGCAGCCAAGCTAATGCAAGGCACCTACATTGCAATGGAGGAGGTTTCAGGATGATCACAAGAAGTGCCACCTGGAGGGCCCAGCTTTGGTCTGCATTGTCTCTTCAGTAGTGACAGTGGCCCACACTGGCCGCCTGACAGGTAACAACATGGGCACCAGCCGAGTGGCAGCAGCAGGATCATAAATTAAATCGCAACCACTCCCCCGGATGGCAGTCTGACAACCCCAGTGAATCTGTTGGTGAACAGATTGCTGGGGTGCTGCTCGTTTGAACATTGGCACCATGCTGGCAACAGTCAGCTCGCGCTGTAAATGCTGGCATTGAATGCTGGAAGTTGGAGCTGTTTCAGCAGCGCTTAGACAGTGGATGATCTTTGCCATGGCATCAGAGATCTCTACCAGTATGGTGAGTCCATGGTTATACTCGCTGGAATTTAGAAGACTGAGGGGGGATCTTATAGAATCATATAAAATTCTTAAGGGGTTGGAGAGGCTAGATGCGGGAAGATTGTTCCCGATGTTGGGGAAGTCCAGAACCAGGGGTCACAGCTTAAGGATAAGGGGGAAGTCTTTTAGGACCGAGATGAGAAAACATTTCTTCACACAGAGAGTGGTGAGTCTGTGGAATTCTCTGCCACAGAAGGTAGTTGAGGCCAGTTCATTGGCTATATTTAAGAGGGAGTTATAAGTGGCCCTTGTGGCTAAAGGGATCAGGGGGTATGGGGAGGAGGCAGGTACAGGATACTGAGTTGGATGATCAGCCATGATCATATTGAATGGCGGTGCAGGCTCGAAGGGCCGAATGGCCTACGCCTGCACCTATTTTCTATGTTTCTATGTTATGACCATGACTTACAAAGATGAACTTCAAGCTTCACACAATAATCTGTTCAAGTTTGGAGCTGGACGCTCTCATGGTATTTGATATTACAAATAGGGGAGGGCTGGCAGGTTTCCAAGCAAGTTGGTGCCTGTAAACCCAGCCTTTTTCTGTCGGGTGTCCATGCAAAGCCCTCCTCACTGTCTTGTAGATCGTGGCAAGACTGTGACCTCCCCTAGATAACTAGAATCTGGGTTACTGTTGCTCCATGATCTGGTTCCACACAACTCATAGCCAGTTACTTAAAGATCCCATGCTTTAGCTATAGTTTACAGTGCATCAAATGCTGGTGCCCAAACTGATGTCTGCAGGCATTAGATCGAGTGACGAGGTGTATTTTTCTTTTATGTTGTTGCTCGACAGTCGAGAGCTGGCCTGGTGAAATGTCCTGACTAACTGAAAGGAGAGGTTGTGAAGATAAAGTCAGGGTGAGGGGAGGGCTCAAGAAAAAGCCCACATCACTTACGTATTCCAAGGCAATTGTGGGATAATTAGAAGTGGGATGTGGGAAGGAAGATAAGAGAGCATCAAATTGTCATCGTCAGTGATCTTAGTGCCTCTGCTGGCTTTGGACATCACGGTGCTCTGCCACTGCTGGCTTTGGACATCAATGTGCTCTGCTGTCATTCAGCGGCACGTTCTCTCCAGGTCCGTAAACCTAGGGATCAGTGGTTGAGTCCAAGTATTGGTTGTGTGACACCTTCTCCAGCGTGAGAGGGCAAATGTTTTAACAAATGCCCTGGAGCGGGTTCATACAGTGTAAGGTGACGGTGTAAGACTCGAATAATCACAAGCGTGTGAGGATGCAGTAATATGTATTTGTGGATGCAAAGGCACATATGAATGCAAGATAAGAGGTGATTGATCAGTGTAATAGAACAGTGAACATCCCATAGAGCAATGCGTCACACTAGAACATCAGTAGCAAAACGTTGATGATATCTTCACTGACTTTGTCTGAACCCTTAAGGTCACTAGTCATTTTGCAAAACTGTATTCATGTCACTGCTGGTTTAACACTGAGATTAACCTCCTGGGTGAACTCATCCTTCATGCATAAAACTAATTAGTTTCCTGGGTCCCGACTGATAGTGCAACTCTCTCCACACTCCTCCTCGCTACCTTTCCCATAGAAATAGAGATAGAGGGAAATAGCGGGCGGCACAATGACACAGCGGTAGAGTTGCTGCCTTACAGCGCTTGCAGCGCCGGAGACCCAGGTTTGATCCCGACTACTGGTGCTGTCTGTACGGAGTATCCTCAAGGGGGAAGGGGAGCAGCCGGAAGTGGTTGTGCATGTCAGCACAAACGACATTGGGAAGAAGAGGAAGGAGGTTCTGCAATGTGAGTTTAGAGAGTTAGGAAGAAGGCCAGGACCTCCAGGGTGGTTATCTCTGGTTGGCTTCCAGTACCTCGTGCTGGTGAGGGCAGGAACAGAAAGATAGGGGATCTGAATGTGTGACTGAGGGGCTGGTGCAGAGGGCAGGGATTTATAGACCACTGGGATCTCTTCTGGGGTTGGGGTGACCTGTACAAAAGGGACGGGTTGCACCTTAACTGGAGGGGGACCAACATTCTGGCAGGCAGGTTTGCTAGTGCTACACAGGTGGGTTTAAAGTAAATAGTGGGGGGAAAATTGGGGGGGGGGGGGGGAGAGGGGTTGATCAATTTGGAGTATAAGGATGGAGTTAAAGGGGAAGTGAGGACAGGGAAAGTTACGAAATACACCTGAATTAATGGGACGGAAATTTCAAGAAGGGATAAGAGAGTAAGGTCAGATGAAAGAGGAACCGGTGTGAGAGGGGAGGTGAATACCAAATTAAAAATGTTATATATGAATGCGCGAAATATAAGAAATAAAGTGGATGAGCTTGAGGCTTAGTTAGAGATTGGTAGGCATGATGTTGTGGGAATTACAGAAACATGGCTGCAAGAGGATCAGAGCTAGGAGCTGAATATTCAGGGTTATACGTCCAATCGAACAGACAGACAGGTGGGCAGAGGGGGTGGGATCGCACTGTTGGTAAGGAATGAAATTCAGTCCTTTGCGAGGGGTGACATAGAATCAGAAGATGTAGAGTCATTGTGGATTGAACTGATAAATTGTAAGTGTAAAAAGGCCCTAATGGGAGTTATCTACAGCCCCCCAAACAGCAGCCTGGATATAGGATGCAAGTTGCATCAGGAGTTAAAATTAGCATGTAACAAGGGTAATGCTACATTGGTTATGGGAGATTTTTAGGTAACTAAAAAGGCAATACGGGGAGAAAAGATGAGATATGAAGGTAAGCTAGCCAAGAATATAAAGGAGGATAGTAAAAGCTTCTTTAGGTATGTGAAGAGGAAAAGATTAGTTAAGACGAATGTGTGTCTCTTGAAGACAGAAACAGGTGAATTTATTATGGGGAACAAGGAAATGGCAGACGAGTTGAACAAGTACTTTGGTTCTGTCTTTACTAAGGAAGACACAAACAATCTCCCAGATGTACTTGTGGACAAAGGATCAAGGGTGATGGAGGAACTGAAGGAAATTCAAATTAGTCAGGAAATGATGTTGGGTAGACTGATGGGACTGAAGGCTGATAAATCCCCAGGGCCTGATGGTCTGCATCCCAGGGTACTCAAGGAGGTGGCCCTAGAAATCGTGGACGCATTGGTGATCATTTCCCAATGTTCTATAGATTCTGGATCAGTTCCTATGGGTTAGCTAATGTTATCCCACTTTTAAGAAATAAGGAAGAGAGAGAAAACAGGGAATTATAGACCAGTTAGCCTGGCACCGGTGGTGAGGAAGATGCTGGAATCAATTATTAAAGATGTAATAGTGGTGCATTTGGATAGCAGTAACAGGATCGGTCCAAGTCAGCATGGATTTATGAAGGGGAGATCTTGCTTGACTAATCTGCTGGAATATTTTGAAGATATATCAAGTAAAATGGGTAAGGAAGAGCCAGAGGATGTAGTGTATCTGAACTTTCAGAAAGCCTTTGATACGGTCCCACACAGGAGATTAGTGGGCAAAATTAGAGCACATGGTATTGGGGGTAGGGTATTGACATGGATAGAAAATTGGTTGGCAGACAGGAATTAAAGAGGAGGAATTAACTGGCCCCTTTCAGAATGGCAGCCAGTGACTAGTGGGGTGCCGCAAGGCTCGGTGCTGGGACCACATCTATTTGCAGTATATATTTATGATTTAGATGAAGGAATTAAAAGTAACATTAGCAAATTTGCAGATGACACAAAGCTGGATAGCAGAGTGAACTGCGAAGAGGATGCTATGAGGATGCAGTGTGACTTGGATAGGTTGGGTGAGTGGGCGGATGCATGTTTTTTTTAAATTTCGTGTCATCACACAACTGTTTGCCAATCGCGAGCAAATTTTAGTGCCAGAAAATAACTGCAGATGCTGGTACAAATCGAAGGTATTTATTTCAAAAAATGCTGGAGTAACTCAGCAGGTCAGGCAGCATCTCAGGAGAGAAGGAATGGGTGAAATTTTGGGTCGAGACCCTTCTTCAGACTGATGTCAGGGGGGCGGGACAAAGGAAGGATATAGGTGGAGACAGGAAGATAGAGGGAGAACTGGGAAGGGGGAGGGGAAGAGAGGGACAGAGGAACTATCTAAAGTTGGAGAAGTATTTTGCTTGGGCAGCTTGCAGCCCAGCGGTATGAACATTGACTTCTCCAACTTTAGACCTGCTGAGTTACTCCAGCATTTTGTGAAATTTTAGTGCCACGTGGTTGGCCTCTGCAAGATCCTTTACAGTGTATGTGTCATGCAGCATGTCACAGCCAAGGAGATGTTCCATAGTCTGGAGGCTCCGTCCGCACTCACAGTCTGCTGCATCTTCAGTATATCCCCACTTCAGCATGTCCGATTTGCTCCTCCCCATGTCTGTCCGCAGTCTGTTGAGACTGCGCCAGGTTATCCACGGTTAGTCGGAACCTGGTGGGAGTTTCTCGGAGGGATCGGTTGCCACGTGAGTGTCTTCCGGAGGTTTCCTTAGTCTCTCTTCCCAGAGTTGGAGCCTTCTGGATGATGCACTGCAGTCTGAGGTCTCTGCTTTGTCACTGGTGAGGTAGTTTTGCCATTGAGTAGTTGGTGTGCTACTTGATTAGCAGTAGGCCGGTCAGTATGGAGTGACTTGGTCTTCTTTGGGTGCTTGTTAATCCGATTGAGAGTGGCCCAAGCCTTCTTGCTGCTGTGTGTCATATCCACGGATTCAATCAGATTCTGCCACGACTTGCAGATGTGATAGCTGCAGTAAGAGCTTCCCCGGTGGCTGTAGTACTTCTCCTTGTATAAGGCATATATGGCAGCAGAATCTGGGGAAAGGGCAGCCTTGAGGGATATATCTTCTCGACGATTTCCATACTCGTAGCACAAATTGGTCATATGTTTCAGGTGGAGACTCCAAATCCCCAATCGACTGGTCAAGGTCCTGCCAGTCCGCCTATTTGAAGTTGAAATGGCTTCGTAGGGGTGTTATTTCAGGTTGGACAACAGCTTGAAGTTGGATCCCTTTTGGGCGATGTTGGGATTTGGGAATGGGATCTAGGACTAGTTTGGAGCTCATGGGCGCTCGGTTGGAACTGACGAAAATGAGGTCTGGGTTATATCCCCTTCCCCATCGTCCACTGTTGAATGCCCGTGGAAGCTTAGGGTCATGGATGAGATGGAGGTTGTATGAGTCCATCCAGTTTTCCAACAGCTCTCCATTCTCGTCTGTATCTTGATAGCCCCATCAATTACTGCGGCAATTAAAGTCTCCTATGAACATTTTGTTTCTGCACTTACCAACCACATCAGGAGACATATGAAACTCCCGAGTGGGTGGTTGGTCACAAGATCGGATGACATCTTTGGAAAGGGAGACGGAATCAACATTTTAGGTCCGAGCTTAAAGGAAGTACCTGTGACAGGGAGAGACCAACTGCAATGGGTTAGTGAGGCGTGGAGAAGGCATTTTGCTTCTTTATCAATGTTGTATGTTACAAAAGATGGGGCATGGCCTGCAAGACAAGCTGCAATGTTCTGAAAGCAAGCTTGAGCAACAATACCATATCTTTTGCTTTGCTTCAGAATGCTGCAATCTCAATATTTAATTCTACAACTTTCGATCACTCAGTTGTAAGTCATCCATCTTATGGCTCAGTTTTTCTTTCTCCAGTACTGCAGCTTGATGTACTCGATGTGTCCCACAGCCAAATGTTACGCATAACCCAGACAAACTCAAATAATCACCATCGAACTGCCCAATTAACCAATGTGACCTGGACCATCCATTGAAGCACATACATTATGCTCTGGCTGTTCATGTCTACATTGGCAACTAGCTCTTTAAATGATGTCAAGTCATCCTATTTCCCTACTCTTTCCTTCATAGGGTTCTCTCCAAAAAATGATCCATTTGTTCTGCTTAAAATATATTGCCCTTAAAGAATGATCTTCGGTTTCTACCCACACTCCAAAAACATACCTGTTTGTAGGTTAATTGGCTTGGTGTATGTGTAAAATTGTCCCTAGTGTGTGTGGGGTAGTGTTAATGTGCGGGGATCATTGGTCGGTACGGACTCAGTGGGCCGAAGAGCCTGTTTCCGTGCTGTATCTCTAAACTAAACTAAACGAAATCCATGTCCGAATAACTTGCTACGCAGAAAAATATCTTCCAAGAATCGCCATTGCTCTCCCAGAAATAATCCTAAATTTATGCCACTTCATTGGTGATTTTTTTAAACAATCTATTCTACAGATCAGCTCATCAAATTTTGTTAATGTTATTAAATCCTCCTCGAAAATTCCCATTTGTAGTTTGAGCCTTCCTTTATAGCAATAGGTGTTTGTCAATGGAATCATTCCAGGGATCCTTTGCTATATCTTTTCCATGCTTCATTATCCCTCCCATGTGATGTTTCCGTTAAACCGCTTGGAATACTTCACATCCGTAACCAATGTTTTGTAAAATTCAATTGAACTTTTATTACATTGGCCTTATTTACATGTATATATATATATATATATGTATATATATAAGAAGATAACTGCAGATGCTGGTACAAATCGAAGGTTTTTATTCACAAAATGCTGGTGTAACTCAGCAGGTCAGGCAGCATCTCGGGAGAGAAGGAATGGGTGACGTTTCGGGTCAAGACCTAGTCCCAAGAAAGCAGATGTGGCTGTGGTAGCGAGTCTAGTCCCAAGAAAGCAGATGTGGCTGTGGCTGTGTATGTATATATACATACACATATACATACACACACACACACACACACACACACACACACACACACACACACACACACACACACACACACACACACACACACATACACATATATATATGTGTGTGTGTGTGTGTGTGTGTGTGTGTGTGTGTGTATATATATATATGTGTGTATATATGTATTTATGTATATATATGTATATATATATATATATATATATATATATAGATATATATATACACACATAAAGTCCTGTATCACATTCATCACTTAGAATGTTTTTTATGCACTGCACTTTCCTTTTGAAAGACCTATTGCCGAGAAACTGATAGGAATATGTTAGGTACATTAAACAAACAGTTAACGGTGGGCCAATGAACATGTTGTTCAAGGGTCTGCAAAAAAAATAATTTAAAGGCCAAAAAGATCATGGATAACTGAAGACGTCTTTGCACTGGGAGATGTCTCACCATTGCCAAGACATGATCATGGGATAGAAGGTGTGCTCATAGACCTGGTCCAGGTGAGGGAGTTGTAGGGAGTGTGGGATTAGGACCAGTGAGATGGGGGTTGTGATATGGAACTGAAACGGTGCATTCCAAGTTAAAGCAAAGGTCAAAGTGAGTTATTGACAACGTCAGTTACTGGCCCAAGGCTGGACATGGTCCTGATCTAGGAAATCCTCTTCAAATAGCATGGAACATTACACTGGAAATAGCATAGTCCCATGGAACCTCCTGTCGATATTTTAGTAAACACCTAGGAAGAATCAGTGGAGGAAAGTGCCTCGTCAAATTCCTGGAGCGTTGCAATCCAACCCAACCTGGAAATGGTTGCAATCATGAACTAGGCTACAGTGAAACAATATTCAGATGTGTCACTAAACATAAAGCACCAGGCAATTATTTTTCTAAATGACATTGTCAACAGTGTACACCTCATCCTTGCTGGGATTCAATATTCGCCTCCCTGTTCCAGACTTTACTTATTTGCGTTGAATATTCTGAACCATGAAGTGTAAACACAATCTCAAAAAAAAAGAAAAATTGTGATTTGCAAGAACACAATTCAAAACATTTCTAATCTCAATTAGTCTAGTTTAGTTTAGCGATACAGTGCGGAAACAGGCCCTTCGACCCACCGAGTCCGCGCGGACCAGCGATTCCTGCTTATTAACATTATCCTATACACACTAGGGAGAGTTGTTACATTTACCAAGCCAATTAGCCTACAAACCTGTATGTCTTTGGAGTGTGGGAGGAAACCGAAGATCTGGGAGAAAACACACGTAGGTTATGTGGAGAATGTCCAAACTCCGTACAGACAGTACCCGTAGTTGGGATCGAACCGGGGTGTGCGGTGCTGCAAGCGCTGTAAAGCAGCAACTCTACCACAGCGCCACCGTGCCGCCCGTTGTGTTAACATTCTTCCGGTATTGGCTGTTAGCCCCCTTGTCTATCTTGAAAACAATATTAAAACAAAACTACATTCTCATTGAATAGCATGTTGTGCTGCTCTGTTATAATATTTTTTAGTGATCTTCCATTTTAAGTGGTCACTATGCTGTGCATGCTGTTATTTTGAATGAATGTGGGATGCGTTCTCTTAGTCATACAACCTATACCACTAAAGCAGGTTTTTCAGTCATGAAACAAAGAAGAGTACAGCAGAGGAACAGGCCCTTCTGCCCAAAATGTCCGTGCTGAACATAATGCCAGGTTAAACTAATCTCTGCCTGCACATGATGCATTATCTGCATATCCATGAGCCCATCTAAATGTCTCTTAAATGCCACCGTCACATTACACCGATCCAGGAATTTGACGGGTCACTTTCCACCATTGATTCTTCCTAGGTGTTTACTGAAATATCTACCTGAGGTGCCATGGCAGAGTAAACTCGATGGGTCGAATGGCCTAATTCTACTCTCATGACTTATGAACAAATGAACTCTGGTCGCCTGGAACATGCTGCCAGGGGTTGTGCTAGCAGCACGATGGCGCAGTGGTAGAGTTGCTGCCTTACAGCGCCAGAGACCCGGGTTTAATTCTGACTACGGGTGCTGTCTGTACAGAGTTTGGACGTTATCCTCCCATGACATGCGTAAGTTTTCTCCGGGATCTCCAGTTTCCTCCCACGCTCCAAAGACGTACAGGTTTGTAGGCTAATTGGCTTGGTATAATAGTAAATTGTCCCTGGTGTGCGTAGGATAGTGTTAATGTGCGGGAATCGCTGGCCGGCGCGGGCTCAGTGGGCCACAGGGCCTGTTTCCACGCTGTATCTCTAAATTAAACTGAACAAAAAATTGAGTCACGGCTAATCAATCTTTCCCTCTCAATCCCATTCTCCTATCTTCTCCAGGTAACTTTTGACACCCTTACTAATCAAGAGCCTGTCAATTTCCACTTTTTAAAAAAACAATGACTTCGCCGTCTGTGGCAATGAATTCCACAGATTCACCACCCTCTGGCTAATGAAATTCCTCCTCATGGGGAGGAATACAATGGGGACCACCACTCTGTGTAAAAACGGCCTGTGCATGGAGTCCTGGAGGCACAAAGTGTGCAGAACACAAACAGGCCTTTCAACCCACCTCATCCATGTCAATCGAAGTGATATACTAGGCTATTCCCATTTGTCTACGTTTGGCATTACTTCAACACAGTCTGTGACATCCTGCTGTTAGCAACTACCTGCTGAGTTTTTCTTTTCTGCATTGTTCCTGTGCCTACACTTCAAAGAGGTGATGAATTCCCTGTAAAACCTGTAGGAACTCCGAAGATTGTTCAAGCCATTCCATAAACATAAGTCCTTTTTGTTATTTTTGATATCGTAAAGGAAGAAGAACATTGCATTTTTTAGTAAAACATCTAAGCTGGCTGAAGATCAGAGAAGGAAATTTCATGCTGATGAACTGAGATCAATGAGTAATGAAGGGAAAAAACCTGGTAGGATTTAGAATAAGACTGTTTGGCATTGACTTCCTTTCACCTCAGACCTGCTGTAGCCCTCACGCTAAGAAGCTGGATGCTGCCCTCAACAGCGCCCTACGGACTGTCTCCGGATGCCTACGAACCACCCCAGTAAACCTACTGCCCGTCCTTGCCGGCATCACCCCGGACAACATCAGACGAGAAGCGGCCACGCTGGCCCTTTCTCGAAAGGCACAGACCAATAATTTCCACCTTCTCCATCAGATCGTCACAGAGACACCATCTAGGCCACACCGCTACATCGGTGAACCCATGGACATCCCTGGCCAGGACCTGCCCCGAAAGCAGTGGACAACCCTCAATCGCTTGAGGACAGGTGTCGGACGCTATGGAGTAGCGATGAAGAGGTGGGGTCTCGTGGACAGTGCCCCCTGTGAGTGTGGGGACCCAACACAGACAGTGGAGCACACAGTCACCAGTTGCCCCAAATACCGGCCACCGAATGGTGAACGAGGTCTGATTGACCTGGACGATGACACGTTGGCCTGGCTCGCCTCAATGGAGCTGCAGGTCTAAAAGACATATGACAGAAGAAGACCTCTAATTAGGCTATCACACAGCAAACACTGATTGAACACCACAGGTGTCAGAGGTTATGGGGAGAATGCAGGAGAATGGGGTTAGGAGGGAGAGATAGATCAGCCATGATTGAATGGCAGAGTGGACTTGATGGGCCAAATGGCCTAATTCTACTCCTATTCCTTACGACCTTATGACAATAGACAATAGACAATAGGTGCAGGAGGAGGCCATTCAGCCCTCCGAGCCAGCACCGCCATTCAATGTGATCATGGCTGATCATTCTCAATCAGTACCCCGTTCCTGCCTTCTCCCCATACCCCCTGACTCCGCTATCCTTAAGAGCTCTATCCAGCTCTTATGACGTTATGAATTATAATATCACAGCATCCTACCAATTGATCATGTGGACCAAAATGTCAGGGAAGGGAAGGGAAGGGGTAGCAAACATACTGCTGGGATTGGTTTATTATTGTCATGAGTGCTGAGTTACGGTAAAAAAAAATCTTACCTGTGGTATCCTGTGGTGTCAAGGGTTATGGGGAGAAGGCAGGAGAATGGGGTTAGGAGGGAGAGATAGATCTGCCATGATTGAATGGCGGAGTAGACTTGAAGGGCCGAATGGCCTAATTCTGCTCTGACCACTGATGACCGTGTCTGACCTTATGCAGCCAGATCATACCACACAAAAGCATGATCAAAGTAGACATGAGGATAACAGATAGTGCAAGAAAATAAACAAAAGGGTGCAGAATATAGTGCTAGAAAGTGCAGGTAAAAGAAGTACCAGGGCTACAATGAGGTAGATTATGAGATCGTGAATACGTCCTTAGTTTACGAGATGCTTCTTCAATAGCCTGGCAACAGCAGGGAAGAAGCTGTTTTTGAATCTGGGGATACAAGTGTTATTCTACCATTAATCACAGCTTCCCATCTCCAACCCTTTCTGCTTTCCGCAGAGACCGCTCCCTCCACAACTTGGTTCACTCACCCCTTCCCACTCAAACCCCGTCTCCAGGTACCCTCCTCTGCAACTGCAGGTATGTAATACCTACCTTTATGCCGACTCCCTCACCTCCATCCAGGGACCCCAGCTGTCCTTCCAGGTCAGACAGAGGTTCACGTGCACCTCCTCTAATCTCATCTACTGCATCTTGTGTGCCCAATGTGGCCTCCTGTACATCGGCGAGACCAAGTGTAGACTCGGCGACCATTTTGTTGAAAACATGCACCCGGTCCGCCAAGGCCTACTGGAACTCCCAATTGTGAACCACTTAAACTCCTCTTCCCATTCCCATTCTGACCTTTCTGTCTTGGGCCTCCTCCATTGGCAGATTGAGGTTGCACGCAAATTGGAGGAACGACACTTCATATTCCGCTTGAGTAGCTAACAACTCAATGGTACGAATGTTGAATTCACCAATTTTAAGTAACTCTTACAAACACCGCCCTCCCCCCCTATCTCCCTCTTCACCCTCACCTTCCTCCACTAAAAATCAGTTAATTTGTAACTATGCATCCCCAGTGGGCTCCCACCTGTCTCCAGCCAACAATCCTCCGATCAGGGAACCTCCTTGCCTGATGTTATTTGTTACCGGCTCCGATTTGTCCTATTTTTTTCTTTGCTTCCAGTTTTTTCCCCCACTCTCCCCACTACAATCAGTCTGAAGAAGGTCCCCGACTCAAAATATTTGCTATCCATTTTCTCCAGAGAGGCTGCCTGACCTGCTGAGTTGCTCCAGCAGTTTGCATCTATCTTTGGTGTAAACCAGCATCCACAGATCCTTTTTATTACATGCTTTCATGTCTGTCTCCCAGCCTGAGGGAAAGGGTGAGAAGAGGGAACAGGACTGCGGTGCGAGTAGTCCTTAATTATATTGGCAGCGTGAAATGTAGATGAAATCGATGGAAGGTAGGCTGGATTGGGCTTCGTCCACAACGCTGCAATTTATTGCGGTCTTGGGCAGAAAATGAGCAGATCCAAGTTTAGTTCAGTTTAGTTTAGTTTAGAGATACTGCGCGGAAACAGGTCCTTCGGCCCACCGTGTCCGCACCGACCAGCGATCCCCGCACATTAACACTATCCTACACACACTAGAGATAATTTACACACACACCAAGCCAAATAACCTACATACCTGTACGTCTTTGGAGTGTGGGAGGAAACGGAAGATCTCGGAGAAAACCCACGCGGTCACGGGGAGAACGTACAAACTCTGTACAGACAGCACCCGTAGTCGGGGTCGAACCCGGGTCTCTGGCGCTGCAAGCGCTGTAAGGCGGCAACTCTACCACTGCGCCACCGTGACCGCCCGATGTTGTGCTGAAGTTGTGCTGCTTCCTGATTGGATGCTTTCTACAGAGCACCTGTAAATGTTGGTGAAAGTCATTCGAGACTTCAAGTCTTCTAAGGAAATATAGTGCTTTCTAAGTGATAGCATCAATTAGTGTGGCAGTTCACAATTGGACCCTTTATAAATTTGATTCTGAACTTTCCAACCATTTAGTCTTCTCCATTTTGTTGGAAGCGCCACAGAAAACTGGCACAATTCCCATTGTACTGCGTAAAAGCAATTCATTTCAAGGAGCTAGAGAATAGTAAATGACCTCAAAATGAATGGGATGCATGCCCAGCTTTCTGTGGAGAAAATATCCAACATGTGAGTCTTATAGGTTTTTTTTAGATTTAGAGATACAGCGCGGAAACAGGCCCTTTCGGCCCACCGGGTCCGCGCCGCCCAGCGATCCCCGCACATTAACACTGTCCTACACACACTAGGGACAATTTTTACAGCCAATTAACCTACATGCCTGTACGTCTTTGGAGTGTGGGAGGAAAGCGAAGATCTCGGAGAAAACCCACGCAGGTCACGGGGAGAACGTACAAACTCCGTATAGACGGCGCCCGTAGTCAGGATCGAACCTGAGTCTCCGGCGCTGCATTCGCTGTAAGGCAGCAACTCTACCGCTGCGCCACCGTGCCGCCATGCCGTCTTAGTCTCTTAGTTGAACCTGAAATGAATGCAGTTAAGCGGAGATGTTTCTGCTGTTCACATTATTTATGAACGGCATGCAGCAAGATGTTATAAAATATGCTGAGGACACAGTGGTACGTGAGTAGGAAGTGAGCAGAAAAGAGATTGATTGTACTCAGGAATTTAGACCAATTAACTCAACAGGCTGAGAAATGGCAGATGGATTTTAATTTGGATAAATGTTAAGTGAATGTATTTAGTAACAGGAAACAGTAAATGTGTGAATAACATGAAAGGTTCTAATTTTAGATAGTCTTTGGGGCTGTCTGATTGGGCTGAATATCAACCAAGCAGCCTGCACCAAGTGTTCCTTCTGAACATTGAACCACTTAAAGTACACTGAGGGGGTGAAGGGTGCAAGATGGATATTAAAATAAACGGAGCTAACGAAAGTACCAAAAATAATAAAGGTTGTACCATGAGTGGTTGTTGAGGCATATATCATTTCTCTACCTTCAGTGAAACCCTGTCTTTGGCTTCCAAGGTCAACATTTCTGAAAAATACCTTCCCAAACCATTACTGCCTTTTTATTGATGCTTCTCACAACCTCCTTCTGGGAGCAACTTTCATTATCTGTGCGAAGTTTTCATCAAAAAACACATTTTGTTTGAAAAGGCTTTACTGGGCGATTGTTCGACGATTAATCATTTTAAGGGTGTAATATAAATTCACGTTGTTAGGGATTACACGTTATCGAATTACATTGGAAGATAGTTAAAGGCCTCTGCCTCAAAAAATGACATCGCGTATTGGTATTGATCCACAAAAAAACAACTTTTGATAAAATACTTTCACAAAGTTATTTAAAACAATAATTACAACAGATGTCCGATCTAAGCAATTCCATGTGTTGGCAACCCATTGTCACGAGCATTTCATGGACTGATGGATATAGATTTTGATGCTCAAGAATGAGCCAGGACTTTAAGCTAAAACACTGCATTTGGACTTTGGATCAACTGATTGAAACACCACAGGTACACCACAGAAACTTTTGGAAAATAATTGATCCATTAGAATTAAATGCCTCTAAAGCACGAGAAACCATATTATGTTTTCAGTTGTTCCTCTCTAACAATATTCTCTCTTCAGAGTTAGATGCCAGACATTGCACTGAGAAACTAAAGCATGGTTGGTGGTGGTTTTCAAAGGAGATATTGAACTCAAACAACAGGCAGCATCTCAGGCATAATTTGACACAAAAGGATTCTTCCCCTGCATGCTGGACAATATATATTCATCAATCAACATCATTTCAGAAATCCTCTTTTTCTGAGGACTTTGCTGCATACAAATAGGCTGATGCATTTCACACTTCTCAGAGTGTTAGATTACCTTTGACGCCACTAGGCCTGTACTCAATAAAGGATGAGGGTGGACCTCATTGAAGCTCCTGATTAATTTTACTGTTTGTATGCCTCATTGTCACCGTCCCCTCAGCTACCAATGAACCATTGTACATTTCCTTGAACATTGTCTGCTTTGATATGTTCTTTTAACACCTCACATGTCGTTTGTACCCCTCCATTCTTGTTTCCCTCTCCTCCAACTCTCAGTCTGAAGAAGGGTCTCGACCCAAATGTCACCCATTCCTTCTCTCTCGGGATGCTGCCTGTCCCGTTGAGTTACTCCAGCATTTTGTGTCTATCTTCAAAATAAACAGCTTTGGAGATCTTGAAGGTATGGAAGGTGAAGTTTGAGACTCTTCCCTTCTTCATCAGCGGGCATAATGTAGTGCGGGTCTTTACCTGGTTTCCTGGCAGGAGTCATATTTTATTTTGACTCTACCTCTCCCCCATTAACATCTGGTCAAAAGTGGGTTACTAATCAACAAGAGCTCTCTTCATCAGATCTAATCCTTGATAAATAGCAGGATCATGGACTCGACTGTACATCTGGCCATGGTACCACATAATCTATCGCCAACCAATATTTCAAATGTATCGTTTAATCAGAAACAGAATCAGAATACATTTATTGGCCAAGTATGTATACACACAAGGAATTTGACGTTGTGCTTTGCTCACAGAAGTCCTTGTTTGTTTGGCACCGGAGTTGCAGTCCGTCCACTTTGTTGTTGAGAGATCGTAGATTTGCAAGGAATATATTCGGGAGCGGTGTGCAGAGTCGGACGAGTGCTCCAGACGAGGGTCCTCTCACGTCGCACAGCCTTGGACACAACCACAGCCCCGCCGACAAATATATCTAATAACCCAGCGAGTGAGAGAAATCCGGAACAATGTTTGGAGCAACCTAATGCCCGATGTCAATTTGTTCCTCTCTCATGAAAGCAATCTTTGTGGGATTTCCACAGACGTCACAAACGAACAAACACAGACAAAACAGCAAGGAGCAGTACACAGTGGCAGCCATCGTCAGCGCCATCTTGTTGTACCTGAAATGCACTCCTTTACAAACCATGACAGGGTATCCATGTTTTGGATTGTGTGGTCCACATTGGATAAAGTTGCTAAACCTAGAGAGAATTGCTGTCACAGGGAAACAAACATTGCAGGAGAAATGGGCACAGTAAAAACAACAGGATGCAAAGGATTCACATCAACCACCAATATGTCTAGTTGTCAAAGGTTCATCCACAGAACACACTATTGCTGGGAGAGACAGCATTTAACATCCATTCCCAGTTGTCTTCTAAAAAGTGGTGGTGATCTTGTTTAAGTGCTGCAATCCATGGAAGACATTCCTTCAATTTCAGTTTCTGTTTCACTTTTAGTACTTTGACCCATCAAATCTAAAGGAGCAGAAATACATTTCCAATGGAGAATAATATGTGAGCTTGGGGAAATCTGCAAGTATTGGCAACACAGTCCACAAACTGAATCATCACGATCACCTCTATCATCTTTTTATTGCCTTTCAGTCTGGTGTTATGGGTTTTGTCCTGACTTCAGGTTCAACACAAAGACCAGGTTAAGAATTGTATTTTTTTAACCATTAGTATTATTCCCATTATTTGGTAGAAATATTTGGTCGTCCTCTTTCAGCACCACATGGATGTCCATCAAATGTATTTTAGTGTCTATTATGTGTATTTGATATAAATGTCTGGTTAGATTGGATCTGAAGTACTTTGTCCACTTTTAGTAATTCAATCTATAGACTTTGGACAATAACTGGTACAAGAGTGATCCCTAGTGTAAATAAACTAATTTACTCAGGAAATGTCAAGACTATTGGGGTATTTACTCAAAAATATATATGAATTCAGAGATCAAAGGATAATTGAAAGTTGGAAAATGTTCCTTTTAATTGTTTATTCCAGTGTGTGTGTGTTCACATATGTATATATATGCATATATATATATGTATACCTGTATATATATATATATATTATATATGTGTATATCTATACACACACACACACACACACACACGCACACACACACACACATATCATATCATATCATATATATACAGCCAGAAACAGGCCTTTTCGGCCCTCCAAGTCCGTGCCGCCCAGTGATCCCCGTACATTAACACTATCCTACACCCACTAGGGACAATTTTTACATTTACCCAGCCAATTAACCTACATACCTGTACGTCTTTGGAGTGTGGGAGGAAACCGAAGATCTCGGAGAAAACCCACGCAGGTCACGGGGAGAACGTACAAACTCCTTACAGTGCAGCACCCGTAGTCAGGATCGAACCTGAGTCTCCGGCGCTGCATTCGCTGTAAAGCAGCAACTCTACCGCTGCGCTACCGTGCACACACACACACACACACACACACACACACACACACACACACACACACACACACACACACACATATATATATGTGTGTGTGTGTGTGTGTGTGTGTGTGTGTGTGTGTGTAGATGTGTATATATATATATATATATATATATATATATATATATATATATATATATATATGTATATATATGGGATTTACTGGAGACTGGAGTCGCTGGCTCAAAAAAGGCAGCCAGCATCATCAGGGACCAAACCACCCTGGCCACACACATTTCACTCCTGCCATCGGGAAGAAGACAAAGGAGCCTGAAAAATGCAATGTCTAGATTCAGGAACAGCTCCTCCTGTACAGTCATCAGCATATTAAACATTACAACAAACTCTCAATACGTTCTGAACTCTGTAGACTTGGGGGCATTGGTTTGTCTTCTTGAACTATTATTGTTTGTTTGTTTGTTCTTGCGTGTATGTATGTGCTCATCTGGAAACATATGTGGGATTTAGCTTTGAGCATTTGCAAGCGAGGTGTTGCATTTTTGAAAGTCAAATGTAAGTGGAAAATATGCAATTAATGGCATTACTATTAACAGCATTGATGTACAGGGGAATATTGACATCCAAATCTATAGCTCCTTGAAAGTGCAATACAAGATGTTAGAGTGGTAAAGAGGGCATATGATATGCTTGCATTCATAGGTCAGTGCATCGAGTGCGGAAGAGTTTGGAAGTCTTGATGCAGCTTTATACGAAATAACTCTGAGGTTGCATTTGGAGTATTGCGTGCAGTTCTATTCATCCCATTACAGGAAGGATGTGGGGTCTTTGGAAAGGGTGTAGAGGGGGTTTACCAGAATGAGGCCTGGATTAGGGGATATTAGGTGCAGGGAGAGATTGGACAGACGGATTGTTTTCCCTGGAACCCCGGAGGGTGTGGGGGATCTGATAAAAGTATATAAAATTATGAGAGGCACAGGTACGATAGATAGTCAGAACCTTTTTCCCAGGATGGAAAAATCAAATACTAGAGGCCAGAGCTTTAAGGAGGAATGAGTGGAAAAGTGGCAAGAAGAAATGTGGTGTAAGTATATAAAGTAAATGTATATTCCAAATATTGAAATTGGCAGACACCTGCAGTATGCTAACTTGTTGCCGTCCTGCTTACACCCAAAAAAATGTGATATTTAACTGAAGCTTAAGCCTATTAGCCAAAAGGTGTCAGTCTGCAGCAAAATGAAATGATATGGGAACAAAAAACAATATGGAAACAAATGAAAAATTGCGGGGATTTTAGCGTGCCACTAATTTTAAAATGATGGGGATTTTAGTGGGAAACTAATGCAGTGTGGCAGCATTATGAAAGGCCAGCTGGATTGTGGGGTGCAGATGCACAGAGTAACTGCACCAGGGGGTGTATCGTGGTGTTTCTGTGACTTCACACAAATGTTGACATCTTCAGCTGCAATAAAGAGAACATTTTTCACTGCTCATCGGGCCTAGGTGTTACCATGGAAACAATGTCATAATTACATCCTTAGTACTCTAGGAGTTAATTATAATTGTATTACATCATATATTTGACAGTAATCAGAACTTATCTCGTTGTTCTTCCAGCTTTAAAGAGTGGCAGCCTCAATTTTCTCAATGTCTACACAAATTTGCCTGTCAGACCAGCATTTCAACAAAGTACAAAGGTGTTTATCAACCTAAGGACTCTTGAAGATGCAAAGATTATCATCAGTAATTTTCAAAGGGTGAATCTGTTATCATTTGAGCTATGATGGTGGTTTACGGAAGCCAGATCCACTACATTCTAATATTTTAATTAATGAAACTTTATTACTTTAGTGAGATTACTGCCCTTTGTCATTTTCAATTCACTGTGAGTGGCTGGTTATGTGGTTTTGTTATCACATGCAAAGGCTATCCCAGAGATGCTCCAGTCAGAATCTGTTGTCATGCTTGCAAGCACAGTTAATAACACGAAGCACATAAGTCTAGTGACTTTCAGTTTTCACTTGTCCATCTTTGTTTCTTATTCAATTTCTCCCTTCTCCAGAGTCCAGAACAACGGGCCACAGTTTAAGGAGTCCAGAACAAGGGGCCACAGTTTAAGGAGTCCAGAACAAGGGGCCACAGTTTAAGGAGTCCAGAACAAGGGGCCACAGTTTAAGAATAAGGGGTAGGCCATTTAGAACGGAGATGAGGAAGAACTTTTTCAGTCAGAGAGTGGTGAAGGTGTGGAATTCTCTGCCTCAGAAGGCAGTGGAGGCCAGTTCGTTGGATGCTTTCAAGAGAGAGCTGGATAGAGCTCTTAAGGATAGCGGAGTGAGGGGGTATGGGGAGAAGGCAGGAACGGGGTACTGATTGAGAGTGATCAGCCATGATCGCATTGAATGGTGGTGCTGGCTCGAAGGGCTGAATGGCCTACTCCTGCACCTATTGTCTATTGTCTATTGTCTATTGTCTTCTCAAGTGTACAACTGTGGTCCTCCTCAAAATAAAAGTCAAATAGAAAAAACAGGGGGAAAAAAAATGATCCTGATAATGAAAGAGTAAAAGTTATAATACAGAGAATAGAAATAACAGTGGATAAAGAGACAGGAAGTGAGAATGTGAGAATAAATCCAATGTAAAGAAAAGGAAGCGGAAAGAAAGTCCAGCAGCTAAGAGAAGTCAAATTACAAGAGAATTTTGGAATTAATATATGCTTGATATTCAATTGACCAAATCAGTGTAGACTAGCATGTTGGTAAAGGTGCTCTTGTGTTTGAAGAAATATTCATATTATCATCATTCTTAAATGGGCCTGACATTGGATAAGTGAATGTGTTCAATGTCCAGATTGGAATAGATCTATTCTTTGACTGTAATTCCACTCCAGGGCAGGGCTAAGAGCAGCACGTGTTGACACTCTGACCTGTTTTAAATGTGGTATCACTGAAGTGTGTCAGGGGTTATGGGGAGAAGGCAGGAGAATGGGGTTAGAGATAGATCAGCCACGATTGAATGGCGGAGTAGACTTGATGGGCCGAATGGCCTAATTCTGCTCCTATCACTTAGGTACTTGTGAAGCGGACCAAGCAAAGAAAAGTTTCAAATGGTATTGATGAAGCCAGAAGAATGAAAAATAATCTGCTTCCGTACTATCTTAAACCCTTCGCTACCCACCATGATTGTAGTTTTGTGCCCACAGCCATCTCCTCCCTCTGCCAGGACCTACGATCTTGCTGCCAGGAAGCTGTTGATCTGCCTCATGATTGTACAAAATCTATTGAGTTGCATTTCATCAGTCAGGATTGGGAATCCCGACAGTTCTTTGTAAATAATGTCCTGTATCCAAAATGGCAAAAAGCCTCTTGGCTCTCAGCAGAGGCATCTGTCATGACACTCCACTGATAGGCCATTTGGGCGCTTCAGGGGGGTAGTAAATGCTATGGACCTCATCCACTTCTTGGGCCTAAAATTGATGCTAAATAGACTGAACTAGTAGTGTGTAGGAAGGAACTGCAAATGCTGGTTTAAACCGAAGGTAGACACGAAAAGCTGGAGCATTTCTGGAGAGAAGGAATGGGTGACCTTTTGGGTCAGGACCCTTCTTCAGACTGATGTCAGGGGAGCGGGAGATAGCAGTGGTGCAGCCATGACAAATAGCTCACTGTTCTTCAGCATCCCACCAGGATGCCAAACAAACGAACGTGTTTTGAGCTATTTTATCTTTTAAAGATCTATCTCCTGTGTCGACAAGTGGAGCTGGAGTATTTCCCCACTCTACAAGAGTTAAGGTTGCCCACATGTCCCATAATCTGACCCCCTATTCACCCCCATCACCTTAGGACTTTTCCAAAAGATTGTTTCCAATTGGATGAGGTATCTCTGGCCCATTACTCAATTCCTCTAGTATTCCACAAACTTTCAGCACAAGTAGCAACAGAAGATATATAGACCACATGGAAATGATATTGCACTGGGTCTTGGTCAGGGTCACACTAACAAATCTCCACTTTTTAATGCTGAAACAGGCATAGAACATGGAACAGGACAACACAGGAACAAAAGTACATCTCTTGCTTAATCACAAACTGCCTTGCATATTTAGTATTCTCAATACTGATCTCACTGTCTGTCCCCCCGTTCTTCTCCTTAGTGGAAACAGATGCAAAGTACTAGTTTGGTACCTCACCTACATTCCCAGACCCCAAGCACAAATTCCCTTCCTAATCCTTGAGAGGTCCGAACTTCTCCCCGATTTACCCTTTTGTTTTTAATATAGCAATAAAAAGCTTTGTCATTTAAAAAAGTCCAGTTCGCCAAAGCCACTTTGTGGTCAATTTTGGCCATGCAAGTTGCCTGCTTGAGACCATTCCTCATTTCCTTATATTCCTCAGTTCTTTCACCCTTTCTTTATATTCCTCCTATACATTGGGATGTTATGGAATAAGAATAACTTGTCGATGATTAACACTGATCAATGTTAAGCAAAAACAGATTGTATGACTATTCCATGACAATGTCCAAGACAGCACCATATACCACAATCTGGTCAATGGTCTATCCCTAGCCCAGCTGGAGCTGCTGGAAGTTCCCACAGGGAAGAGAAGGTTAAGGGAAGAGAAAACAATACTGCAGACAATGGAAACCTGAAATAAAACAAGAAATGCTGGGAATTCTCAATAGGACATGAAGAATCTTTGGAAAGGGAAACAGTCAACATTTTAGGTCCAAGACCCTTTATTGGAAGATTACGTGAAGGTTGGTTAAAGATGTTAAAAAATAGGAGGGGTTCGAAAGAATGAGTTACTGTTTTCTGTAACAGTTGAGTCAATAAGCACAAGATATAAATTTAAAGTAATCACCAAAGAAAAAGAGGGTGGGGAAATAATTGATTTTATGCAGCAAAGTGTGTGATCTGGAATGTATTTCCTGAAAGAGTGATGAAGATAGATTTAATGGTAACTGCAAGATATCACCACAAAAACAATTTCAATTAACAAGGTTAAGTGGGACTTTGGTGCTGAAAATTCAATTATCAGAAAATTCAAATCAAGCAGCTTCAAACTAAGAGGAATATACTGAAGTCAATGAGATCTGAAGAGAGATGATGGCTGTAAACTACATGCCATGTTTTTGTGACAGAATCATAGCATACAGCATGGAAACAGGCCCTTCAGCCCATGTTGTTTATGCTGACCAAAATACCTCATATAAGCTAGTTCCTTTTACCTGTATTTGGCCCACATCCCACTAAACCTTTCCTATCTTTGTACGTCAAGTGTCTTTTAAATGTTGCTATTGTACCTGGCTCAGCCACTTCCTCTGGCATCTAATTCATTTATTCACCACCCTCTGTGTAAAAATGTTGCCCCTCAGATTCCAATTAATTTGGTCCCCTCTCACCTTCAGACTAAAGATGTAAAACTGAAGATCAATACAGATTTTTGGCAAGTGTGAAGCAACAGTATTGATGATTTGTGGTTTGCTTTCAGCAAAATTATACCTAGAATTTTAATCAGGACATATATATTTGTTATATTTTCGGTGAGATACAATGGTGCAATGGTTCAATGGTGCTTTATTGCCACATGCGCAAATGGCAAATGCGCAGTGAAAGTCGTTTCTTACAAACAGCCCAATAGAGTATCGCCACACCACCTCCGAATAGCAGTTGTACAGAAATAGTCTACTGAGCCCGCATGCAAAAAGCGCCATGTTTGACGCCATTTTCCAAGTCCAGTCCACGCACCAGTTTTTAAATAGTGGTGCCCGATTTCGGCAAGCCCCAGGCTGCTGTAGTGCCTCCAACCATCGCCTTCCCTTGGTCGACCATCAACCAATGTCCTCTCTTCACCCGTCCATTTTTGTACGCCGGGGGAGCCTTCCACAACCGACCTTGTAGCATGGTAGGCCGTATCCCATTTCCCTTTCCTCTCCTACTGGCCCCGCTCCTCTCCTGTCATGTCCGCCATTGCCGGCTCCATCCTCTCGGTCGGTCTCTGGTCTTCGGTGGATGAGCAGTGGTGGTTCGGCGGGTTATCTTCGTCTAAGAAGTATTCGCTGGATCCTCCAAGCATACAATTGGACAATCTGGAGTTGAACTTGGAAATTGTATTTTCCTACCCACCTTCCATTGAGAATTAGAGAGCGCAGTGACCATGTATTAGGAACAGATAGGAGCTCCAATGAGAAGGCAATATCACTGGCACCCTGGAAAAGTGAGGGCAAATGGGCTAATGGGCTGGCTTTGCCCAAGCCATATGGCAGTGAAGACAATGTTAACCTTGCATGTTGACCTATTGCCCTGAACATCCAGACTTTGCAATGTTTCTTGCAATTAATTCTTCCTTTTGAGCTTCAATAAAGTCTCGTTCAGAACAAACAATTTGCAATTCCACTCAGCTTCCTGTCACCACACAGCTCACTGTTTATTATAGCAGCGCATCACAAATAATCAATTTGCCCAGTGATAAAGACCTCTCCTCATCATTTGCGGTGCTGTATTGCTGTTCTTTGAAAATTGAAAGTGCTGGACTTAATGGAATCTTCAATGTCAACTTCATTTAGAGATTCCTGTCCACCCTCATCATGAAAATGAAAAGCAACAATGGAGTGTCTGAAATGGACGTGTGGCAACAATGAAGTGGGAGATGATTTTTCTCAGCCTCACTATTAATGGATAAAGGACTAGAAATTCTTTTATGTGGCACAATGTGTTAATGCACTTCGGCAATCATTGTTTTGTCTGAACCCGCCAATCTTTGCTTAAGTGACGTGAGGGGAAGTGGCAGACAGAGTGGTGAAATGAATAGGGGGGGGTCATGCCGAAGTCAGCCTGAGAAACAATTGACAGTCAGAGTTTGATGGTCGAAAGATACAGTCAGGGCGGAGTTAGGAACCAAGGCAATCAAAGGCCTCTTGAAATCTCTAGTGATGGAGCTACAGATTGAGCGTAGATAATAAAAGCATCACTTAAAGGTGCCCAAATCTGGAAAATGACAGACACTCCTGACAGTGGAGCAGATAAGACTGTGCACCCCGCAAATAAATGTCGGCCATAAGGGCGGCATGGTGGCGCAGAGGTAGAGTTGCTGCCTTGCAGAGTCAGAGACCCGGGTTCGATCCGAAATACCGGTGCTGTCTGTGCGGAGTTTGTGCGTTCTCCCCATGACTGCCTGGGTTTTCTCCGAGATCTTTGGTTTCATTCCACACTCCAAAGATGTCCAGGATTGTAGGTTAATTGGTTTTGTAAAAGAGTAAATTATCCCCAGTGTGTGTAGGTAAGATAGTGTTAATGTGCGGGAGTCACTGGTCGGTGCGGACTTGGTGGGCCAAAGGGCCTGTTTCAGCGTTGTATCTCTAAAAACTAAAAAAAAATCCATAACCAGGTTTTTGTCTTAATGGCCACACCATCCAATATTTGTCTTTTACACACACACAGGAACTAATTCAATCTACAGAATTTTTGGTGCCTGTTGATGCAAAATTAAGTAGCGTAAAAAAGCTACTTGGACAATAAAATCTTTCCTTCATGAGTATGGCCAATGCAGAGAACACAAAGTAAGTCTGATAAATTTATAATGGGACCATGCTTTGGGGAGTGGCGAGGCTGGGACAATAGACAATAGGTGCAGGAGGAGGCCATTCGGCCCTTTGAGCCAGCACCACCATTCAATGTGATCATGGCTGATCATTCTCAATCAGTACCCCGTTCCTGCCTTCTCCCCATACCCCCTGACTCTGCTATCCTTCAGAGCTCTATCCAGCTCTCTCTTGAATGCATTCAGAGAATTGGCCTCCACTGCCTTCTGAGGCAGAGAATTCCACAGATTTACAACTCTCTGACTGAAAATGTTTTTCCTCATCTCCGTTCTAAATGGCCTACCACTTATTCTTAAACTGTGGCCCCTGGTTCTGGACTCCCCCAACATTGGGAACATGTTTCCTGCCTCTAACGTGTCCAACCCCTTAATAATCTTATATGTTTCGATAAGATCCCCTCTCATCCTTCTAAATTCAAGTGTATAAAAGACTAGCCACTCCAGTCTTTCAATGACAGTCCCACCATTCCGGGAATTAACCTAGTAAACCTGGGAGAAGTGGTGAGATTGGGCAGGGAGTTGGGATTGAAGGTGGGGCTGTTGTGCTCAGACTAGCAGAAAGATCGGCACAGCATTCAGGTAGGGGGTTTCATGTATGAAACAAGAATGATCCCAGGAATGAGGAGGTTAACCTATGATGAACGTTTGTCGCTGGAGTTTAGAAGAATGAGGGGGGACCTCATTGAAACATACAGAATAGTGAAAGGCTTGGATAGAGTGGGTGTGGACAGGATATGTTCCCACTAGTGGGAGATTCTAGGACTAGAGGTCATATTCAATGTTTATGCCATTGGTTTGTAAGCTACACAAGTGGAATATAAGGTGCTGTTCCTCCAGTTTACATGTGGCCTCACTCTGGAAAGGGAGAAGGCCCAGGACAGAAAGGTCAGATGGGAATGGGAAGGGGAGTTAAACGGTTAGCAACTGGGAGATCCGGTAGGCTTTAATGGACTGAACACAAGTATTCAGCGAAACAGTCGTCGAGTCTATGCTTGGTCTCGACAAAGTACAGGAGACCACAGAGGGTACATAGATGCAGTCGATGCAGTTAGAGGAGGTGCACATGGAAGGGCTGCTGGGGTCTCTTGATGGAGGCGAGAGAGGAGGTATAGGGACAGATGTTACATCTGCTGCGGTTACAGGGAAAAGTACCTGGGGAAGGGGATTATGGATGAGAAGGGATGAGTGAACCAAGGAGTTGTGGAGGGAGTGGTCTCTGCAGAAGCTGAAAAGGTATGGGAATGGGAAGATGTGACTGGTGGTGGGATCATGTTGGATGTGATGGAAATGTTGGAAGATAATGATTTGGATGTGTAGGCTGGTGGGGTGAGAGTTGAGGACCAATGGATCTCTATCCTTGTTCCAGCAGGAGGGAGAGGGAACGAGAGCAGATTTACAGGACATAGAAGAGACATGGATGTGGAATCCATCTATGATAGCAGGGGGGGAAGCCATGTTTACTTAAGATAAAAGGTTATTCACTTTGGAAGTAAGAATAGAAAGGCAGATTATTATCTGAATGGTGTCAAGTTAGGAGGAGGGGGAGTTCAACGAGATCTGGGTGTCCTAGTGCATCAGTCAATGAAAGGAAGCATGCAGGTTCAGCAGGCAGTGAAGAAAGCCAATGGAATGTTGGCCTTCGTAACAAGAGGAGTTGAGTATAGGAGCAAAGAGGTCCTTCTACAGTTGTACCGGGCCCTGGTGAGACCGCACCTGGAGTACTGTGTGCAGTTTTGGTCTCCAAATTTGAGGAAGGATATTCTTGCTATGGAGGGCGTGCAGCGTAGGTTCACTAGGTTAATTCCCGGAATGGCGGGACTGTCGTATGTTGAAAGGCTGGAGCGATTGGGCTTGTATACACTGGAATTTAGAAGGATGAGGGGGGATCTTATTGAAACATATAAGATAATTAGGGGATTGGACACATTAGAGGCAGATAACATGTTCCCAATGTTGGGGGAGTCCAGAACAAGGGGCCACAGTTTGAGAATAAGGGGTAGGCCATTTAGAACGGAGATGAGGAAGAACTTTTTCAGTCAGAGGGTGGTGAAGGTGTGGAATTCTCTGCCTCAGAAGGCAGTGGAGGCCAGTTCGTTGGATGCTTTCAAGAGAGAGCTGGATAGAGCTCTTAAGGATAGCGGAGTGAGGGGGTATGGGGAGAAGGCAGGAACGGGGTACTGATTGAGAGTGATCAGCCATGATCGCATTGAATGGCGGTGCTGGCTCGAAGGGCTGAATGGCCTACTCCTGCACCTATTGTCTATTGTCTATTGTCTATTGTAAGATAGAGGAAATCTTGGGTGTCCTAGAAGGGAATGCCTCATCTCAGGTGCAGATGCAGCAGGGACCGAGGAATTGAGAGTAGGGGATAGCATCATTGCAAGAGGGAAGGTGGGAGAACGTGCACTCCAGGTAACAGTGAGAGCTGGTAGGCTTGTGGTAGACATTTACTGTGAGCAAATGTGGGCCCCATATCCGAGGAACGATGTGGTGGCTCTGGAGAGGGTCCAGAGGAGGTTTACAAGAATGATTCCAGGAATGAGTGGGTTAGCATATGATGAGGGTTTGACAGCACTGGGCCTGTACTCGCTGGAGTTTAGAACATTGAAGTGGGTCCTCATTGAAAATTACAGAATAATGAAAGGCACAGATAGAGTGGATGTGGAAAGGATGTTTCCACTGGTGGGAGAGTCTAGGACCAGAGGTCATAGCCTCAGAATTACAAGGCACTCTTTTAGAAAGGAGGTGAGGAGGAATTTCTTTAGTCAGAGGATAGTTAATTTGTGGAACTCATTGCCACAGAGGGCTGTGGAGGCCAGGTCAGTGAATATTTTTAAAGTAGAGATAGACAAATTCTTGATTAGAACGGGTGTCAAGAGTTATGGGGAGAAGGCAGGAAAATGGGATCAGGAGGCAGTGATCAGCCATGATTGAATGGCGGAGTGGACTCGATGGGGTGAGTGGCCTAATTCTACTCCTATAACATGAACTTGTGAGCATTAGTCAATAGTCTGTCCCCTGTGATGGAGGCAGAGTGATTAAGAAAGCAGGGAAAGATGTCGTGAGAAAAATGATTTTTAATGTATTATATATGAATGCGCGAAGTATAAGTAGTAAAGTGGATGAGCTTGAGGCTCAGTTAGAGATTGGTAGATATGACATTGTGGGGATTACAGAGACGTGGCTGCAGAAGGATCGGGACTGGGAACTGAATATTCAGGGTTATACGTCAAAAAGAAAGGACAGGCAGGTGGGCAGAGGAGGTGGGGTAGCTCTGTTGGTGAGGGATGAAAGTCAGTCACTTGCAAGGGGTGACTTAGGGACTGATGATGTAGAGTCACTTTGGATAGAATTGAGGAATTGTAAAGGTAAGAAGACACTAATGGGAGTTTTCTACAGGTCCCCAAACAGTAGCCTGGATATAGGGTGCAAGTTGCACCAGGAGTTAAAACTGGTATGTAACAAAGGTAATGCCACTGTGATTATGGGGGATTTCAATATGCAGGTTCACTGGGAAAATCAGGTTGGTTCTGGGCCCCAAGAAAGGGAGTTTGTAGAGTGCCTCCGAGATGGATTCATAGAGCAGCTTGTACTGGAGCCTTCCAGAGAGAAGGCAATTCTGGATTTAGAGTTGTCCAATGAACCAGATTTAATAAGGGAACTCAAGGTAAAGGAACCGCTTGGAGGTAGTGACCATAATATGATTAGTTTTAATCTGCAATTTGAGAGGGAGAAGGTTAAATCGGAAGTGTCAGTGTTGCAGTTGAACAAAGGGGACTATGAAGGCATGAGAGAGGAGCTGGCCAAGATTGACTGGAAAAGGATCCTAGCAGGAATGATGATGGAACAGCAATGGCAGGAATTTCTGGGCATAATCCAGAAGATGCAGGATCATTTCATTCCAAAGAGGAAGAAATATTCTAAGGGGACTAAGAGGCAACCATGGCTGACAAGGGAAGTTAGGGATGGAATAAAACTAAAAGAAAAGATGTATAACACAGCAAAGAGTATCGGGAAGCCAGAGGATTCGGGAACTTTCAAAGGACAACAGAAGGTAGGAAAAAGGGCAATACGGGCTGAAAAGATGAAGTACGAGGGGAAGCTGGCCAAGAATATACAGAAGGACAGTAAAAGCTTCTTTAGGTATGTTAAGAGAAAAAGATTAGTAAAGACAAATGTGGGTCCCTTGAAGGCAGAAACGGGTGAAAGAATTATGGGGAGCAAGGAAATGGCAAAAGAGTTGAATAGGTACTCCGGATCTGTCTTCAATAAGGAAGACACAAACAATCTCCCAGATGTACTAGAGGACAGAGGATCTAGCAGGACAGAGGAACCGAAAATCTAATCAACAGAGGATGTGACAAGTAAAATGGACAAAGGAGAGCCAGTGGATGTAGTGTATCAAGACTTTCAGAAGGCCTTTGATAAAGTCCTACACCGGAGATTGGTGAGCAAAATTAGAGCACACGGTATTGGCGGTAGGATATTGACATGGATAGAGAATTGGTTGGCAGACAGAAAGCAAAGAGTAGGAATAAACGGGTCCTTTTCAGAATGGTGGGCAGTGGCGAGTGAAGTGCCACAAAGCTCGATGCTGATGCCACCACTATTTACAATATATATTATTGATTTGGATGGTGGAATTAGAAGTAACACTAGCAAGCTTGCAGATGACACAAAGCTGGGTGGCAGTGTGAATTGCGAAGAGGATGTTAGGAGGTTGCAGGGTGACTTGGACAGGTTGAGTGAGTGGGCAGATGCATGGCAGATGCAGTATAATGTAGATAAATGTGAGGTTATCCACTTTTGTGGCAAAAAGGAGGCAGATTATTATCTCAATGGTGTGAGATTAGGTAAAGGGGAAGTGCAATGAAACCTGGGTGTCCTTGTACACCATTCACTGAAAGTAAGCTTGCAGGTACAGCAGGCAGTGAAGAAAGCTTATGGCATGTTGGCCTTCATAACGAGAGGTTTTGAGTATAGGAATAAAGAGGTGCTTTGGCAGTTGTGTAGGGCCCTGGTGAGACCACATCTGGAGTGGTGTGCAGTTTTGGACTCCTAATTTGAGGAAGGACATCCTTGCAATTGAGGCAGTGCAGCGTAGGTTCACGAGGTTAATCCCCGGGATGGCAGGACTGTGATGTGAGGAAAGATTGGGAAGACTGGCCTTGTATTCACTGGAGTTTAGAAGGATGAGAGGAGATCTTATAGAGACGTATATAATTATAAAAGGACTGAACAAGTCAGATGCAGAAAAAATGTTCCCAATGTTGGGGGAGTCCAGAACCAGATGCCACGGTATAAGAACAAAGGGAAGGTCATTTAAAATGGAGGTGACAAGAAACCTTTTCACCCAGAGAGTTGTGAATTTGTGGAATTCTCTGCCACAGAAGGCAGTGGAGGCCAAATGCGCTAGATGAATTTAAAAGAGAGTTAGATAGAGCTCTAGGGGCTAGTGGAATCAAGCACTATGGGGAGAAGGCAGGCACGGGTTACTGATTGTGGATGATCAGCCATGATCACAATGTTTGGCGGTGCAGGCACGAAGGGCCAAATGTCCTCCTCCTGCACCTATTTTCTATGTTTTTATGTTTCTATGACAGAGATTTTCCAGGTGAATTTGAGGGCAGGGTGAAATTTAGTGGTGAAGTTAATTAAATGATGTGAACACTGAATAACTACACTCGATTAGAAGACGTTCAAATGATTCACTTTGAAAGCCTGTTTGGGTGCATGATAATGGGATGGGAAGATGTGAAAGCAGAAGTGATGCATTTCCCATAATTGCATGGGAGAGTGTGATGGGGAGTGGTAGGTGGGAATGGAAGACTGTGCCTGTGAATCATGATGAGAGTGATCCCTCTGAAAAGCTGAAAGGGTGGGAAGTGGAGGAATGCCTCATGGGATGAGATTTTATTGGAGATAGCTCAAATTGCATAGGATTTTGAATGGTTATGTTGGTGAGGTGGAAAGTTGAGACTAGGATAGGTCTGTTTTGGCTCTGTTCAGGAGGAAAGGAGGTTAGAGAAGAGATCCAGGAAACATGAAACTAGACCAAGTGGACCCGTTGGGCTCAAACCTCTCCTGCAATGGTGCAGCACCCTTCCCCCCCTCCCCCCCCCTCCGCCCCTCCCCCCCCTCTCCCTCCCCCCTCCCTCCCCCCCCTCTCCCTCCCCCTCCCTTCCCCCCTCCCTCCTCCCCTGCCCCTCCCCTCCCCTTCCCCTCCCCTCCACCTCCCCCTACTCCATCCCCCTCAACCCCCCTTATCCTCCCTCCTCCCCCTCCCTCCACACCCCCCCCCCCCCTCCCTCCCTATGAGATAGATTTAAACTTTAAAATGTGAATACCTTTAAAAATATAACACCGATTGCAATGAAACTTCTTCCATTAGCACCAAAGGGATGACGGTGAGTAAGGTGAGCCTAAAATTATCATGCTATTGTGTACCATTTTAGCTATAGTTCAGGAACAAACAAACAAACAAACAAATGAGAATTTGAGTATATAGATATAGTCAAGGTCACTGTCCATAAGGTAGATAAGAAGTCATGGTTCCATGAAGAAGGTGGACAATTCAGAGGCACTTGAGCAGAATGTCTCACCTTGGGAGCAAGTGCAACAGCAACAGAGGAACTGAAAGGATTGAACGAAGCACTGACAGGAAGCAGAGTGGTTGGAAGTGTAATCAAAATAGCTGTGGGAGCCTATGGGCTTCCAATGGGTGTCAGTGGCTAACCTCTCCCCTAAAATGGTGGAGAGATCTGAAAGGGAAAAATCAGTGATGGAGCACATGTGCAGATTCACTGCTTGAATAATAAGTGACCATATTCCAGAAAGAATTTCTTCATTAACTACAAATGCAGCATCTCAAAGTGATAATATGCTCACTTAAGATGGAATTTCACACATAATGAGGCCAATTAGATTTGGGATTTATTTTTTTGCATAAAGGGTCGTTTCCAAAAGCAAAACAGACACATCTAATGAGCTTTTGTATTAATCATTCCGAATTGTATCTAATTTTCTTGGGTCTACTGTAGATAGTAAATTATAATATCGTGAAATATATCAGTTTCCTTAATTCTTCAAAAATAGACAAAAAATGCTCAAGTTCATCATAATTTACAAGTAAGGAGTATGGACTATGGTTACTGATTGCAGATAGTTTAAAACCTGTGCACACACATACAAACAAAACCATGCACTCCAACCCAACCCATCCCCGCCATAACCCTCTCTTGTCTAATTAACCTGAAGAAGGGAGTCTAGAGTTGTGGAAGGACATGCCTCATCATCTCTTGGGATGTTGTTAGGGGAGTGGTTGCCATTTGGTTCTTCCAGGTCTCAATTGAAACCAACCGGAATATTTGCTCTTCAAGTTAATTCTTGCTTTATTAACTCCAACAGAACTGTTTTGTAATGAGTTCAAAAAACAATATTTGATATCACAAATCGCAATTGGCTGTTTAATTGCTCAAACTATTTTAACCAAAAAGAGTATAATCATGGAAAGATCAAGTGAGAGAATCACCTAACTGTGGAATATTCCAACTGGAAAAATGCCTGACACTGGTTATCCAATGGAAAAGTTAACTAAGTATGAAGTAGTCTATTTTGAGAAGTGTTTGGTTATGGAATAATCTATCTATATAGTTATTTTAGGTATAGATTAATCTAATGGAAGAGCTGAATCTAATAAGGGTTAATCCATCCGAGGAAGAATCTAAATCAGGCATGATCACTTTGGAAAGTATGGATTATTTGGGTGACAAATGTTAAACAATTCATCTGTACAACAATCTATCTAACAATCTGAAGAAGGGTCTCGACCAGAAACGCCATCCATTCCTTCTCTCCAGTGATGCTGCCAGTCCCTCTGAGTTACTCCAGCATTCTGTGTCTATCTGTGATTGATGAGCAACTTTTACTTAGTTCAGTGCCAGGACAATAATTGGCAGCAATTCCGTTTGTGTGCACAGCCCATGGATGAACAACAATTCTGTTGCAAAAAGTGTCCAGGAAACAAAATTGACTGCCAATGTTGTATAAGTTATAAAAGCAAATTATTTACAAAATGCTGGGGTAAATCAGTGGGTCAGGTAGTATCTCTGGAGAAAAGATATGAAGGGTTCTGACCCCAAACGTCACCTATTCCTTTTCTCCAGAGATGCTGCCTGACCCACTGAGTTACTCCAGCATTTTCTGTCTACCGGTGTAAACCAGCATCTGTAGTTCCATCCTACATAAGAAATGTATTCATTTGTTTATCACTGCTTGATATTCATGCAGTCAATGATCAATGAATGAATTTATTTACATTTTCTTGTTGATAATCTTTATAATTACTTTTGAAATGAATGCCAGCGCTATCCTAACCTTTGTGGGATTTTCTTTCAAATAACATTGTGTTTATTGTTCGACAGATTTCATTTAAAATGAACCTGCATTGTTCAGGGTTTAATTATTATTAAATTGTGAAGGTCTCATTTTTTAAATGTGCAGATGATGTTTTCTCATTGTATTAGAAATTAATCATACTTTCATTTATTCCTGTGTTTAATGTAAGTATTTATTCATGAAGCAAGTTATCATTTTAATTTTGTAAAGATCTACAAAAGCAGTGCCAACAGGTCAGTGACAATGAGAAGAATAAATTTAATAGTAGAATATAATAAAATATCAATAATAAAGAATACCATATCTGGCTCAAAATAGAATGGCCCCTAAAAATGGATTAATGAGCTACCAGCTGTCTCCTGCAAAATTCACAAGTGCTGGATGCAATTTGCATGTATACAGCAGCACAGACCGTACATTAGACAAAGCACAGAATAAATCCAGTACCAGGACTTGTTTCATGGCTGGTGTCTTCCAGTGGAAGGACCATTGGGTAGAGTCAGCTTGGCTGGAAGAATGCCATGATTTATTGGCCAGGGACAAGGTGGAGATTGGCCTAGGCACAAAATTAGACAATAGACATTAGACAATAGACAATAGGTGCAGGAAGAGGCCATTCGGCCCTTCGAGCCAGCACCACCATTCAATGTGATCATGGCTGATCATTCTCAATCAGTACCCCGTTCCTGCCTTCTCCCCATACCCCCTGACTCCACTATCCTTAAGAGCTCTATCCAGCTCTCTCTTGAATTCATTCAGAGAATTGGCCTCCACTGCCTTCTGAGGCAGAGAATTCCACAGATTCACAACTCTCTGACTGAAAAAGTTTTTCCTCATCTCAGTTCTAAATGGCCTACCTACCCCTTATTCTTAAACTGTGTAGAAGTGTGGTGGTCATGGCTTATGTCCAGAAGGGAGATTATTGGAGATGTCAGGTGAGGGCAGCAGCTAATAGAGCCACTCGTTCACAAAGCTACAGAGCCGGGTACAATCCTGAACTTGAATGCTGTCTGCGTGGAATTTGCATGTACCCCTTGTGATCAGATGTAGCTTGCCTGAGGGCTTCGGTTTCTTCCCACATATCCAAATACACATCGGTTGAGAGATTAATTGCCCACTCTAAATTGCTCCTCGTGTGCAGGTGAGGGGTAGAATCTCAGAGAGCTCAGAATCTATATATAATAACAAAGAGAGGGATTAGTGTGGGATTTATTTGTATCAGATGGATCATAGTCGGCGCGACTTGATAGACCAATGTATCTGTTTCCACCTGTATCTCTCTATGACAATGGTTGTATGATGGTTTGGCTTACAGTGGGAGGTTTGTGTCAAGGGTTAGGGAATAGTAGTGGGGATGTGGTGAGTGTTGATCTTGAAAATAGGCTCAAGCCACATCGGACAGGCATATTCAATCTCTGGTCTGAAACACCAGGCCCTTCGACTGACCATGTGCTGACTGATGCCAATCCAACTAATCTCAAATGCTTGCATATGGTTCATATCCCTCTATTCCCTGTCAAAATGCCTCTTAAACATTGCCATCATACCTGCTTCTACCACTTTTCCTGGTTCTGAGTTCTCCCCATACGGCTTCACTGGATGAACTCTCTAAGATGTTGCCACGTGGTGCATCTCCTGGACTTTAAAGTCCTCACATGCTGATGAGATACGCACCGGTAAAATATTAAAGTTCAGCGCCTGAACCTAATCCCAGTCCCACTTCACTCTTCTACTTGTGTAGGAAGGAACTGCAGATGCTGGTTTAAACCAAAGATAGACACAAAACGCTGGAGTATCTCAGTGGGACAGGCAGCATCTCTGGAGGGAAGGAATGGGTGACGTTTCGTGTCAAGACCCTTCTGCAGTCTGCCATTGGGTGTGTGCCTTTAAAGGCTGATGCCCTGCTTTGATCGCTAGTGACTGCGTGAGAGGTGGCAAACATGGATCCAAGCATCAATATGGTCCAGTCACGTGACAAACCACTGAGTCAGAATGGGATTCTAAATATTTATTACTTATTGATCCTCTGACATATCGTAACACCCCAACCAAAGAACCTATGGAGATAAAGCTAATATCTTTACAGATAAGTTTCAAAATGTTTCTGTATTTTGATTTTCACTTTCTCAATACTCCACTGGAGTTTGATATAATATAGAGAGGAGAGAGAATTGAGCAGGGAAGATGTGTATGGTGTGGCTGAGATGGTCAAATCCTGCTGTCCCCCTGAATACAGAGTCTCCCAGATCATAATGCTATAGTTACCTGTATGAAAGGAAAGCTGTTTCAAGGATGACCAAGTTCTAAATGATGCTGTATTGCTATCCCTGCTCAACATTTCACCCTCAGCCAACGCTTATAATAGATCATCCGTCCATTATCCCTGTTGCTTTGCTGCACTGAAAGACTTTTGCATTTAGTGCAGGCACCAAATCAAGCTCCCATGAAATAATATAACATTGGTCAAACAAAAATGTTGAATGTAGTTTGCGGTGGTTTATACGAAGTGTTAATATTCAACCTAATCAGATGACTGAAGCTCAATGAATCAGCCAGTAGTGTGTGGTGTAGCAATCAAAGCAGGGCACCAGCCTTTAAAGACACACACACCCTCAATGGCAGACAGTGATGGGTACCAGCCATTAAATGGACACATTAAATGTAGTCAGGCAGCAGCTACGCACAGTGATGGCTGTCCTGCAGATGTGAGAGGTTGTAGGGGAAAGGGAGTGTGCTCCAAGATTTATTGGAAGGGCCTTCACAGTCCTGGCACATGAAATATTAATCGGGGGAAGAAGGGTGGAGGGGTACGGTGGTGGGGCGGGGGGGGGGGGGGGTGGGGAGGGGGGGGGATGGGAGGGGGGGGAGGCGGTTGTGAGTGTGAGGAGGCTGGGGAACTATTGGTACGTGGTTAATGGCACCGGGCAGGAGATGGGCAGGACTGCCTCTTCCAGGAGTGAGAATTCCTTCATCATGGGGCAATGTTATAAATTTTATAACCTGTTACAAATTTTATAAATTATTAAGTACACCAGCTATCACAGGCAAGTTACACAGGACCAGAAATACCATGTGGGTGTATCCAGGCATCTCCATCCCTCCCCCACCCAAGTCGTACTAACTTCAAAGATGTCTTGTTGAGTCTCATTGTCTGTAACTCGTTTTCACCTAGCTCACAGCTAACGATGGCCTGTTTTGCAATATCATCGTTACCTTTTTGCATATCTTTAATTCATTTGTTCTATATCTCTCTACATCATCGTCTATGTCTCTTGTTTCCCTTTCCCCTGATTCAGAGTCTGAAGAAGGGTCTCGCCCCATAAACGTCACCTATTCCTTTTCTCCAGGGATGCTGTCTGACCCGCTGAGTTAGGCCAGCTTTTTGTGTCTGACCTCTCCCTTTGACCAGGTGATGATGTAAGGGAAGCTCTTTTCTTAGATGGGCTGGCTTCAGACTGCTCCACCTCCACAGGCTAACACGAGGTAGACTAGGTAGGAGGCTATTCGCAAGGGAATGGGGCTTCACGAGGTAGCAGGCATTCATAATGGGACGCATGCACACATTCATACACTCACACTGAGCATTTATCATTTAAGCCATTGCTCCAACCGTGTCCCCACACCCCCCTGTCAATTGTGCATCACTCTCACCAACATCTCACCGTTATCATTTATTACCGCCATCCCCACATCGAGGTCAAACTTTCAAAGGTACGATAAAGTACAAGTTATGACACGTCTTTCACCTCCACAGGCTAACATGAGGTAGACTAGGTAGGAGGCTATTCGCAAGGGAATGGGGCTTCACCAGGCCTGACAAAACTATTCGGCTCCTTCTGGGCGGCAGTCTGAAGCCAGTCCAACTAAGAAAAGAGCCTCACTTGCATTCAACACCGGGTCAATGGGAGAGGGGAGACACTAAAGGCTGGAGTGGTTCAGACAGCAATCTCTGGAGAGAAGGAATAGATGACATGTCGGGTGGAGGCCCTTCTTCAGACTGAGAATCAGGGGAAAGGCAAACGAAAGATAGAGCAAGATAGAACAAATGAATGAAAGATGTGCAAAAAAATAACGATGATAAAGCAAAACAGGCCATCGTTAGCTGTGAGCTAGGTGAAAACGAGTTGCAGACAATGAGACTCAACAAGACGACTTTGAAGCTAGTACGACTTGGGTGGGGAGGTATGGAGAGAGGGGGATGCAAGGTTTACTTACAGTTAGATAAATCAATATTCCCACCATTGGGGTGTAAGCTGCCCAGGCAATATATGAAGTGCTGTTCCTCCAATTTGCATGTGGCCTCACTCTGACAATGGAGGAGGCCCAGGACAAAAAGATCAGTGTGGGAATGAGAAGGGGAAATAAAGTGTTTGGCAACCGGGAGATCAAGTAAGTCCAGGCGGACTGCTACAAACCACACTGTAGCTACAACGGATCGTGAAAGGAGAAAGACATCAGAGCAGGTTTGACAGCACAAGAGTCAAGAGGCAACTTTTTAAAAATTCAGTCAAAAATGGAATATGTTAAGAACTACAATATGTGTGAACCCTATTTCAACATCTGAATAACCAGATGGAGACAAACACATTGATTTGTAGTGGTGTGATACATATATAAAACAAAAGAGACAATAATTGCATTGTTTCAAACAAATACACTGCTAATATGAGCTTATATCATTGAAATAGGACATCTGATTATTTTAACATCTAAAGTATGCCTATAAAAGATTTTCAATGTATTGATATTTTCCAACAGGTAAACGACTAAAGGGAGTTTATATAAATGAAATGGACCATTAAATTATCTTTAGCTTTTTAAGTAAAGTGAAATAATATTTTCTAGATCAGTGGTGCACAACATTCTGCACAGAAGACCAGATTTACAATCTCAACCATTTCCAAAGTCCACTCACAGGAAACACGTTTTCTTTCAACTGTACATAGTCAGGTACTGATATTTTCAGTCATATGCCATTGCCATTGTTCTCCGTGCTCTACTGCTGGGTCCTCATTGATCGCTGCTACCTTCCCAAAGGCTCCTCAGTATCTCTTCACAACCTCCTCACTATTCCAGCCTCTCGCCCCTTGCTCCACCACCTGCACCATTTTTGATGCCTTGCCAACAGTCCCAACACCTCCTCAGGAAACAAAACAAAATTCTGATAATGCTCGGAAGTTCAGCTGAAATTTGCGCTGGGGAAAAAACAAGGTTAACATTTCAGGTTAGTGACCTTTCATCAGTTCCCGTTGAATGCCACTTTTCCAATATGTCGTTACTCTATTATTCTGCCCTGCTGTACGCTCATTGCTGACCAGCCGCCATTGGGGCTGAGCAGCAGTCCAATGGGTACACGATCTTGACCAAAGATAGCAGCCAATCCGTGTAAGGTGTGTTTTGTGCGGAGGTCACAGTTCTTTGAACATGGGGTGATCTGTTGGAAAACGGGGAGAGTTTCTATCAAGCCATTGAGGGGTACAGGGTCAGGAACTCAAGCATTGAAATGTCAATAGACAATAGACAATAGACAATAGACAATAGGTGCAGGAGGAGGCCATTCGGCCCTTCGAGCCAGCACCGCCATTCAATGTGATCATGGCTGATCATTCTCAATCAGTACCCCGTTCCTGCCTTCTCCCCATACCCCCTGACTCCGCTATCCTTAAGAGCTCTATCCAGCTCTCTCTTGAATGCATTCAGAGAATTGGCCTCCACTGCCTTCTGAGGCAGAGAATTCCACAGATTCACAACTCTCTGACTGAAAAAGTTCTCATCTCAGTTCTAAATGGCCTACCCCTTATTCTTAAACTGTGGCCCCTTGTTCTGGACTCCCCCAACATTGGGAACATGTTTCCTGCCTCTACCGTGTCCAACCCCTTAATAATCTTATACGTTTCGATAAGATCTCCTCTCATCCTTCTAAATTCCAGTGTATACAAGCCTAGTCACTCCAGTCTTTCAACATATGATAATCCCGCCATTCCGGGAATTAACCTAGTAAACCTACACTGCACACCCTCAATAGCCCTCAATGTCATGTTCAATGCAAGCGGATATACACAGCAGGATGTGAGGGGACTTTAAGCATCATCTGGATCCTACTGACTGTCCATTGATGCATGTTTTGACGTTAGAGATTGTGGTTGGGAGAAACTCACTAGGTCATCGGTCAATTTTATTCGCTAGCCTCTGCATCCTGCCCCTTAGGCTCTGGGGTTTCTTGGTCCTCATTTTCCAGCTCCGGAACTCAATGGCATGTTTGAGCAGCAGGCAGCAGATGGTGAGGAAGCTTCCACCCTTCCTTGGTATGACAGCTTTGGACCGCTTGAGCCTGTAAATACATTGCCCATCAGCATAGATGTAGTACTTCTGCAGAGTCTCAGGGAGTATACTCTATGTCGACGGATTTATCTTTGCCTCCTTGTAATGTGAGGGTCAAACAGACTATGTCAGCTAAAGTGGAGTTGTCAGCTAAATTAGCAGCATCACATCTCGAAACTGCTTTGGAAAACAAGTAGAGGTTTTTCGAAGAATGCTTAGACTAACTTAAAGGGACCAGTAAATCATGAGGCCACTTGCGAGGTCACTAAGATAAGCTTTGCCTTCCTGGAGACTGCCGAGACCGGGATAAGGAGGACAGCTAGTTTTGACACATAGTCGCCAGTTGTATTTAGAGATAAAGTTAATATATCGGTGCTTGTTTCCACCGTTAGAGGAGATTTTCACCTACAGGTAGGGGTTGGTGGTGGGGGGTGGGGGGGGGGGGGTGTGGAGAGAGAGAAGAGCTTCACCTTTGGGGAGAAAAAAAACTCACCCAGAGAGGGAGGGGAGGGAGGGAGGGAGGGAGGGGAAGAGGGGGAGAGGGAGGGAGAGAGAGAGGCCATGGTGTATGCACAGTGGCACAGCGGTAAAGTTGCTGCTTTACAGCGCTTGCAGTGCCAGAGACCCGGGTTCGATCCCAACTACGGGTGGTGTCTGTAGGGAGTTTGCATGTTCTCCCCGTGACTGCGTGGGTTTTCTCCGAGATCTTTGGTTTCCTCCCACCAAAGACGCACATGTTTGTAAGTTAATTTTCTCCGAACTCTTTGGTTTCCTCCCACACTCCAAAGATGCACAGGTTTGTAAGTAAATTGGCTTGGGTTTGTGTACTTGGTATGAGTGTAAATTGTCCCTAGTGTGTGTAGCCTTGTGTTAATGTATGGGGTTCGCAGGTTGGTGCGGACTTGGTGGGCCGAAGGACCTGTTTCCACGCTGTATCTCTAAACTAAAATAAAATCATTAATGCCTGCCAGTGCAAACAGGAGACTCGAACACGCAGAAGGGCACGAGACCTGTTATTTTGTATTGATATTTTATTAAACATTTTTCCGTATTTTACTTCTATTTTGCTTTAATAAATAGTTATCTGTGGTGTTCGGGATGTGCTTTCTCCATTCATTGATCCAAATCCTTGAACCCTGCATATATTACATTACACTCCAGCCCCGTGATTCCAAAACTTACCTTGAGTGGATGACCCCACCTGTTAATGGGTCTCGACTGACAGAGAGATTGAATGAATAAACGCAGAGATATTGGCAGATTAATACCAGACATTTCAGGTTTTACTGAGACTGTTCCACCATGGGTGGAGGATAAACCTTTGAGTACCAAGTTATGTCAGAATGTCCATAGATAGACATCATGTGAATGGTAATGTCATTTTGTGCATTTCTGATGCTGGGGAAAAGATAGACACATCGGCATGATTAATGTATGGAGTTGCTCCACCTATTTTGCAATAGGTATGATTTCACCTGGAAATGATCAGTAAACAATCTCCTTTGAATGACATTTGGATTGGAGCCCAAAATTGTGCATAATACTACAGGTAATGACTCACACGGCCTTATACAATTATGGTAAGTTATCGTTACTCTTGAAGTCCAAAGCTCTTGCAATTAATGGCAACATGCCATTCGCCTTCCTAACTACCTGCTGTACCTGCTTAAATGGAAAACAAGAGGCTGATGAAAGATGGTTGCTTGATACAGCTGATGAAAACGGCCCTGATTCTGTCTGGAGATGCAGGCATAGTGCCCATTTCAAACTGTTCAGAGACAGAGCCCCAGGCTAAATTATCTGCTCCAAGCTATTTGAGAGAGATAGATGGTTGATAAGAACGGAGTTTTCATAACGTTAAAAGAATATTAGATGCCACCATGCTGATAGTACTTAAAATGTACTAATTACTTTTTCCAATTGTTTTTAATATCCTTTTTGCAGCATGTTCCAGGGGTCTGGAATAAATGCGACTACTAATTATCACAATGCAATATTGGCCTCCAAGTGTAAGCTTTACTGAGGCATCAAAATACATAACATCATAATTCAATGGGAAGGATAATCTTGTTATTGAAAAACATGCAAAAACAGCTGCATCTTTATTTGAATAGTTTCTGTGACTATAGAAAAAAATAACAGTTAAAGGGAGCAACAGGAAACAGTGTGAATGCATATGCGGAGCAAAAGGCAAACTGCTGGATGTACTCAGTGGGTCAGGCAGATTTCATAGAAGGAAATGGAGAGATAAAGGTTTGGGTCAAGGTCCTTCTTCAAGGTCTGAAGAAGGGTCCCTACCTGAAACACATCTGTTTATTTCCTTCCACAAATGTTGCCTGATCTGCTGAGTTCCACCAGTAGTTTGTTTTGAGTCATAGAAACATATATAACATATAACATATAACATATATAACATATATAACATATATAACATATAACAACTACAGCATGGAAACAGGCCTGTCCGGCCCTACCAGTCCACGCCGCCCATTCTCCCTGACCTAGTCTCATCTACCTGCACTCAGACCATAACCCTCTAATCCCCTCCTATCCATATACCTATCCAATTTACTCTTAAATAATAAAATCGAGCCAGCCTCCACCACTTCCACCGGAAGCCCATTCCATACAGCCACCACCCTCTGAGTAAAGAAATTCCCCCTCATGTTACCCCTAAACCTTTGTCCCTCAATTCTGAAGCTATGTCCCCTTGTTGGAATCTTCCCCACTCTCAAAGGGAAAAGCCTACCCACGTCAACTCTGTCCGTCCTTCTCAAAATTTTAAAAACCTCTATCAAGTCCCCCCTCAACCTTCTACGCTCCAAAGAATAAAGACCCAACCTATTCAACCTCTCTCTGTAGCCTAAGTGCTGAAACCCAGGCAACATTCTAGTAAATCTCCTCTGTACCCTCTCCATTTTGTCGACATCCTTCCTATAATTTGGCGACCAGAACTGCACACCATACTCCAGATTCGGCCTCACCAATGCCCTGTACAATTTTAACATTACATCCCAACTTCTATACTCGATGCTCTGATTTATAAAGGCAAGCATACCAAACGCCTTCTTCACCACCCTATCCACATGAGATTCCACCTTCAGGGAACAATGCACAGTTATTCCCAGATCCCTCTGTTCCACTGCATTCCTCAATTCCCTACCATTTACCCTGTACGTCCTATTTTGATTTGTCCTACCAAAATGCAGCACCTCACACTTATCAGCATTAAACTCCATCTGCCATCTTTCAGCCCACCCTTCCAAAAGGCCCAAGTCTCTCTGTAGACTTTGAAAATCTACCTCACTATCAACTACTCCACCTATCTTAGTATCATCTGCATATTTACTAATCCAATTTGCCACACCATCATCCAGATCATTAATGTAAATGACAAACAACAGTGGACCCAACACAGATCCTTGGGGTACTCCACTAGACACTGGCCTCCAACCTGACATACAATTGTCCACCGTTACCCTCTGGTATCTCCCATTCAGCCATTGTTGAATCCATCTTGCAACCTCACTATTAATACCCAACGATTTAACCTTCTTAATCAACCTTCCATGTGGAACCTTGTCAAATGCCTTACTGAAGTCCATATAGACAACATCCACAGCCTTGCCCTTATCAATTTCCCTGGTAACCTCTTCAAAAAATTCAAGAAGATTAGTCAAACATGACCTTCCAGGCACAAATCCATGTTGACTGTTTCTAAACATAGAAGCATAGTGCAGGAGTAGGCCATTCGGCCCTTCGAGCCAGATTCGACATGATCATGGCTGATCATCCAAAATCAGTACCCCGTTCCTGCTTTAGAAACATAGAAACATAGAAAATAGGTGCAGGAGTAGGCCATTCGGCCCTTCGAGCCTGCACCGCCATTCAATATGATCATGGCTGATCATCCAACTCAGTATCCTGTACCTGCCTTCTCTCCATACCCCCTGATCCCTTTAGCCACAAGGGCCACATCTAACTCCCTCTTAAATATAGCCAATGAACTGACCTCAACCACCTTCTGTGGCAGAGAATTCCACAGATTCACCACTCTCTGCGTGAAAAAAAAGTTCTCATCTCGGTCCTGAAAGACTTCCCCCTTATCCTTAAACTGTGACCCCTTGTTCTGGACTTCCCCAACATCGGGAACAATCTTCCTGCATCTAGCCTGTCCAACCCCTTAAGAATTTTGTAAGTTTCTATAAGATCCCCCCTCAATCTTCTAAATTCCAGCGAGTACAAGCCGATATCTCCCCATATCCCTTGATTCAAGCCCCAAGAGCTAAATCTAACGCCTCTCTGGATCTACATGTCGACACGTACTGATGCATAGTCTCTGCTCTTATTCAGAACGTGTCAGAAAATCACAGGTCATTACCCAAAATTTCTTCGAATACATTGCTCATTGGTTGCTTCCACGTCTATTTGCTTTGGTGTTGTTGAAAGTGCCACATGTCATTCTTAACTATGTGGGTGACCTTGATGCTGAAGTTTGCAAAGGATGTCAGACCTTGGCATGAGTAGTCTGTGCACTAATAAACTAATGCAACAAACCTATGCAGCAGAGTGTTGAGTAATGGGGAAATATGATAGCAGGCATAATACTTTGCAGATTTTAATTTGAACTTCGGAATTTAAGAATGATCCATCAAAAAACACAAAGTCACATTAGAGAGCAAGGACTGAAGAGATCTAGATGAACAAATTCATACAAGATACATTAGCCATTGGTGACATAAAACTCCACGGTCAGATGAAAAGTGAAAGCAACTGGATGACTCAGTCAGTTTTGAAATGTCTTGGTCTGAGTGGTGAGTCCATGGAGGCACTCGAGGTCAGATAGGCACACAAGGTCAGACCTGACCTCTAGCATGTTGTCTACTAGTGCACTGCAGTGCATACAAGTAGAAGTCTGTCACGTGCTGACACGCACACAGCATCCACAAAATCAGACAGACATCAGGGAAATAAAAAGCCATTGTAGTTGCATTTAAGGAGAAACAGGGTAAGTATGTAAAAGAGAAAGAAATGGAAGGATATGCTGCTTCACTTTGAAGGAGAGTCAGTGACAGCATACACTTTTGGATATGCCTTTTCTCTTCTGAAGCTAGATGCAACGGGAAAGGAAGCCAGGCATAGTGCAATATGACAGATTAAAGATTTAAGGTAGTTGCCAGGAAAGAAAGCAGAGCTGAGGTGAGAAGGTTCTTTGAATGCAGCAGGTTGCTGTGATCAGGAACGCACTGCCAGAGATACCCCCCTTCAACTTATGACCATCGATACATGGTGAACAGGAATAGCAAGTGTGGCAGACAGAAAGACCTTTGGGTCAGCAACATTAGGGTCTCAACTAAAAAAACAAATATTGGCAGCAGATTCAATTATAACTTCTAAAGCAAAATAGCATTTATGCTTGCAATAAGAAAGAAATTTGTGAGCGCTCTGGGGAGGGAAATGGGGAGTAGAATAATTTGCGTAGAACTTCTACAGGACAAGATTATGCAAAATGGCCACAATCTATGCTGTACAATTCCACGAACATAGAGAATAAGTTTTGCTTTGAAGGCCGCTGCTAAAGTAAAGCTTGTTCTTTTAAAGAGAAAAAATAAATTGCATCAGCGATGCTCAATTACAAAAAGCATTTTTGAATAATACAACATTTCATTTTAATTACAGTGTGCTTGGGCCTTTAATTAAGTGTTCATTTATCTGCAAAGACAGGGCAAAAAATTGGCATTGTTTAAGGTAGTTAATAAGATTTTTGAGCTGTTTTTTCACCCAATTAAAGAACTGAGAACAAACAAAAGGATTACTCTGTAAAACTAAAAAGGGACCGGCTGTGGACCACTCCATCTGTTTCATTCATGAGTTTGTGTTTACCAGAAAATGAATCATCTCCTTTGGGATACTGTCAAGGTCTTAACAAATAGGAGATAACAATGAACGTGGACGTTTATTTCTTAAAGGAAGATGAGTTGGAGAAAGAGTAAGCTAGAAAAAGGTACAACATGTTTTACTCTTTTGGTTTATATCAGTGCAAACGTGACACAGTAAACATTTATGCATCATTAGATTTTGTAGCTTTATAGTGACACCTGTCCAAGAACTGCTGGGTCAGCACACTTCAGCTCAGGCTACTTTACTGATCATCAAATACTTGCATGACTAAAAAAAGGTATCATTTAAATTTTTAAAATACTTCAATTGATATGTTAATGTAAAAGTGCATGAGTTATTTTGGGTCTGATAAAGAATGAAATTATATTATGAACATTTGATGATTCCCAGCAGTGATGTTATTGAACTAGTTGATAGCTCCTTTCTGAAGGGGCTGTACGGAGTTGCTGTCTTACAGTGCCTGTTTCTGCACTGTATCTCTAAACTAATAAACTAAAATAAAATAAAATCATTAACGCCTTTGCCTTTGCTCTTTCTCTGGACATCTACCTCTTGTAGTGCAAGCTACCTGCGTGGGTTTTCTCCGAGATCTACGGTTTCCTCCCAAAACTCCAAAGACGTACAGGTATGTAGGTTAATTGGCTGGGCAAATGTAAAATTAAAAAAATTGTCCCTAGTGTGTGTAGGATAGTGTAAATGTGCGGGGATCGCTGGGCGGCGCGGACCCGATGGGCCGAAGGGCCTGTTTCCGCGCTGTATCTCTAAATCTAAAAAATCTAAAAATAAAATAAACTCTCAAAGTTCAAACAGAGGTACTCTCCAGAGGCTTAACCACTCAAAATGTAACTTAAACATAGGTGGTGCAAGGTGGCAGCCTTACAGCATCCGGGATCCGAGTTTAACCCTTACATCAGGTGTTGTCTGCGCGGAGTTTGCACGTTTTCCAATGTGACCTCATGGGAGCTCTGGTTTTCTCCTGCATCCCAAAGATGTGAGGGCTTGTAGGTTAATCGGCCTCTGTAAATTGCCCCTAGTGTGTCGGGATAACATACCACTAGTGTGAATTTGTGCTCAATGGTCAGTGGGCCAAAAGACCAGTTTCCATGTTGTGTATCTAAACTAAGCTAAACTGAACATTGATGTGTGTTTTCTATAACTTAGCTGATGAATGCCAAATGGTCCATAACATACCTACAAAGAAGATCAAGGAGGCAACTACGATAATGACCTTCTGTTTGTGCCCTGGTGCTACCTGTTTGAAAAATGATGGTGAAACCACGGGACCCCTGCCTACAAGTAATTCACTGTATATAAAGCACTTGGGACATTTCTGATGGTAATTGAAATGTACTCAGTAAATGTTAGCTTTCTCCGACTCTCTTAGTTCACCTTGACACTCAGTCTATTTCTCTCAGATGATGTCGGCAGGTTTTTCCCTACTCCTTGATTAAACTTGGCAATCTCCTTCTACCTTTTTGCCACCATCTACCCTACACTGACGCTATCACCTGCTGTGCATGGACAGACGGGCATTCCAGATCTCTGGAGAACCCCAGTGGTGGGAAGAGAATTTGAGTGAAACTGGAAGCAGAGAAGAGTGTCTGGGGCCACAGGAGTAACTATTTTAAAATAGGAGGAACAAAGAAAAGTACTTGCGTTGATATATAAACCAACATTTTTAGAAAATCCCAAAGCAATTCATGACCACTTCCAAAGTCATTTAGATTTAGATTTAGATTTAGAGATACAGCGCAGAAACAGGCCCTTCGGCCCACCGGGTCCGCGCCGCCCAGCAATCCCCGCACACTAACACTATCCTACACCCACTAGGAACAATTTTTACATTTGGCCAGCCAATTAACCTACATACCTGTACGGCTTTGCAGTGTGGGAGGAAGCCGAAGATCTCGGAGAAAACCCACGCAGGTCACGGGGAGAACATACAAACTCTGTACAGACGGCGCCCACAGTCAGGATCAAACCTGAGTCTCCGGCACTGCATTCGCTGCAAGGCAGCAACTCTACCCCTGTGCCACCGTGCCGCCCGGGCGGTCATAGAGTCACACAGCACAGAAGTGTGCCTTTGGCCGACGGCAATCATGCCAACCTTTTGCCCATTATGACAGTGTCCCTTTCCTCAGATGCCGCTCTGATCCCTGTCCCCAATAAACAGGCCAAGAGAGGCCAAACCTTAGCACCACTGAGGTGAGGCCACAGCAAAATGAGTAACAACCGGGTCCAACTAGCCGAAGAAGTCTGAAGAAGGGTCTTGACCCAAAACGTCACCCATTCCTTCTCTCCAGAGATGTCGCCTGCCCCGCTGAATTACTCCAGCATTTTGTGTCCATCTCCATTTAGCTGATATTTGATTGGCCCATGTGAACCTCTTCAGTCTACTCCCAAAACCCAGGCATCCATTGACTTTTCTTTGCCTATCCTGCTATTTGCTTCCTCAAAGAATTCCAATAGGTTTGTTGGACAAGATCTCCCTTTCACAAATCCATGCTGACTTTGGCCTATTGTGCTAAGTACTCAGAAAACTCATCCTTTATAATGGACTCTAAAATCTTACCAACCACTGATGTCAGGCTAATAGACCTATAGTTTCCATTCTACTGCTTCGCTCCACTCTCGAAAAGTGGAGTAATACAGTACATTCAGAAAGTATTCAGACCCCTTCACTTTTCCACATTTTGTTATGTTACAGCCTTATTTTAAAATGGATTAAAAAAAAAAAATCATCAATCTACACACAATACCCCATAATAAAAAAGCGAAAACAGGTGTTTAGAAATTTTTGCAAAGTAATTAAAAAGAAATAACTGAAATATCACATTTAAATAAGTATTCAGACCCCTTACTCAGTACTTTGGCAGCGATTACAGCCCCAAGTCTCCTTGGGTATGATGCTACAAGCTTGGCACACCTGTATTTGGGTATTCACAGACTTGTCACGAAGCCACTCCTGCGTTGTCTTGGCTGTGTGCTTAGGGTCGTTGTCCTGTTGGAAGGTGAACCTCTGCCCAAGTCTGAGGTCCAGAACGCTCTGGAGCAGGTTTTCATCAAGGATCTCTCTGTACTTTGCTCCATTCATCTTTCCCTTGATCCTGACTAGTCTCCCAGTTCCTGCAGCTGAAAAACACCCCCACAGCATGATGCTGCCATCACCAGAAGTATGGAGTGCAGTCATCCTGTACAGGTGACCTATCCATCTTTGGACCCTACAGCTTCCCTAGCGCCCAGTGAAGGTGCTATTGAATCTGTTTCAGTTCAGTTTCAGTTTAATTTATTGTCGCATGAACTGAGGTACAGTGAAAAGCATTGGTCGCATGCTATCCAGTTCAGTTTCAGTTTAGTTTATTGTCACATGTACTGGAGGTACAGTGAAAAGCATTGGTTGCATGCTATCCAGTTCAGCAGAAAGACAATTCACGATTACAATCCAGCAATTTAGAGTGTGTAGAAACATGAAAAAGCAATAACATTTAGTGCAAGGTAAAACCAGCAAAGTCCAAACAAGTTGCCTGACAACAGCTGGGAAGAAACTGGGAAGAGCCTCGAATGAGATGACATATGTAGAAATGTAGTCCCACAGAGAGTAGTGAATCTCTGGGATTCTCTGCCCCAGGGAGGTGTGTAGACACCATTATTTCAAGTGGAGGGAGATACATATTTGAAGGATCAGGGAGTTGAGGACTGTGGGGGTTGGCAGATGTGTGTTGATCAAATAACAGGCAGGCAGGATGAGCCAGTGATCCACTCCTGCTTTTTATTGTCTTGTATTCTTGTAGGTCCTTCTCCGTGATCACGGGCGGCAAATTCAGATCATAGAAACATACTGCAGTCAAAATGTCCCTTCATGTTCCTCTTAAGGTACATAGCTGTTATCTTAAACCTGAGCTGTTCTAGTTATTGACCCTTTTGTCTTAACAAAGTCCTCTTTCATCAAAACCCTTCACAACTGTTAGATCTGCAGAACGCCAAACACTGCTAGTGCTGTAAGATTGAAATAAAAGCCGCAGTTGCTTGAAAGATTTATCAGGTTAGGATATATCTCTGAAGGGAGGGACAGATTAGATGTGTAGGAAGGAACTGGAGATGCTGGTTTAAACAGAAGATAGACACAAAAAGCTGGATGGAATAACTGAACGGGTTAGGCAGCATTTCTGGAGAAAAGGAATAGGTGACGTTTCGGGTCGAGACCCTTCTTCAGACAGATTTGACATTTCTGGTCAACAGTGTTTCATGAGAACTAAACACGTACATCGGCGTGTGTACACCTATGTGTATGCATGCATGTGTATGTGTGCAGTTATGTGTATGTGTGTGATGCTTTTGTGTATGCATGTGTGAGTATTTGCATCTTCGTGTTTATGCATGCATGAAAAAGTGGTGTGCATGCATGTATGCATGAGCGTGAATATGCAAATCCACATTCACATGTATGTATGTATGTATGTATGTATGTATGTATGTATGTATGTATGTATGTATGTATGTATGTATGTATGTATGTATGTATGTATGTATGTATGTATGTATGTATGTATGTATGTATGTATGTATGTATGTATGTATGTATGTATGTATGTATGTATGTATGTATGTATGTATGTATGTATGTATGTATTATGTATGTATGAATGTGTGGTGTGCATGGGTAGCAGATGGAACTGGAAGGGGGGCGACCTGAAACAAGATTATCTCTATTCTATCACAGCCAGCCGCGAGCGCCTGAGTGAGGTGCCTGTGCACATACAAGGTGTCAATCTACAAGATGGAAATTTCTTCCTCCTTGACTGAGGGAAAATCATGATGTGTGCTTGTTAAAGTGACATCAATTATCACACAACGTGCTGGAATGCAGAAGCACTGAGGAAACTCAGACGGCCACACAGTGCGACGCGGAGGGCTCAGGTCAGGGCGACAGAAGGAAGTTGGAATTGGAATACTTTACTGGAATACTTTATTGTCACATGTGACAAGGCGCAGTGAAATTCCTTGCTTGCATACCCAGGATATGCAAATAGCCGCCACATAAACGGCGCTGACACAGTTGCAAAGTACCCCTGCCGGCTCCTCGTTTGTGTCCCCCCTCCCATCCCCCCTCCATCCCTCCCCCATCCACCCAACCCCTCCTCACGATGGTCCCCTCACGCCGGGTCCTTCAGTGTTCTTCCCCTCCCCCCCATCCACCCCTCCCCCTCCACCCATCTCCTCCCCCCTCCTCACGACGGTCCCCTCACGCCGGGTCCTTCAGTGTTCTTCCCCTCCCCCCCTCCACCCCTCCACCCATCCCCTCCCCTCTCCTCACAACGGTCCCCTCAAGCCGGGTCCTTCAGTGTTCTTCCCCTCCCCCCTCCACCCCTAATGGTAGTTCCTCATCAACCGCCGTTACCGTCGACCGGGGGTTGTACTATTTATCTATGTTTAAGTGTGTGTAAACAACTATGTTTAAGTTGTACTATTCATTCAACACCTACAGGACAAGTTGTTGCATTCATCATAATTAGGGAGTGCATTACAACAGATTTTAACCTAGCACTAGAACTAATATCTGGTTATTATTCAGGGACTATCTTCTATCAATAATTTTTGAGTTGTCTTCAGGTTTTCGTCTCAGTCACCATGATGCCCGCGGGGAATTGCATATCTTCCTTCATGACAACGTCGTTAGCGTGCTCCAAACAGTTCACTTCATGCCCTCCACAAACTTGCAATTATGCTCCACCATTTAAAAAACGTTCAGCTTTTTGGCAAGTTTTTTTAACTTAAAGGCAAGTAGTGTTGATCGATATATCCTGAAAAGAAATGCAGTGACAAGTGTAAAACTGTGTAAAAAATCTTGGATCATGCACAACATGCCTTAGTGAAAATCATTCTGCACTGACATGTTAGTAAACTGGAACAGCTCCCCTGTCCTGTAACATTTTAGTGCAAGTTTCCAAATGAGTGTGATTCATTACTCCACTGGCATTACAGATCAGAATTATCAGAACATAATGAATAGAGCATGATATCTGATCTTCTGGTTAGCTACCTTCCATAAACCATTTTGTCTCATACATAATTTGAAACAATATGAGTGTTTCTTAGGTGAAAAACAGGCGACTGGCAGAATATTGAGGGAAGATCCTGTAGATCAGTGCATGTTCCTTTAACATAGTGACCTCACCACTACTAACCACTCCCCATTGTCTCTGGTATAATTGTAACTTCCCCACCTCCAGCTCGCTCTCTAGTGCCAGTGATGACCACGGACAGCTAGGGCATAATGTATGTGTAGTGTCATTAATAAACTTATATAGTAAAAGACTCTGCCTACGAGTGGCATCCTTTTACATGGTGTCAGATCGGTAGACTTGCGTCTCCTGTTTATCGGTTTTTAGTTTATCATTTGTTTCTCCCAATTGTGTCCCCTCCTTCCACTTTGCCATGTCTTCCTCGTGTCGTCGTCCGGACATGCTCGTTTTCGATGAGGACATAGTGCACCGCTGGACTGTCTTCCAGCGGGACTACGAACACTATATAGCGATTGCCTATCCTGATGCAACTGCTGCGATAAAAGCTCACCTGCTCCTCAACCTGGCTGGTCCGGAGGCAATGGAACGCTATGCGTCGTTCCAATTCGTCCCTCCGGAGGACCGCAACGACCCGGTATGTCTCATGGCTAAGTTCACTGCCCTGTGCGATATACCCACCAATAACATTATCGAACGTTTCAAATTTTTCTCGCGGCGTCAGACTCCAGGGGAGCACGTTGACGCCTTCATTGCATCTTTACGACATATGGCTCGGCGGTGCCGCCTTCAAACGATTACACCCGACGAGATGATCAGGGACGTCCTGGTCAACGGTCTCCTAAACTCTAAGCTGCGGGATGAGCTCCTGATGAAGCCTGACCTGTCGCTGACGGACGCCATACATGCCGCACGCATGGCCTCTGCTGTTGGCTCAGTATCTCGGCCGGCGCCCCAGGACATAAATTTCACCGGCCGCCGGCGATTGAATGACCCGCAGACCCGGGTCGCCCCCTCCGCGCCCGCTATGGTCACCCCTCGCAGATGCCCAAACTGCAACTTCTCGTCACACAGGTATAACGTTTGCCCAGCGCAGGGCAAAACTTGTAATTCCTGCGGGAAGCAGAACCATTTTTCTGCAGCTTGTCGTTCTCGTGGGAGACCTGTCCCTGCTCCTAGAGGGAGTCTAAACAACCTTGCCAACGATGATAGCGAAACCGGTTCCCGGAACCAACATGAGGTACTCCATGGCTCAGATACGACTTCCTCCCATGGAGACTCTCTGGTGTTTTCGCTCTTGGGAGCACCTGCATTGATAACGGATCCATCCGTGCATGTTACAGTCAATGGACACTCCTTCCCTGCCAAGGTCGATACTGGGGCGTTTGCAAATGTTATGTCTGTGCGCCTCTTCGAGCAGATAAGTTCGGGGGAGAGGGTTACTCCTGACAACTCCCGCCTCCATGCCTATGGGGGAGGCGTTCTGATTGCCGTGGGAAAGGCAACGGTTATCTGTACTGTTCTGGAGACCTCTCGGCCCCTCACGTTCCTCCTGCTAGCATCTGAAAACGTCACCCTGCTGGGCGCCCGTGCATGCCAGGACTTTGGTTTGGTCTCATTTCACCGCGACATCCACCTGGTGCAGGCCCCCATGGACCCCCTGATCGAGTACCCTGACCGATTTGATGACGTCCTGGGGAAGCTGCCCTGTGCCTACAAGATCGTTGTGGACCCGGGGGTCGACCCAGTGGTCAGACCGGCCCACCGTGTGTCTTTTGCCATGAAGGGCCGCGTGGAGTCCACACTACGTGGCATGGTGGACATGGGCATCCTCAAGGAGGTGAGTGCCCCCACCCAGTGGGTCTCCACCATGGTGGTCGCTGCCAAGAAGGACGCGAGCGAGATCAGGATCTGCATCAACCCCAAGGACCTGAACCTGGCTATTAAACGCCCGCACTACCCCATGCGGACGGTGGAGGACGTCGCGGCACAGGTCGGTCCAGCCACGGTTTTCTCGGTCCTGGATGCCAAGAGCTCCTTTTGGCAGATACCGCTGTTCATCTTTTACTTGTTCAAAACGGGCCTCTTAACACTGGCAAGGGGCTGTGGAACAATGGAAATAACAGTGCTACCCCATGCCAAGCCCAAGATCTTTGTTTAAGGACAATGTCTCACCAGTGATCTTGCTGCAGTATCCAATTGTATAATTGTGTTGGTCGGTAGATCCCGTCGCTAAGAATCGCTAAGAATCCCTTTCACTGTGGATAGGAAATTGTCTCACAAACCTGAGAGTTTTTTTGAAGAGGTCACCAAGAGGATCGATGAGGGCAAGGTGTTGGATGTGACAAGGTCCCGCATGGTAGACTGATCTGGAAGGTCAGATTGCATGGACTTCAAGGTAAGCTAGTCAATTGGATTCAAAATTGGCATGGAGCAAGGGGTCAAAAAGGATGCAGAAGAGATTCACCAGGATATTAACTGGGCCGCAGGCTTGAGTTACAAGGAGAGGTTGGGAATTTTTTCTTTGGAGCATAGGAGGCTAAGCGGTGATTTTGGAGAGGTGCACAAGATCACAAAATGGCTGTCTTCACAATAGTCCCCCATATTTTCCCTTTTATTTTGGTCAGACCTGAAAGTTTCCTCTTAATTCCTTAACTGGTCCATTACTGCCCACGGTCATTGATTCTGCAATTGGCTCCTTCCTAATTAATCTCTTCCTATCACTACTCCCAGATGACCCAGCAAAAGGTCAGGTGGATTTAACACCATTATTTCTTTAAGGCAGAGATTGATAGATCCGTGATTAGTACGGGTATCGGGGGCTATGGGGAGAAGGCAGGAGAATGGGGTTAGGAGGGAGAGATAGATTAGATTGAACAGCGGAGTAGACTTGATGGGCCAAATGGCCTAATTCTTCTCCTATCTCTGATGACTTTATGACACGATACAATGGGAAGCCGCAACATGGGTTCAAGGACGAATATGGACCAAGATGGAAATTTGCTCTGATGCTGCTCGTCAACAAACTACCTTAAATGATACGACAGCAATCGCAAAGCACAGATGTCCAAAAGTATTGCACAACTCAGCAAAAATGTGACAGGGTTAATTCATATTTTCCAAGGAGGCAAAGACTTTCGTGAAGGGAGAAACATTTAAAAAGAAAACCTCTGGTGCTGATGTGGGAATCTGCTGTAGCAAATACATTTTGTTGACTTTTTAATCACACAGGAACAGGAGGGGGAATTCACAACACTGCTGCTGGATGTCCTTTGATCTTCCAGCAGTCGTCCAAACGCAGCAGCAATAGTTCTATAGATGAGTACCAGGTTGACACTGGAAATTGCCCTTTAATTTGTCACACAGGTCATGCGTTAATTGCTTATTAAAAGCAAATCTTCAGAACCAGTGGAGTGTTGGATCAATAAAACTAATGGAATGCTTGTAAATGTCTTTAAGCCTGACTCACCCTGCTGAGGTTGCCTCTGCCATTTCAGCCATTTTGGAATCAGAAACGAAATGTAGACTAATAGTTGTGGAATATTTTGCATTGGCAGTTACTTTGCCAGAGAATGGAAACAAAATTGGCTTAGAAATGGAAGTTGTTGCTCTTCGTTCTTAATCAATTTGCTTTTGTGCTTCATTTACACAAAGTACAGCTCAACATTTGAAAATAATTGAAACGGTTATGTCGCATATGAAGAAATAGTGCATGCACTGCAATGATGATTTGCATTTATATTGTGCCTTTAATAAAATAAATGTCAAATGTCACTTCCTCAGAAATAAAGGAATGGCTGCCAAGGCTTTGTGGGTGTTAAAAGATTTATACAATGCCTCTGCTGAGGAGAAGATGAAGTCAATTTTGTTTCAAGTCTCTGAACTGGTGCACTGGTCTGCTCCATATTATGGCTACAAGATGCCTCCACCATGTTACTGCTTGATAAGGCGAACAACACACTTCTTTATGATTATGAGGATACAAAGGAAAGCAGCAAAAATCAACATCAATTAAGTAAAGACTGAGAGCGAGGGAAAGGGGGGTTAACAAGAGATATCCAAAGATCGGTCCCAGACAACTGACCACTCTGATCAGTGGGGGAGATGGCACGAGGAATATTTCCAAAAAATAGACTGTGCAAGGTGGGGAAGGGTTTGAGAGGAATTTGTGGCCAGGGCAACTATTTAAAATTCAATATAATGGACAATGTGTTGCCAGTGTGGAAAAGTGAAGTGCTGGATAAAATATGAATAATGAAAATTTGGAAAACACACGTGCCTGGAGAGAGTAAGTCAGGAGTCCAATTGTGAAGGTGCTTGAAATTAGCAGGTATTCAGAAGCATTGGCGGTGAAGTGACTATATAAATGCTGGCTGTGGCAAAGACAGAAGGAAATAAAGATGGTTACAATATGCTGGAGTGATTTAGCAGGTCAGGCAATATCTCTGGAGAAATGCGTTTCAGGTCGGGACACTCCTTCAGACTGAAGAAGGGTCCCGACTCGAAATGTTACCTATCCATTTTCTCCAGAAATGCTGCTTGATCCGCTGAGTTACTCCAGCATTTTGTTGTCCATCTTTGATATAAACCAATATCGGCAGTTCATTTTTATTACAGAAGGAAATAATCCAGGTGGTGGGTTTCAAAGAACAGATAGGACCCAAACATTTTACCAAGCATGGATCCACAGGCATAGATGTTGGCTTTGGAATGCAAACTGCTTTGGTTGGAAGCCAGATTATTTGCTTGACAAACTGTTTGACTCTTCATAATGTGCCTTTGAGGGAAAATCATTGGTTCTGCTTTTCACGTTCGATTAGAGAAATTCTTCTTCAAGTAACGTGCTGTGAATGAGAATGCAAAAATTGTGATAATGTTAGGTCAGGAAGGTGAGGTCTGAACTGGACATTGTCAGCATCAAGTACAAACTAGTGCAGGGCTTGTGGGTGATATTATCAAAGAACAGATCGATGTAAATGAAGAAAACAGATGACATCTCATCAGATGACTCTGAAGTTAATAATGCAAAGGAGGAAGGGAAAACCATTGTAGCAGGTACTTTGACAATGTTGGATAAATGGGAATAGAACCACTCATGGGCAGTCTAGTTGCTGGATCACAGAGAAAGAAAGACACTTGTGATCATATTGAAAATCAGAGATTTGGTCAAGAAGAAAAGTAATCATGTATTGTCTTTCCACTGACTGGTTAGCACACAACAAAAGCTTTACACTGCACCTCAGTATGACAATAAGCTAAACTAAACTAAACTAAACTAAACCAAGTAAGAAAATTAAAAAATATATGTTGACGGTTGAATATGAACTAACATCATAAAGTTAACATAAAGAAGATATTCTTTAATCTACACCCAGAAATGCTAGGTTAGCTGGGTAATGCGAGTATAAAAAAATAATTAAGGATGTAATTGTTCTATCTGGGACATATGACTAAAACACTCTTGACTCTTCACTAAAACTAATCTAAGTTAGGCCAATAAAAATATCTGTACGAGGTTCCATTGTCAATTTAAATGCAAGCATGATTCTTCACACAACAATTCTTCACACAACAATGAACCACAACCATTTGAATCATTCACCTTTCCTTTCCAGAGAATTCCCTTTGGTAAATGCATTGGATTTTATTGGTATTCTTGCAATCTTCAAGCGTGCCATGTTAATTTAATATATTGTGTTTGCCTTCCTTGTCATCCTTTCAATGTAGTTAACTTTCAACATGACTAAAGAGGCCTCCATGGTATAGCCATTGCTGCTGAGAGGCATGAAAAATGAAAGAGCCATTACTTTTGAGAGAAAATATGTTTTGTTAAGGAAGTCATAGTAATGGTGCATATTTTTTTAAAAGACTGAGGTTACTCAAGCTAATAAAAGGTTATCGACCTAAAACATTGACTTTGTTTTTTCTCTTTCCACGGATGATCCCTGGCCTACTAAATATTTCAATCATTTTCTGCTTATGTTTCAGATTCCCAGCGTCTACGGGTTTGTGAGTTTTATATCAATAACAGAAAGATGGCTCAGCATAATTGATAGGGATTGTGGGAACATTGGTCTTTTTCCAGTTGGCCGATCCCTAAGTCCATCTAATTCAGCTTTTGTCGCATTGATTGCCACGTAACACAACAATAATGTGGCAGCTGCCAAATCATAGGAACCGATCATGATTAATTAGTCCACAAGTGGCCCAGACAAGAGGTGAGGAAATCCCCAACGACAAAGGGATTTGTCAAAAATGGATCCAAGTTCGCCTGTTCTTCCCAGCACTGTAAAGCAAGCTATTATTTTCTTCAAGAAAATAACTGCAGATGCTGGTACAAATCGAAGGTATCACGAAATGCTGGAGTAACTCAGCAGGTCAGGCAGCATCTAGGAGAGAAGGAATGGGTGATGTTTCGGGTCGAGACACTTCTTCATACTGATCAAAATATGATCATCAGTCTGAAGAAGGGTCTCGACCCGAAACGTCACCCATTCCTTCTCACCTGCTGAGTTACTCCAGCATTTCGTGATACCTATTATTTTCTTCATGTTGCATGCATGATAAAAATGACCTGAAAGCACATATTCATGAAGGCATTGCTCTTTTAATTTCCAGAATATTCTAGTGTAACTTATAATTACCCTGGCTGCTTCTAATTAGCTGGGTTTGATTAAGTTACACTGTCTCATTCCTGTCACAAATTAATTTTCTCACTATAAACATTCACAAAGCTAGTGCTTGGAATGCGTATGCAATGGTTTGACTATCTACTATAAGGATATTCATAGTTTTTTTCTATAAAGGTTAGTTTTAGAAATTCATAGTTTGCACACACTTTGCTCTTTGCTACCAATCACAAGCCCGACATTTCCCAAGAGACCAGCAGAGGTTAATGGAGAGGGTACACAAAACAAGCATTGCTAAAAGTGGGCTTTCTTATGAAAACATGAGTCTCTTCACAATAAATGCCAATAGAGGGGAACTAATATCAAATGGGTAATTGTTTCTTGAAATACACAAACTCCAGTGAAGGGCAGAAGAGGTTCTGAAGGAATAGGAAAGCAGCAATTGGCTGGAAGCAATAATGGAGTAATATCATGCTTGAGCATTTTTTGAATATAAAAGGAAAAACTTTCATTTGTTAGGCACTTTTCACACATGCCTAAAGCACTAGATCCGAGAAAATTCTTTCAAAATATGACCACCATAAGAAAAATAGTAGGCAATTTACAAACATCAAGGCCCCATAATCTACAAACTTTTTAAAAAATATATATTTTCAAGTATATATTCAATTCCCTTTTGAAAATTACCATTGATTCCAATTCCACTATTTTTTCAAATGGTATATAAATCAAGATGGAAAAAAAATATGCCCTTGTTTCTACCATGGCTTTTCTGCCATTTGCTTTAAATTTGTTATTGATTCTCCTTCAATTCAAAGCAGTTTGTCATCCAATTTCCTTGTAATTGTGAACATATGCATTGCAATATCAGCACACTGACTGGAATGGTCAGGTAGCATCCCTGGAGAACATGGATAGGTGACGTTTCAAAATGGTGGGGATGGTGCTTTTGGAGACAGAGGTGTTGAGCCTTGGTCATTGTTTTTAATGAAAATTATTCAATTTTCATTGAATAATTCTCAATGGACATTATTCATATTTCGCCTGGGCCCCTTACAGCCCAGTGGTATGAACAGCATCTCATATTTTGCTTGGGCAGATTACTGCCCAGTGGTCTGACTGTTGATTTCTCTAACTTCAGGTAGCATCGGCATTCCTTCTCTCTCTATCCCTCCCCCACCCAAGTCGCACTAGCTTCGCGTTTTCACCCAACGAACAGTTAATAATGGACTGTTTCCTTTATCATCATTTCTTTTATGCATATCTTTCATTCATTGTACTTTATCTCTCTACATCTGTATACTAAAACTCTTGTTTGTTTGTTTGTTTGTTTGTTCCAGAACTACAGCCAAAACGGTACACGATAGCGCGAGAATTTTAGATCCACCTTACTCACCGTCGTCCCTTTGGTGATAATGGAAGAGGTTTCATTGAAATTGGTGTTATATTTTTAAAGTTATTCACATTTTAAAATTTAAATCTATCTCCTAGGGAGGGAGGGGGGAAGGAGGGAGGGAGGAAGGGAGGGAGGGAGGAGGAGGGAGGAGGGAGGATGTGGGGTTGAGGGGGATGGAATGAGGGGGAGGGGAATAGGGGAGGGGACGGGAGGGGGAGGGGGAGGGGGAGGGGAGGCGGGAGGGGAGGAGGGAGGGGGAGGGAGGGGTAGGAGGCGGGAGGGGGAGATGAGGGGGAGGGCCTGGAGGGAGGGGGAGGGGGAGGGGGAGAGGGGAGGGGCGAGGGGGGGAGAGGGGAGGGGGAGGGAGGGGGGAGAGGGTGCTGCACCAATGCAGGAGCGGTTTGGGCCCAACGGGTCCACTTGGTCTGGTCATTGTCTATATCTCCCGTTTCCCTTGTCCCTAACCAGTCTGAAGAAGGGTCTCGACCCGAAATGTCACCCATTCTTTCTCTCCAGAGATGCTGCCTGCCCTGCTGAGTTACTCCAGCTTTTTGTATCTTATTCAATTCTTGTTTATTTTTGTAATAAGGAAACCAATTTGAACAACTTGTCAATTGTTTTGAACTTGGAAATGAGTGGGTTAATTAAAATTCCTCGTATGTCGCAAAACATGCTTGGCTAATAAAGTATGATTGTGATTATGATTATGGTTAACATATGATGAGCATTTGACAGCACTGGGCCCATGCTCGCTGGAGTTTAGAAGGACCTTATTGAAACTTACCGAATACTGAAATGCTTGGAGAGAGCGGATGTGGAGAGGACTTTTCCACTAGTGGGAAAGTCGAGGACTAGAGATCATAGCAGAATTAGGTTTAGGAGGGAGAGATAGATCAGCCATGGTTGAATGGTGGAGTAGACATGATGGGCCGAATGGCCTAATTCTGTTCCTCTCACTTATGAACTTATGACCTTTTCACATTAGTGAGACCACACATGTGTCGTTCTCATTGCCATACTAAAGGAAGGATGTGACTAGGTTAGAGAGGCTGCAAGTTATGTCAAGTCAAGTCAATTTTATTTCTATAGCACATTTAAAAACAACCCACGTTGACCAAAGTGCTATACATTAGTTCAGGTACTAAGAACGAACATACAATGGCACACAAACATAACAGCACATACATAAACAGTTCACAGCGCCCCCTCAGAGGGCCTCAAACGCTAGGGAGTAGAAATAGGTTTTGAGCCTGGACTTAAAGGAGTCGATGGAGGGGGCAGTTCTGATGGGGAGAGGGATGCTGTTCCACAGTCTAGGAGCTGCAACCGCAAAAGCGCGGTCACCACTGAGCTTAAGCCTTGACCGCCTGATAGTCAGTAGCCCCAAGTCGGCCGACCTGAGGGACCTGGAGATAGAGTGGTGGGTTAGAAGATTTTTGATATAGGGGGGGCAAGCCCGTTTAGGCAGAAAAGACTCACAAGTTGTTGGCAGGACTGGAAGGCTTCAGTTTCTCGGAGAGATTGGTCAGGCTGATTCTGTTTTCCTGGAATGAAAGAGGCTAAAGAGTGATTTTATAAAGGTATGAGGTATATAAAATCACGAGGGGTGTATATGAAGTGGACACTCATGGTCTTTTTTCCCAGAGTTGGGGAGGCTAAACCTAAAGGGCAAAAATTTAATGTGAGAAGGGAACGATTTAAATGAGACCCGAGAGGCAAGTTCTGTGGGTATATGAAACAAGATGCCAGAGGAAGTGGTAGAGGCGGTACAATTACGTGGTAATTCGTGGCGGCCATGGTGGCGCAGCGGTAGAGTTGCTGCCTTACTGCACTTTCAGCACCAGAGACCCGGGTTCGATCCTGACTACGGGTGCTGTCAGTACGGTGTTTGTACGTTCTCCGCGTGACCTACGTGGGTTTTCTCCCGAGATCTTCGGTTTCCCCCCACACTCCAAAGACATACAGATTTATGGGTAAATTGGCTTGGTGTAAGTATAAATTGTCCCGAGTGTGCGTGGGATTGTGTTAATGTGCGGGGATCACTGGTCGGTGCTGACTCGGTGGGCCTGCTTCCATGCCGAATCTCTAAAATAAACTAAAAAACTAAAATTACAAAATATAAAAGGCATTTGGAAAGACTTAGAGGGTTATGGCCCAAATGCAGACAAATGGGACCAGCTCAGGAATGCACCTAAGTTGCATGGATGAGTTGTGTATAACTCAGAGCTATATATCTCTGTGATGTCTTGACCTTGGTTGACACTTGAACTTAAACAACACATTACAAAGTGGGTTGCTGTTTTGGTGCAACAAAGTTCACCAGGTAACGAATATTCAATCTGCAAGACATAGTGCGTGAGTCTTGGGAAGAAGGTTGATGGTGATCTATGAGCATAATGATTACAATGATCTCATTCACAAAATGCTGGAGTAACTCAGCAGGTCAGGCAGCATCTCAGGAGAGAAGGAATGGGTGACGTTTTGGGTCGAGACCCTTCTTCAGACAAGAAGGGTCTCGACCCGAAACGTCACCCATTCCTTCCCTCCTGAGATGCTGCCTGACCTGCTGAGTTACTCCAGCATTTTGTGAATAAATACCTTCAATCTGTACCAGCATCTGGAGTTATTTTCTTATACAATGATCTCATTGCATTGGAAAAGATTACTTTACATACCACAAAATGTTTTGAAGGAACTTCAAATGATGATCACTTGGTATTGCGTAAGTCAGGGGGCTGAATGGTTATCCTGGTTAGACAGGAATATGCACTTAAGGTTGCAGTTAGATCAGCCTTGATCTTGTGAAATGATAAAGCAGGCTTGAAGGACAAAGATATGTTTGTGTGATTTATGAGTCGATGAACTTCCTGCAAATGCTTGCGATTGAAAACTGTTCCGACCACACAGGCCCCAGTGGTTCAATCAAATGTTAATAAACTCTAAAGGAAGGTACAAGAAGTAAAAGAACAGCTGCAGATCTTACGAGTGCAATGCCAGTCGTTGATCAAAGATCTGGCAGGCAGCAACACCTGTCGGCATGATGGAAGGACAATGTCTTCAAAATGCCCCATGTGATTATGTGTTTGGATTAAACAGTAAAAGTTACTATTTTTGGAGAAAGATGTAACCAGGTAAATGCCATCCAAGAATATTTTCTGTGATAGTGCACCATGAGATCACATGATTGCGTTGGCCGGTGGCCGAGCACTTCAACTCCCCCTCCCATTCCCAGTCTGACCTTTCTGTCATGGGCCTCCTCCAGTGCCATAGTTAGGCCCACCGGAAATTGGAGGAACAGCACCTCATATTTCGCCTGGGCAGCTTGCAGCCCAGCGGTATGAACATTGACTTCACCAACTTTAGATAGTCCCTCTGTCCCTCTCTTCCCCTCCCCCTTCACAGATCTCCCTCTATCTTACTGTCTTCACCTATATCCTTCCTTTGTCCCGCCCCCCTGACATCATTCTGAAGAAGGGTCTCGACCCGAAATGTCACCCATTCCTTCTCTCCTGAGATGCTGCCTGACCTGCTGAGTTACTCCAGCATTTTGTGAATAAATACATGATTATATTTGATATTTTCATTGTTTTATACAGTTCTTGATTGAAGCCCTGGAGGCAGTATATGTAGGAAAGAACTGCAGATGCTGGTTGAAGTCGAAGGTAGACACAAAATATCTGAAGATCAGTCTGAAGAAGGGTCTCGACCCAAAACGTTACCCATTCCTTCTCTCCAGAGATGCTGCCTGTCCCGCTGAGTTACTCCAGCATTTTGTGTCCACCCTGGACAGAGGATTCTTTTTCTTGACCAGAGCTTCAAATTCTCTTGTTATCCAAGTTTCTTTACACTTCACTCTAACAGGAACATGCATGCCCTGAACTCTTGTCATCACACTTATAAACACATCCCACTTTCTAGACATTCCTTTGCCCACAAATAACCTACTCCAATCAACTTGAGAAAGTTCCTGTCTAATACCATTAAAGTTGGCCTTGCCCCAATTCAGAATTTGAACTTAAAAGCTTTAGGTCTTTATCCATAACTATCATAAAGCTAATAGATCGGTGGCTGGTCCTAAAAAGGCTTGCCCATGGACACTTCAGTCACTTTCCCTTCCCAGTTTCCTAAGAGGAGATTTAGCTTTCCCATGTCGGGCATGCTACATTTAGCCTGAGGAACCTTTCCTGAACACATTTGACAAATTCTCCTTCACTATCTATGACTGCACCCATTTTTGTGGCATCAGCAAACGGACGAATAAGTGGAGGATCCTTTTTTCTCCAGGGATGCTGCTTGACCCGCTGAGTAACTCCAGCACTTTGTGTCTATCTTTGGTAAAAACCAGCATCTGCAGTTCTTTATTTCTACACTATGTTCTTGTCTAATTCATTTATATACATTCCAATAACAAAGATCTGGGCTGCAGACACAAGAGACTGGAGTTGCTGGGGCAAGAAACAAACCACTGGATGGCAGCATCTATGGAGTGAAACGGACTGTCAATATTTCAGGTTGAGACCTTTCATCTTGAGTGAAAGATCGGAAAGGAGATAGCCAGTATAAAGATGTGAGATGTGGATGTTGGGGGGGGGGGGGGGGGGGGGGGGGGGAAGAGCACAGAGAACGCAGAGATAGCAGCAAAGGCTTGGAAGTGATTTGTGGAGATAACGTAGACTCAGATGATGGAATTTGATGAGAATGGAAGGCAGAGCATTGGACTTATAGGGAGATAGAGTAAGCAAAGGGGAACAATGGGCAGAGGGGCCCATGCAAGGAGTCTGTGGGTGATGGAATGGGTGGGGAAGGTGTTGGGTGAGAGGGAGGAGTGTGTTTGTGGAATTGAAAGGTATGCACCAGAGGATTTGAGTAGATAAGAAGGATTGAGCGAGGAACCGAGAGAGAGCAGGTTACCTGAAATTAGGGAATTCATTGTTCATGGCATCGCTTTGTATACTACAGAGATGGAATAAGAGATGTTGTTTCTCTAGTTTGAGTTTGACCTCAACGTGGCAGTGGAGGAGACTGAGGACAGACAGGTCAGTCTGGGAATGATGAGGGGAACTGAAATGGCTCGCAACTGGGAACTGCAGATGGCCAAGGAAGGTAAAGCAGAAAGATCTCATTGACTCAGTCACATGGTGACAAATACAATTCAACCAGCAAGTCATCATTTCAGATATCTTCGTTCAGCTTGATGAAATAGTTAACCATATCCACTGGTCACTTACGATATCGGAGATAGATGACGGAGGTTCTGAGAAGCTTCAAATTGGTTCGGCTCATGATAGAAGGATTGGAGACTTTAATTACGCCAGGGTGCTGTGACCCTGAGAGAGGGGAGCATTCATATTCTTTAGAGTCACCACTGCTCTCTGGGCCGACGCTCACAATTTTTAGTATTCGGTTGCTAGATTAATGCAACACTCCATTGAGAATTGATATCTGCAGCTTTAATAATACCAGTCCAATCTTGAATGACACTGTTAGACCCTGCACAATGGAAATCTGCTCTTCTCCCACTGCATTCATCTGAATGCCCGTCTGAATAGCTTACTAACAACTGGGGTGCAAACTCACCTTCTAAGGAGTTAACACTCAACAGAATGACGCCGGCTGGCTGCACACAGCAATCACATAAATTAGTCAGCCTGGCAGACAAGGCCGTGCTGTCTGCATAGTCAGTAATAGGGGTAGTTTAAAGGAGCATTATGACCCACAAAGCTGTTTTCAAGATAATCTTGCACTAATCCTGCATCACGGATGCATTTCAGCTGTATTTCCATTGCAAATGTACATTTGTTTTCTTAGATGCTAATATAATTAGTGATTCTGTCTGCTGCAGATTTTTGAGCATTGTGTAAATAAATACAACTATCTGCCTTACAGTGACGTCCAGAAGTCAGTCGTTTCATTTCACTTTGTTGTATGCTCCATGACTCTTTACTGAAGCTATTAGCTTGCTTAATTACACAACCGTCTAAGCCCACTGCTCCCATGATAAAAGCATTGAACATATTTTCTCGGTGGGAGGGAAATTGTCTTTTGAATTAAAGTTGACGTTGGAAACGCAGGAGATGCACAGGGGGCTACCATCGCAGATCGATCTCCCAACTCCATTCCCAGTGATCATTAAACACACCTAGGAGATGTGTATGTATATATGCACATTTGCATATTATGTGTGTTAAATATGCCCCTTCAAAAGCAGTCAAATTTAAATTGCTGAACATGCCTCGTCTTGAAGGCTCGGAGGGAAGAAATTGCAGTCATAAAGTGCAAAGAAATTTATTTCCTGAACTCCTTGGAAAGTCAGTATCAGCAACCCGAGCACATAATCTGAGCTGACGCTTTAGAGCAGTACTGAAGGAGTGCTGTGCTTCAGGTGAGGTGTTAAATCGAGGCTCCATTGGTCCTGAAAGCACACTGAAAAGATCTGACAACACTGTTCTGAGGAGAAATGGGAATGTTCCTTCCTGTCCTGGCCAAACATTATCCTTCAGCAGTTTAAATCAGTTTTCCCAGTGATAATAATGTTGCTGTGTAAGAAACTTCCTTTCAGAAGTACTTAATTGGCTGTATCGTACAATTGGGATGCCCAAAAGATGTGAAAAAATAATGCATAAACGTAGGTTTTACTTTCTCTTGCAGATATAACCAAGCAATGGCAAACTGCTTTCAAGTATCTTTCCTGTACTTATTTACCTCATCTTATGCCTTGGAATAGAATGTTTAAAGGGATTCCTTTAAAAAAAAACACAAGCCATGATGTAAACACAAGGAACTGCAGATGCTGGTTTACAAAAAAAGGCACAAAGTGCTGGAGTAACTCAACAGGCCAGTCAGCATCCCTGGGGAACATGGTTAGGCAACATTTCAGGTTGGGACGTTTATGGTATTGCTGTATTTCAAGACAATACTTGTTTGATCGCTATCCATGGCTGTTGTGGTAAGGGCGGGGGGGGGGGGGGGGGTGGGTTAAATGGGGATTTGTTTGTTGGTGAATACAAGTTGTTGATAGTGGAGGTGGTCGTCAGGCAATATTTGGCTTGCGCCATCTGGCATTTTGCCCAGAAGGAACAGCAGGATTTGAGTTGATGGAAGGAGAAAGTGCAAGGTAACAGGTAGTCAAAACATTTGGCAAAGGACTGACTGAGTGCTTTAATCACAGCAGAAATCTGCTGTCATGGATTCTGTTATAATAATGCTCACCTTATTATTAGCAGTTTCTAAACAATTATAGACTCGGGGGTCCCGATATTCCAAATTATTTTAATAATAATGTTCTACATAGGCAAAATACTCAATTACAAAAGTGGATATGCTTAGGTTTTCTCATGAATGGAGTGAATGAAGCAATAATCAGAACACCGGTTATCACAAATCAAAATATCTGTGTAACATTTGTCATTTTAAACATGGTATTGTCAGTAATTTTGGATTCCGCTGAAAGATCATTGACCTGAAAGGGTATGGATTAGGCCTGCTAAACGGAGGAGAGTGTTAATGGAGGAAAATTGGATGGTTCTGTGGCCGAGGAAGAAATGGAGGGTTTTAAGGCCTTTCTGTTGGGGGATGGAGGTGTAGTGTGAGAACGGTCTTGACCCGAAACATTACCCATTACTTCTCTCCAGAGATGCTGCCTGTCCCGCTGAGTTACTCCAGCAATTTGGGTCTATCATCAACTTGACCTATTTCAGTGATGTTGGGTCAGGGTTTAGTGTTGAGCAGGACATTGAAGAGAACTTGAAGTTGCCCCTTGGAGTCTTTTTATGTTCACCTGAGAGAACAACTTAGTCCTCGATTTAACATCTCACCCAAGAGATGGCATCTCTGGCACTTCCACGTGACTGCATTGAACTGTCAGCCTAATTTATGTGTTCAAGCCCTGGAAGTGGAACCACAAAGAGCTTCAACAAGCTTGTGGCAGATGTTGCAGGAAATACTTTCCTGGTTTAAATGTGCTGTGTGCTTACTGAGGCTAGCTTATGGAGGCTTTAAAGAGAATATATCTTTCATTCCTTAACTATACGCTAATGGCTTGATGCTCCCTAACTTCAAACTCGGAAAAAATTATTTGCCCTGAACTGATTTAATTTGTGAGATATCTATATGGTGCCAGGCTGATGTGGTCAATTTACTGACTAACTAGGTAGAGTAGGTCGTATCTGTCCAGAATAATTTCATATAATATCCTCACTGCTATGTTCAGTGGAGACTTTGATCCCATCAGTCTTGACAAAATTGAAACTCAGGTGCCAGGGGTGAGAGAACGCTGGACTAATTTGCTGCACCAATCTATCTTCAATAAAGCTTTTCTTCAAAGTGAAGCTGCAGATAGAGCTGAAAATGTAACCATTGGGACTCAAAGGACTGCAGTGCTATGGTTCTGCACGCGTCATAGTCAGGTATAAGGTCAGAGAGTCATACAGCAAAGAAACAGTATCTCCAGCAAACTAAGCCATCAGAAAGCAACTATCTTCACTAATCAGTATAAGAAAATAACTGCAGATGCTGGTACAAATCGAAGGTGTTTATTCACAAAATGCTGGAGTAACTCAGCAGGTCAGGCAGCATCTCGGGAGAGAAGGAATGGGCGACGTTTCAGGTCGAGACCCTTCTTCAGACTGATGTCAGGGGGCAGGACAAAGGAAAGATATAGGTGGAGACAGGAAGATAGAGGGAGATCTGGGAAGGGGGAGGGGAAGAGAGGGACAGAGGAACTATCTAAAGTTGGAGAAGTCAATGTGCATACCACTGGGCTGCAAGCTGCCCAGGCGAAATATGAGGTGCTGTTCCTCCAATTTCCGGTGGGCCTCACTATGGCACTGGAGGAGGCCCATGACAGAAAGGTCAGACTGGGAATGGGAGGGGGAGTTGAAGTGCTCGGCCACCGGGAGATCAGATTGGTTAACGCGGACCGAGCGCAGGTGTTGAGCGAAGCGATCGTCGAGCCTGTGTTTGGTTTCGCCGATGTAAATAAGTTGACACTATTTTCACTAATCAGATCAGTTTCAGATTAAGTTATAGTCATTTACACCAGCGTGCAAGGTAATTCTTTGTTCACATGAAGCTCACAGAATAAACAGTATACAAATTGAAAGTGGATCCAGGTCATTTTAACTCACCTCACTGTCCTTGTGCCTTTGATGATAAACTCAACTTGCCTTTACTTAACATACAGTAACGATAAAGTACAGCAATAAATACAACAGTGAGTGCAAAACAGAAGAACAGTTCAGGATTGTAGGGCATAATCCAAATAGCAAAAATAAATGTTAACGTACAAATAACATAATAATCAAATAAGATAGAGATAAGAGTAAATGCATGTGGCAGCACCTCTGGGAATGGGCTGTGAAAGAGGTGAATTAGAAGTCTGACTGCAATTGGGAAGAAGCTGTTTCTGAGACGAGAGTAGGATTTTAGGCTCCTATATCTTTTCCCAGAAGGTACAAGAGAGGAAAGGGTGACAGCCTTCCTGATACAATGCACCATGAAGATACTCTGGATGGAAGGAAGTGACAAGTTTGCGATAGACTGGACTGTGTTCACTACTCACGGCAGGTTCAGGCAGAGAGCAGAGATGCATTCTGTCAGAATACTGTGATATCATGAGAGGTAGAGTCATAGAGGGGAGATACATTTCCTCCTGGTGGATGCAACAAGGACTACAAACCATCATGGCTGCCAGCAAAAGACTACAAAACCCATTGTCAGCAGGGCTGCCTGCCCTGCTGACACTGATAGCTGCTGACGCTGATTGCTGCTGACACTGATTGCTGCTGACACTGATTGTTGCTGACACTGATTGCTGCCCAGCTGAACTAGTTGAGCTGATTGCCTCAGTGAGAGAGCGAAAAGGGCATTCAATGTGATCATGGCTCATTATTCTCAATCAGTACCCTGTTCCTGCCTTCTCCCCATACCCCCTGACTCCGCTATCCTTAAGAGCTCTATCTAGCTCTCTCTTGAATGCATTCAGAGAATTGGCCTCCACTGCTGTAAGAATATTGGGGATGCAGATAAAATGTAACTACAGCTGCTGAGTTAACATTGTGTCTTAAGTTGTTTGTAGCGTTAGCAAATAAAATCATCTCGACAAAGTCTGAAGAAGGGTCTTAACCCGAAATGTCATCCATTCCTTCCCTCTAGTGATGCAGCCTGTCCCGCTGAGTTACGTCAGCATTTTGTGTCAGTCTTCTTGACTATGTTGTTGAATCTGGTCCAAGATTATTCGTGGATTTGGTAATGTAGTCCTGAAACAAACTTAGCTTGGGGCACACGTTGGAAGAAGTGTTCCGACCCGTAACGTCAACTATTCCTTTTCTCCAGAGATGCCGCCTGACCCGCTGAATTACTCCAGCATTTTTGTGTCCATCTTGACACAGAGCAACCCTTAGAGCGGAACTAGGTAGCATATTGTGATATTCCCTGGGTATTCAAACATGCTGAAATGAAAAAGTAACATGCCACCACTGGTGAGCTTAGTCATTCAGATAGCATGGCACTGGGAGAGAGGAAATTAGAAATTTAATGAACCTAGAAAATGTTAGTCGCATATTTGGACACTGATGCTTAAAGCGAAAGATTAGCACATTCCAGCTTGCCGCAGTGATTGTGTTCTAATTATGAGTTAAGTACTTTACTATTTTGCAACTTGAATTTGGAACAAAAGGATCAGAAAAGAGCCGATTTTGCAGCAGCACTGTCAGTCTAGTGCTGTGGAATAAATCTTTGCACGCTTGCTGTGTACAGGGTCGTGGGTTCAAATTCTTTGAAAATAATGTTCTTGTATTGACTGTACAAACCTCAGAAGGCAGTTTGATTGCTGCTGGATATGATCTATTACCATAGGTTCCCTGCTCCAGTAATTGACAAAATGATGCAGGATGCAATTGGAATTTGCATTCTGGTTTATGTATTCTGCAGGCCCAGGTATCGATTGTGCAAACGGCGATTATGTAGAGGTAGGTTGAGATTTTATTTTGCACACATGCATGCAGCTGGTGCTTCAACATTATTGATGATTGCCTTGGTTTCTCCATCTGCATTCATTCCCGGAGGTGATATGGTGGGAAATAGCATTGTGTTGCATCCAATTTCAAGCATAAAGCAGCCAAGCACATGTGGATTTAACAATGGAGCAGTCTGTGTTGGTGTTAGACCCACTGTTAAATGTGTTGGCCCATCTTGTAACCATTCTCAGCATCATTCGCAAAAGCAGCAGGTTTTTTTCAGCAGTGTCTGTAGCTGCCAATCCAGTTTCAGACAGATGCTTTGAAAACATAGAAAATAGGTGCAGGAGGAGGCCATTTGGCCCTTCAAGCCAGCACTGCCATTCATTGTGATCATGGCTGATCATCCACAATCAGTAACCTGTGCCTGCCTTCTCCCCATATCCCGGTTCCACTAGCCCCTAGAGCTCTATCTAACTCTCTTTTAAATTCATCCAGTGTATTGGCCTCCACTGTCTTCTGTGGCAGAGAATTCCACAAATTCACAACTCATTGGGTGAAAAAGATTTTTCTCACCTCAGTTTTAAATGGCCTCCCCATTATTCTTATACTGTGGCCCCTGCTTCTGGACTCCCCCAACATTGGGAACATTTTTCCTGCATCTAGCTTGTCCAGTCCTTTTATAATTTTATACGTCTCTATAAGATCCCCTCTTATCCTAAATTCCAGTGAATACAAGTCACTTTGAAGGTGCGGAGCAGAAGCATTCTCCTAAATGTGCAGTCTTCTTGATTTGGCTCCTTTCCCATCTCATTCTTACCTTCTGCAACTTACCTGAGAACAGCTGTCTGCAAGTCTCCAAGCTCAACGCTGATTCTTCTCAATGGGAAATGCAACAGCTCTTTCTGAATATGATTGAAGCATCTCCAGATAATCCTCAAGCCTTAGTCATCCATGTGTTCAGGCAGAACTGAGTCCAGGATCCAAAGCAGGCCCAGTCTACTTCCAGTGCTGTGGGCTCATGCAGAGGCATTGCCTCTTAGGGCCGCACGCTGGCGCAGCAGTAGAGTTGCTGCCTTACAGCGCTAGAGACCCGGATTCAATCCTGACTATGGGTGCTTGACTGTACAGAGTTTGTACATTCTCCCCGTGACCTGCGTGGGTTTTCTCCGAAATATTTTGGTTTCCTCACACACTCCAAAGACATGCAGGTTTGTAGGTTAATTGGCTTAGATATAAATGTAAAATTGTCCCTAGTGTGTAGGGGATCTGTGGTCAGTGTGGACTCGGTGGGCCAAAGGGCCTGTTTCCGTGCTGTATTACTAAACTAGACTAAACTACAACGAGACACGGGTATACAAACCCACCTCTTCTGAGCTGTATGATCAGGCTTCTGGCCATGCAGTTGAGACCAGTCTTGTTTTCATTACAAATTCACACACATCCATTTTCCAGGAGCGAACTCTCCATTATTTCTGGAGTGGCTTTTGTTTCATTTTATGCCATGTGAAGAGACATTAAAAAGCCAGTGCTAGAAACTCAACAGAACCACATATAAATCAATTAAATCAGACCAAGGACCCTCTGTGACCGACACTTCACCTACAAAGTTATGAAAATGCAGCATTTGGAACGAGATCACTGCCAAATGTCCCTTGGTTTATCCACAAGCACGATGTGGATCATGCAGAGCTAATGTAACTTTTTAATTTGAATCTGGACATGTGTTGCAAATGACCACATTACACATTTTGGAATAATTGGAAATAATTTAATTGGTATACAATGGCACTTGACCTCAAGGGATACCACAGCATCTTCTGAAGCTATACACAAAATGCTGGAGTAACTCAGCGAGTCAGGCAGCATCTCTGGAGAGAAGGAATGGGTGACGTTTCGGGTCGAGACCCTTCTTCCTCCACAGCATTCACTAGTCAATGATGTACTAGGAATTTAGAAGACTGAGGGGGGATCTTACTGAAACATATAAAATTCTTAAGGGGTTGGAGAGGCTAGATGCGGGAAGATTGTTCCCGATGTTGGGGAAGTCCAGAACCAGGGGTCACAGCTTAAGGATAAGGGGGAAGTCTTTTAAGACCGAGATGAGAAAACATTTCTTCACACAGAGAGTGGTGAGTCTGTGGAATTCTCTGCCACAGAAGGTAGTTGAAGCCAGTTCATTGGCTATATTTAAGAGGGAGTTAGATGTGGCCCTTGTGGCTAAAGGGATCAGGGGGTATGGAGAGAAGGCAGGTACGGGTTACTGAGTTGGATGATCAGCCATGATCATATTGAATGGCGGTGCAGGCTCGAAGGGCCGAATGGCCTACTCCTGCACCTATTTTCTATGTTTCTATGTTTCTATGTACGCTTGAACACGATTCGAAATGTAGCAACGCGCATGCGAAAGCATAATCCCACAAACGGGAATGAGGTAATGACCAAAATTAGCTTTCGTTGATATTGTTTGCAGGATCAGTATTGTCCAGGAACTAGAAACTCTCGTAGAGATAAAGAACTGTTGGTGCTAGAACCTTGAGCAAAACACAATGGGCTGGAGTAACTTGGTGGGTCAGCACAGTGTGGAGAAGGGTCTCGCCCACAAAAAGTCACAGCCATTCCCTTCACCGATGCTGCCTGACCCGCTGAGTTACTCCAGCACTTTCTATTTTGCTCATTGAAACTCTCCTAGCTTTCTACGAATGGTCTCTAAATATTTTAAATGGTGTTTGGGATGGCAGTGGAGTCTTTGCTGCAAGTATTTCTGACGCTGCCTCCTCCAGTGACCCAGCTTTGACTGAATTGTCTCAGCTATCTGGATTACACTGAGCTCCAGGGTCCTGGCTGAAATTATTAGCATGCACTTGAAGAGCATATCCTAAGAGGATTTGATCATAATATCATACAAAATAAATAAAAAACTTGCTCTCTTCACCATTAACCTAGTCTTATAATGCAAAATTGATTTTCTTTACCTCAGGAATACTGCTGAAACATGCTTCTTCATCACAATCTTGTGTTTCCTTATTACATTTTTGATATTAATGAACCAGTTGAATTATTGGCCGCAGTTAATTTGGTTGGTTGTCAGTGAATCTTATTTTTTCCACAACACAAGATCAATGTGTTGCTTGAAATTCTTTCTTGGCTGCTAATTCAGGTCAAAGCAATCCACAGTCGTAAATGATTGTTCCTGCTTCGCTTGTTCCCTTTTCTGTTGAATACCCTGTTTCAGACGGTAAACAAATAAGGTCGCTTCAGTGAGTCAGAAAGTGCCATTACATTCACACTGCGCTTCTGCCCTCACCTGAAAAATTAGTTCAGCTGGTCGGATGAATAGCTTGTATCTGACTGAAGCTGACAGGTAGAAGGTTTGATGCTTGAATTCACATTGACACCAGGTTATCACGAAATGAGGGATTGTACCGTGACTGCGTTTCTTTTGGTTATTTACCTTTGGATGTTTGGAACATTTCTTTCAGTCAATTAAAGGAGAATTTTGCTCGGTTTCAAAGATTTTATTTTTCAAATTGTTCGGCGTGTGGAGATCTTCTTGTGGAAAAATAAAACGCACAAGTGCATTTTCTAATGTATGTTTGCAACAAGTACAGTTAAAGAAACAAAGCAGAGGAAGACGGAAAATTGACAACTGTTTGCAACAGTTTTAAACAAAGGTGCGCTTGGTGCCCCATGGTGACAATGCTGCTGAATACTGAACCCATCAACCATTGTTACACGCCAAGCCTGGGAAATAATGGAGAGACTAAATAACTGCAAGAATTAAGTGGGAAAGGTAGTGGAAAACTAAAATAATCTCCCAAAGAAAACGCTGAGGTTGAATCAACTGAAAATATCGAAGCTGATATTGACTGATAGCATTAAGGGTTTCTATATCAAAGCAGATAAATGGTGTCCAGATGGAGAGCAGGTACTACTGTGAATGGGAAATTAAGCTTGAATACCTGAAAGTCTGTTGCTAGGTTCCTTTAATTGGGAGAAAACGACCACTGCTTTTCCAAACGATAAACCAATCAGAACTGCAAAGTGTTGAATGCCATCACACCCTCAGGTGCTGACCCACATTCAACGATCAAGCAAAAGCCGCTCCAAATGTGGGAGATTTTTGGCTGCTTTGAGCTCGGCATTCTGCAGTAGCGAAAGAAGCTGAGAAGCATTAGGGGACCCGCTCTGCCGAGTGCGAGGAGGGGCTCATAGAAAAAATGGGTGCAGGTGTAGGCCATTCGGCCCTTCGAGCCTGCACCGCCATTCAATATGATCATGGCTGATCATCCAACTCAGTATCCCGTACCTGCCTTCTCTCCATACCCCTGATCCCTTTAGCCACAAGGGCCACATCTAACTCCCTCTTAAATATAGCCAATGAATTGGCCTCAACTACCTTCTGTGGCAGAGAATTCTACAAATTCACCACTCTCTGTGTGAAGAAATGTTTTCTCATCTCGGTCCTAAAAGACTTCCCCCTTATCCTTAAACCGTGACCCCTTGTTCTGGACTTCCCCAACATCGGGAACAATCTTCCTGCATCTAGCCTGTCCAACCCCTTAAGAATTTTGTAAGTTTCTATAAGATCCCCCCTCAATCTTCTAAATTCCAGCGAGTACAAGCCGAGTCTATCCAGTCTTTCTCCCGCCGCTGACAGCGACCTGGCGTGGGGGGCTGCCGAGAAAGTAGGGGGGACCCAGTGGCGGAAAGGGGGGGACGCCGAGGGTGAAGGAGGAACTCGATGGAGGGCAGCTGAGAACGATGAGGGGATCTGGTGGGGGAGGGGGGGCGCTGAGTTTGAAGGAGAGACCCAGCGGGGGATGCCAAGATCGACGGGGGGACCCGTTGGGGGTGGAGGTTGAGGGGGGTCGAGAATGAAGGGGTCCCAGCAGGGTGGACGCCCAGAACAAAGCGGGAACCTGGTGGAGGGGGGGGTGGGATGCCCAGAACAATGGGGAGACCCGGCAGAGGGGTGGGTGGGTGCCATGAATGAAGGGGGGACCCAGCAGGGGGCTGCTTGCTGCCACCTGCGACGGGAGGCCAGGTTTGCCGCTGCGGGCAAAAGATTAAAAATATGGTGAACTTTCCGTAACTTTGTTGGCGCCAGAAACATGGCAACTGGTGCACTTCCTCACTGCCTAATCTGAGGAAAGACATTCTTGCCTTAGAGGGAGTACAGAGAAGGTTCACCAGATTGATTCCTGGGATGGCGGGACTTTCATATGAAGAAAGATTGGATAGACTCGGCTTGTACTCGCTGGAATTTAGAAGATTGAGGGGGGATCTTATAGAAACTTACAAAATTCTTAAGGGGTTGGACAGGCTAGATTCAGGAAGATTGTTCCCGGAGTTGGGGAAGTCCAGAACAAGGGGTCACAGTTTAAGGATAAGGGGGAAGTCTTTTAGGACCGAGATGAGAAAGTTTTTTTTCACACAGAGTGGTGAATCTGTAGAATTCTCTGCCACAGAAGGTAGTTGAGGCCAGTTCATTGGCTATATTTAAGAGGGAGTTAGATGTGGCCCTTGTGGCTAAAGGGATCAGGGGGTATGGAGAAAAGGCAGGTACGGGATACTGAGTTGGATGATCAGCCATGATCATATTGAATGGCGGTGCAGGCTCGAAGGGCCGAATGGCCTACTCCTGCACCTATTTTCTATGTTTCTATGTGAGGTCTGCTGTATGATTTTACCGGGTTGTCTGCAAAGCTAAGCATTTCACTGTATCTAGGTGACAATAAAGTATCTTTGAATCATTATTGAATAATGCTGTCCATTGTTTATGGGCTCCATTTGACCAGTGTTCATTCTGATATAATCAAACGGGGACATCTTGATCTCGACTCTACTTGTCAAATATCAGATGCAGCTCTGGGTATAATTTACATATATTGTGGAGCCTGTTCAAACTAAGTTCCTCTCCCCCTGCAGCTTGCACTCCAAAAAGCTGAGATTATATTCAAAGTGTTTCATGGTTACACTATTCAAATAATTTTAAATATGACAGTTCTTTGAGCGAGCTGTGACACACATATGCAAGGCACATCGCAGCTGGTAAAATATCTACATAACTTCAAAAACAAATGCGTCAGAATGTGCTTCCTGCAAATAGTTTATTTTGCTTTTAATAATAATAATAATAATAATAATAATATATTCCTTTATTTGTCCCACACCGGGGAAATTTATAGTGTTACAGCAGCAAAGTGGATAGCAAGAGACATTCATTATAAATAAAAATAAAGATAAGGATGATTGTCATCATTTACTGCGTTTTTCCTTTACTGTTACTGTTTACTGGTCTGTTGACTGGTCTGCTGGGAGCAGTGCTGGTTGTGCAGTCTCACAGCAGCGGGAAGGAAGGACCTCCGATATCTCTCCTTCACACACTTGGGGTGAAGGAGTCCATCACTGAAGGGGTGGGAGTCGTTGTCCAGCAGCTGTCCAGGAGTCGTTGTCCAGATGTTTTTAGGAAACGTCTAGAATGAAGCCAATCACAGCAGCAACTGTTCAAATTCAACTCTGCACTTTGTTGACAGGTCAATTTGTTTATAAATAGGTTAGTCTGCCTCAGATTCAGTTTAATGTTCAGTGTTAAATGTCTTTTGAAATGTTGGCTGTAACCTCTTCGAGCTACAATGGCCCCAGAGCTCCATTCCTCAATTTTTCCTGAGAGTGACTTAGTCATCGAATAAAACTCAATGGAAATCAATGCTCTGCAGATACTGGAAATACAAAATACACACAAAAATGCCAGAAACACTCAGCAGATCAGGCCGCTTCTGTGTAGAGAGGCAGTTCCTAAACAGCGAGGGTCTCTGTGGTGGGTTGGGCTTGGGAGGTGTAACTATGTGGGTGGGTGGGTTGTGCCAGAATGAGTATCAACTACAGATTGGTTAGGACAGCATTTGATGGACCGTAAATCCACCCCACCCCTTCACCCCATGAATTGTTTCTCAAAGTTGTCTTCTAAGACCATGTCTGCTGTGGTCCAATATCTGCCTTTATTGGAAGTAAAAAGCTGATCCTTTGCACCCAAAATTTCCACACGATGGAATGAATTCTGACCATCAAATAAGCTTTAAACTGTAGGGCGGAACTGCAGATGCTGGTTTAAACCGAAGGTAGACGCAAAAAGCTGAAGTAACTCAGCGGGTCAGACAGCATCTCTGGAGAAAAGGAAGAGGTGACGTTTTGGGTTGAGACCCTTCTTCAGACAAGAGAGCCAGGGGAAAGGAAGACGAGAGATATAAAACTGTGTATTCTGATGCTCCATCCTTGGAATCAACCACCTGGTTGCAAGCTACCAACGGCATTGGAGATCTCTTTAAATCCCTCTGACGGTCAAAAACATTTAAAAACTATTCAAATAAATTTAACCAATTAAAAAAAAAAAAACGAATAATTATTTAAAAATTGAAAAAATTAAAGCCATTTAAAAATATTAACAAAGTAATATAATGGAACAAGCTGCCAGAGGAGGTAGTTGAGGCAGGGACTATCCCAACATTTAAGAAGCAGTTAGACAGGTACATGGTTATGACAGGTTTGGAGGGATGTGGACCAAATGCTGGCAGGTGGGACTAGTGTTGGTGGGACATGTTGGCCAGTGTGGGCAATTTGGGCCGAAGGGCCTGTTTCCACACTGTATCACTCTATGACTATGACTCTAATTGCTGGCGCCTCTTTCGGTGATGAATAGCATTCATCCACAAGTTACAAGCCCATGTTACGACCCCAGTTTTTGCCTCTGTGCATCCCACGGCCTCCATGTTCCACCAGTGGTAGATGAGGACCTCGCTAGTGTAGCCAGCTGGCAAAACTCCGAAACTTATGAATGATTCTTAATATCTTTGATATTCAGAAATGTTCGAAAACCATACTCTTAAAAAAACTAAGAGGGGATTAAAAAAACAAATTTTAAATATTCAAATGAATGAATAAGTTTATTGGCCAAGTATGTGCATATACAAGGAATGTGCCTTGGTGCTCCGCTCACAAATGACAACACAAACATACAGTTAACAATTAAGAATAAAGCATAACCACATCAAAACAAGAAGGATACAACATTACGGTCTAAACATGTGGGTGAAAATAAACCAGAGCATAAAAGAGACTACAGACTTTGGTTATTGAGTAGAACTACTACTTTGGTTATTGAGTAGAACGAAAATGATGAATATAATAAGTAAAACATAGGGGACATTGAAAAACGCTTGAAATATCTATAGGAACTCAATTAGTTAAAAACAAAAAGATAATTGTCTTATTCTTTGCTGGGCCCCAGATAGCTATTCTTCTGCAGTGAAATGAATGGAGTTGCCTTTCTTGATCTAGTTTAAGTGGGCAAGCCTCATAAGGTCAGCAGGCAGATTCCACCTGAAACTGCAGGGAATTGCATAAACTTTGCTCTCCGAATACTACTTGTATGCAAAGCTACTGCGAACATTTGTCAGTAAGATCAGGAACTCTATGTTTACATGGGAATTCTGAACTTTCTGACACTTATCGTGGTAAGCACCAACAGTCGCACTAAACTTCTGGCAATCCTGTGGAAAATCCTACCTGTGACCATCAGATGACCATCATGGGAGCTTGTCTTGTATCCCAGACGTAGTTAAATATTTCAAGTTAAATTCCCTAGCTAAATAATCGTGTTTCTGAATCGAATTGTCTGGCTACGTGGAATTAGTCCAGTAATCCAAATCCCGTAATGCGTGGCACAGTAGCGCAACTGGTAGAGCTGCAGCTTTGCAGTGCCAGAGACCCGGGTTCGATGCTGACCTCGGCTGCTGTCTGCGTGGAGTTTGCATGATCTCACTGTGATGCACGAGGGTTTCATCCGGTTGCTCCGGTTTCCTCCCAACATGCCAAAGACGTGCGGGTTTGTAGGTTAATTGTAAATTGCTCCCAGTGTTTAGGGAGTGGGTAGTGAAAGTGAGATGACAGAACTACTGTGGCATCGACTCACAGTGGGCCAAAGGGGCTATTTCCATATTGTATGTCGAAACTCTAATTGCTAAGATGCTACTACCACTAGCACGGTATAACGGTTCCAAATTACTCAGGAGATTTTAAATGTGCTGGGTACCAGGCATTCAGATTGTTGATGTCGAATAAACAAAATGGAAAAGACGTGATGATAGCTAATTCCATTTGACACTAACAACGCAAATGCAAAAGTTCTCTCAACTTCATCTCTCTCCCTGTGGCTTCTATCGTAAGGAACAAGACCATCATTTCTATTTTGGGAATTTTCTTCACACCTCGCCCAATGGACAGATGTTGTTGTTCCTTTATATTATTCATCCCTTCTTATCTCCGAAGTGCATGCCCAGTGTAAGGATAATCACTACTGGCAGGAGAATGTTGAACTCAATCTTCCTGGGGAAAACGACGGGATTGTTGCAGATGTTGACCTCAACAACTTTGTTCACATCGTGAAAATAAATAAAGGTTCAATGCCTACTGACATGTAAACCCCAGACCCAGAGAATGTACATTCAGTTGCATGTAGGAAGACTAGGAACCCTTCCTTTCACTTTATTCACAAAATGCTGGAGTAACTCAGCAGGTCAGGCAGCATCTCGGGAGAGAAGGAATGGGTGACGTTTCGGGTCGAGACCCTTCTTCAGACTGATGTCAGGGGGGCGGGACAAAGGAAGGATATAGGTGGAGACAGGAAGATAGAGGGAGATCTGGGAAGGAGGAGGGGAAGGGAGGGACAGAGGAACTATCTAAAGTTGGAGAAGTCGATGTTCATACCACTGGGCTGCAAACTGCCCAGGCGAAATATGAGGTGCTGTTCCTCCAATTTCAGGTGGGCCTCACTATGGCACTGTTTGGTCCTTGGATGGAGTTGAGGGGGGAGGTAAAGGGACAGGTGTTGCATCTCGTGCAGTTGCAGGGGAAAGTGCCCGGGGTTGGGGTGGTTTGGGTTGGAAGGGACGAGTGGACCAGGGAGTTACGGAGGGAACGGTCTCTGCGGAACGCAGAGAGGGGAGGGGATGGGAAGATGTGACCAGTGGTCGGGTCCCGTTGTAGGTGACGGAAATGTTAGTGGATGATATGTTGGATCCGCTGGCTGGTGGGGTGGAAGGTGAGAACGAGGGGGATTCTGTCCTTGTTGCGAGTGGGGGGAGGGGGAGCAAGAGCGGAGCTGCGGGATGTAGAAGAGACCCTAGTGAGAGCCTCATCTATAATGGAGGAGGGGAAGCCTTCCTTTCACTTGACAAGGATACGTGCAAGAAATGTCATCAACTGGAAGTACATGGGCCCCAGATTTATGAGTATGAGCAAGCACTGTTGTAACTCTGGTCCATTGGTGAGACTTAGTGTTTTATGTGTAAAACATACAGGAGATGATCCCCTCTAATGCACATCAGTAGAGGTAAAGACGAGTGTTGGTCTGAAGAAGGCTCTCGACCCGAAACGTCACCCATTCCTTCCCTCCAGAGATGCTGCCTGTCCCGCTGAGTTACTCCAGCTTTTTTGTGTCTATCTTTAGAGGTAAAGATGAACTGGATGACTTCCAGAACAATAAAATAGAGCATGCAGCAAAATGTACCCGGGTGTATCACGGTCCCAAACCATTCTTTATTTATGTATATCATTGAAGAGGATTGTTATCACTGGAGTACACAGTAACTCAGAAGCGGAGGTTGAGAGTTATTGGGATTTTAATCATTGGAGAGGCAGTTGGGCATTTCTGTGGCCACAAGCATAAGTCCAGGATGTCATGTTGCCTTTATGATGGCAGGGTGAAGGAGATCGCAGAGAAACAGCAGGACAATTTGGAGGACAAGGTTTAATAGCTGGAGGTTAAGGTCCAAATCAAGACCAAGAAAATAGACGTCGAAAGGAATGTGGACCCGGAATTGAAATTTGAAGGTATTTATTCACAAAATGCTGGAGTAACTCAGAAGGTCAGACAACATCTCGGGAGAGAAGGAATGGGTAATGTTTCGGGTCGAGACGCTTCTTCACCCATTCCTTCTCTCCCGAGATGTTGTCTGACCTGCTGAGTTACTCCAGCATTTTGTGAATAAATACCTTCAAATTTCAATTCCGGGTCCACATTCCTTTCGACGTCATTTGGAGAGTTGCAACAAGACAAATAATACACAATGAATGGTAGTTTATTGTGCGGTTCGGAGATACATGGAGACTTTGGAGAGCATATCTACAAATCCTGAAAGGTGGTGGCATAGCACAATAAGATGGTTAAAAAGGCCCATGTGAAGTTACCAGTATTGGAAATTAGAAAAAGATAGGTTGTCTTTGGAAAAGAGGAGGCTGAGAGGTGAATAAAATTATGAACATGCATAGAGTAAAAAGAAAGACCTATTTCACATTAGCAGGGGGGCACAGATTTGTTTCCCAAAAATCAGAGGGCGTGGAATTAAAGTAATTGGTTGAAGGACTCGAGGGGAGATGAGGGAGATGTTTTCGCCCTGAGGGCGGTCTGGCGCTGGAACTCAATGCTTGGAAGACCGAAACCTTGATCACATTTAAGCAACAGTCGGATGTGTACTTGAAGAACAGTGACCCGCAGGGCCGCAGATTTAGTGGTGGAAGGTAGCATTAACTCTTGATTCATTTAGCACGAGCAATTACTAACTTATTACAACACAGCGAGAAGCAATTTGCCCACTGGGCCCAAGCCGACACCCTACAGTGAAATACATTCAGTCTAAATTTCTGCTCTGCCCATTTCCCAGTAGCCCAGCTACATTTTCCCTCCAATGACTAACTGCATTTCATAACAGAAATAGCCATACATTGAGGATGGTGCAGAACATAAAACACAGAACAGGTTGGCACAAGAACAGGTCCTTCGGCCCATAATGTCTCTCCAAACATAATGCCAAGACAATCTCTTATCTGCCTGCACATAATCCATATACCTCCATTCCCTACATATTATACATATTCAAAATTATTTTAAAGTTTCTTCCTCTTCCCAAAGAGGAAGAAAGATTCTAAGGGGAGTAAGAGGCAACCGTGGCTGACAAGAGAAGTTAGGGATGGAATGAAACTAAAAGAAAAGATTTATAACATAGCAAAGTGTAGCGGAAAGCCAGAGGATTGGGACACTTTCAAAGGACAACAGAAGGTAACAAAAAGGGCAATAGGGGCTGAAAAGATGAAGTACGAGGGGAGGCTGGCGGCCAAGAATATAAAGGACATTAAAAGCTTCCTTAGGTATGTTAAGAGAAAAAGATTAGTAAAGACAAATGTGGGTCCCTTGAAGGCAGAAATGGGTGGAATTATTATGGGTAACAAAGAAATGGCAGAAGAGTTGAACAGGTACGTCGGATCTGTCTTCACTAAGGAAGACACAAACAATCTCCCAGATGTACTAGAGGACAGAGGATCAGGTAGTCCATAGAGCTCAGAAGACTATCGGAACACAGCTACCAGCTTTGGAGGGCATCTACAACACACGATGCCTCAGAAAAGCCACCAGCATCCACAAAGACTCTTCACACCCCTGCAACAGTCTGTTCGAACTTCTACCATCGGGCAGACGATACAAGGCTTTCTACGCCCACACCTCCAGACTCAGGAACAGCTTCATCCCCAGGGCCATAGCTGCTATGAACTGGTCCTGCTGAGCCAGATGGTCACATCGCACAGTGAACCGGCACAGATCTACTTGCACTTTATTCTGTTTTAAAACTGTTCTAATTTGTTTCATTGGGTTGTTAAAATTAATACTAACTAGCTAATTAATTTATTGCATCGTATGGGAGGCGCATTCCCAATCTCGTTGTACCCCTGTACAATGACAATAAAGATATATTGTATTGTATTGTATTGTAGGGAGACAGAGGAACTGAAAGAAATTTGCATTAGGTGAGAAATAGTATTGGGTAGACTGATGGGACTGAAGGCTGATAAATCCCCTGGGCCTGATGGTCTGCACCTCAAGCAGGTGGCTCTAGAAATCATGGACGCATTGGTGATCATGTTCCAATGTTCAATAAATTCAGGATCGGTTCTTGTGGATTGGAGGGTAGCTAATGTTATCCCACTTTTCAAGAGAGAGAAAACGGGGAATTATAGACCAGTTAGCCTGACATCGGTGGTGGGGAAGATGCTGGAGTCAATTATTAAAGAGGTAATAACGGCGCATTTGGAGAGCAGTTAAAGGATTGGTCCAGGTCAGCATGGATTTATGAAGGGGAAATCCTGCTTGACTAATCTTCTGGAATTTTTTGAGAATGTGACAAGTGAAATGGATGAAGGAGAGCCAGTGGGTGTAATGTATCTAGACTTTCCGAAAGCCTTTGATAAGGTCCCGCACAGGAGATTGGTGAGCAAAATTAGAGCACATGGTATTGGGGGTAGGGTGTTGACGTGGATAGAGAATTGGTTGGCAGACAGGAAGCAAAGAGTAGGAATAAACGGGTCCTATTCAGAATGGCAGGCAGTGGTGAGTGGAGTGCCGCAAGGCTCGGTGCTGGGGCTGCAACTATTTACAAAATATATTAATGATTTGGATGATGGAATTAGAAGTAACGCTAGCAAGTTTGCAGATGACACAAAGCTGAGTGGCAGTGTGAACTGCGAAGAGGATGTTAGGAGGTTGCAGGGTGACTTGGACAGGTTGAGTGAGTGGGCAGATGCATGGCAGATGCAGTATAATGTAGATAGATGTGAGGTTATCCACTTTGGTGGCAAAAACAAGGAGGCAGATTATTATCTCAATGGTGTCAGATTAGGTAAAAGGGGAAGTGCAACGAGACCTGGGTCTCCTTGTATACCAGTCACTGAAAGTAAGCATGCAGGTACAGCAGGCAGTGAAGAAAGGTAATGGCATGTTGGCCTTCATAACAAGAGGATTGAAGCATAGGAACAAAGACGTCCTTCTGCAGTTGTATAGGCCCTGGTGAGACCGCATCTGGAGTATTGTGTGCAGTTTTTGTCTCCTAATTTGAGGAAGGACATTCTTGCTATTGAGGCAGTGCAGCATAGGTTCACGAGGTTAATCCCTGGGATGGCGGGACTGTCATATGAAGAAAGATTGGAAAGACTAGGCTTGTATTCACTGGAGTTTAGAAAGATGAGAGGGGATTTTATAGAGACGTATAAAATTATAAAAGGACTGGACAAGCTAGATGCAGGAAAAATGTTCCCAATGTTGGGGGAGTCTAAAACCAGAGGCCACAGACTAAGAATAAAGGGGAGGCCATTTAAAACTGAGGTGAGTAGAAACTTTTTCACCCAGAGTTGTGAATTTGTGGAATTCTCTGCCCCAGAAGGCAGTGGAGGCCAATTCACTGGATGAATTTAAGAGAGAGTTAGTTAGAGCTCTGGGGGCTAGTGGAATCAAGTGATATGGGGAGAAGGCAGGCATGGTTTATTGATTGTGGATGATCAGCCATGATCACAATGAATGGCGGTGCTGGCGCGAAGGGCCAAATGGCCTCCTCCTGCACCTATTTTCTATATTTCTCTGTTTCTAAATGCCACTACTGTATTTGTCTCAACCACCAACCTCAGCAGTGTGTTCCAGGCATTTGCTATCCTCTGTGTAAAAATATTGCCCGACACATCTCCTTTAAACTTTGCCCCTATTACCTGAAAGCTATGCCCTCCAATATTTGATTTTTCCACCCTGGGGAAAAAGGTTATGACTCTCAATCATATCTATGCATCTCATAATGTTATACGTTTCTTTCAGGATACCCTGCATCTTCCAGCATTCCAAGTCTGTTCAACATCTGCCTGTAGCTAACACCCCTTAATCCAGGTATCGTTCAGGTAAACCTCTTCTGCACGCTTTCCAAAGCCTTCATATCCTTCCTGCAATGGGGCAACTAGAACTGCACACAAATCCAGCCCACAGAACTCCAAGTAAGCGGCATCATGACATTCTGACTCTTATACTCAATGCTTCAAACTAGGAGCAAAGAGGTCCTTCTGCAGTTGTATAGGGCCCTGGTGAGACCGCATCTGGAGTATTGTGTGCAGTACAATTCTTCAACCTATGAAAACACGAATACCATGTATACCAAGCTTACTTGTCTACTTGTGTTGTCACTTTCAGGGTGTTATAGACTTGAACCCCAAGATCCCTCTGTACATCAAAGCTGTTAAGGGTCATGCCGTGAATTGTATGTTTTCCCTTACATTTGACCGCCCCAAAGTGCAACAACTCATATCATCTGCCTTTTCTCTGCCTATTTCTGTAGCTGATCTATACCGTGACAACCTTCTTCACAGTCCATGATCCCAGCAAACATGGCGTCACGTGCAAGCATACTGATTGAGCCATCTACGTTTGCGTCCAACTCATTTCTGCACATCAGAAACAGCAGAGGTCACAGCACAGATCCTTGTAGAACCCCACTGATCACAGACCTCCAGCCTGATAATTGTCCTTCTATCACAAACCTCTGTCTTCGAAAAGTGAGCCAGTTCTGAATCCGGACGACTGAGTCACTGTTAATCCCATGCCTTAATCGTTGGGATCATCCTACCATGGGGTAAGTATCAAATATCTTACTAAAATCCATGTAGACAACATTAAACACTCTACCCTCATGGATCACCTTCGTCAACTCCTCAAAAAACTCGATTAAATTAGTAAGACACGACCTGCTGTGTACAAAACCATGCTGACTGTTCCTGATTAACCCATTCTCTTCCAGATGAGAGCAAATCCTAATCCAAAGAATCCTCTCCAATAGCTTCCCTACCTCTGATGTATGGCTAACCAGCTTATAATTTGAAGATAGACACAAAGTGCTGGAGTAACTCAGTGGGACAGGCAGCATCTCTGGAGAGAAGAAATGGGTGACGTTTCGGGGCGAGACCCTTCAGTCTGAGGAAGGGTCTCAACCCAAACCGTCACCCATTCCTTCTCTCCAGAGATGCTGCCTGTCCCGCTGAGTTACTCCAGCTTTTTGTGTCTATCTTCAGTTTAAAACAGCATCTGCAGTTCCTTCCTACTCAGTTTATAATTCCTTTGATACCCTCAAATTTCCTTCTGAAATAAAGAAACAACATTAGCTACAGTCCAGTTCTCCGGGACCTTGCCTGTGGCTAGAAAAGATGCAAAGATTTTCATCGTCTCCCGCAATCTCCTCTCTTGCCTCCCTCAAAGACCTAGGATAAATCCCATGAAGTCCTGGGCAATTATCCAACTTAATGCTCTTCAAGAGCCCCAGCATCTCTTCCTTCTTACTCTCAAACTGTTCTTGTCTATCAGTATTTGCCACACTGATCTCACGGTTCTGCATGTTCTTCTCCTTGGCGAAAACAGATGCCTCTCCTATATACCCAGACTCGAAGCATGTCCCTTCTTTATCCTTGAGCGGTTTGCCTTCTATTATACGGTATAGGCAGGCAGACCATGACATAGATTGCAGGTGAACGTCTAAAGACACACAAAGTGCTGAAGTAACTCAACAGGTAAGGCAGCATCTCTGGGGACCATGGAGAGATGATGTCCCTGGTTGGGATTCTTCTTCAAATATGCTGCCTGACTCACTGGGGTTGCTCCAGAACTTTGTGTTTGTTTTTGTAAACCAGCATTTGCAGTTCCTTAGAGTCACAGTCTTACAGCATGGGAACAGACTCTTCAACCCAACTTGCCTACACCGACCAGCATGTCCTGTCTACACTAGTTCCACCTGCCTGCATTTGGCTCATATCCTTCTAAATCTGTCCTATCTTCATACGTGTCTCATTGTTTCTTAAATGTTGCAATAGTCCCTGCCTCAACTACCCTCTCTAGCAGCTGGTTCCGTATGCCCACCACCGTTTGTGTGAAAAAGTTACCCCTCAGCTTTCTATTAAATATTTCCCCCTTCATCTTAAACTTCTGTCCTCCGGTTCTCGATTCCTCTACTCTGGTCAAGAGACTCTGTGCATCTACCTAATCTATTCCTCTCATGATCTTGTACACCTCTATGAGATCGCCCCTCATTCTCCTGTGCTCCAAGAAATTGCTCCAGCTTGCTCAACCTCTCCCGATGACTCAGGCCCTCGAGTCCTTGCAATATACTGGTAAATCTTCTCAGCACCCTTTCCAAACTGACAATATATTTCCTGTAACATGGTGCCCAGAACTGAACACAATACCCTAAATGCAGCCTCACCAACGTCTTTTGTAACTGCAACATGACCTCCCAACTTCTATACTCAATGCTTTGACTGATGAAGGCCAATATACCAAAAGCCTTTCTCACCACCCTATTTACCTATGATGCCACCTTCACGTAACTATGTGCCTGCACTCCTAGATCCCTCTGCTCTGCAACACTTCCCAGAGCCCTACCATTCAATGTGTAGGTCCAGCCCACGTTAGACTTTCCAAAATGCAACACCTCACATTTCTCTGTATTAAATTCCATCAACTATTCCATAGCCCACCTGGCCAACCGATCAAAATCCTGCTGCAAATTTTGACATCCATTTTCACTATCTGCAATGCCATCCAATTTAGTGTCATCTGGAAACCTACTAATCATGCCTTGTACATTCTCATCCAAATTATTGATATAGATGATAAACAGTAATGGGCCCAGCACCAAACCCTGAAGCACACCACTAGTCACAGGCCTCCAGTTAGAGAGACAACCTTCTACCATGGCTTCCATGAAGCCAATTTTCTATCTTGTTTCTTCATTTTGTTGCTCCCGATGGGCTTTGATAGAGCTTTGTTGTAGGGGATAGACACAAAACGCTGGAATAACTCAGGCAGCATCTCTGGAGAGAAGGAATGGGTGACGTTTTGGGTCAAGACCCTTCTTTAGACTGGTTAGGGATAAGGGAAACGAGAGGGAAATGGTGATGTGGAGAGATAAAGAACAATGAATGAAAGACATGCAAAAAAGTAACGATGATAAAGGAAACAGGCAATTTTAAGGTGTTTGTCGGGTGAAAATGAAAAGCTAGTCTGTCTTGTTCCAGGTTGTAAGGGCTTTGTACTTCACTTTACAATTCATGCCCGCTCCCAGAAATATTAACAGGGATTAAATCAGTTTGCTGCATCTGAAAATGCTACCTTCATCTGAATGTGACTCAAGAAGCAATAATTAATGAGCAACGGGTCACCTTTCGGAAACTGTAAATTTAACCACCTTGCCCGTCACCTTGATTTCATAAGGTGGAACAACTGTGCATTTACATAAAACATTTTCAAAGTGGCACAAAGCACTTCAGAACCAATGAACGCCACAAAGAGAATATGTTAGCTATTTTGGCCCAGAGCCAATGCCAATAAACAATTATTCCTAGAAATTGTCGACATTATTATTATTAATAAAGTAGCCAATGTGGAAAATAAATCATAAGGATAAAAATGACAAATTTCTTCAAACAAAATTAACAGTATATCATCACTTTCCAGTGGAGTTTCCGATTAATAAATAAAAATAACTGAATCCTCCTTTGAATACGTGACAGAATATTTGGCCGCTCAATGGTTAAGAGACAAGAAAAGGGAGCAGTTCACAAATTCAGGACTCAGCCGCTGATGATCAGACAGAATAATGTGAAACTCGTTCATCAAAGAAAGGTAATCAGCCAGACTAATAAATCCCAAACCTCGCAGAATCTAAACCTCCATGATTACTGTTCAAGGAAGAAATTATACTGTAACCAGCAAGACATCACATTCGAAGATAACTGCAAGCCCAGACAAGCCCAGACAAGCCCATGCTCATCACTGATGATAGAGAAAGTGATGAAGACATCACTGTAAGGTTCCACTTGAATTTCCTAAGCATTTCCCTAATTAAAGATTACCATGATAAATTATCGACAAAATTGAAATTAATCTAAAGGATGCTGGGCTGAATTGGACTGCTGGCGTTCAGCCACTACTACTTAACTAAGACCCAGACTTACAAGCTCACAGAGTCATGGAGTGATACAGCTTCAGCTAACAGGTCCTTCAGCCCAACACATCTGCGGCCACCAAGAGTCCATCTTAGCTAGTCTGCATTTGGATCATATCCCTCTAAATCTTTCCTATCCATGTACCTGTCCAAATACCTTTTAAATGTTATTGTACCTGCCTCAACCACTTTCTCTGGAAGGTATCTATTCACAAAATGCTGGAGTAACTTAGCAGGTCAGGCAGCATCTCAGGAGAGAAGGAATGGGTGAGGTTTCGGGTCGAGACCCTTCTTCAGACTGATGTCAGGGGGGTGGGACAAAGGAAGGATATAGGTGGAGACAGGAAGATAGAGGGAGATCTGGGAAGGAGGAGGGGAAGAGAGGGACAGAGGAACTATCTAAAGTTGGAGAAGTCGATGTTCATACCGCTGGGCTGCAAGCTGCCCAGGCGAAATATGAGGTGCTGTTCCTCCAATTTTCGATGGGCCTCACTATGGCACTGGAGGAGGCCCATGACAGAAAGGTCATGGTCTCTGGAAGCTCATTTCATATATGCACCACTGTCAATAGACAATAGACAATAGACAATAGGTGCAGGAGTAGGCCATTCAGCCCTTCGAGCCAGCACCGCCATTCAATGCGATCATGGCTGATCACTATCAATCAGTACCCCGTTCCTGCCTTCTCCCCATACCCCCTCACTCCGCTATCCTTAAGAGCTCTATCCAGCTCTCTCTTGAAAGCATCCAACGAACTGGCCTCCACTGCCTTCTGAGGCAGAGAATTCCACACCTTCACCACCCTCTGACTGAAAAAGTTCTTCCTCATCTCCGTTCTAAATGGCCTACCCCTTATTCTCAAACTGTGGCCCCTTGTTCTGGACTCCCCCAACATTGGGAACATGTTATCTGCCTCTAATGTGTCCAATCCCCTAATTATCTTATATGTTTCAATAAGATCCCCCCTCATCCTTCTAAATTCCAGTGTATACAAGCCCAATCGCTCCAGCCTTTCAACATACGACAGTCCCGCCATTCCGGGAATTAATCTAGTGAACCTACGCTGCACACCCTCCATAGCAAGAATATCCTTCCTCAAATTTGGAGACCAAAACTGCACACAGTACTCCAGGTGCGGTCTCACCAGGGCCCGGTACAACTGTAGAAGGACCTCTTTGCTCCTATACTCAACTCCTCTTGTTACGAAGGCCAACATTCCATTGGCTTTCTTCACTGCCTGCTGAACCTGCATGCTTCCTTTCATTGACTGATGCACTAGGACACCCAGATCTCGTTGAACTCCCCCTCCTCCTAACTTGACACCATTCAGATAATAATCTGCCTTTCTATTCTTACTTCCAAAGTGAATAACCTCACACTTATCTACATTAAACTGCATCTGCCATGTATCCGCCCACTCACACAACCTGTCCAGGTCACCCTGCAGCCTTATTGCATCTTCCTCACAATTCACACTACCCCCCAACTTAGTATCATCTGCAAATTTGCTAATGGTACTTTTAATCCCTTCGTCTAAGTCATTAATGTATATCGTAAATAGCTGGGGTCCCAGCACCGAACCTTGCGGTACCCCACTGGTCACTGCCTGCCATTCCGAAAGGGACCCATTTATCCCCACTCTTTGCTTTCTGTCTGTTAACCAATTTTCTATCCATGTCAGTACCCTACCCCCAATACCATGTGCCCTAATTTTGCCCACTAATCTCCTATGTGGGACCTTGTCGAAGGCTTTCTGAAAGTCGAGGTACACCACATCCACTGACTCTCCCTTGTCAATTTTCCTAGTTACATCCTCAAAAAATTCCAGTAGATTTGTCAAGCATGATTTCCCCTTCGTAAATCCATGCTGACTCGGAACGATCCCGTTACTGCTATCCAAATGCTCAGCAATTTCGTCTTTTATAATTGACTCCAGCATTTTCCCCACCACTGATGTCAGACTAACTGGTCTATAATTACCCGTTTTCTCTCTCCCTCCTTTCTTAAAAAGTGGGATAACATTTGCTATCCTCCAATCCACAGGAACTGATCCTGAATCTATAGAACATTGAAAAATGATCTCCAATGCTTCCACTATTTCTAGAGCCACCTCCTTAAGTACTCTGGGATGCAGACCATCAGGCCCTGGGGATTTATCAGCCTTCAGTCCCCTCAGTCTACCCAAAACCATTTCCTGCCTAATGTGGATTTCCTTCAGTTCCTCCATCACCCTAGGTTCTCCAGCCCCTAGAACATTTGGGAGATTGTGTGTATCTTCCTCAGTGAAGACAGATCCAAAGTAACGGTTTAACTCGTCTGCCATTTCTTTGTTCCCCATAATAAATTCCCCTGCTTCTGTCTTCAAGGGACCCACATTTGCCTTGACTATTTTTTTCCTCTTCACGTACCTAAAAAAACTTTTGCTATCCTCCTTTATATTATTGGCTAGTTTACCCTCGTACCTCATCTTTTCTCCTCGTATTGCCTTTTTAGTTAACTTTTGTTGCTCTTTAAAAGAGTCCCAATCCTCTGTCTTCCCACTCTTCTTTGCTATGTTATACTTCCTCTCCTTAATTTTTATGCTGTCCCTGACTTCCCTTGTCAGCCACAGGTGTCTCTTACTCCCCTTAGAGTCTTTCCACCTCTTTGGAATAAATTGATCCTGCAACCTCTGCATTATTCCCAGGAATACCTGCCATTGCTGTTCTACCGTCTTCCCTGCTAGGGCCTCCTTCCAATCAATTTTGGCCAGCTCCCGCCTCATGCCTCTGTAATCCCCTTTGCTATACTGTAATACCGACACTTCCGATTTTCCCTTCTGCCTTTCCATTTGCAGAGTAAAACTTATCATGTTGTGATCACTGCCTCCTAATGGCTCTTTTACCTCTAGTCCCCTTATCAGATCAGGATCATTACACAACACTAAATCCAGAATTGCCTTCTCCCTGGTAGGCTCCAGTACAAGCTGTTCTAAGAATCCATCTCGAAGGCACTCTACAAACTCTCTTTCCTGGGGTCCATTTCCAACCTGATTTTCCCAGTCTACCTGCATGTTGAAATCTCCCATAACCACCGTAGCATTACATTTTTGACATGCCAATTTTATCTCCTGATTTAACTTGCACCCTAAGTCGAGGCTACTGTTTGGGGGCCTATAGATAACTCCCATTAGGGTCTTTTTACCCTTACAATTTCTCATTTCTATCCATACTGATTCAACATCTCCTGATTCTATGTCACCCCTTGCAAGGGAATGAATATCATTCCTTACCATCAGAGCAACCCCACCCCCTCTGCCCACCTGTCTGTCTTTTCTATACGTTGTGTACCCCTGAATATTCAGTTCCCAGCCCTGGTCCTCTTGTAGCCATGTCTCAGTGATCCCTACAACATCATACTTGCCCATGACTAACTGAGCCTCAAGCTCATCCACTTTATTTTTTATACTACGCGCATTTAAGTACAACACTTTAACTTCTGTATTTACCTCCCCTCTCACATCGTTCACAATTGGCCCTGCCCTTAATTTCTTTTCCGCTCTAGAACTTCTGTTCCCATTCTTCCGAGAGTCTTTTGCAATATCTCCTGTATTCCCTTTTACCTCATCTTCATATTCACAATTTGTTAACCCCTCCCCCCCACTACTTAGTTTAAAGCCACAGGTGTCACACTAGCAAACCTGCCTGCCAGAATGTTTGTCCCCCTGCTGTTAAGATGCAACCCGTCCCTTTTGTACAAGTCACCCCTAGCCCAGAAGAGATCCCAGTGGTCCAGAAATCTAAATCCCTGCTCTCTGCACCAGTCCCTCAGCCATAAATTCATACCCTCTATCTCTCTGTTCCTGGCCTCACCAGCACGAGGTACCGGTAGCAGTCCAGAGATAACCACCTTCGACGTCCTACTTCTCAGCGTTTTTCCCAACTCTCTAAACTCCCGCTGTAGCACCTCCTTCCTCTTCCGCCCGACGTCATTCGTGCCCACGTGCACAACGACTTCAGGTTGATCGCCTTCCCTCGCTAGGATTTTCTGAAGCCGGTCTGTGATGTGTTGAACCCTGGCACCAGGGAGGCAACAGACCATCCTCAAGTCCCTCCTGCTGCCACAGAATCTTCTGTCCGTCCCTCGGACTATGGAGTCACCGACCACTACGGCTCTTCCAGACTTCGGTCTCCCCTGTCGTGTATCCTTGCCAACAGGTCCGCCACTCGGACTGGAAACGTCTTCTGCCCCGACAGTTCCCAAGAGGGTATACCTATTTGCAATAGGCACAGCCACCGGGGTCTCCTGTAGTCCACGTCCACTCCCCCCGGAAACAGTCTCCCACCTTCGCTCGACCTGGACCTTTGGCGTGACAGCCTCACAATAGGTCCTGTCGAGGAAACTCTCGCATTCCCGGATGGCCCTGAAGTCATCCAACTGCCTCTCCAACTCCACCACACGTCCCTTCAGGAGCTGCACCTGGACACAGTTCTTGCAGGTGTAGCTCCCAGAAGCTCCCGCAACGTCCCTGTCTTCCCACATCCTGCAGGAAACACACCGCACCAACTTTTCCGCCATCATCTTGTGCCTATAACCAGCTCTGGCTTAAAACAATGGTATCCTCCTCACCTCAGCCTCCTCGCCGAAGACTCGCAGCCAAAGACTCGCACTTTTCTCACTGGGCACTTCCCTCACTGGGCTGCACCTGAACAGGGCTGCACCCTTTTGTCTATGTGAAGAAGTTGCCCTTCAGGTCCTTGGAAAAAATTTCCTCTCACCTAAAACCTACAGTATACCCTCTGGTTTTGGATGGACTTTCGCCTAGGAATAAGACCACATGCATTCACCTTACCTATGTATTGGTAATTGTGTGCAGTTTTGGTCTCCTAATTTGAGGAAGGACATCCTTGCTATTGTGGCAATGCAGCGTAGGTTCACAAGGTTAATCCCCGGGATGGCGGGACTGTCATATGAGGAAAGATTGAAAAGACTGGGCTTGTATTCACTGGAATTTAGAAGGATGAGAGGGGATCTTATAGAAACGTATGAAATTATAAAAAAAGGACTGGACAAGCTAGATGCCGGAAAAAATGTTCCCAATGTTGGGGGAGTCCAGAACCAAGGGCCACAGTCTATGAATAAAGGGGAGACTATTTAAAACTGAGGTGAGAAATAACTTTTTCACCCAGAGAGTTGTGAATTTGTGAAATTCTCTGCCACAGAAGGCAGTAGAGGCCAATCCACTGAATGAATTTAAAAGAGAGTTAGATAGAGCTCTAGGGGCTAGTGGAATCAAGGGATATAGGGAGAAGGCAGGCACGGGTTACTGATTGTGGATGATCAGCCATGATCACAAAGAATGGCGGGTGCTGGCTCGAAGGGCCAAATGGCCTTCTCCTGCACCTATTTTCTATGTCTATGTCTATGTCTATGCCCCTCATGATTTTATACATCTCTGTAAGGTCATCTCTCACCCCCCTGCGCTCCAGGGAATAAGGTCCTAGCTTGCCCAACCTCTACCTATAACTCCTACCCTTGAGTCCTGGCTATTTTCTGGTAATGTTTCTTTAAACCTTCCAGCATAATAACATCTTTCCTATAGCAACATAAACAGTGACATGATGGTCCAACTCCTGTAGTCAATGCCCTGACTGGTTAAGGCCAATGTGCTAAACATGTGATTTATCACCTGTCTAACTGTGATACCACTTCAAAGGAACCACGTACTTGTGCTCCTAGCCCTTTAGTTCAACAATCTCCATTGCCCTATTATTCACTGTGAAACTTCTATCCTGGTTTAACTTCTCAAAATGCAGCACCTCACCATTTGCATTGCCTTGGCCCACTTACTTAGAAGATCAATTTTTGCTAAATTTCTTCACTGCCGACAATACCTCCTGTTTTAGTGTCATCTGCAAACTTTCTAACCATGCCTTGCACATTCTCTACTAAACAGTTTAAATAAATGATGTACAAAAATGGACCCATCACCGATCTCTGTAGCACACCACTAGTCACTGGCTAATGCATGTTAACGCATCCTAACGCATGGCATCCCTGTGTGGTATCTCAGCTGCACGGAGGCAGAGAGGAGAGCTCTTCAGCGAGTAGTCCATAGAGCTCAGAAGATTATCTGAACACAGCTCCAATAGATGGAGGGCATCTACAACACACGATGCCTCAGAAAAGCCACCAGCATTCACAAAGACTCTTCACACCCCTGCAATAGTTTGTTCGAAATTCTACCATCGGGCAGACGCTACAAGGCCTTTTACGCCCGCACATCCAGACTCAGGAACAGCTTCATCCCCAGGGCCATAGCTGCCATGAACCGGTCCTGCTGAGCCGGATGATCACATCGCACAGTGAACCGGCACAGACCTACTTGCACTTTATTCTGTTTTAAAACTGTTTCTAATTTGTTTCATTGGGTTGTCCAAATTTATACTGATTAGCTAATTAATTTATTGCATCGTAAGGAAGGCGCATTCCAAATCTCATTGTACCCCTGTACAATGACAATAAAGATATATTGTATTGTATTGGCTTCCCATCTGAAAAGCACTCACCATCATCCTCTGCATCCAACTACCAAGCCAATTATGTATCCAATTAGATAGAACTCCTTGGATTCCATGCGATCTAACCTTCCAGACTAGCCTGACATGTGGGATATTTGCAAATGCCTTGCTAAAACCCATAGAGGCACCATTTTTAGGGCGGCACGGTGGCACAGTGGTAGTTGCTGCCTTACAGCACCAGAGACGCAGGTTAGATCCCGACTATGGATGCTGTCTGTACAGAGATTGTATGTTCTCCCCGTGACCTGCGTGGGTTTCCTCCAAGAATTTTGTTTTCCTCCTACACTCCAACAACTTTTCGGTTTGTAGGTTAATTGGCTTAGTATACATGTAAAAATTGTCCCTAGTGTAGGATAGGTTAAGGCGCGGGGATCACTGGTCGGTGCGGACTCAGTGGGCCGAAGGGCCTGTTTCCGCACTGTATCTCTAAAGTAAACTAAGCTAAACTAAACTGAACTAAATTCATCATCATTAGTTTTGGTGACTTCAAAAAACTCTGAGACTCGATTTCCCATGAACGATCCCTAAATCAGTCCTTGTCAATATGAATGTTGATGGATGCTGTCCTCACGATCACCGCCATTAACTTTCCCATCACTGATATCAGACTTTGCAATCTGTAGTTCCCTAGCTTGTCCTTGCTGCCCTTCTTAACCTGTTCAGTGCCACCCCCCGAGTATACAGTGAACAGGTTAAATCCCAATACAACATTAGGAACGTCCAGTCCACTGGATCTTCAACTGTGGCTGAAGCTGATGCAAGTATTACTGCAAGGGATTCGATAATAATTCCTGTCACAAAGCTGGGCGTACAGGTGTTCGGGTATCTGTCTGCAGCTCTGTTCATGCTTGGGTTCTCTATGGATACTGCCTCTCCAGTCTGATGCCAGTCAGGCCCGGCATTGGACTGGAGCCCATCCATTTCAGCCGTTAGGAGCAGTGAGCTTCTTTTTGTTTTTTGCTAAATTGATTTAAATATTTTGATGTATTTTTAAATATTTTAAATTTCTTTGACTTTTACGCCAATTTTAATAGCTTTTAAATGTTTTGTTAATGTCAAATAATTTAAATATTGTTGCAAAGCCTTGACAGGTTTGATAGATGATAAAGCTTTGGCTGCAAGAGGCTGTCCAGGCCTTCTGGGAGCAAGGCTTGGGGTAAAGCCCAACCTGGGGCTGATCATCAGCAGGACAAAGTGTCAGCTCCAGAAACAGACCAGGCGTGAGGGCCTCGGTGTGGACCACAGGTAGTTTGTCCACACCAGGGCCAGTTCCAGCTCGTTCTGCCCAAAATTGTTCTGCACAATCTTTACAAAAAACAAAGCAAGTACTCTCACTCACAGAGCATCTTCTATTAGCTCCGGAAGAACTTTTGAATATGAGTCACTGTTTGGGATGTAAAAACCAAAGGATTCAGTTTTCCATCAAAAGCTCCCACATGTGTCGGAAGAAAATGCAGATGCTGGTTTACACTGAAGATAGACACACAACGATGGAGTTACTCAGCGGGGCAGGCAGCATCTCTGGAGAGAAGGAATGGTTTCAGGTCGAGACCGTTCGAGAATGGTTTCAGGTCGAGACCGTTCTTCAGACTGAGAGTCAGGGAAGAGGGAGGCATAGAGATATGGAGGAGTAAGGTGTGAAAATGAGAGATCAAAGAGGACGAAGCTCAAGGAAAATGTAGAATGGATCATTGTTAGCTGAGGTGAATGTGTCAAGGAGGCATACAATCAATAGAACTTAATCAGGAGGACAGTAGAACTAGCCGGAGAACTAGGTGGGGGAAGGATGGAGAGGTAGGAAAAACAAGGGTTACTTAAAGTTAGAGAAGTCAATATTCATACCGCTAGGTTGTAAACTGCCCGAGCAAAATACAATTCCCACATATATAAGATGAAAGATGATGAGATCCTCTGAATAGGAGTGGATGTTGGGCAGAATATTAATAACCCCTTCCTCCACACTCCCCAACCAGGATCTCACCCCTCCTACCCACCATACTCTTCTTACTAAATGAATTGACCACCTGAAGGGGTTTTTAATATATTACGAGACCAAGTGGACCTATTGGGCCCAAACCACTCCTACATTGGAGCAGCACCCTCTCCTCCCGCCCTCCCTTCTCCCCCCCCCCCCTTCCTCCCTCCCTCCTCCCTCCCCTCCCCCTCCCTCCCACTCCCCTCTCCCCTTCCCCCTCCTCTTTCCCTCCCACTCCATCCCCCTTAACCCCCCTTATCCCCCCTTCTCCCCCCTCCCTCCCTCCCTCCCCCCTCCCTCCCTAGGAGATAGATTTAATCTTTAAAATGTGAATAACTTAAAAAATATAACACAGTTTTCAATGAAACTTCTTCCATTAGCGCCAAAGGGACACTGGTGAGTAAGGTGGGCCTGAAATTGTTGCGCTATCGTGTAGCGTTTTGGCTGTAGTTTAGGAACAAACAAACAAACAAACGAGAGTTTTAGTGTACAGATGGGAAAGGCAATATCTTTCATAGCCTGGGGCTTCCTCTAAAGAGGCTGCCTGGATTACATTAGAAATGTAAATTACAGCCAAGAACAGCATCTTCCCCACTGTAATCCAATTCCTTAACGGATCTTTCATATGCTGAGGATGAATTCCCGATCTTCCAATCTACCTTATTGCAGCCCTTGCATTATTTTATCTGCACTTTCTCGGATGCTTTAATACTATATTCTGCATTTATTTCTTTTTTGCATTATTCATGTATTTAGGCTTCGGTTTATTACTCTCCCGTTTCCAAAAGGTAGAGTGAAAACCTTTAGTTTGCGTGCTATCGGATCATGTCAGATAATACTGTAATAATAATAATAATAATAATAAGCCTTTATTTTATATAGCGCCTTATCAGGTGCTCAAAGCGCTTTACAAAAACAATCAACATAAAAACAAACAGACAAACTATCCTAACGGAAAAGCGGCGAATAAACAACGCCAGCGTCCTCTCACGTCAGGGTCCGGCAGTAGACAACAAAAAGCACAGGACACACAGATACAATTTTTACACAAACTATACTATACATAAATACAATCAAACCAAACACAAGTTCAAAAGATAGAGTGAAGAGAAAGTTATCTGAGTGCAGAATATAGTTCTCAGCATTGTAGTGGAACAGTTCCACAAAAAACGGTCCATAATAAGGGAGATTGGAGAATTGCAACTGTAACTTAGCTCATGGAGTGACCATTCAGAAGTCTGAGAACAGAGGGGAAGAAGCTGTTCCTGAATCTGGTGGTGCGCGCTTTCAAGCTCGATGGAAGATGGGAGAAGGAGAAATGACCGTGGTAAGAAAAGTCCTTGATTATGCTGGCTGCTTTCTCAGGCAGCCTGAAGCCTAGATTAGTGGTGGGGAGTCTGGGCTGTGTGATGGACTGGGCTACATCCACAACTCAGCTAATTATTGTGTATAAGAAAATAACTGCAGATGCAGAAGGTATTTATTCACAAAATGCTGGAGTAACTCAGCAGTCTGAAGAAGGGTCTCGACCCGAAACGTCACCCATTCCTTCTCTCCTGAGATGCTGCCTGACCTGCTGAGTTACTCCAGCATTTTGTGAATAAGTACCTCAGCTAATTATTGTGGTCGGTGGTAGAGTTGTTCAAAATCAAGCTGTGATATAACTTAACAGTATTCTTTCTACGGTGCATCTGCAAAAACTGCAATAGTCTTTAGACTTTACACTTCAGAGATAGAGCATGGAAACAGGTCCTTTGGCCCACCGAGTCCGTGCCGACCTGCGATCACCCTGAACACTGGCACTTTCTTACACACTCCGGGGACAATTTACGATTTTACCAAAGCCAATTAACCTACAAACCTGTACATTTTTGGAGTGGGGGAGGAAACCAGGGCACCCAGAGAAAATCTACGAGGTCATAGAGAGAATGTACAAATTCCATACAGACGACACCTGTAGACATGATCGAACTGGTCCCTGGGGCTGTAAGGCAGAAACTCTACCTCCGCAGTATTGTGCTGCCCCTACATGCTGCCCCATCATTTGAGATATGCCAAAATTCCTCAGAATCCTGAGGAAGTAGAAGCTTTTCTGCGTGTCCCATCAGTGCGCACGTTGCATGACAGATGGTTCAAGTCAAGTCAAGTCAATTTTATTTGTATAGCACATTTAAAAACAACCCACGTTGACCAAAGTGCTGTACATTTGATTAGGTTCCAATAGAAAAAAAAAATGAAAACATACAGTAGCACGCAAACAGTTCACAGCGCCTCCTCAATGAGCCTCAAACGCTAGGGAGTAGAAATATGTTTTGAGCCTGGACTTAAAGGAGTCGATGGAGGGGGCAGTTCTGATCGGGAGAGGGATGCTGTTCCACAGTCTAGGAGCTGCAACCGCAAAAGCGCGGTCACCCCTGAGTTTAAGCCTAGACCGCGGGATAGTGAATAGCCCCAAGTCGGCCGATCTGAGGGACCTGGAGTTAGAGAGGGGGGTTAGAAGATTTTTGATGTAGGGGGGGGAGTGTCCATTTAGGGCTTTATACGTGAATAGGAGGAGCTTGAAGTTGATTCTGTACCGTACAGGGAGCCAGTGGAGAGAGGCCAGAATCGGGGTGATGCGGTTGGTAATATTCATGCCAAGGAACCTGACGCACTCTACTCTTTCTACTTTGGCACCGTTGGTGCTGATTGGGGCATGTACTTCATCATGCTTTCCTAAAATCGATAACTACCTCCTTCATCTTGCTGACATTGAGGAAGAGGTCGTAGTCCTGACTCCATGTTAGTAAGCTCTTGATCTCCATCTTGCACTCCATCTCACCTTTGCTTATGATCCGGACCACCACAATGGTGCCACCTGCAAACTCGTAGATGAAGATAGCGCAGCGTTTTGTTCACGTGTTTGTGAGTGTGTAGGGAGTACAGTTGGGGACCAAGAACATATTTTTGTGGGGCACTGGTATTGAGAATTATTATTGATTGTTTGAGCACATACACGTTTGGTATGATTTTCCTGGATAGTATGCAAAACAAAGTTTTCAATGTATCTCTCTACACGTGACAATATATCATGAATGCATATCACATATAACAATATATAATGAAGTTTCTATAAATAGAGCTGTATACATAAAAATATCAGTGCAATGGCCAGATTATATGCATTGACCCCTGACCTATTATTCCCATGACTAAATGCTTTAAAGGTCTCTTACTGGTAAAAAACAAAATGGCTCTCATGGTGACCTCTGGCTGAGAAATTGCAAGGTTTGCTGCCCTGCACTATTCAAGTATTTAAAGATATGGTTGGATAATTAGCCACAAACAGTCTGTAATTTTCTCAAGCAGTTCTTCTTTTGCGAGTTAATTCTTGCCAGAAGTGGCTATTGGAAGGTGAATCCTAAGGATAAACAGAAGATAGGGAGCCAAAAATCACAGAACAAAAGGCGTTGGCCAAGTTGAATTGGAAAATGGTTTAAAAAGAAAGCCTCCAGTCATGCAGATCATACACTGCCTCACAACTAAACACCTCATGCAGGGGATTTTCCATTGTATCGTGTCCTTTGGAAGAACTAATAAAATGACATGGTTTTAAATTTTTTAAAGTGCCCACACATAAACAGTTTAGTCTGTACAAAAAATTAGGATTGACTTGATTTTTATTTCCTTGTCATTATGAGGGGAGGCCCCTACCAAAGTAGCTTGTGTTCTTAATACACTTTGTCCCCATAAGGTACAAAAAAATATAAGAAACTTTTAACCAGAAATTGAACAAAATATTTACAAATGGCATCACCTATGCAGTAATTTTATAGGTTTAGATTATTTACTATCTACTCAACCAGTGAATTGACATTTCCTTTAAATAAGTTGTGAAGCTAAGGTCCCATTAACCTATGTACACATACACAGAAGAAACACAATGGGTATTCTCAGATTGTAATGGGTGCGTTTAGTAAATCCAAGTTATTCCTTCATTTTTTTAACGACGTGAAAATTTTGGGGATAATTTGCAAAGCCAGCAAAAGTGCAGGAATTGGTAATAAATTGTCTGTTAAATACTTAGCCAGATTTTCCTTTTCACTGATCTCTCTAATACCAAACTGGGGAGGAGGGAGGAATGTGGAGGGATCCTGTGTATAACAGATGGTTTGCCCTGCGACAACCTGTTTTGTGCTGCTAATGAAATTTTACCTCCTGTTGGCTCTGTAATTTAATGGAGCTGTTAAATTTGCTCAATGGACTGAGGCCAAGAGATTCTTCTTCTCACGGAGTCTTGAATACGGGTTGCCGAACCAAAATGCAAAATGGCCTCTCTCCATTTCCTTGCACAGATGATGCCTGAGACACAAAGTTCCTCCAGCAATTTGTTTTTTTGCTCAAGGTTCCAGCATCTGCAGTCCTTTGTGTCTTCTTCATATGGAGAGGTCAACACTTGTAATGTCATCCAGGCCACACGAGGAAGAAAACCATGGGCTTGCTGCAGGAAGAACTGTGTGGCAAAGTAAATGTAATTCCAGACAATGTGTTCGATGTTCTGCACAAAGAAAATTAAGCTCCCAAGAACACATTGAGAGAGTTACAATTGAAGCAAACAGTATTAATACTCATGCTACATGTACAATGGATAGAACAATATAAAATTACAATGACCCATGCAAAAGTAAGGCTGTCTTCACAGTAGAAGAAATGATGGCATCAGTAACTAGAGAAACAAGAGACCGCAGATGAGAAGAAGGGTCTCGACCTGAAACGCACCCATTCTCTCCAGAGATGCTGCCTGTCCTGCCGAGTGACTGCAGCATTTCGTGTCTACCTTCGACTGGAGATGAGATACAGGTACAACAAAAATACCTTGATACTGCTGCAAGCAACGTTGTAATTTGAACTACACGGTCATGCTGTGCATATGACAATAAACTCAACTTGACTTGAGATGCTGGAGTCCGAGGCAATAAACTATCTACTAGAGGAACGCACCATGTTAGGTAGCATCTGTAGAGGAAAACGGAAAGTCGGCATTTTGGGATGCGATGCTTCACCCAATTACGATACTGGATTACGATTCAGTCATCTGAAGACATACTGCAATTGATCGTGCACTCGATCAGTCTGAAGAAGGGTCTCGACCCGAAACGTCGCCCATTCCTTCTCTCCTGAGATGTTGCCTGACCTGCTGAGTTACTCCAGCAATTTGTGAATAAATACCTTCGATTTGTACCAGCATCTGCAGTTATTTTCTTACACTACATGCACTCGAACATCTTTGTCATCCTAAGAGAGGTGGAGACTGGACTGGAGTACAAAAATCTGTTGAAAGTACTGCTCACTGAATCCCCCCTAAATGGACCTGGTGCAGTTCAGGGGTGCTAAGGGCCTGCTTCTCTGTTGTCTGATTCTGTGACCAAGATCTGACTGACTGACTAAAAGACACAGCATGGCCACAGAACCTTCGGCCCCTGTTGTCCATGCTGACCTTTGCAGACCGAGGCAAGGGAAAGATTTGTAGTTAATTTAGATTTATTTTTATCTATTTCAGTTAATTTAAATGTTTTAAACCACTTATTAGTGCCTTGAGAATTTATTTTGAAACAACATGTTCAATTTTCATGTTTTTGAATGAAAGTGAGTGCCATATATATATATATGTGCAAACAATAAGGTTGTTTGATAACCTTGGGACCTCGTTCAGCTTGCAGATGAGATTTAACCAGTTGTCAAACCAATTCCCGAGGATTTATTCTCCCAGGAACACTTCAAGAAGTAGCCGCATGAAGTAACGTCAGGATATCAGAGATCCAGTTGACCCTTCTTCAGACAGATCCTCTTCAGTCTGAAGAAGGGTCTCGACCAAAAAAGAGTCACCCATTCCTTCTCTCCAGCAATGCTGCCTGTCCCGCTGAGTTACTCCAGCATTTTGTGAATAAATACCTTAATTGCACGTATTTATTGTTCTCAGGTAGCGCAGAAACATATAAAAATAAATCAAATGTGAACAAAGTGGTCCAAATAATAGATTTACAGATCTAGGTAATTTTCTTGCAATACAACTAAAATGGTATGTGTGACCTCTTCTTACAGTGGCAGGGCTAATGCTGGAATTCACTAAGTCGTGATTATGAATGAATCTGTCTCTTGCAGATAATGGTGCTATTACATGCTGCCTGTACTGGCCAAAGTGCAGACACGTTTCTGTCTAATTCCAGCCTCCAGAAACTCAAATGACTTAACGTGCTTTTTTGAGCACTGCAGGAATTAAATAGGGAGAATGTTTATTTGAGAGTTGAAGGTGATATCTTATTAGGCAGCTTTTGTTTCACAGTATGTCTGATTCCATCTGTAATTTTGACTCGCGATGCATTTTACACATGCATCACACAAAGCAACAGAGGAATTGGGATTGGCGTCAATTGTTATGGCCAATTTCTTGTGAAACTGCTCCACATATGTGCAATTAGGATACTGTGCGTGAAACCATGGCAGAAAGGAAGGCAGAAACCCTTTATTCAGGCTTTTGCTTGAATTCTTTTGAACGTACCCACCAAATGAGTTCATTTCTTGAATCTTTATGTGGTTTGACCATGGGTACGACTCTCCATTTACCAACTACATCCACACCTCAGTCACCTCAGACATAGGAGACATATTATGCGCTTGATATTCACCCTTTTGAAAGTGCTAACATCAACTGTGAGATTCAGTATAACATCTAGTGTGAAGTGCTTTGGGAAAGCGGTCCAGTTTTGTTTTTCGTTGATCAAGATTTACAGCAGGAAATCAGGAACCATGTTTGTAATATAACATAACCATAACCATAACAACACTTTATTGTCACTCGGCACAACACCGAGCGAAATTTCAGCAGTCACACAAAATACAGCAAAAAAGAAAAGAACACAGGACACCCGACCCCAACACAAACATCCATCACAGTGACTCCAAACACCCCCTCACTGTGATGGAGGCAACAAAACTTCCCCTCTCTTCCCCCCGCACCCACGGACAGGCAGTTGTTACCGTGGAGGAGAGATATGAAACCAAGGTGACATGAATGAGTGAATACTTTATTGTCACATGTGGCAAGTCACAATGAGCGGTCCGTTTGTCTTTGTGTTTTGTTGTTTTTTTGTGTCTTAATTGTCGATGTGATGTTGTGTTTTTGTGTTTGTGTGCTATGTGTGGGTGTGGGGGGGAACTGTCAAATTGTAAATATGTGTCCCTTCCGAAAGGAGACCCGACCTTTGTTTTCTGGGTGTTGTCTCCTTTCCTGCTGCGGCCTACCATCGGCCCAACTCCTGGAGCTGGCGGCCTCCAGGGATCCGGTTCGCAGAGCCCGCGGATCGGACTTACCATCGGCGGAGCCGGCCGTCTTCGGAGGCTGCGGGAGCGGCTGCGACTCGCCTTAGGCTTGGGCCGCGTGGATGCCGACATCGGGAGCTCCGGCAGCGGCAGCTTGTTCGCCCACCCCGGATCGCGGGGCTTGGGACGCGGACATTTCACCGTCCGGCGCGGCCTAAAATAGGCCGCGGGATTTTTCTCTGCTGGGCGGGGGCTTCAATGTCGGGAGCCACGACCGCCCCGACGTGCAGCAACAACGGCAGCGTGTTCGCCCGCCCCGGATCGCGGGGCTTGGGTCGGCCCGCTGCGGACCATCCGGCGCGGCCTGGAACCACAACAGCCTGACCGCGGGAGAAGACGGCAGGGGAAGGGAAAAGACATTGTGGCCTTCCATCACAGTGAGGAGAGGACTGGAGGAGACTCACTGTGATGGATGTTTCTTTTTTTGTGTGTTTTTGGGGTTGTGTAATTTGCCTATTTTAATGCTTTATTGTGTAATCTGCCTATTTTAGTGCTTTTATTGTTGGACTGTGGGTGACTGAATTTCGTCAAAAAAACTTTTTTGGATGACAAATAAAGTTATCTTGAATCTTGAATCTTGAAAATCTTTGCTTGCAAACACAAGGTATGCAATAGTCGCCACATAAAGGGCGCTCACAAAGGTACAAAGTATCCCACGCCAGGTCCCACCTTTGTTCTCCCTCCCTCCCCCTACTTCACGGCCATTCCCTCCATGCCGGGTCCCCCTTTGTTCTGGAAGTATGAGAGATCAAAAGAGATGAGGCTCAAGTAACATGGAGAAAAGACCATCATTCGCTTGGGGGAGTCCAGAACCAGGGGTCACAGCTTAAGGATAAGGGGGAAGTCTTTTAGGACCGAGATGAGAAAACATTTCTTCACACAGAGAGTGGTGAGTCTGTGGAATTCTCTGCCACAGAAGGTAGTTGAGGCCAGTTCATTGGCTATATTTAAGAGGGAGTTAGATGTGGCCCTTTTTGCTAAAGGGATCAGGGGGTATGGAGAGAAGGCAGGTACAGGCTACTGAGCTGGATGATCAGCCATGATCATATTGAATGGCGGTGCAGGCTCGAAGGGCCGAATGGCCTACTCCTGCACCTATTTTCTATGTTTCCATGTTTCAAAGCAAACAGAGATACAATGTGATCAGGAGGATAGTCAGACTGGTCGGGGAACTGGGAAGGGGAGGAATGGAGAGAGAGGCAAAGCAAGGGTTACTTGAAGTTAGAGAAGTCAATATTCATACCACTGGCGTGTGAGCGAAATATGAGGTGAATACAATAGAAAACTAACGTAAACAGTCAGAATACTGAGAATTATATAACGTTAGTCAATCCTTTGAATAATTTTATTCGGCATCTGAAGATGTTGTATCACTGTTTCAATTCTCAATGCAAAGTTAGTACCCAGATTGGTAAACGTTAACCATTCATCCAGAGCCAAGTCCCTCAGAGCACCATCTGCAGAGGAGCATCACAATCTCAGTAATTACTTGCTCCAATTTCAACGTCTGCTACAAACATTCTGGTTCTTCCAGAACTAGCTGCAATAGGTCTTGGGGACACACGAGACTGCCAATAGTCATAGAGTCATACAGCACAGAAACAAATACTTCAGCCCAACTCATCCATGTTGGCTAAGATGTCCCATCTAAGCTAGTTCTATTTGCCCATATTTAGCCCATTTCCCTCTAAACCTTCCCTATCCATGTACCCGTCCGAGTGTCTTTTAAATGTTGTTATTGTACACATCAACTACCCACTGGCAGCTGAGTCCATATACCCACCACCCTCTGAGTGAAAAAGTAGTCCCTCAGTTCCTATTAAATCTTCCCCTTCTCACCTTAAACCCATGTCCTCTGGTTCCTCATTCCCTTCTCCTGTGTAAAAGACTTCTGAGTAAAAGCATTCACCTATCAAATCCTCTCATGATTTTATACACAAGATCAAACCTTAGACTCCTCCGCTCCTCGAAATAATACCCGAGCATTCCCCTTTTCGCCCTATAGCTCCAGTCGAGTCCCGGCAACATCCTTGTAAATCTTCTCAGCACACTTTCCAGCATAGTGACATCTTGCTTATAGTAGGATGACAAAACTGAACACGATATTCTAAATACTTTCAAGGGTACCTGTACTCCTAGATCCATCTGCTCTGCAACAACGATTTAGCTTCCCACAGTATCCTCAGATATATCTGATCGGGTCTGAGAGATTTATCTAGTTTTATTTCCTTTAGGATGTTCAGCACCTCCTCAAGAGTAATAAGGACTGTCCTCAAGACATCTGCATTATCTGTCCCAGGTTTCCTTGTCTTTGTGTCTTTCTTCACAGTAAAAACAGAGGTGAAATACTCAGGAAAGACCTTGCTCATCTCCTGCAGTTCCTCACAGGATGACTGCTTTGGCTTCTGAGGTGCCCTCTACTCTCCAGTCACCCTGTTTCTCTTTGGGTTCTCCTTACCTATCAGAGCAGTACAGTATCTCGGGTAGAATCTTATCTACCAGAGCAATCTCTTGCCCCCTTTTTGTCCTCCTGCTTTCTTTTTTAAACATGCTCCTCAGTCCCATAAACCCTTCCAAGGATACACCTGATCCAAGCTGCCAATACCTGGCCTAAGCCTCCTTCTTTTTCCTGACCAGAGCCTCAATTTTTCTCATCATCCAGGCTTCCAACCTGCCTTGCCCTTCACTCTAACAGGAACATGCATGATTGAACTCTCACCATTACACTTTTAAAAGCAATGTTTACTCTGGAACATCAGAGGTTGAGGGGAGACTTGATAGAAGTATATAAAATTATGCGAGGCATAGATAGGGTAGACAGTCAGAACCTTTATCCCAGGGTGGAAACATCCAAAACTAGAGGACACAGCTATAAGGTAAAGGGTATTTATTCACAAAATGCTGGAGTAACTCAGCGGGACAGGCAGCATCTCAGGAGAGAAGGAATGGGTGACGTTTCGGGTCGAGACCCTTCTTCAGCAATTTGTGAAACTACTGAGATGCTGCCTGACCTGCTGAGTTACTCCAGCATTTTGTGAATAAATACCTTCGATTTGTACCAGCATCTGCAGTTATTTTCCTACACTATAAGGTAAAGGGGGTATGTTTAATGGAGATGAGGGGGGCAAGTTTTTTGCAGAGGGTTGTGGAGGTATGGAACGCATTGCCAGGGGTAATGGTGGAGGCAGATAAGATAGTGGCGTTTAAGAGGCCTTTGGATGGGCACATGGAAGTGCAGGGACTGGAGGGATATGAAAGGTGCAGTCAGATGTGATCAGTTCAGCTAGACATCTTGTTCGGCGCAAACATCGTGAGTTGAAGAGCCCGTTCCTGTGCTGCACTGTTCTATATTCTTTTTTCTATAGTCCATTTCTGGACATCCCTTTGCCACAAACAACCTACTCCAATCAACTTTTGCAAGTTCCTGTCTAATACCATCAACGTTGTCCTTGCACTTAATTCAGGACTCTAACTTGTGGATCAGGCCTGTCCTAAACCATAACTATTTCAAAGCTAAGAGCCCTGTGATCGCTCGTCCCAAAAGGCTCGCCCACAAACACTTCAGTCACTTGCCCTTACCAATTTCCTCAGAGTGGATCAAGAGTAGGTCAAGCTTCATCATCTCCCTCATAGGGCCCTCCACATATTGGCCAAAGAAACTTTCCTGAACACATTTGACAAAACCCACAATGTCTAAGTCCTTGGAGCTATGGCAGTCTCAATCTCTATTGGGAAAGTTAATGTCCTCAGCTATGACAAGCCTATTAGGCTTTCAGCTGCTTGCAGCTTCCTGGCATATTTTTTATTCTAATTCCCATTGGCTATTTGGGGGCCTATAGTACACCCGAACATTGTAATCTTGCACTTTTTAATTCTCAGCTCCACAGATATACCTTCATTGGATGAACTATCAGTAATGTCACCTTGGACTATTGCCTTTATCTCTGCATGCTTCATTGTCATGTTGTCCTAGTTAACAATGATCTATTCTACATTTTCCTTGAATTGCATCCCCTTTGATTTCTCTTTTTCACACCTTACTTAAGAAGACATCAAGCGCTGGAGTAATTAAATGGGTCAGGCAGCATCTTCGGAGAAAAAAGGACAGGTGATGTTTCGGGTCAGGACCCTTCTTCCGGCTGCTTATGGGAGGGGGCGAGAGAAAGCTGGAAGCGAGGAGGAGCAGGGCAAAGCCAGGCAGCTAATAGCCCAGCGCACAGGGGGAGGGTTATCTAATTGGCAGATGGTTGGGCAAATGCCAGAGATGAAAAGACAGAAGGTGTGTGACAAAAGGATTGATCATTTGCGAATTGTGAAGCCTGAGGAGGGGAGGTAAGTGGGGGAGAAGGGGGAGTGGGAATATGGAACAAGTTACAAGGAAGCTGGAGAGGAAGGTACAATCACAATGTTTAAAAGACATTTGGGCATTTGGTAGACACAAAATGCCAGAGTAACTTAGCGGGACAGGCAGCATCTCTGGAGAGAAGGAATGGGTGACATTTTGGGTTGAGATCCTTCTTCGGTCACGACCTGAAACATCAGCAATTCCTTCTCTCCAGAGATGCTGCCTGTCCTGCTGAGTTACTCCAGCATTTTGTGTCTAACTTCGGTTTAAGCCAACATCTGCGGTTCCTTCCTGGATATTTGGTACATGGTTAAGAAAGGTTTAGAGGGATATAGCCCAAAGGCAGGCAGATGGTATGAACTCAGTAAATGATAATAATATATTCCTTTATTCGTCCCACACCGGGGAAATTTACAATTTGGTCAGCTTTGATAGTTGGGCTGAAGGGTCTTTTTCTGAGTTATATAATTCTATGATTCTACAAATCTATGACAACATTGATTCTGGAGCAGTTTTTAAACAAGATCCTGAACAACCTTTACATTTTTACCCATTCCCTTGTCAGACTCTCTGACAAATGCATTATCTTTGACAAAGATAATTATCTTTGACCATTTTTGCTTGTACCTCCTATGTTTAAATATGAATTACACTCTCTCTCATCCAACATCCAGCAGATTGCAACCCACAACGTGGATCTTTCATCTCCACCAGATTAGGAATCCCATTGGTAAGCTGAGAAATAGTCTTTTTTACCATTCTTCGTGTTTACAATATAATATTCTCTCACTAGAACCTCCAGCATGACTTTGAGTATTCACTCCTCTCTCACTAGTATTTAGTCTCTACCTCATTATTTACCTCCGTATTCTCTTCCTGGCTGAGCAAGCCAATGCAGCATTTCCACAAGTTCACAAGTTATAGGAGTAGAATTAGGCCATTTGGCCCATCGAATCCACTCCGCCATTCAATCATGGACATCCATTTCCATATGTCTCTTCTTAAAATCAATGGCATACTGCTTTTTGGAGATCTTTGTATCAGTATTCTAAGTCAACACTCTAGGTATCAACATGTTAATATTGCTATATCCTGTATAATTACTCTCAAGTTTCAAGAACATTATAGTCTCATCCTCAGACCAATCTGAAGAGGATCTATCCTTATTATCAATGTGTTATCCCAATCCAATCTACCACAGTTTTACCACAGTGGGCACAATTAAAAGACCCTGCCCCTTCCTGTTCTACAGTAGACACACCTCACCTGACCAAAACCCTATATTTGTCAATATTACCTGCAATTACATGACATTTACTGATCGTATTACATCTTGAATATTGGATGATTAATAACATAACAGAATCATTCCTTCAAATTGTTCTAAAAGTATTAGAAACTTGAAACCCTTCATTGGATAGATCTTAGAGCAATACAGCTCAGAAACAGGCCCTTCCATCCACAATGTCAATGCCAACCAAGGGTCTCGACCCGAAACGTCACCCATTCCTTCTCTCCCGAGATGCTGCCTGACCTGCTGAGTTATTCCAGCATTTTGTGAATAAACCAACCCTCAAGTAGTTATCTATACTAATCCCATTTACCAGTATGGTTCATAGTCTAATATGTGTTGGTGCTTCAAATGTTCACCCGGATGCTTCTTACATTTTGTGACAGTACTTGCCTCCATTTCCTCAGGCAGTGGGTTCCAGGCTTCAACCACCCTCTGGGTGAAACATTTCTTCCTCCAGAGGTTCCTTCTAAACTTTTTACTCCCCATCTTAAATCTCTCTCTTCTGGTCTTCGACACCTCTGCCATGGGGAAAGGTTTCTTACTTTCTACCTTATTTATGCCTCCCATAATTTTGTATACCTCTATCAGGACTCTCCTCAGCCTCCTCTGATTCAAGGAAACACAGCCTATGCAGCCTCTCTTCATGACTAAAACATTAAATCCCAGGCAACATCCTGGTGAATCCCCTCTGAATACTCTCCCGTGTAATCACTTCCTTTCCTGACCAGAACTGCAGACAATATTCTAGCTGTGGCGGACACAATGATTGATAAAGTTTTGTGAACTACATCCTGTTCTTACATTCTATGTTCTGGCTGATAAAGGCAAGCATCCCATATGTCTTCCTCATCACCTTCCACCTTCAGGGATCTTTGGACTGGTACACCAAGATGCCTTTGCTTCTCAATATTCTCTAGCGCCCAATGTGCATTTCCCTCCCTTATTTGACGAACCAAAATCCATCATTTCAGGGTGAATGTAGGCTTCCATTTCTCTGCCCAGTATATCTGTTAAACAATATAATTCTGTATCGTAAGACTACGTATTATCAGCCACACCATCACACATGCTTCATTGGATAACCAATTAAAGGAGCACATAGCCTTAACATTAGCTGTAACCTTAAACGTCAACTTCTGTCACAGCTTTGCAAATTCAACCACTCCTAACATTACCGATTTGTCTGAAGGTCCCAACCCAAAACATTGCCCACCAATCCACCCACATCTGCTCTCTGACCCACTTAGTTACTCCAGCACTATTTGTTTTGCTGGAGTAACTCAGTGAGTCATTATAAATCATTGTGTAGGCCACAGCTAGAATATCATCTGCAGTTCTGGTCACCACACTTTGAAAAGGAAGTGATTGCACTAAAGTGTGTTCAGAAGAGATTGTGTTTTGCTCAAGATACCAGCATTTGCAGTTCCTTGTATCTCTGTTGGAATTAACCACCGTGGGTCCAACTGCCCTGAGTCTAAGACCACAACTCTACTCCATTCATTCATAATTTGAAACAATGTTCTTAAAATCCTCGTCTAACACTTTTAAGATGTTTACCAATGGAAAATGAAGAGTCTGCTTGGACTGGCACTGCAGAAAAGCTAAAACATCAAACTCAACGCTAACATAAGTCTTCTCTCCAGCAAGGCTACTCTGTTCATCCAATCCTCAAAACATTCTTTATCTTCTAAACTAGCCTCACGTTTGGTGAAGGTAGCAAGCAGCAAGGCCCTGCAAGCAAACAACCTTTCAACCATGACATTTTAATCCTTTTATCAAATGAATGGCCATCTTAGCTGGGATTAAGAAAGTATTTCCACAGTTTGGGTGACGTTTAGTGTAAGAAAATAACTGCAGATGCTGGTACAAATCGAAGGTATTTATTTCACAAAATGCTGGAGTAACTTAGCAGGTCAGGCAGCATCTCAGGAGCAAAGGAACGGATGACGTTTCGGGTCGAGACCCTTCTTCAGTCTGAAGAAGGGTCGCGACCCGAAACGTCACCCATTCCTTCAAAGGCAAATCATAGCAAAGATGTATTCACTGGTTCCTGGACTAATGTGTTTATGTGAAGGAAGAGATTGAGTAGGCCTTTAGAGTTAAGACGAATGAAAGGTGAGCTCATTGAAATCAAATTCTTACAGGGTTCAAAGGGATGTTTTCCATGGCTAACAAAATTGGAACAGTATTAGAAAGTGGAAGACCATTTTGGACTGAGATGCAAAGAAATGTCTTCATCAGAGGCTGGTGAATGTACAGAATTCTCTACAACAGGGGCTGTGGGGGATAGTACAAAAAATAGAAAATGGTAGATTAGTCACAGGGTTGATGAATGGTGGAGTTTATTAAAATACCCTGATAAACACCTTCATTCCTAATCCCTATGAAATTATTTCACTCCGATAAAAACAATTAGCCCCAACCTCTTACAATAATTTGGTAAGTGAACAAAGAAATTTGACTGATTTATTTCAGAACATCCCCCTGCAATCCAATGCACTCTCTTCATTAAACTACCTGAGAGATTATCTTCCTTCCCCCATCCCAGTCATTCTCATTGCTAGATATGAATGTGATTCCTCAAAGCTGGAGTGTACAGAGACAAAGAATCAGAATCAAAGGCGACATATTTGATGTTCAAAGGTTTTTCTGAAAAGTCTTTATATCTTGAGGTTTGCATTGAATTGTGCAAAAAAAAAACCATTGCGAATCACTATCCAGTCCTTTTACAAAGGTGGGATTCATTAGAAATAATGAAGGATAAACATTTACACCACCATTAGAGCTAATGGGCAACGTATAGAATTTACAATGTGCCAAACAAGAAAGAGTTCAGAGAAGAAAAATAATGATGGAAAAGAGGTTAAGAAGGAATTGGAAGATGAAAGGTATATTACAATATTTTAAAACTCTGAATAATGAAGGTGGCAAGGGATAATGGGTTGCTGATCTTGCAGGGATGGCCTTCAGTGAGCAAAATGCCATTGATCACAAGAGCTGAGGTTCTGCAGTTTTTAACGTACTTTTTAATTTCCAGAAATATATTTTAAATTTGTTCACTATGAAAAAAAGTTTTGCATCTGCAGAATCCATAGTCTTCTTCCAGATTAGAATCGTCAGATAAAGTTTCTGTCAAAGTTTGAATTCTGGATGAAAGAGAATTAAGAGTTACATCTTGTTGTGTAATTTTAGCAGTCAAGTGTTTAACTTGTCAGTATTAGTTTCCACTGAACAACGTCATTGATGATATAAGCTGCTAAAAGAAGTTTTCTACCAAGTCACAGTTTGGAGGTATGTGCAGGAAGGAACTGCAAATGGTGGTTTAAACCAAAGATAGACACAAAAAGCTAGAGTAACTTAACGGGTCAGACAGCATCTCTGGAGAAAAGGAATGGGTGATGTTTCAGGTCGAGACCCTTCTTTAGACTGAGAGTCAGGTGAAAGGGAAATAAGATGGTGTTTATAGAGAGATATAGAACAAATGAATGAAAGATATGCAAAAAAGTAACGATGATAAAGGACACAGGCCATTGTTACCTGTGGGCTAGGTTCAAACGAGTTACAGACAATGAAACTCACCAGGACAACAGTGGTGTTAGTGGCAGGAGTTAGTTTCTAAATTAAAAACCAGGACCTGGAAGGTTAAATATCTCTGGATTATATCCTTGCATCACAAGCAAATTAGCATCATTATGACAACAGAATGATAAGGATTAGGAATTACAGATAACAACATATTTAGACTAGATTGAGAGAAAAAGTCGAGGTTGAGTAGTGGTGGATGTTAAGGAAAATAATAAGGGGCACGCATATATAGAATATAGAATACAAACATAGAATAACGTTAGAAAGGATAAAAGATAATAAAGATTCTATTATAATGAGGCATAGCCTACAGATCACTGGAGTAAGAAACATGCAGACAAGTTCATGAAATTATTAAAAATTATAATGTAATAATCATGGAAGATTTCAACTACCCTGATATTAACTGAACTGAAGAGATACCCGACGGGGAGAAGGCAATGGATTTCTGCAATGTACAAAGGGTTCCTTGAAAACCAGTATGTTCAAAGCTCAACAAAGGATGGTTCGCAATTAGATTTAAGGGCTTGTCCCAGTTACTCGATTTTTAAGGCGACTGTCAAAGTCGTAGCAGATCACCAAAATTTTCTATTACCTTACGACAATGACCACGACAATGCCGAGTCAGGTCGATACAAGTTATGAAACTAGCACCTGGCTAAGAGTGTGAAACTAGCACCTGGCTAAGAGATTACACCGTCTTCGGAAACATCGCAAAATTCCCACGCTCACCTGACCGTCAAACTGTCGCCTCCAATCTACCGGTCAAATGGCCTGATGGTAAATAAATTGGTTAAACAAAGCTATCTTCTGGCATCTTCAAATGCCTTTTCTTAATTTAATATTACGTGCTTCTAAATGCACCTGCGACAACCAAAGAAACCTGGGGACAGCATGCGACAGCGCCCGCAATAAGCTACGATACCTGGCGACATGCCAGCTGTCGCCGAGAACTTTCTATCTGGAATTTTTTTCCGCCACGCGCCGAGATCCGCTACGATTCATTGAAGACGCCTCACGATCATGCCCGCGACACCCCGGCGAACTTTCGGCGACAGCCTAGTCGCCGGCGGTCGCCTTAAAATCGCTTAAGTGGAACAGGCCCTTTATGCATCACATGTGAATCTTGCCAGAAAAAAAAGTAAAGGTAGGAGGACATCTGGAAAATATGAACTCTAACAGGGAATTACATAAATATGATGAAAATGGGTTAAAAGACTGGATACAATCTGATTTTAAGCAGCTGAGAATGGAACTTGGGAAGATAGAATGGGGACCAATATTAACAGACAACAACATGGACAACAATGGGAAACATTTAAAATGGTGTTCATCAGACACAGAAAAACGAATTCCACTAGAAGGAAAGAACAAACTAAATAATGAGACCATGGATAAATAAAGATCTCAGGGAAACATTGAACTTAAAGAAAATGGTAAACATCAACAACATATGCAAGAGAGAAGCATACAATAGAATATGAAAAGTTTAGAAAAGCAGTTTACAAAGCTTGCAAGACAAGGCGGAACTTTGAAATTAAATTCCCCAAAAGAATGTAGAACACTGACAAAAATAATTTGCAGTCTTGTAAGTAAAAAAAATAGAAGATTTGTAAAGGAATGTGTGCATTAAAAAATAGTGAGGACAATACAATGGGTAGGCGGCAGGAATATGAAATCACTGTTTCACTTTGGTTCTTACCCGGGAGATAGGATAGTTGGGCATTATATCAGATAAGTGAAGAAATTAATATATTTAAAATAGAAAGACAAGATTTTTAAAATATGCTTATCCACCTGACTGAGTGAGGTTAAAGTTCCTGATCCTGATGGACTGCATCTACATTTTTTTTAAAGATCTGGATAACAGAGGTATTATTGCACATATTTAGTATTTAAATTATGAATGGGTTTGACAGAGTGAAAATAAAGTGGGTAATTGAGGACATGAAGAATTTGTTTAAAAAGTGGTGAACATTTGGAACTTGCTGCCACAGCAGTTGTTTGAAGTGGATAGAAGAGGCAGGACAAACATACAAGAGATGGAATAGAGAGATATAAATGAAGGAAGACAGGAGGAAGTGCGAGTGGGACAGTAAATGCTGATATGGATTGGCTGGGCTGAATGGTATATTTCCATGCTGAATGCATTATGTAATACCATGAAGGATATAGGTTCGAGTTTGAAATATAACTTACATTTCAGACCAGCAGTGAGAAAAAAATTACCCTGTTGTAAGAACTGCATTTGAAAACAGAATTCCCATCTACTTTTTGGGCACATTACCTTAAAACAGTCCTGCACAACCTCTAGATTGTGCTTTATAAGAGGCTGGCAAATCTACATGTCCCTTCATGAGGCATCTGTATCTCTCCACTGGACATGGGCGGCACGGTGGCGCAGCGGTAGAGTTGCTGCTTTACAGCGAATGCAGCGCCGGAGACTCAGGTTCGATCCTGACTGCGGGTGCTGCATTGTAAGGAGTTTGTACGTTCTCCCCGTGACCTGCGTGGGTTTTCTCCGAGATCTTCGGTTTCCTCCCACACTCCAAAGACGTACAGGTTTGTAGGTTAATTGGCTGGGTAAATGTAAAAATTGTCCCTAGTGGGTGTAGGATAGTGTTAATGTGCGGGGATCACTGGGCGGCACGGACTTGGTGGGCCGAAAAGGCCTGTTTCCGGCTGTATATATATGATATGATATGATATGGCTGAGCTCTTGATTGGAGGAGTCCAAATGGTGCGGCAGCAGATTTTAACATCCAACTCGGATAAAATTAACTCAACTCATTTCAATTCAAATGGGGCATTTATTGACATGGAAGTTTGGCAAATCATTATGCAGATAACATTTGTTTTACAGCTAATTTTACTGGAAGACAAACTTGCATGGATGGAGTGAAATGCATTTGTTTTAAACTGTATTATTGCAGAGAGATTGAGCATCTGTCTATTCCTTAGTGTTGAACTGAAAATGCTAGGTAGGTTTAGCCTTGCCTGATGTGAAGTTTTAACTGTATAATTTGAAAAATACAGAGGAAAGGATATGTAACAATACTTTCTGCAATGAGATCAGAGACTCTTTGCCGTATCAGTGCAGACGTTTTTCAGTTTATTATAGATGGTTTGATGTCACAGTTTAAATAGCAATAAAATAACAAATAAAAACAAAACAGAAGGTCATTTGGCTCATTGTATCTGTGCTGACCCTTTGGTACAGATATCCAATTAGTTCACTTTCCCTGCTCTTTCCCCAGAGGTTTGCAATTGATTTGCTTCAATCATTTATCTGGTTCTCATTTGGATGTCACCAATGAATCTCCCTCCACTGTGCTGTCAGGCATAGTATTCCCCAACTACTCCTCGTGCAAAGCAAAGTTCTTTATGTCATCTCCAGCTAAATTGCAATTGCCTTAAATCTGTTAACATGCACCGAGGATCAAACATTCAGCTGTAGGAAGATCTAAATTGCACTATTTAAAGTGCTCGTCATTTCCTTGCAGGTTGGTTGATGATTGGCTTCTGTTAAGTCTTGGCTGCTGTCAACTAGTGCCTGGTGCCTCTCGAGTTCTTTAGAACCGTTACATTATCCAGGGAGTGGCGTGTCAGGAGCTGACAGGGTTTGTCTGCAAAAATCCTAAATCTAAACCAACATCTGCAGTGCATAACTAGCTTGGTGGCTGTGAACACCAGGTTGACTGACGACATGTCTTCATTTTCACCCCCTTCTCACTTTCCTACTGTTTTCAGGCAGATTCTTTGGGTGAGAATTCTAGGATCAGCGGCCACTGTTCTATTAGCTTTAAGATAGTTGTGGATAGAGACAGCGTGGGGCCACCAGTTAAAATTATGAAGGGGCAAGGGCAACTTTGATAGTATTAGATAGGTACTTCCAAAAGTTGATTGGAGTAGGTTGTTTGCTGGGAAAGGAACGTCCAGAAAGTGGGATGCATTTAAAAGTGTGATGACAAGGGTTCAGGGTAAGCATGTTCCTGTTTGAGTGAAGGGCAGGTGGGAGTAAGGAAGCTTGGATGATGAAAGAAACTGAAGCTCTGGCCGGTTAAAAGGAGGAATGGGGCAGGTTAAGGCAGCTGGGATCAAGTGTATAAGAGTCCACTACTGGAACAATGCAAACAGTAGATGAGTTGGAGGAGGTGCAAGTGTATCCCTGGAGTAGTGTCAGGAACTGAGGAATATACATAAGAAGGAAATCAGGAGGGCAAAAAAAAAGGGGACAGGAGATAGCTCTGGCAGATAACTTAAGGGAAATCCAAAGAGATGTTATAAATACATTAAGGGAAAGAGGGTGACTAGAGAGAGAATAGGACCCCACAGAGACCAAAGTGGTCATCTCTGTGTGGAGCCGCAGGAGATGGACAAGGACTTGATTGAGTGTTTCTCCTCTGTTTTTGCCATGGAGAAAGACGTAATGACTGGGGAACTTGCAACCATTAAGTGTCTTGAGAACAGTCCGTATTACGGTTGAGGAGACGCTGAACATCCTAAGGCATATTAAGGTAGATAATTGTCCATTTAAGAAGGGCTGCAAGGAAAAGCCTAGGAACTGTAGACCAATGAGCCTAACATATGTAATTGGCAAGTTATTGGAGAGTATTCTGAGGGATAAGATATGTACTGGACAGTGGGGGCTGAGTAGGTATCAATCAATCAATCAATCAATCAATCAATCAATCAATCAATCAATCAATCAATCAATCAATCAATCAATCAATCAATCAATCAATCAATCAATCAATCAATCAATCAATCAATCAACACTATTAGATTTTTAGATTTTAGATTTAGAAATACAGCACAGAAACAGGCCCTTCGGCCCATCGGGTCCATGCCGCCCAGCGATCCCCGCACATTAACACTATCCTACACCCACTAGGGATAATTTTTACATTTGCCCAGCCAATTAACCTACAAACCTGTACGTCTTTGGAATGTGGGAGGAAACCGAAGATCTCGGAGAAAACCCACGCAGGTCACGGGGAGAACGTACAAACTCCGTACAGTACAGCACCCGTAATCTTTATTACAGACTCAAAGTCCAGATAGGGATAGCATGGCTTTGAACATGGGAGATTTTGTCTCACAAATCTGATTGAGGTTTTTGAATATCAAAAAGGTTGATGAGGGCAAAGCCGTGGACATTGTCTATATGGACTTCAGCAAGGAATTTCATAACATTTCACATGGTAGGCTGCTCTGCAAGGTTAAATAACATGGGATCCAGAGAGAACTAGCCAAATGGGCAGAGAATTAGCTTCATGGAAGGGAGCAGAGGGTGATGATGGAAGGCTGTTTTTTTGGACTGGAGGCCTGTGATTAATGGTATATGTCATAGATCGAACTGGACTCATTGCTGTTTGTAGTTTATCTCAACGACTTGGATGAGAATGTACAAGGAATGATTAATAAGTTTGCAGATGACACTAAAGTGGGTGGAATCATAAATGTCAAGATCCTTTTTGATAACAATATTTGCTAAGTTAGGCTAGTGGGCTGAGGAATGGTTAATGGAGTTTAATGCAGATGAATGTAAAGCCCCTGTCCCAGTTCGGCGATTTTTTAGGCGACTACAGGCGACTTAGCTGTCGCCACACGATCGCCGGGGTGTCGCCTGTATGGTCGTGAGTCGTCTCACAAGAGTCGTAGCATTTTTTTCTGGTCGCTGCTGGATTTTGAAATGTTTAAAAAAATGTTGACGACTGTTGGTTTGACGCCAATGGTCATAGCTTGACGTCTCCTGACGTTGATGCTGCCGTAGGTTGTCGCCGGGTTGTCGCCAGGTGACGTAGGTTGTCGCCGGTGCTGTCTTCGGTGAGTTCCATTGGCGACTACCTACGTCAACCTACGTCAACCGGCGACAGGTACCGACGTCAAAACCAGATGCCAAAATGACGTGAATTGTCTTCAGTTGTCCTCAGTTGTCGCCGACAGGGTCGAAGCTTGTTGCGGGTAGACGTAGGTTGACTTCAGTTGTCATAGGTTGTCGTAGGTTGTCGTAGGCACGGTCGTAGGTGGACGTCCTAAGTCGCGACGATTGGGTTGTCGGTAGCTTGCCGTAGCTTGACGTCGACTAGGTGGTAGGTTGTTGTGGCTTGTCGTAGACATTGTTGTGGGGGGGTCCAGTCGCTGGTTTTTCGGCGGCCTGCTACGACTATGACAGTCGCCTAAAAAATCGCCTAAGTGGGACAGGCCCTTTAGATGTTGCATTTTGGTAGGTCAAACTGGGCCAGGATCTACACGTTGAATGGCAGGGTTCTGGAGAGTGTTATAGAGCAGGGGGATCTTGGAGTGCAGTGATATAGTTCCTTGAAAATGGCATCACAGATGGCTAAGGTGGTGAAGAAGGCTTTCGACATATGAGGCTTGTTCCGTCAGAATGTTGTTAAGCTGGAAAGAGTGCAGGGAAGATTTACAAGAATATAACCAGTTCATGAGGGCCTGAGCTATCGGGAGAGGTTGGGCAGGCCTGAAGTGCAGGAGAATGTGGGATGATCTCATGGAGGTGTTTAAGATCATGAAGGAAATAGAAAGGGAGTCTTTTACCCAGAGTAGGGGAATCAAGAACAAGAGAACATAGGCTTCTGGTGAGAGGGGAAAAATTTACAAGGAACCTGAGAGGCAACTTTTTTTTCACATAAATTGGGTGGTGGGTGGATGGAACGAGCTGCCAGAGGGCATAGTTGAGGCAGTTAACTTGAGGCATAGTTGAGGCTATAACAATATATAAAATACATTTGGACAGGTGTATGGATAGGAATGGCTTAGACGATTATGGGACAAACGTGGGCATGTGGGACTAGTGTAGATGGGCATCCTGGTCAGCATGGGAAAGGTGGGTTGAAGGGCCTCTTTCCTGTTTTTTGAAATTGCTTGTTCACATGAAGCTCAATGAGTGAACTGTACATACGATAATGATAAATACAATAATAAATACAACGACAAATGCCAAAAAAGCAGACTGGTGCATAATTATGGTACAATCTGAAGTAGTATAAAAAGTACTGAATACTCTCTTTGAGGTGCAAGTTGAATCAATCAGTGCAGGCTGGTTGACAAATCAAAAATTTGACCCTACCATTGGGGCAAAACAGCACGTGATACAGTCAATACTGGTGGGATGCTGAAATCATGACAATTAATTGGAAATACAAATTTTCTTCAGTGCCATTGTTCAGTTCAATGAATGTGGGTTAATGATCCATTAGAGAACTGGCCACAAAACTAATACTGGACGTGCAGCAATGGAGAATGCCAAGCGTTCATTATTTAAAAAGAGCGTGATCTTACATGTGAAAATCAAAAGAAAACCATGCTCCAAAAAGATGGAAAGACAAAGACAGTGATATTTTGTTTTGGAAATATTATTTAAAGGCTAAAAAATTCCTGTGTGCAAACAATTCCTGTAACGCCAAGCATTTTCATTGTAGCAGCTACATTAAATTCTATAATAACTTGATACATCTATAGCCGTAGATAATCCACACGGACACCATGATTAACTGTTTTAAATGGATTATTTTATCTGTGAATTATATTTGTATTGGGATTCAGTCAGAGTTTCATTTAGGCTCTCTCTCAGTTGTGACGTATGCTTGAAGATAAGTCTGTCTCATGAGTAAGCTCTGAAAGGTTATTTATGTTTAATGTGTTGTACTTGAACTTGCTACAAAGGCTAACCCAGTTAATCTAGATGTTGTTAGAAAGGATGTTCATTTCTTTATGTTCCAGGCATCGATTGGTTTGCAATGTATTTAAATACAATCTAATTGGTTTTGCTTAATGGAAAAGCTGACAAATTAGATAATGTTCCTTCCACTGTAGTGGCCCAATAAACAAACTTTAACTCAATTATATCTTCATAAGTGAACTGTGTCTGTTCTCCCTGGTCTTTCTTATCAAATATAGATTATTTAACAAGCTTAATTTGCAATAAAAAATGTTGACCAAGATCTGTAGCACAGCTCATGTCAACAAGGCCCAGGAGTACTTTGGAAATTAATTTTGTGCCTTTGTTACCTTTGTCCGTTTCACAGTATTCGAAGGACATCTTAAGATACTCCCAGATTTTCAACATTTGATATTGAATCTATTGTTTCTCAATTGGCTCTCTGTTTGAGCTCACCTTAGCTGGTTTGGTTGTTACTGCAATCCTTTTGGCACCACTTTCATCACAAAATCACTCATCTTTTTCAATTGAATTTTCTGGTATTGTTACCACATATCTTAACGTTAATATTTGATTCTCAAAGAAAGGGGGCTGTGTTGCTGCCAATTTGGGATGACACGGTGGCGCAGCGGTACAGCTGTTATCTTACAGCGCAAGAGACCCGGGTTCGATCCTGACTATGGTGCTGTCTATACAGAGTTTGGATGTTCTCCCAGTGACCACGTGGGTTTTCACCGGGTGCTCCGGTTTCCTCCCACACTCCAAGGGCATAAAGTTTTGTAGGTTAATTAGTTTGGTTATAAATGTAAAATGGTCCCTAGTGTGTGTAGGATAATGCTAGTATACGGGGATTGCTGGTCAGCGCAGACATAGTGGGCTAAAGGGCCTGTTTCCATGCTGTATCTCTAAACTAAACTAAATTAATTACGATATTGGCTCGCACGGTTTCAGTGGTCAGTGACGAATCAGAGATAATTGAGGGTGCCTCTCCAATACCCATCTAACAACCTATTCCCACATCATCTCACAGTCCACTTTTACTTGCCTGCCCCTCACCATGAGTGCATCCTTCTGCAATTTACATTTTACATACATGGGTAATGCCACTAGGCTAGCTGTATAATCTTTGGAGTCAGAGGAAGACCTCACTGTATTACTACATCTGTCACCCGTGTCTCTCGGACTAGATCCTTGGCATTTCACACACTGTAAGGTGTACTTTAGAGGAGAATTCTGACCATGGCGAGGTACCGGGCACAAGGTGGCTGACCTCAACCTGTGAAGACTTTGAGTTGGAGTCCAATGCATGAAAGTTGATGGGAATACAAATGACAAATTATTAGGTGTGGTACGGTCTGCCTCGAAGCCAAAGGTGTCAAGGAATATGTTAAATTACATTGTACAAATCAACATGTGGGCTAATTCTTTACATTTCACCGTAAGCTTGGTTGGCACACTATGTCGCACATTCCATGGGTGGCATGGTGGTGCAGCTGAAGTGTTGCTGTCTTACAACGCCAGAGACCCAGGCGCTATATGTACAGTGTCTGCAAGTTCTCCCCATGACTGCGTGGGTTTTCCCCAGGTGCTCCGATTTCCTTCCACACTCCAAAGACATACAGGTTTGTATGTTAATTGGCTTTGGTAAATGATTGTTAATTGTCCCTAGTGTGTGTAGGATAGTGATAGTGTATGGGGATCTCTGGTCAGCACGGTCTCAGTGGACCTAACTGCCTGTTTCCATGCTGTATCTCTAAACTCTAAGCTAAAACTCCACTTATAGGAAGGATGTCGACAAAATGGAGAGGGTACAGAGGAGATTTACTAGAATGTTGCCTGGGTTTCAGCACTTAGGCTACAGAGAGAGGTTGAACAGGTTGGGTCTTTATTCTTTGGAGCGTAGAAGGTTGAGGGGGGACTTGATAGAGGTTTTTAAAATTATGAGAGGGACGGACAGAGTTGACGTGGGTAGGCTTTTCCCTTTGAGAGTGGGGAAGATTCCAACAAGGGGACATAGCTTCAGAATTGAGGGACAAAGGTTTAGGGGTAACATGAGGGGGAACTTCTTTACTCAGAGGGTTGTGGCTGTATGGAATGGGCTTCCGGTGGAAGTGGTGGAGGCTGGCTCGATATTATTATTTAAGAGTAAATTGGATAGGTATATGGATAGGAGGGGATTGGAGGGTTATGGTCTGAGTGCAGGTAGATGAGACTAGGTCAGGGAGAATGGTCGGCGTGGACTGGTAGGGCCGGACAGGCCTGTTTCCATGCTGTAGTTGTTATATGTTATGTTATATGTTTCTAAACAATTAGAAATGTCTTCATTTATTATTTTTATCACATATATTTGGCTCCCTGATACATCTAGATTGTTTTAAACCTCATTGTCCCATCATTCTCACTGTAAACCCAGCATTTAAGTTACTTATCCAGATACTGATGAGCAAAGTGCTGCTTCCTGATCATGAATTGAGCATATAGTTGGGGAACAACCATTTGAAGTATGATTCAAATTATAGCAATCTGTCAATCATATATGAATGGCTAAAACAGATTTCATCAGAATAAAATAAACTTAAATATATCAAAGTGTATTGAGAAAGCAATAATTACATAATTGTCTTGTATGGCTCATCTTGGTCATTGAATTAATTGACTCATTATTTATTATAGCGGCAACTTAGTCCTTCCCAATAAAGTCCTTAAGCTTACCGTGATGAAGGAGTGGAGCGATATTTCTTGGCACAAAACAACAACAGAGAGATATTCACAACGGTTCAGTTTAGTTGGTCGTTTATTGAAGTAGTAATACAAACAGATTGGTATAACTCCCGTCGTCTAACTTTTGATAAGAAATTAGTATCAACATCGTCGCTCCTTCGTATCCAGTTATTGACTTGCTAAAACCTTATGTCTTAGCAGGCTCCTCTTGTGTCTAAAGCATTATGTCAATGCTGGCTGAATTATACTACTATTCTGGCTCCTCCCCTGGCTCCTCCCACTCCATATACGTAAGCCAAGTATTCATCTCAGGCCAACCCCCAAGTGTCCAAAAATAATACAACAGGATACAAATATAATATAATATGCTAAAATAGCTAATGAACACAAATGGCTCCCACATTTATATTCCAGACGACTTTTTACTTAATTCCCAATATGTAGTGCAATTTATAGTGAAGCTAGATTCATTGAATAATGCTGTTATCCTGCCTGCCAAACTATTTTTATAATGAAATGTGAAACAGCTTTAATTTTATGCATTTTCAATGAACTTTCATTCTAATCTCTCAATGCAGAGCTATGAAAAAGCATGAAATTATTTTCTTCTTGAGGGGGAAAAAAAATCAGAATGTAGGAAAGCAATTGGTCTCAGCATGATAACATGGACAAGCACAAATGGAAAAAAAAAAGATCAATCAGCCTTCAGCAAAGTAAAGAAAGATAGACACAAAAAGTATATATTCTGCTCTGGAATCCTCTGAAAGAAACAAAACCATTGAATATCTAAGCGCCCTTCCATCTCGATTATTCAACCACGATTACCTGAACTTCACAAACCAAATTACCAATATTACTTTTATGTTATACTGAATCCGCTCAATCCACCACATGAAATCCCCACTCTCAATGAGACTCTTTGGATAATCCTTCTTTGAAGGCCCTTCCTGTGCCACTTCTTCAGAATTGGTGGAAAGCAGATTCAGTTCCACAACTAATCTGAAGAAGGCCACCACAAATCTACACCAAGATTTTTGTGAAAGGGTTTATTCCAATTAACCATCACATTTAAGTGGTAAATCGCGGATGGACCATATATCCTGAGATTCTGCTGAGCTGCCAAAATGGAGCACCCACCTTCCCCCTCCCATACAATAATTCTGGCACTAACCTCTTGTCTAACACAAGTCATTTGTGCTGAACCTGTGTCATATTCTGAAATTCTTACATACTGTGTAAAAGGGCAGCTTATGCAGAGCACACTGTATTTTAAAGGTGTGGAGCATATTCCAATCACAGTCATTTGTAATTGTGATTTGTAAAGTCACTTGTGCCCAAATTATTCTTGATATATATCCTAATAAAGTGTAGAAATTTCAATGAACCTAAACATGCACAGATCATTTTCCAATTTTCTGGATGAATACTTGATCAGCATGTAAGAACTGTCATGTTTCTTAATTTTATGACCATTTTGATGTCTCTATTTAACTTTAGATCCATTTGTTATTTTTAATGTACCTACAAAATTAGTTGAATTCCTTTTTTGAATCCCATCAAATCTCCTTCGTGATTATCATTTACCCAGACAACTTCAAGACACCGAACAATTTATAATGTTGTAAAGAACCTTCTGCTGCAGATAGATCCTTATCCATCATCGTTTACACCCCAATTCAAATTGTGCTATTGAATTTATCCTTAAAAAGAGAGAAAGCAACAGTTTTCCCAAAAAGGTCAAATGAAAACTCAACACTAAAAAGCAGTCAGTCTGATTATAATTTATTTGGTGAAGAAAGCTTTATATGACAGGGCCTGGTATATTTGTGGGGCCTGGTAATGTCTGCATTCTAATCCAGTCGGCCCAATATAGAAGGACTTTTGGCAGAGTTGACGACAGAGCAGCATTAATTTCTTGTTCCCTCAAGGGAACTAAAATTAAACATGTTTGCCGGTAATTAACTTTTAATTAAAAATCACTAACATTCGTGTGCTCTTAATCCCTCGTTCCAGCTGCAGTTGCTCCTTCTGATTTGCATCATTAGAAAAACAATAAATATTTTGTGACGCAAAATATCACCACACACGCAAAACTAAATATTCGCTTCACAAAGAGCAAATAATTTCAATAGTTTAGTGGGTTATATCAGTTGACTGCAGTACTGTATTGGAAAATTTAATCAGACTTGGTTGTTGAAATCATAAATGATTTATTCTGCCCAAACCTTATAAATTATAGATAGCACAACTTACAATGTAATTGTTTACCCTGGGGCAAGGTAGCATAACATATGACCCAAGAGAAAAATGTCCCGCAAACTGCTTTGATAAAGGATCGTGATGTATTTATTATACATGATAAATATATTTTTGCAGAACATAAGGAACAGGCAGGATTTGTGTGCAATTCTCTATCCATTGCTAATGGGGTTTCAGAGTTCGAAATCAGAAAGATCGAAATCACCAAACTCACACCAAGGGTTCAATTTGCCTATTGGTAACTCTCTGTTCGTGGTTCACCATGTTGCAGGCCCATGATCCACTCCAATGTCGACAAGCAATGCTCTTTTCATCCTACTTTTAATTATGTTCTTGCTACCTGGCATCCTCTTTAGAAGAAAATCAATATTAATAAATACCCAAAATTAATTGTGTAGGAACCATTTACGCTTAATTTAGTTACTGTCATTGTATTATGACTATGTTTAATATTTCTAGTTACTGTATACTTTGCATGCTTGTGGGTGTGATTTGATAAGTAATGGGAAGTGCCCACATCAGAGGAGGCTAGCATAGCCACAGAGATTGTGGGTCAGTTTAGTCTCGGAGGGTGGAGAGAATACAGTTTTTTACCACGCTCGTGCCAGTCACACTCACGACTGCCACACTCACAAGGACCACACTGTAACGAAACAGTTGATAAGAACGAAAAGTTATGAATTACTCTTTTGATTTGTGCTACTTTAATAAAGACCAATTAATCAAGAAACAGCATTTGGAAGATTCGTTTTTATTATCTCAGTGCGGTGTGTGCATAAGCTATACCTCCATTCCATCCCCGAGCAGTAATGGCTATCGAAGTTGGACTTTGAGAAGGTATAGAAACTGCCATTACAAATAGTATTCCTCAAAAAGCATACATAATTCCCAGCCCATTTAATGTTTAATTTAACTTTTCAGTTATGATCTCGTAAATCTTTATCAGCATTTTTCTGTGTAAATTATTTTTGCATACATGAATAAAGTTATTTGGATTAATTTCCTGCTGCAAATGTCTCCCATTTTTGTCTCTTTTATAGCCTCAAACGTATGAGCAGGTTCTAACTTCCCATAAGACTGTCGTGCAGTAGCAAGTAAGAATTTCATTGTTCTATTTGGAACATGAGCCAAAACATATGACCACTGACAGGTGAAGTGAACAACAATGATTATCTTGTTACGATGGCACTTGTCAAGGGGTGGGATGTATTAGGCAGCAAGTGAACAGTCAGTTCTTGAAGTTGATGTGTTGGATGCAGGAGAAATGGGCAGGAGTAAAGACCTGAGTGGCTTTGACAAGGTTATGGCCAGACAACTGGGTCAGAGCATTTCTGAAATGGCAAGCCTTGTGGGGTGCTCCTGGTCAGCAGTGGTGAGTACCTACCGACAGTAGTCCGAGGAGGGACAAACCACAAACCGGTGACAGAGTGTTGGGCACCCAAGGCTCATTGATGCACGAGGGCAATGAAGGCTATCCCATCTGGTCCGAACCGACACAAGGTCTACTGTGGCACAAGTCATGGAAAATTTTAATGGTGGTCATAGGAGGAATGTGTCACAATACACAGTGCATCGCACCCTGCTGCGTATGGGGCTGTGTAGCCGCAGACCGGTCAGAGTGCCCATGATGATCCCTGTCCACCATTGAAAGTGCCTACATTGGGCACGCAAGGTCGGAACTGGACCTTGGAGCAGTGGAAGAAGGTCACCTGGTCCGATGAGTCCTGTTTTCTTTTAAATCACGTGGATGGCCGTTTACCTGGGGAAGTGATGGCACCAGGATGTACTGTGGGAAGACGACAAGCTGGTGGAGGGAGTGTGATGCTCTGGGCAATGTTCCGCTGGGAAACCCTGGGTCCGGCCATTCATGTGGACGTCAATTTGACACGTGTCACCTACCTAAACATCGTTGCAGACCAGGTACACCCCTTCATGGCAATGGTATTCCCTGATGGCAGTGGCCTCTTTCTGCAGGATAATGCGCCCTGCCACACTGCACACATTGTTCAGGAATGGTTTGAGGAACATGATGAAGTGTTCACGATGTTGCCCTGGCCTCCAAATTCTCCAGATCTCAATCTGATTGAGCATTTGTGGGATGTGCTAGATCGACAAGTCCGATCCACGGCAGCTCCACCTCACAACGTACAGGACTTGAAGGATCTGCTGCTAATGTTTTGGTGCCAGATACCACAGGACACCTTTGGGGTCTTGTAGAGTCCATGCCTCGGCGGGTCGGTGCTGTTTTGGCGGCAGACGGAGGAGCAACAGCATATTAGGCAGGTGGCCTTAATGTTTTGGCTCATCAGTGTATGACAATAAAACACTCTTGACTCTCTCTCTTGACTCTTGACTGAAGCTAATGCAGATCAAGGAGAAAGCTCTTCACTGTCCCAAGGCACACCTCGAGCCTAAGAAGTTGGTTGCAATTGTTGGAGATCAGGCAGGTCAGCCTAGGAGCATTGCTGCATGAATTGCCCATGATTGTGTCCTAAGCCCAGCCATTTTCATCTACTTCATCTTAGTTTCATCACTAGATGTTCATGAATAATAATAATAATAATAATAATAATAATAATAATAATAATAATAATAATAATAATAATAATAATAATAATAATAATAATAATAATAATAATAATAATATTCATTTATTGTCATTGCAACGAGTACAACGAAATTAAAAAATAGCCAATCCTGACGGTGCGTAAAAACATATATGCAATAAATGCAAAAACAAATAAATACAATTATATTAAGTACAAAAGATTTTTTAACAGTGTTGCCTAGTGCAGAAGGTAGTGTTCAGTTCTCGTATGGCCCTGGGGTAAAAACTGTTCTTAAGTCTGTTTGTTCGGGATTTGATTGACCTGAAACGTCGACCAGAGGGCAGATGAACAAACAGACGGTGGCCGGGGTGGGATGGATCTTTTATTATTTTGCCTGCTCTACTGAGGCAGCGTAGGCTGAACAGGTGCTCCAGGGAGGGCAGTGAGCAGCCGATGATCTTCTGGGCCGTCGTGATGACCCTCTGAAGGGCCTTCCTGTCCTTTGCAATAATCAGTTCAAACTGCCGGTCAGGTGATGATGGTTTTGTGGTGAGTGAGTCACTTCCTGACTTCCCAAAAGTAAAAAAATAGGATGGAATATTCCACTTAGCTGAGAGTGTGGCTCAAAAACGAAAGATGTTTGACCCGAGCCAGTTTCCTATTCATCCCCTTAAACATCAATGTGCTCTGACTGCACTGTGCATCATCTACAACTCCATTCTTATTACCTTTCTGGGCTAAGCCAACATTACCTCCTACACTGGAGATCCCTACACCCAAGAATTGCACATGGGGAGAGCCATTACTTAAAAACTATTTTCCAATTTGTAGGGGGATCTGATCAGGAAATGCATCTCAGGTTCTTTGTCATCTCAGGTCTAAATTCTGTAACCTTGTGTCCAACAGCATTGTTGAAGTAATTTCACACGAGGGATTACAGCAGTTCAGGGAGACAACTCATGGTAAATACGTGCTGGCCTTGCCTGTATCTTAAGAACACCTACATTGAGTTATATCAGCAGCCATGATTTTTGGAATACACTGGAATTTAGAAGGATGAGAGGAGATCTTATCGAAACGTATAAGATTATTAAGGGGTTGGACACGTCAGAGGCAGGAAACATGTTCCCAATGTTGGGGGAGTCCAGAACAAGGGGCCATAGTTTAAGAATAAGGGGTAGGCCATTTAAAACTGAGATGAGGAAAAACTTTTTTCAGTCAGAGAGTTGTGAATCTGTGGAATTCTCTGCCTCAGAAGGCAGTGGAGGCCAATTCTCTGAATGCATTCAAGAGAGAGCTAGATAGAGCTCTTAAGGATAGCAGAGTCAGGGGGTATGGGGAGAGGGCAGGAACGGGGTACTGATTGAGAATGATCAGCCATGATCACAGTGAATGGCGGTGCTGGCTCGAAGGGCCGAATGGCCTCCTCCTGCACCTATTGTCTATTGTTTATTGTCTATTGTCTATTTTTCACCAAAATATTTAATTAGCTTCCTGTAAATCACCCATGCACCTCGTGGTTAGACAGTCGGGAAAGGAATGCCTCATGAACTGCCTATTGGATTTATTAGTTGCTTGCTTACATCAATAAGCTCTATTTTTTTAAATCTCACAATCGCAATTTTTCTTCTTCCAAATCTGGCAACACAAGGAACTGCAAATGGTGGAATCGCAAGTAAAATGTTGATGGCTCTCATCGGGTCAGGCAGCATCTACGGAGGAAAATGGACAGACAATGTTTCGGATCGGGACTCTTCTTCAGATTGATTCTCCAAATGTCACCCATCAAACCCTGAATTTATCTTAAAGTCATCCATTTAATCATCCCTCAACTTTCCCCTTTTTTGTTTAGAGAAAAGAGACGCAGTCTGTTCAGTCTCTCATGCAAAAATCTAACATCCCAGTTCTGGTATTGCCCAATTCACTATTGTCATAGAACCATAGATAGATCCATGGAGCCACAGAGTCACAGAGCCATAGAGCGATACAGTGTGGAAACAGGCCCTTCCATTCAACTTACCCACACCCACTAAACACATCCCAGCTACAGTAGTCCAATCTCCCCGTGTTTGGTCCATATCCCTCCAAACCTGTCCTATCCATGTACATGTCTAACTGTTTCTTAAATGTTCGGATAGTCCCAGACTCAACTACCTCCTCTTTGCAGCTTGCTTCATACACCCACCACCCTTTGCATGAAAAAGTTGCCCCTCATATTCCTATTTAATCCTTTCCCCTTCACCTTAAACCTATGTCCTTTGATCCTCTATTCACCTACTCTGGGCAAGAGACTCTGTGCATCTACTCGATCTATTCCTCTCATGATTTTATACACCTCTATAAGATCACCCTTCATCCTCCTGCGCTCCAAGGAATGGAGACCCAGCCTATTCAACCTCTCCCTGTAGCTCAGACCCTCTAGTCCTGGCAACATCCTCGGAAATTCAATTCCTCTGTATCATTTTTTTGAACGCAGTGACCAGATGAATCATTGCGGTCCAAGTACGACCTTTACACGTGCTATTCAATTCTATCCATCTCGAGATCAACGCCAGTGCTTCATGGCTTCTTTTTTATAACTTTATCAACATCCAATTACACTTCAAATGATTTGTGCATTTGCACTTTGGGGTCCTTTTGCTCTTTTAGACCATGCTACAAGCAATATTTAGCCATATTCATCCCTCAAATTGCACCCTGTTACGTTAATGTATATTACCATTTGTTGTCCTTTAGCAAGTTAAATACTATTTTCTTTATATTTGGTCACATGCTTCCCCTACATAGGGTATGTACCTGAATTGAGCACAAGTTTAGAAATAATGTGAATTGTAAACACACATTCACAGTGTTGATTCCTGGCAAACATCTCTTCCTGACCTCTTTCCTGCATAGGATCTTACCCTTAACTCACTGCCTCCGTTTTTATTTGCACCCCGCAGGCTTTTTCATTCTGCTACCTGTTTTCTGACTCCAAGCACATTGATCTCAATCATGAGCCTGGTATGCCGTGAGAGACACAAAATGCTGTAGTAACTCAGCGGGACAGGCAGCATCTCTGGAGCGAAGGAATAAGTGACGCTTCGGGTCGTGACCCTTCTTCTGAAGAAAGGTCTCAACCTGAACATGACCTATTCCTTCTCTCCAGGGATGCTGCCTGTCCCGCTGAGTAACTACAGCACTTTGTGCCTATCTTTGATTTAAACCAGCATCTGCAGTTCCTTCCTACATATTTTGCCTGGTACACTGTATCTTATCGAAGGTGTGTATTACTTGTGCTACTGTATCTGTATTGTATCTTTCTGAAATAAAAAATACAGGAAATAATCAATAGATTAGACAGCATCTATGGAGAGAATGTTGACATCTTGAGTCAATCATTTATTTTTGAAGAGAAAGGGAGATGTGGAGGAAAGGAATAAGAATCTTGTGACAAAGGGGAAGGCAGGAGGGATTGCATGGCTGAAAGGACAGCAGTAAAAGGTAAGCAAATATTGCAGGGCACCAAGTAAAGAATGGAACTATTTCCTCCAAGGATGTTGCCCACTATTAATGCACTGTATAAGAAAAGCCAGAGCAGACTGTACCTGCTGAGGAGACTCAGGTCCTTTGGCGTGCAGGATGAGAGGGGACCTTGTAGAAACATATACAATTCTTAAGGGTATTCTGGACAGGGTAGATGCAGGAAAAATGGTCCCCATTTTGAGGGAGTCCAGAACCAGGGGTCACGGTTTAAGAATAAGGGGTAGGCCATTTAGGACTGAGATGAGGAAAATGTTTTTCACCCAGAGAGTTGTGAATCTGTGGAATTCTCTGCCACAGAAGGCAGTGGAGGCCAATTCACTGGATGTTTTCAAGAGAGAGTTAGATTTAGCTCTTAGGGCTAAAGGAATTAAGGGATATCGGGAGAAAGCAGGAACGGGGTACTGATTTTGGATGATCGGCCATGATCATATTGAATGGCGGTGCTGGCTCGAAGGGCCAAATGGCCTACTCCAGAACCTATTTTCTATGTTTCTATGCTTCGTCCATGGTAAGGCAGCAAGTAGTACTACTGCCTCATATCACCAGCGTTCTGGGGTGGATTCTGATCTTGGCTGCTGCTTGTGCAGAGCCTGAGCATTTTGTAAGTGACCGAGCAAGTGTTTCCTTCCATATTGCAAAGATATGCTGGAAACTTAAGTGGCCACTGTAAACTAGCACTATTGCCTACTTAGTAAAGATAATCCAAGGTGCGTTGATAAGCAACTGTGAGAGATGATGAATTGCAGGAGTACAGGGAAATAAGTAGCATGAGAATAAAACTTCCCAGCTGTTATCAGGCAACTGAACCATCCTACCACAATTAAAGAGCATTCCTGAACTACGATCTACCTCATTGGTGACCCTCGGACTATCTTTGATTAGACTTTACTGGCTTTATCTTGCACTAAACGTTATTCCTTTATCATATCTTTACACTGTGAATGGCTTGATTGTAATCATGGATTGTCTTTCCACCGACTGGTTAGCACGCAACAAAAGCACCTCGGTACACGTGGCAATAAACTAAACTGAACTGAAACTAGCTGGAATGATCTCCTGGGAGTCAACATGAGCCTGATGGTTTTCTGCATTAACATAACCATAAGAAAAGGATATGAGAAGAAAGATAAATGTGAGGAGCACTGCCATAATTTGAAATTGCAGCAAAAAAAATATGTTGGATGGTGGGAATCTGAAATGAGATTGCTTCTGGTGCATCTGCACTGCCCTGGCAGCTGCGGCTTGCCTGCAGTCTGTTTGTCTTTTGTGTTTTTTGTTGGTTTTTGTCATCGGGAGCTCCGGCAGCGGCAGCGTCTTCGCCTGCCCTGAATCGTGGGGCTTGGGTCGGCCCGCCGCAGACCTTTCACCGTCCGGCGCGGCCTGGAATAGGCTGTGGGATTTTCCACCGCCCGGCGGGGGCTTCAATGTCGGGAGCCCCAACAGCCCCGACGTGGCAACTTCAACTTGACCGCGGGAGAAGACGGCAGGGAAAGAGAAAAGACATTCTGGCCTTCCATCACAGTGAGGAGGGGACTGGAGGAGACTCACTGTGATGGATGTTTCTTTTTGTTTGGTGTTGGTTTATGATTGTGTGTGTCATTGCTTATTTTTATTGCTTATTTTTATTGGTCTTATTGTTGGACTGTGGGTAATCTTTCATTTCACTGCACATTTATGTGTATGTGACAAATAAATTGACTGTTGACTATTGGAAACGCTACTTAACTGAATTTGGGAATGGGAGTTACCTCTCAGCCCATTCAGCCTACTCCACCAGTCACTATGATTACAATTGATCATCAGTGTTAGTACTGTACTGCTACCTTCTATCCATTTCCCTTGATCCCTTTATCTTTCAGAAGCATCTTTACCCCCTCCCCCCTTAAATATATTTAATGACAGCCGACACTGCCTTCCTTGCCTTCAAATTCAATGACAGCCTGATTTGCCTTCCGTGGTGGATGATTCATAAGTTCACCACCCATTGGTTTAGATTGGTTTATTATTGTTAAGATACAACAAAACACTTCATTTTGCGTGTTATCCAAGCAAATCGTACCGTACTTGAGAACAAAGGAGAAAAGGAACAGAGTGCAGAATATAGTGTTGCAGCTTCTCGTGTTCTTATTTCTAAATGGCATACGCAGTTTCCTGAGGCTGTGGCACCCTGCTCTGAACACTCCAGTTACTGGGAACATATTCCCTGCAGCTAATTGCTCTAGTTCTGTAAAAAAATGTTATGTTCCTGTGAGATTTACTTCTCATTACGCTGACCTCCAGGGTCTAATTGACCCATTCTCTCCTCATACATCTGTCCAGCCATCCCAAAAATGAGTCTAATAAACCTTGATTATACTCTCTATCCTTCTTTAAATAAAGAGACCAACACTGCACAAAGAACTCTAGACATCATCTCATTAAGACCCTGCAGAGAGGTGGCAAGACATCATTGCTCCTGCATTCAAATCCCCGTGCAGTGAAGACCTAAACCCATTTGCTACACTAACACTTTGCTGCACCTATCTATCAATGGATATTTTTAAGGCAGAGATAGATAGATTCTTGATTAGTACGGGTGTCAGAGGTTATGGGGAGAAGGCAGGGGAATGGGGTTAGGAGGGAGAGATGTATCAGCCATGATTGAATGGCGGAGTGGACTTGATGGGCCAAATGGCCCAATTCTGCTCCTATCACTTATGACCGTATGGCATAATTCTGCTCACTGTGTAGAAAGGAAATGCAGATGCTGGTTTACACTGAAGATAGACACAAAATGCAGGAGTAGCTCAGCGGGACAGGCAGCATCTCTGGAGAGAAAGAATAGGTGACGTTTCAGGTAGAGATCCTTCATCAGAAGAAGGGTCTTGACCCGAAACGTCACCCATTCCTTCTCTCAAGAGATGCTGCCTGCCCAGCTGAGTTACGCCAGCAAGTTATGTCTATCCCCTGTTTTCAATGACTGGTATACAAGGACATCCAAATTCATTGTACCTGTGCTCAAGATTCTCAATCTATCACTGTTGAAATTTTTTATTTTTTGTTCTGTTTACGAGTCAAAATGGATAACTTCACATTTATCGGTGTGAACCTGTACCTGCCATAGAATCTGTGCAAGAAAATAACTGCAGATGCTGGTACAAATCGAAATAAATACCATAGAATCTGTGCAAACCAGCAGACAATGTCGACAGACTGGCCTAGATCCATTTGCCTGCATTGGGTCTATAGCCTTCTGAGCCCTTCCTATTCATATATCAGTCCACATAACTTTTAGAAGTCGTAATTGCATCCCCTTCTGCAGCTTCCACACGCAGCTCATTCCATTTATGGACAATCCTGTGAGAGAAAACATGTCCCCGAGATCACATATATTTGCCCACTCACCAAAGTGTATAACTTACAAAGAAGTCACTTTCTATCCCGTTTACACCTTACGGCACCACCACTCCCTCCATTTTGTGTCATCTGCAAACTTGCAAATATTACATTTGGTTCCTTTATCCAAATATATATATAAACAACTGGTGTGGCACAAGCACTGATTTCCACAGCTCACAGAAAAACATCTTTTATTTATTTATTTATTTTTACAGCTCTGTTTCCTGTCTGTCAATCAATTCTCAATTCCATTCCTGTATTTTATACCTTACACCAGATGCTTTAATTTGGTGCACTGACCTCTTCTCTGAGACCTTATCAAAAGCGTTATGAAAGTACAAAAACATCACAAGCAATGGTTCTTCCTCATCTATCACACTAGTTAAGGACTCAAGCAAAAATCCCAGTAGATTTGTTGAGCATGATTTCCCCTTCATAAACCCATGCTGAATTTATCTAAACCCTTTCATGTTTTCCACGTGTTCTGTTATTGGATCTTTCATAACAGATATGAGCATTTTCCCACTATTGGATATTAGGCTGCTGGTCCACAATTCAATTTCTTTCTTTCCCACCTTGGGCAAGGCAGCAAATAAACTGGGAGAATGGAATGGACTATTTCCATGAAACTGAGTGGGAGGAAGGATCATCAAGGTATCTGTGTGAATCCATAGTGTTTGAGTGGATAATTGTATGCCCTAAGTTATGCCCTAAAATAGTAAGGATGTTGTGCAGAAACATGGAGTCATAGAGTGATACAATGTGGAAACAGGCCAATTGGGCCAACTTGCCTACACCGGCAAATTAAGTGTGCTATGTGAAGTTGAGGGAAGAGTAGAAATTGGTAGCAGACTTGCGAAAGAGGTGAAAGAGGGCGACACTAGCAAATTGAAATGAGGTATATTCTTCTAATCTCATAAGGAGAAGAACATTTTGTATCCATGTGGGTTCCCATAGCAACATCTTTTAATTGGATGTAGTGGGTAGAATTAAAGAAGTTGTACTACTTGAGAAAAATTAAGACAAGTAGAGAATGTACTTTTGGTTTTCCAAATAATTCTATAAGCTCAGTCAAGCATGATGTTTCATTTCAAAATCTTTGTGTATCACTTTGTTATATTTGTGGTTTCTTGATATTTCTCCATTGCATCTTTAGGTAAAAATGCAAATTTCTTTCCCAATACTGATGTTGAGCTAATTAGCCTTTAGTTCATGCCACTTATTTTATCTAAATATTTAAATTTACAAATTGCACGAGTTAATTAGCAATTCTCTGAAACTATTTCCTTTTTCTTTATATGCAGTATGGTTACTGCAGTTTTTTTACACAAATTCCTTTCAGATGGATTGATGCAATGCACCCTGATTTAACTTTGAATCCTTTTGAAATTTGACCTGATCATCATTTCAATATTTTAATCTTACATACACTTTGAATGGGCAGCAGCGAACCACCTATTTTTATTGCTGACAAAATAAATACATCTGAATTTACCTCAGACAATCCAAGAACTTCCAAAAATTACTTAGAAACCTTGATGATGATGTTCTGTATCATTTGTGGGTCTTCAGCACTGTAAAGAGTCCAATGAGAAAGGATATTCCAGAGCGTGCCTCAGACAAAGGTATCGTCAGCATGGATTTGTTTGTGAGAAATCGTGTTTCACAAATCTGATAGAGTTTTTTGAAGAGGTCACCAATAGGACTGATGAGGGCTGGACAGTGAACATTGTCTTCACAATCACTAACAAGGCCTTTGACATGGTAGGCTTGTCTGGTAAGTTAGATCACATAGATGCAAGGTGAGCTAGCCAATTGGATTCATAAATTGGCTTGCATTAGGGAGTTAGAGGGTTGTTGTGGAAGGTGGGTTTTCTGATTTGAGGCCTGTGACCAGTAGTGTGTCGTAGGGATTGGTTCTGGGTCCAGTGCTGTTTGTTATATACATTAACGATTTGGATGGCAATGGAGTTAACATTACAAGTAAATTTGGAATTGCAACCAAAGTTGGTGGTAGAGTAGACAATGAGGAAGAATATGCAGGTTTACAACGAAATCTAGATCTGTTGGACCAAGGAATGGCAAATGGATTTAAACTCTGACACTTTGGTAAATGTCAAACCAACACAGAATTTAGACATCAAAATATACAGCCACGGAGAGTGTTGCAGAATAGAGATCTGGGAGTACAGGTGCATGATTCTCTAAAAGTCGTGAGTCAAGAGGACAGTGTGGTGAGGATGGCCTTTGGCATGCTTACCTTCATTGGGAATGTTTTGCTCATATAAAAGTTGGGATATCATGAGGTAGCTGCACATTGATGGTGAGACCACACTTGGAGTACTGTAAACAGTTCTGGTCACCCAGCTACAGGAAGGATGTTCTTAAGTTAAAGGTGCAGAAGAGATTCACTATGATGATATCTGGCAATGTGGCTTGAGTTACAGAGAGAGGTTGGTTAGGCTGGGACTATCTATGTATCTATCCAAATGTCTTTTGAATGCTGCTCCTGTACCTAGCTCAACTACTTCCTCTGGCAGATCATTCCATACACCCACCATTATCTGTGTGAAAAAGATGTCCCTCAGGCTATTACATACATCTAATGCTAACAATAGACAAAGAAAGAAGAAAGACAAACAGACTGCTGGCGAGCCGCAGCCGCAGAGGCAGCACCGCCACGATCAGCAATGGTTGAATGGTGGAGTAGACTTGATGGACCGAATGGCCTAATTCTGCTCCTATCACTTATGATCATGACCATTAGCAAATAATGTGAAAAGTAGCAGACCCAGTACTAACCACTGCAGAACACCACTAGTCACCGGCCGCCAACCAGGAAAAAGCCTGCTTTATTCCCATTCTTCTGCCAGCCAGTCAAACTTCTATCCTTGCCCATAGCTTGCCTCTAATACCATGGCCTCCTATTTTGTTTAACAGCCTCACGTGTGGCTCATTATTCAATGCCTTCTGAAAATCCATGTAAACAACATGCACTAACTCTCTTTTGTCTTTCCTGCTTGTTACTTCATAGAAATGTAGGTGCAGGAGGAGGCCATTCGGCCCTTCGAGCCAGCACCGCCATTCAATATGATCATGGTTGATCAGCTAAAATCAGTTCCCCGTTCCTGCTTTCCCCCCATATCTCTTGATTCCTTTAGCCCGAAGAGCTAGATCTAACTTTCTCTTGAAAACATCCAGTGAATTGGCCTCCACTGCCTTCTATGGCAGAGAATTCCACAGATCCACAACTCTCTGGGTGAAGTTTTTCCTCATCTCAGGCCTAAATGGCCTACCCCTTATTCTTAAACTGTGACCCCTGGTTCTGGACTCCCCCAATATAGGGACCATTTTTCCTGCATCTAGCCTGTCCAATCCTTTAAGAATGTTATGTTTCTATAAGATCCCCTCTCATCCTTCTAAATTTCAGCAAATACAAGCCCAGTCGACCCATTCTTTCATCATATGTTAGTCCCGCCTTCCTGGGAAATAACCTGGTGAACCTACTCCCTCAATAGCAATAATGTCCTTCCACAAATTAGGAGATCAAAATTCCACACAATAGACCAGGTGCGGTCTCACCAGGGCCCTGCACAACTGCAGTAGGACCTCCTTGCTCCTAAACTCAAATCCTTTTGCAATGAAGGCCAACATGCCATTCGCTTTCTTCACTGCCTGCTGTACCTGCATGCTTACTTTCTGTGACTGATGTACAAGCACACCCAGGTCTTGTTGCACCTCCCCTTTTCCTAATCTGACACCATTCAGATAATAATTTGCCTTCCTGTTCTTGCCACCAGTGGATAGCCTCACATTTATACACATTATACTGCATCTGCCATGCATCTGCCCACTCACCCAACCTATCCAAGTCACCCTGCAGCCTCATAGCATCCTCCTCGCAATTCACACTGCCACCCAGCTTTGTGTCATCCGCAAGCATGGAGATGTTACATTTAATTCTTTCGTCTAAATCGTTAATAATTGGGGTCCCAGTACTGAGCCTTGCAGCAACCCTCTAGTCACTGCCTGCCATTCTGAAATGGACCCGTTAATTCCTACTCTTTGCTCCCTGTCTGTCAACTAGTTCTCTATCCATGTCAATACCCTACCCCCAATACCATGTGCTCTAATTTTGCACACTAATCTCTTGTGTGGGACCTTGTCAAAGGCTTTTAGAAAGTCCATACACCACATCCACTGGCTCTCCCTTATCCATTCTACTTGTTACACCCTCAAAAGTTCCAGAAGATTAGTCAAGCATGATATCCCCTTTATAAATCTATGCTGACTTTGACCGATCCTGTCACTGCCTTCCAAATGCACTGTGATAATAACAATCAACTCAAGCATCTTCCTCACTACCGATGTAAGGCTAACTGGTCTATACTTCTCCCTCTTTTCTTAAAAAGTGGGGTTACATTGGATACCCTCTAGTCCACAGGAACTGATCCAGAGTCGAGAGAACATTGGAAAATGATCACCAATGCATCCACGATTTCTAGAGCCACCTCCTTGAGTACTCTGGGATGCAGACCATCAGGCCCTAGGGATTTATCTGCCTTCAATCCCAACAGTTTACCAAACACCATTTTCTGACTAATGTGGATTCTCTTCAGTTCCTCCCTCCCACGAGATCCTCAGTCCCCTAGTATTTCTGGGAGATTGTTTGTGTCTTCCTTGGTGAAGACATAACCAAAGAACTTGTTTAACTGCCATTTCTTTGTTTCCCATTATAAATTCATCTGTCTCTGATTGTAAAGGACCCACATTTGTTTTCACTAATCTTTTCCTTTTTACATATCCTAAGAAGCTTTTGGAGTCTGTTTTTATATTCCCTGCAAGTTTTCTCTCATACTCTTTTTCTCCCCCTCTTAATTTAGAAGGATGAGAGGAGATCTTATCGAAACGTATAAGGTTATTAAGGGGTTGGACACGTTAGAAGCAGGAAACATGTTCCCAATGTTGGGAGAGTCCAGAACAAGGGTCCACAGTTTAAGAATAAGGGGTAGGCCATTTAGAGCTGAGATGAGGAAAAACTTTTTCCGTCAGAGGGTTGTGAATCTGTGGAATTCTCTGCCTCAGAAGGCAGTGGAGGCCAATTCTCTGAATGCATTCAAGAGAGAGCTGGATAGAGCTCTTAAGGATAGCGGAGTCAGGGGGTATGGGGAGAAGGCAGGAACGGGGTACTGATTGAGAATGATCAGCCATGATCACATTGAATGGCGGTGCTGGCTCGAAGGGCCGAATGGCATCCTCCTGCACCTATTGTCTATTGTCTATTGTCTAACCCCTTTGTCCTTCTCTGTTGAGTTCTAAATTTCTCACAGTCCTCCGGATTGCTGCTTTTTCTGGCCAATTTATACACCTCTTCCTTGGCTTTAACATGATCCTTTATTTCCCTCGTTAGCCACGGTTGAGCCACCTTCCCTGTTTTATTCCTCAAAGAATTCCAATAGATTTGTCAGGCCAAGAACTCCTCTTAACAAAGCTATGCTGTCTTTGTCCTATTTTATCATGTGCTTTTAAGTACCACAAAACCTTTTCCTTAATAGTGGACCCTAAAATCTTACCAACCACTGAAGTCAGGCTAATCGGTCTATAATTTCCTATCTTTTGCCTTGCTCTTTTAAACTGTGGAGCTTTCAGGGAACTATATACTTTCAGTCTGAAGAAGGGTCTCGACCCGAAACATCACCCATTCTTTCTCTCCAGATATATTGCCTGTCCTGCTGAGTTACTCCAGCATTTTGTGTCTACCTTCTATTTAAACCAGCATTTGAAGTGCTTTCCTACACATATATATTTTTACATACTTCTTTGAAGGTATTTATTCACAAAATGCTGGAGTAACTCAGCAGGTCAGGCAGCATCTCGGGAGAGAAGGAATGGGTGATGTTTCGGGTCGAGACCCTTCTTCAGACTGAAGGGTCTCGACCCGAAACGTCACCCATTCCTTCTCTCCCGAGATGCTGCCTGACCTGCTGAGTTACTCCAGCATTTTGTGAATAAATACCTTCGATTTGTACCAGCATCTGCAGTTATTTTCTTTTACATACTTCCTTGGTCATCCTGTCCTGATATTCTTTGTTTTCCATTCTATGTATACAATTTCATACTATTTCTTTTTACGTTTCATTATCATTTCAGTTGTAATTCCATTTGTTCTCTTATTATTTTTATTGCTTCTTTAACCTGCAGCACGCTGGCACAGTGGCAGAGTTGTTGCTGTACAGCGCTTGCAGCACCACAGACCCGGGTTCCATCCCAACTATGGGTGCTTGTCTGTACGGAGTTTGTACGTTCTCCCCGTGACCTGCATGGGTTTTCTCCAAGATCTTCGGTTTCCTCCCACACTCCAAAGACGTACAGGTATGTAGGTTAATTGGCTGGGTAAATGTAAAACTTGTCCCCAGTGTGTGTAGAATAATGTTAATATGCGTGGATCGCTGGTCGGTGCAGACTCAGTGGGCCAAAGGGCCTGTTTCCACGTTGTATCTCTAAACTAACCTGAACTAAAACTCTTTTCCTTCGAGTCATTCTGTTGTTGTTTGTATACCTCTTTTTTCTTGTTTTCTTGAATCAGTTTTTTCTTGTTATTCACCCCAGGCATTTCATTATTGCCCATTTTATTTCAGCAGAGTATATTTCTCCTGAACTCCAATGTTTACTGCTTTAAGTATTTTGTGCTCATGACAAAAATGTTTCCAGTTTAGCTTCTCTGGCTCCAATCTGCCTTCAAAAGCTCTTTACTGGTTGAACGGTGTGCATTAACGAATGAGATCATACCTCTCACGAATCCTCAACATCAAATTATTCTCTTCATTAACTTGTAATATGACAGTACATGTTTGGCTATGTCATAAACAACTAATAACTGGGGTTACTAACTTGATTCACTGATTCACCACAATAAAGCAGGAGCCTTAATGGGAATTAATCTCCAGGTATATTGTGTTTACACTTTATGTCAGCTGACTTACTATTATTGAGAATTAGTGGCAACTGAAAGTTTTAGTGTCTGAATTGTATGTATTCTAATCCTTCTGTCCAATGTGATTTTCAATTCTCACTTGTACCACAAACATCACTGACTTCTAACTGTTCCTGCTTATTCAACATTATTGCAAATTCACAGTAGATCCCTTTCTTGTGATCAGAATTGATGAAACACAGACATTAATCCAGCACATTTGTCTATGATAAAGAAGCGTAAAACTAGTAAATATTTGCTAGATCCTCTCTCTCTCGGCTAACTACCAATCTAAGTTAACTGTGATTAGATTAATTATCAAAGCATAAGTGACATTTGGGAGCAATGTTGAGAACGTTATTGTCCAACGGCTAGATATACTTTCATTATACATCATCTCTAGTAATTTGGGAAATATGTTACATGGATATTTTAACAAACATATTTTTAAAAATTAATGCAAAATGCAAATAAAGGACTAATCTTCCCAAATGCATCGGGAACCCATCTGATGGGAATGGAGATTAGTAAATTGTAGGCTTTCCAGAAATAAAAAGAATGGATACAAAACTAGAGAAGCCTGCTCTTAATTTACTGTTGAGTACAAACTATGCCGCATTCGAAGAATGCTCCCAAATTATCATATCATCATATAATATCATATATATACAGCGCGGAAACAGGCCTTTTCGGCCCTCCAAGTCCGCGCCGCCCAGCGATCCCCGCACATTAACACTATCCTACACCCACTAGGGACAATTTTTAAAAAACATTTACCCAGTCAATTAACCTACATACCTGTACGTCTTTGGAGTGTGGGAGGAAACCGAAGATCTCGGAGAAAACCCACGCAGGTCACGGGGAAGACGTACATGTCATATTTCCTTGCAATTTACCGTGTCATAATTTCCCTGCAATTTAGACGAGAACTTTCAGCCCATCTAGTCTATGGCAGCTCTGAGAACAGTCCCACCACTCCCATTCCCCCACTTCTTTCCCCTATAATTTAAGAGAAAACACCACAGACAACACAGAACAAGAGGAACAAGCCTATCAACCCGTGACATCTGAGTCAACCACGATGTTGAGTTAAGCCGCTTAGGTGGCTGCTACAAGTTCAAAATCCCTCCATCCTCTTAAACTGTGCTATCATATCTGCTTCCACTACATTCCCAGCAACATGTTCCAGGCACCAACCATTCCCTCTGGAAAAATCTTGCCTCATAAGTCTCCTTTAAGCTTTTCCCCTCTCACTTTAAAGCTATACCTTCTAGTATTTGACAGTTCCACCCTGGGGGAAAGAAAACATTTTCTGTCGAAGCCTCGCAAGGTGTTATATACTTCTCTCAGATTGCCATAGGCAGGAACTGCAGATGCTGGTTTAAACCGAAGATGGACACAAAATGCTGGAGTAACTCAGCGGGACAAGAGGAATGGGTGATGTTTTGAGTCGAGACCCTTCGACTGGCCTGAAGAAGGGTCTCGACCTGAAACGTCACCCATTACTTCTATCCAGAGATGCTGAGTTACTCCAGCATTTTGTGTCTAACTATCAGATTGCCCCTGAAACTTGAGAAAGGTTTGTCCAACCTCAAGGGTGCATTTCACTGTGAAAAAGGAACCTGTACAAATAAAAATCTCACCAAACCATTATAAGTTAAATTTCTCAATACTGTATGTGAATAGATGCATTACCCTGGGCAAAACTAATTTTTAACTACAAACCACTTTTTTTAATAGATGTGCAAACAAATCTTTAGACCTTTACCTCCTAATGCTTTTTCATCCCAGCAAGACTTTAAACCTCTTAAAAGTTTTTTTTTTTACGGTAAAGCCTTTAAATTTAATGTGACACAAGTTGATTTGAAGATAGAATTTAGCACCAAACTAACCATTGATGGATCTCATTGGGATTTTTTTTTCCAATGATTTAAAACACCAATTACATATTAACATATTGAATTTATCTCACATTGCCTGTTACCCACTGACCTCCAAAGAAAAGCTTTATGCTGATTCATGTTCTAAGTGAAGGATTGTTTGCCTGGAAGATAGACCACCAGTCTACCATCTAAACTGGGAATAAAGTGATTTGAACCTGCCTTTAAATTGAATTCCACACAAATGTTAAAAGACCCTGTTGTACACAGTCAGGGATTTGATTTTATCACGCTGACAAATTAAATGATATTGAAAATAATAGGGTGATATTACAAACAGATCAATACACTTTATTGTCACTGTGCAGCATTTTGAGACCAAAAAAAATTGCAGCTGAACTGAACAAGATTTTGAGTGGGTCATGGCAAGGTGAGTTGGAACAATTTTAACGCCTGAAACTCATTAATGTTCATCCTCGTCCAGAGTGGAACATACTGAGTAGTGGATTTGGGCCTGTGTAAAATTGACTACATGAGAGTTCAGCTGGTATTCATGCCTTCTTCTCCCTCTCCAGGTACATTGATAACTTATTTTATCCCAATAACAATCAAAACTGGTGCGCATCATTGATATTACACAAAGCCTGATTAGAAATGATCAGACACTACGGAAATGACCGAGACCTTGCATCTGGAAAAAATAAGGTTTGCCTTAATTGACAAACCAGACCTATTTTTTAAAATATGGTCTCCATTTATTGAATTTTAAAAAAAGTAAATGGGTTTGTCACAAAACTAAAATTTAAAACTAAAGTTAAAACTTGAGTTTAGGGTTGGATGTACAACTGTACTCATTAACTCCCAGATCTATCCCCATAATCTTTATGTTTGTAATGCTCTTTTTTCTTTGCTTTCTCTCTATTAGTTTATAGTCTTTTTTTTCAGTCTCTTTTCATCTTTATTTTTTCTTTAAAAATTTAAAAATTGAAGCTATGTAAGAACTCTATAACCAGTTTGTCCTTTATTATTATTTGTACATATGCTTTAAAAAAATAAAAAACATTTAAATAAAAAAATAAAAAAATGATCAGACACTGATTACAGATAGCCAGCACATCTCTGTGTGTGGGAAATCATGTCTCACAAGTTTGCTAAGAGTTTTTTGAAGAGGTCACCAAGGAGATTGATGAGGCAGGATGGTGGATGCTGTCTATAAGAACTTTAGCGAGACCTTTGAGAAGATCCCGCATGGTAGGCTAGACTAGAAGGTTCGATCACAGGATGAGCTAGCAAGACAATTCAAAACTGGCTTGGTGGAAGTAGTTAGAGAATATTAGGGTTATTTTCAGATTGGTACCATGTGACCAGTGGTACACCACAGGGGTCTCTGCTGGGTGTACTATTGTTTGTCATCAGTATTAATTATTTGGATGACAATATATCCGAGAACATTGCAGGAAACTAGAGAGGAAATTACGGGAGACCTGGTTGAAATTTATGAGTCATTCTTAAATACAGGAGAGGTGCCAGAGGACTGGAGGGTTGCAAGTGTTTTGGCTCTTTTCAAGAAGGACTGCAGGGAAAATGCTGAGAACTCTCAGCCGGTGAGTTTAACATCTGTAGTTGGTAAGTTACTGGAAAGTATTCTGAGGGATAGGATATACAGGCATTTGGATGAGCAAGGGCTGTTTAGGGATAGTCAGCATGGTTTTGAACGTGGGAGGTCGTGTCTCACAAATCTGATTGATTTTTTTGAAGACGTGACCAAAAAGGTTGATGAGCAGAGCTGTAGATGTTGTGTACATGGACTTCTGTAAGGAGTTCGACAAGGTTCCGCATGGTGGGCTGCTCTGGAAGGTGAGATCACATGGGATCCAAGGAGAGATAGCTGAATGGATAGCAAATTGGCTCCATGGAAGGAAGCAGAGGGTGATGGTGGAAGGTTGCTTCTCAGAATGGAGGTCTGTGACTAGTGGTGTGCCTCAGGGTTCGGTGCTGGGCCCGTTACTGTTTGTCATCTACATCAATGATTTGGATGAGAACATACAGGGCAAGATTAGCAAGTTTGCTGATGATACAAAAGTTAGTGATTTTGCAAATAGTGAAGATGGCTTTGAACGATTGCAGCAGGATTTCGATCGATTGGCCAGGTGGGCGGAGGAATGGTTGATGGAATTTAATACAGTGAAATGTGAGGTGTTGCAATTTGGGATGTCTAACAAGGGCAGGACCTACGCAGTAAATGGTAAGCCTCTGGGTAGTGTTGTAGAGCAGAGGGATCTAGGAGTAAAAGTGCATGGTTCCTTGAAGCTCAAGTTACAGGTAGATAAGGTGGTCAAAAAGGCTTTTGGCCCTTTGGCCTTCATCAGTCAGAGTATTGAGTATAATTGGGAGGTCATGTTGCAGTTGTATAAAACGTTGGTGAGACTGCATTTAGAATATTGTGTTCGGTTCTGGGCACCATGTTATAGAAAGGATATTGTCAAGCTTGAAAGGGTTCAGAAGAGATTTATAAGGATGTTATAAGGATGTTGCAAGGACTAGAGAGTGAGCTATAGGGAGATTTTGAATAGGCAAGGTCTCTATTCCATGGAATGCAGGTGGATGAGGGGAGATCTTATGGAGGTATACAAAATCATGAGAGGAATAGATTGGGTAGATGCGCAGTCTTTTACCCAGAGTAGGGGAATCAAGGTCCAGAGGACATAGGTTCAAGCTTGAAGGGGAAAAGATTTAATAGGAATCCGAGGGGTAACCTTTTCACACAGAGGGTGGTGGGTGTATAGAACAAGCTGCTAGAGGAGGTAGTTGAGGCTGGGACTATCCCATAATTTAAGAAACAGTTGGACAGGTACATGGATAGGACAGGTTTGTAGGGTTATGGATCAAGCGCAGGCAAGTGGGACTAGGGTAGCTGGGACATTGTTGGCCGGTGTGGGCGAGTTGGGCCGAAGGGCCTGTTTCCACACTGTATCAATCTATGACTATGACTCTATACTCAATGTGGCTAGCAAATTTGGGGACAACAGTAGAATGGATGGTATAGTGAACAATGAGGAAGGCTTCCGATGCCGACTGATATTGATTTATTATTGTCATGTGCACCGAGATATAGTGAAAGGCATGTTATCCAATTAAATCTGTTAACACTACGCATGAATACAAACAAGCCATGCACAAGTACAACAGTAGTGTAAAGAGAAAATACCAGCATGCATCCAAATTTTGCAAGAGGATCTAGATCAATTAGGGAAGAGGATAAAAGAAAGACAGACGGAATTTAACTTAAACAAGTGTGAGGTTGTAGTGGCCTGGCGGAGGCCAGAGAAAAGGCAAGACGCCAGGCAGTGTTTAGTAAGATTCTTTTATTAGGCTGTGAGCTCCTGCCCACAGCGTAGTTCTCCTAGGGATAAGATACGCCTTCCCTTGGTCTGACTTTTAACCCCTTTCGCCTGTCCGTCACGTAACGAGGGGGCTGACCCAAGGAGTGGCCTGATCCGCCACAAGGTGATGCATTTTTTTTTAACCAAAAATAAATTAATACAATTATTTACAACAATAATATTTACACAACAAACAATACCAACACACCCACCACTAAATACAAAATTTATATATATAAATATTCTAAATACTAAATATTAAATAACGATATTACAATCCTGGACTAGGATGCATTCGACCCTCCTAGGTGAGGTATTTGTTTAATCAACCCAGGTTGGGACCTATGACAGTAAATGATAGAGGCCTGAAGGGTGTTGTAGAGCAGGGAGCCCTTAGGGTACAGGTACACAAATTCATGGAATTGGTGACATAGTTAGTCTGGATAGTGAACAAGCCATTTGACACACTTGCTTTTGTCAGTCAGGAAATTGAGTACATCATGTCATACAAGACAGCTGTACAGCTGGGCATAGCAGACTGACGGCTGACTCGAAATATGGATTAAAAATCCTGAGAGGCAGAGATAAGGTGAATGGTCACTGTCTTTTTCCAGGGTAGAGGAGTCCAGAACGAGAGGGCACAGGTGACAGGGGAAAGATTTAAAAGAGACACAAGGGATCATTTCTCTTCACAGAAGGTGGCATGTGCACGGAATGAATTGCCAGAGGAAGCTGTAGAGGTGGGAACAATGATGGTGTTTAAAGGATATTTGGAAAGGGTCATGGATGGGAAAGGTTTAGAAGGATATAGACCCAAACACAGGAAACTGGGACTGGGCCAGTTATAAAAATCGATCTCATCGTCAACATAGAAACATAGAAACATGGGAAATAGGTGCAGGAGTAGGCCATTCGGCCCTTCGAGCCTGCACCGCCATTCAATATGATCATGGCTGATCATCCAACTCAGTATCCCGTACCTGCCGTCTCTCCATACCCCCTGATCCCTTTAGCCACAAGGGCCACATCTAACTCCCTCTTAAATATAGCCAATGAACTGGCCTCAACTACCTTCTGTGGCAGAGAATTCCACAGATTCACCACTCTCTGTGTGAAAAAAAACGTTCTCATCTCGGTCCTAAAAGACTTCTCCCTTATCCTTAAACTGTGACCCTTGTTCTGGACTTCCCCAACATCGGGAACAATCTTCCTGCATCTAGCCTGTCCAACCCCTTAAGAATTTTGTAAGTTTCTATAAGATCCCCCCTCAATCTTCTAAATTCCAGCGAGTACAAGCCGAGTCTATTCAGTCTTTCTTCATATGAAAGTCCTACCATCCCAGTAATCAATCTGGTGAACCTTCTCTGTACTCCCTCTATGGCAAGAATTTCTTTCCTCAGATTAGGAGACCAAAACTGTACGCAATACTCCAGGTGTGGTCTCACCAATGCCCTGTACAACTGCAGCAGAACCTCCATGCTCCTATACTCAAATCCCCTCGCTATGAATGCCAACATACCATTCGCTTTCTTCACTGGCTGCTGCACCTGCATGCCTACTGTCAATGACTGGTGTACCACGACACCCAGGTCTCGTTGCATCTCCCCTTCTCCTAATCGGCCACCATTCAGATAATAGTCTGCTTTCCTGTTCTTGCCACCAAAGTGGATAACCTCACATTTATCCACATTATACTGCATCTGCCATGCATTTGCCCACTCACCTAACCTATCCAAGTCACGTTGCAGCCTCCTAGCATCCTCCTCACAGCTAACACTGCCCTCCAGCTTCGTGTCATCCGCAAACTTGGAGATGTTGCATTCAATTCCCTCGTCCAAATCATTAATATATATTGTAAATAGCTGGGGTCCCAGCACTGAGTCTTGCGGTACCCCACTAGTCACTGCCTGCCATTCTGAAAAGGACCCGTTTATTCCTACTCTTTGCCCGTTCTGAAAAGGACCCGTTTATTCATATTATACTTCTGGGCCTGTTTCTGTGCTGTATGATTAAACACTCTTTGATATTACTCCCATGGGTGCAGTGCTGCAGGAGCTCACCGGAGTGCCGCTCCGGCACCTCTGTTTAAAAAAAAGCCAAAATAAACAGCGGGGAATGTTAACTGGCGGGAGATTTAACAGCAGCTGCTCCATCACCAGTGACAGCCCCGGCACCTAAAAAATTACCACTGCAACACTGATTACACCATTGGTGGTGCTCATATTTTTTCAAAGATGCAAAGAAATTGGAGAAAGATTGATATAGCCTTTTCCAAGTCAAGTCAAGTTTATTTATCACATACATATACAAGATGTGTAGTGAAATGAAAGTGGCAACGCCTGCGGATTGTGCTAAACTACAAAACAGAATAGAAAAAAAAATTTTAACACAAAAAATAAATTAATAAGGTAAATTAAATTAGTCCCTGGAGTTATAATAGTTAACAGTCCAGATGGCCTGTGGGAAGAAACTCTGTCTTATCCTCTCTGCTTTCACAGCGTGACAGCGGAGGCGTTTGCCTGACCGTAGCAGCTGGAACAGTCCGTTGCTGGGGTGGTAGGGGTCCCCCATAATGTTGTTGGCTCTGGATCTGCACCTCCTGATGTATAGGTCCTGCAGGGGGGCGAGTGTGGTTCCCATAGTGCGTTCAGCCGAACGCACTACTCTCCGCAGAGCCTTCCTGTCCTGGGCAGAGCTGTTCCCAAACCAGATTGTGATGTTCCCGGACAAGATGCTTTCTACAGCCACAGAGTAGAAGCACTGAAGGATTCTCAAAGAGACTCTAAACTTCCTCAACTGTGAAAACATTTTCATCAGAATTTGCAGATGAAATGAGGTGGTCATTTGCCACAGAGTGCTTTGTATATGGATGCCACCAATTCAAACGCAACTTCCACCTCTTCCTTTCCCAGTGAAACCTGCTGCTGCTTGGCATAGTTGGGCTGAATCAATTTAAAGCTAGCTGAATGATTACTTGCGAGAGGCATTAAATTGTTTGTTTGATGCAATTTTATACAAATATCTATACCATCCATCTATTTTTAAGCATCCTCTTAGCTCACTGGTTGCATACATATCCCTGAATCAGAAGGTTAAACCCCAAATCCAGAAATTACATTCATGAACTACATTTCTATGTGGTTTTAAGTTAATATTGTCAACAAACAGGCTCCAACTGCACATCCAGGAATCTGCATAATATCTTTGGTATTATATTAAAGCAGAGCAGAACATTTCCTGATATTTTTAGCCAATATGCATCTCTTAAAAATTTGCACACCATAAAGAATATCCGTTCATTCATTTTAACAATACCTTGGAGTGCACAAGTTAGCTGTTGTCTCTGTCCCACTACATCCCTTGATCTGGCTTTATATTTCACTCCTCTTTCACTCTTTTCTCCTTATCTAACACCCATTTGTCTCCTTTTCATATTTAGCCTTTGTCCACACCTTTGCCAATCAACTTCCAACCTCATCTATTGTATCCGCTGTTCCAGATGTCAACTTCTCTACATCAGCGAGACCAAACGCAGGCTCAGCGATCGTTTAGCTCAACACCATCGCTCAGTCCACCTTAACCAACCTGATCTCCCGGTGGCTGAGCACTTCAACTCCCCCTCCCACTCCCAGTCTGACCTTTCTATCATGGGCATCCTCCAGTGTCATAGTGAGGCCCACCGCAAATTGGAGGAACAGCACCTCATATTTCACCTGGGCAGCTTACAGCCCAGCGGTATGAACATTGACTTCTCTAACTTTAGATAGTTCCTCTGTCCCTCTCTTCCCCTCCCCCTTTCCAGTTCTCCCACTGTCTTCCTGTCTCCACCTATATCCTTTCTTTGTCCCGCCCCCCCTGACATCAGTCTGAAGAAGGGTCTCGACCCGAAACGTCACCCATTCCTTTTCTCCAGAGATGCTGCCTGACCTGCTGAGTTACTCCAGCACTTTGTGATACCAGTATCCACCTATCACTTGCCAGGAATTGTCCCCCCCCTTCTTTTCCAGGGTTCTTCCTTCTAGTACAATGAATTTAGTTTAGAGATACAGCATGGAAACAGGCCCTTCGGCCCACCGATTCCGCACCGACCAGAGAACCCGCACATTGACACTACCCATACGCACACTAGGGACAATTTTACATTTATGCCAAGCCAATTAACCTACAAACCTGCCCACCTTTGGTGTGTGGGTGGAAATCGAAGATCTCAGAGAAAACCCACGTGGTCACAGGGAGAACGTACAAACACTGTACAGCCAGCACCTGTAATCGGGATCAAACCCGGGTCTCAGGCGCTGCAAGGCAGCAACTCTACCACTGCGCCACCGTGCTGCCCCTGAAGCCTGAAGAAGGTACTGAAGAAGCCTGAAGCAGGAAACCTGAAGAAGCCTGAACCCGAAAGATTATCCATCCGTGTCCTGCAAAGATGCTGCCTGCTCGTCCAACATTTTATGTTTTACTCAAGATTCCAGCATCTGCCGTTCCTTGTGCTTTCATTTAGCAGCTATGCTGCTGGTTTTCAAATGTTTTCAACATGAATGCTGCGAGATCTTAATTTCAATCTGACCACAGAATCTGCCCACCCTCAATTGTAACCGCTAATAATGAGTTATTTGAACTGACAAGAACATCACAGCTCATGAACCTGAACAATACATTAAAAGCTTTTCTCAGTTTACTATTTCTGATAATATAATTTTCATTGATCTTTTCTGCTGCACTGCCGCACAGCAATTGCTAAAATCCTTTACAAGGCATACAGCCATTTTAAGCACAGCTTATTTGCAGAAGTACCCAAGGGACTTGCTGAACTATTATTTCATTTCACTTTTAAGGACAGTTTTCTTCTATAAATAAATATTAAATATCATCATATCCAGGCCTATGAATAGTCTCTGCATTAGCAACTCCTGTTCATAGCTATACAGCAAAAATTAATCAAGCAGTGCTATAATAACTAGCCAATTGCCTCAACCGTGAGAACAAATTATTCCCACAGCATTACAAGTGGCAGCACAGAAATTGGGTATGTTTCATGTAACTTTATTGTCATGAACTAATTTACATGCCAGACCTAACTTGTACGTTAACCTGGGTGTGTGTGTGTGGGTGTGTGTGTATGTATGTGTGTGTGTGTGTGTGTGTGTGTGTGTATGTGTGTGTGTGTGTGTGTGTGACTGTGTGTGTGGGTGTGTGGGTGTGACTGTGTGTGTGGGTGTGGGTGTGTGGGTGTGTGGGTGTGACTGTGTGTGTGTGCGGGTGTGTGGGTGTGTGGGTGTGTGCGCGGGTGCATGTGTGGGTGTGTGTGTGGGACTGTGCATGTGACTGTGCGTGTGACTGTGTGTGATTGTGTGTATGACTGACTTTGTGTGCGACTGACTGTGTGTATGACTGACTGTGTGTGTGTGACTGCGTGTGTGTGACTACGCGTGTGTGACTACATGTGTGTGACTGGAATTGCGAAGAGACATCAAGTAGGTCGGACCCAGGTCTTACATTGTTAAAGGATAAAATCCCCCTAAAAGTGAGAGTGGCTGAGAGCTGTAATCAATTTGTTCACCCAGAGAGTAACTTCATGCAGGATTGCTGTGACTATGCTTTTTCAGTCATAATTTTCTCTTGTATTCTCAGTAGGATACACCAGGGAGGCTGAAACCAGGAAAGCTAGTTGAGCAGACTCAAATTTGAATTTTGCTACAAATTTCTGTATCCTTAAAACGTACCTCAGAGGCCAGCCCCATAAAAATGAGAAATATTGTTTTCCTGTTCCTAATTAGGAAACACTCTCGGCAAATAAAAATTAAGATATACATCCTCGGGAACAAATTATGATTCTAACGCTTTATTAAGCACCATTGGAAGTTAATAAACAAGACAAATCATGCAACAATTTGCAGTGTTATGATCTTCTCCTTCCAAGGAGGATAGATAAAAGAAGAAAGAGTCTTCAATGATCTTCTAATTACTGGTTGTTCCCATGGTACACAACCATGCTCTCTAATGAGAACCAATTTACGGTCATAATAAAAGTTGTTTGGTTATGGTTTATGGTTCCTTATGCAGGACACACTATTAAGTGGTAAAACCAGTAAATTTCTCCAGAGGCGTTCAAAGCAGCACTGGAGATCACATTGGCCATGCATTCTTTATCTGTTAAATCTTACAGCTTTCACATGATGCAATCCTTCTCCCAATTAAAATTCTTCTACAGGACATGTGTGGGAGGTACATCACAAGCGCAGACTTCTTTCTTGGGTTCATGTCCTGAGGCCAGAAAGTAATGCGTACTGACGTGTTGAATCACATTTGAATTCAATTTATGTTGCTACACCTTCTGCACCCAGGAGAAGGCTGACAATCATATTTCTTTTTCAGTTGACCATGGTTTTCAGGAATATTAAAATTATGTATTTGTTTATCTTTAATGGTGTATCTACTTTCTATGAATGCGATTCCGTTTTTGGGATCAATGGCCCATTTGCCCGTTGTCCAACTTCACTGAACTAACGAGTGACATCAAGCTAAGCACCAACAACTTTTCCTCGCCTGTCATTAATTGCCCAGAATGCTCATTCTGTCAGGACTTTAACTGTGTGTCGGATTTCCCTATTGATTTGTACCCATGACCATCTCTGTCTCAATCTAGCGAGTGGAGTTTACACATTGCTCAGCATTCACACAATATTGAGTGCTTTACTTCATTTGTTCTATATTTCAAGAATAAAATCATGCATTTATAAGCAGTTCCTATTATATTAAGATGACTCAACGAACAGTGTTAAATTACTGATGTGCAGTCATTGTTATGAAATAGGAAATAGTAATTGGGCCAGTTAGCTTGCCCAGAGCAACAATGAGATAATGACTCCATGATGATCTGTCCCATACCACATCTTATAAAACAGACATCTCTGTAATTTCCCCTCTGAGCTGAGCCTGGAAAATAATTGCTGCCCATGTATGATCATAGGAATACTGCCCTTTATTATTTAAGGCATATCATGGACGGATTGGTAGTCAATTTATTCCATTAAAGTCCTGGATTATACAACTGGGTGTGAAGAAAATATGTATAAACTTAAGAAGAGAAGACAGCTGCAATTGGGAGGCCCAACAGGGAAGCAGGCCTTTCACCCCACCGAGTCCACACCCAGCATCATCACCCATTTACCACGTTGATCCAAAACCCAAAAGGTTTGAGGAACTCCACGGGTCAGGCAGCATCTGTGGAGGGAATAGACAGGCGATATTGTGGGTCAGGATCCTACTTCACATACCGATCCAAAATGTTGGCTGTCCATTTCTCCCATAGATACGACCTGACCCAACTGAGTTCCTCCAGCACTTTGTGTTTTGTTCAAGTCTCCTGTATCTGCAGTTCTTTGTGTCCATCACCTAAACCCCTCTGGTTTCATTAGGGGGCATAGGATACAATCTGAAAAAAAAATCAGCTTTTTCTGTTAAACTGCTATCATGTAAACACTTAACCAGGTTCAAAAATAGTGCCAGAGTGAGCAAGTTAATCTTACTTAAGGGTAACCTGTACCTTATTTTCAATTACAGAACCATTGCTATTTGTTTTCAAGAGGCCCACACTGCCTCTGGCCAACTTTTCTGACCTTATATCATGGTAACGAAATTTGCTGTAGTTTTTGTATTGCTTGTGGGTTTCCTACCTCCTTCTATAACTCTGCATATCAGTCCAGCCACCTATTGTTCCTTCTTTGTGTTTTTAAGTTATCCACGATGTTATTTTTTCTTTGCAATAGAAATTCTTGCCCCTCAGGTCTTGTCTCACATTACCTTTTTTTTTTGGTTGAACACCTCACACTAATGAATCCTGAGGCTGATTTGTTGATTCTACTGTGGGCTGTCTGCCAGTAAACCTTGTCCAAATCTACACTTGGAAATTGGATTTGAACGTAATTTGGTGTGTTAAATTATAGTGCATCTTGCATCAATGGGATCTATTGTGGTGAATCATGTACTTGGCCAAAATGATGCTTAAATCAGGTTAACCCACAATCTAGATTCATGCTCAATTGAATGTGACGATTGACACTTTGCTGCACATCATTCTACGAAGAGACACAAAGTGCTGGAGTAATTTGGTGGGTCAGAACTTGGATAGGTGATGTCTGGGGTCGGGACCCTTACTTAGACTCCTTCTGAGGTATCCAGAGATACTGCCTGACCTGATGAGCAGCTCCAGCACTTTTTTGTAAGCCATCATCTGCAGCCACTATGTCTCCAATCTAAGAAGGGGTTAGTTTTTCCAAGGCATACTCCCCAGGCAGAAGATGCATACAGTGCAACTGAGGCAACAAAGGCAACAATGAATGGAGAAAGAGCCCCCACATTCACTCAAAGATCAATGAAAGCATCCTTTACTGAAGTAGGTTAGGAGGAATGTTCTGTGGGCCAAGGGAGATAGAAGATTAGCTGGAGCTACCATGAGGTAGGTAGAAATGGCTTCAGCATTGTTTTAGTTTTATAGATACAGTGCTGAAACAGGCCCTTCGGCCCACCGTCCACTCCAACCAGCAATCCCTGTTCACTAACACTATCCTACACACACGAAGGCCAATTCACAATTATACCAAGCCAATTAACCTGCTAAGCTGTGCGTCTTTGGTGTGTGGGAGGAAACCGGTGATCCCGGAAAAACCCACACAGGTCAAAGGGAGAACGTACAAAGTCTGTACAGACAAGCACCTGTAGTCAGGATCAAACCCGAGTCTCTGGCGCTGTAAGACAGCAGCTCTACCATTGTGCCATCAGCTGTCTCCTCTAGATGCAAGAATTCCCACATATTCAATCAATGCAGACATAAATCTTACATCACTACCAGAAACATCAGAGGCAGTTACATAGCATTGAAAGCATCAGTTAGGAGCCACTTAGGCAAATAGATCATCAATGTGTTGATCGGTGTGTTATGATCGATAAGAAGTATAAAGTGTCACTTGGGTTCCTTCAGCTACCAAACTACCTGGATGCTAAGGATTGCAGAGTACAGATGGCCATTCATCTGAACTGGGGATTATGATGCAGTAGGCTCCGAAAGAGAGACTTCACGTGATGTTTGCTTCCATCTTCAGCTATGCTGGGAGCAGATAGTTGGTGTCCCTTGTGCCAACCTTGCTTGTCCTGCTCTTAGCCTGCACCTCATGTCCCTCAAGCATTTCTTAGAACATTGCTGCTATCTTCTGTTGGCAAGATTTGAATCCAGACAACATCAAACAGAACTCTTTGCACCTTCTGGATCGACGTTGACGTGAGTGACAAAATACCACTGTTCAGAGACCAATGATATTTATTTTCATGATTCTACTCCAAAGACGTACAGGTATGTAGGTTAATTGGCTGGGTAAATGTAAAAATTGTCCCTAGTGGGTGTAGGATAGTGTTAATGTATGGGGATCACTGGGCGGCACGGACTTGGAGGGCCGAAAAGGCCTGTTTCCGGCTGTATATATATGATATGATATGATACGATCTTGCAAGGTGCTCAGCTAACACGACAGAAGTACAGAATGTAACAAATTGGTTCAAAGTGCTCCAAGTTGTTTTGAGCCGGTTCATTAATGGTCATGAGTTGAATCATAAGGATTCAATTTAAGTTATTAAGGAAGAAAATGGGTAATGCAACATTCGTGACATTGTTAAGTATCTGAAGAAAGATTCTGACCCACAATATCACCTATCCATGTTCTCCAGTGATACTGCCTGACCGCTGAGTTACTCCAGCGCTTTGTGTCATATTTTTGTAAACCAGCATCTGCATTTCCTTGTTTCTACATTGTTAAGTGTATGTCGGATGCTGAAAAAATGCAGCTTTTTTTTTTTACAGGTTTTTTTTAAACGTACGAAAGCCTGTTCATGTGCATTTGCAACACCAGGCAAGTGAAGCCTCCATTTGAATCCACTGTGTAGAGCTGATTTTGGATCTTGTCCTTTCTAGAGTTGTCTCCTATCCTGGCAACGTCTCAGTCATTCCAGGTGCATCACCTCACACAAATTGTGCCCCTCAGCTTCTCCTGTTGGAGCTCAAGGTGGTGAGATCAGGAAAGCTGAACAAGGGTGGCACTGTGTTGCTGTGGACATAGACCATTGCATCAACAGGTAGGTAGAATGCAGGGAGCGGCAATGCTGAGCAGGCGAGATATTCTGTGAAGCTCAATGAAAAAGAGTCAAGGAGATTGTCATGCTGAGAGGAGAGTGTAGTTAAAAGGGCAACACGCAAAACATCTGGACATTCACAGGCAGAAGATTTTGAGTGTTTAAGAGAAGTCAAATGTGATTTCCAATTATTCCGAGACCTTCAATGTTGATGACATGTGTCAGTGGAGCCTGTGTTGACAGGGCCCTGTTACAAGCATGTTTGGTCTCGCCGATGTATAAGAGACCGCACCTCGAACAACGGATACAGTAGATGAGGTTGGGGAAGGTGCAAGAACCTCTGCCTCCTCCAACCTCATCTACTGTATCCGTTGTTCATGGTGTGGACTCTTATACTGGGCTATCGTTTCAGTGAACACCTTCAATCAGTCAGCTTGGGCCTACCTGATCTCCCGGTTAGCAAACACATTAATTCCCCTTCCCATTCCCTCACTGATCTTTCTGTCCTGGGCCTTCTCCATTGTCAGAGTGAGGCCAAATGCAAATTGGAGAAACAACATCTCATATTTTGCTTGGGCAGCATACACCTCAACTTCAAGTAATCCTTGCGTCCCCTCTCTCTCTCTATCCCTCTCCCACCCAAATCATTGTACTAGTTTCAAAGTCATCTAGTTGAATCTCATTGTCTGTAACTCCTTTTCACCTCGCACACAGCTAACAAAGGCCTGTTCCCTGTATCATCGCTAATTTTTTTGCATATCTTTCATTCATTTGTTCTATGTCTCTCTCTATCGCCGTCTACATCTCTCGTTTCCCTTTCCCCGACTGTCTGAAGAAGGGTAATGACCCGAACCATCACCTATTCATTTTCTCCAGAGATGCTGTCTGACCCACTGAGTTACTCCAAATTTTTGTATCTATCCTAGGAGTACAGGTACATAGTTCCTTGAAAGTCCCATCACAGGTATATAGGGTGGTCAAAAGAGCTTCTGGCCCATTTGCCTTCATCAGTAGAGTATAGAAGTTGGGAGGATATATTACAGTCATACAAGACATTGGTGAGGCCACATTTACAACTGCGTTCAGTTTTAGTCACCACGTCAGAGGAAGGATTTGTCAAGCTGGAAAGGTGCAGAGAAGATTTACGAGAATGTTGCCAGGACTCGAGGGCCTGAGATATAGGGAGAGGTTGAGCAGGCTAGGACTTTATTCCTTGGAGCACAGGAAGGTGAGGGGTGATCTTATAGAGGTGTGCAAGTTCATGAGAGAAATAGGTCAGGTAAATGCACCAGAGTCTTTTGCCCACAGCAAGGTCAAACAAGAACCAGAGGACATAGGTTAAAGATGAAGGGGGAAAGATTTAATAGTAGCCTGAGGGGCTACTGTTTTCAGATGCTGCCTGGCATGCTGAGTATTTGCAGCATTTCTGTTAAATTAGCATCCCAATACTGCGTAGATGTAGTAAAGCAACACATTGCAGACACTGCAACCACTTCTTGCAGTGGTGGAGCGTGTTGGGGGTTGGCTCTGCTTTAGAAGCTGGAACCTGACCTCATATGTTCCTGGTTGCTTTCAATGGTGGGAAGTATTCATAAAATGACAAGCAATTATTACAGCCTTCTAGTGAACATCAGGCGATTCTCAATTTCAAAGCTCTTGTCCAAGATTTGTAGTAGAAAGCCATAGACTAACTTTAACTGGACAAACAGGCATGGTTCCCCCATACACCATCACTTTCATGCACAATTCTACAGGGCGTGTTCTTCCACTGTACATTTAGTTCCAAGTTCTGAAAGCCATGTACCCAGATCTCAGTAATTACTGTAAAGTCATGTCTTCCAATATGAATTCACTCCAATGCATTTAATTCGCTCCTTCAAGGAGTTTTTAATGAAATACATTTAACTGAGCCATATTAATCCAGCCTCTATTTCTGCTGTACTGGTCTAATCCATACATTCCAACATCTTTCCCAGATTAACTACTTTATATGCTTTCATTTTAAAAAAAACAGCAAAGGTAAAGCAATTTTTGATTATTACTCTACTCTCTTCACTATTATTAATTCAGTCTTTTTTCTCATCCCCAGGCCTTTTCCATTCAACAATATTGCAACCATCCTCCATGTACTTTCTGGGAACTGGTTCAGTGCAGTTTGAACCTCTCCCTCTCCCCTCTCCCCTCTCCCTCTCCCTCTCCCCTCTCCCCTCTCCCTCTCCCTCTCCCCTCTCCCACTCCCCTCTCCCTCTCCCCTCTCCCTCTCCCCTCTCCCCTCTCCCCTCTCCCTCTCCCTCTCCCCTCTCCCTCTCCCTCTCCCCTCTCCCTCTCCCCTCTCCTTCATCCTTCTCCCTCTCCTAAAATTTATTGCAGGTCCATTTGCAATGGAACTCTCTTCCCTAATCTGTTTTGTACATGGTTCAGATAATTATTCAGAACTGTAAATTAATTGCGATTAACTCACACCATTAATGTGATTGCCAATTAACATATCAATTACTTTAACATGCCATTTGCAAGGGTTGATGGAAAATAAAATTATACTGACCTTTCTTATAAAGACAAAAACAGCGCTCCATACTACCACTCATGGGCCTGTCGTACTGTTTCAGATTCCTGGCACGTCATATTTTTGCCTTGAGCTTCAAACATTTGGCTTGAGATCTCCATTCCAATCTTTACTTTGTAGACCTCTCTCTCTCTCCCACAATTGCCTTGATCATCCACATCAGTCACAAAATACAAGAGTGAAGGAAGAAACACATCAGGTCTCCAACCTGCACGAACGGCATCTTGGATGATGGATGCCGGGCCTCCTGTCGCCAAGGGTTGCAGGCTAGTCTTGAGAGAAGGGGAAAAGAGAGAGGAAGGGTAAGAAAATGTGGAGGAAAAGAGCAATGCACTAACAATGTGATAAAAATAGGGAGAGAGAGGTAAGAGGTGAGAATGCAAGAGGGAGAGAGATAAAAGGAGGAGAAAGGATGTCATAGAGTGACACAGTGTGGAAACAGGCCCTTCGGCCCAACCTTCCCACACTTGCCAACATGTCCCTGCTGCACTAATCCCACCTGCCCACGTTTGGTTCGTATCCCTCCAAACCTGTCGTAAAACAGATGTGTGGGAGGAGGTAGATAATTGGAGGTGTAGGGAGATAGAAAGTGAATGTAATAAGGGGAAGGCAGCAAGAGAGGTGGTGAAGAACGAGCAATGTGCAGTTTGAAGGGATTGTGTGGTGTATGGTGAGTTTCAAACCTCTCAGATACCCAGTTCAGAATAGGTTCCTTTGATTGGAAATCAATAGACAATAGACAATAGGTGCAGGAGGAGGCCATTCAGCCCTTCGAGCCAGCACCGCCATTCAATGTGATCATGGCTGATCATTCTCAATCAGTACCCCGTTCCTGCCTTCTCCCCATACCCCCTGACTTCGCTATCCTTAAGAGCTCTATCTAGCTCTCTCTTGAATGCATTCAGAGAATTGGCCTCCACTGCCCTCTGAGGCAGAGAATTCCACAGATTCACAACTCTCTGACTGAAAAAGTATTTCCTCATCTCAGTTCTAAATGGTCTACCCCTTATTCTTAAACTGTGGCCCCTTGTTCTGGACACCCCCAACATTGGGAACATGTTTCCTGCCTCTAACGTGTCCAACCCCTTAATAATCTTATACCTTTCGATAAGATCTCCTCTCATCCTTGTAAATTCCAGTGTATACAAGCCTAGTCACTCCAGTCTTTCAACATATGACAGTCCTGCCATTTCGGGAATTAACCTAGTAAACCTACGCTGCACGCCCTCAAAATCAAAGCTGAATTTGGTTCAGTTCTGCTGGCTTTATTAGAAAGGTCAGTGGAACCTACTATTTTTATTCTGGTTGGATCTCGATCCAACCACATCTACACTCCATGTGTGAATCACATCCTTCATTTCTGAAACCGATTCCAGGTAAATCACTAGTGCGCAGAAAAGTCAGAAAATGAGGGCAGCTAACTCAGACCACACTTGAACTTTCATACAGCTCTAGTCTCCTCTGTCCTTCTTTAATCTCATTGGAAAGAAAGCACTGTTCCAAGTGTGTAAGCAAAGCAGTGAGTACAACCAGGCTGTGGTTATGAGCCACATTGTTACCTATTAGTGACGTTCAAGGGTTTCCAGGATATAAGGCAATTTCAGCAAACCCACAAAGGGATTTCAACACAATGAGAATTAATAATTGTATAATTAGTGGTAATGAACACAAGCTGGTTCTATTGGTCCATTGGTTCATTCAAAATACTGGTTTTCTATTCAATAATAGTTAATACCAATTAAAACCATGATTAGTTTACAATTAACTTCTTTAATTGCATAATTAATCACAATTAATTTCTTTAATCACTTGACACCACCAATTATTACCCTAGAGATACCATATTTTAATTTAGATCCCAACAACAGACACACTCAAAATTACCATTTGCCTTTTTCGATATTGTATCATTCCAACTTGGTGCAGAACAATCGGGTTTCCACCATTCCACACTAATGTCTTGTGATGCAAAGTCAAAATGATCCACAACTTTGCACCAGGTAGGAAGCATGCTGTTTGCAATCTGTTCTCCTAATTATGGAGGCCCCACAGCTATTCCATCATCCATCCCATTCTCCTCCCACCTCTTGGTTGTCTGCTGCCTCATATGGCCATAGCCAGGCATGATTATTATTATTATTTATAACTATTTATTCATATCCTCACTAATCTTCATTTTCTTTCTAATTTTGATTTCTCTTACTCTGTACAGGATCTGTTTTTAAATTCACCGTTTGCATGCTTTAAACTCTAGGTTAAATGCTTTATCTTTTACCGTTTACATGCTTTAATCCCCTGTCTATATGTATTGTATTGTATTGTATTGCACTTTCTAATTGTATTGTACTGTATCGTATTGTACTGCACTGTCATCCCCTGTCTATATGTTTTGCATTTGTATGGCACTGTGGTCCCCGGAGGCACTCTGTTTTGTCGCATTTGTTGCATGATCGGTAAGGAGTGGAATGACAAATAAACTAAACTAAACTAAACAAAGTAAACCAGATTCAGGGGTAAACTGTGCAGTTACGATTACTCTCAGATAGACACAAAAAAGCTGGAGTAAATCAGCAGGTCAGACAGGATCTCTGGAGAAAAGGAATAGGTGACGTTTCGGGTTGAGACATCTTCTTCAGACTGAGTCAGGGGGCAGGGAAATGGGAGATATAGACAGTGATGTAGAGGGATATTGCTCTCACTTGTCAGATTGCTCCAAAATGAAATACAACTTAGTAATTGTGAGACAGAGATTCAAGCAAGAGACTTATACTGTAACATGCACACTTGAGTAAACTTGTCTGCCTACAGACACAAAACATGCCCTGAAATAATTATTATTTATGCTTAATTCTTAGTTTGTTGTAATATTATAAAAACAATATACCAGCTTTTTTTACAGACTAAAATACTTGACAAGAATTTATATACTTATTGCCTTAAGTTTATTTGGGGAATAAGAATTCAAAAACACAAAAAATAAAAACAGGGGCAGGTCATTTAGATCTTCTTACAATTCATATACTAATAGATCTTGACAGATCAAAATGAAACACTTACTTTCACTTCTGCAAGGAATTCTGGAGTTTACACTCTGTTTACCACCATTTTTGTGGGCCAGCAGAAACTGATTGCTTTATAAGCCTTTTTGAGCTGCACCCAAGTTAGTATGGATAACAGACACAAAGAGCTGGAGTAACTCAGCAGGACAGGCAGCATCTCTGGAGAGAAGGAATGGGCGAAGTTTCGGATCGGGACCCTTCTTCAGACTTAGTAAGGATGAATTAGCTTGTACCCGCTGTCTCTCTACACAATCACAGATACAGGTCCACTACCGATTTAATGGCACGCTTGATTCCAGAGTCTTTCTGGATTATCCGTTTTTGCCAGAGCAACAGAGGTTGCAGCTGTGAGAGGAGTCAAGCGGTACTGAAATGGTCTGGATAGGCCGACGGGGGCCGAGATACTGGCCTACAAAGTTGGCATCGGAAGTCGGCTTGAGGAACGTATCTGCTGGCACTGGGCGGGCCGCAGTTCCAGAGCTCTGGCCACAGCGGGAAAATTCGACCCACCCAATCGGCCTCTGAAGTCGGCTATAGGAATGGATTTGCCAGCTCCAGTTGGGACGGAGTTCCAGAGCCCCGGCTGCAGGGGGCAAACTCGACCCGCTGATGAGCCACGGAGGTCCCGCCTCACCCAGCCTAAGCGCCACATTTTCGGGGTGAATTCTGGAGGAGATTTCTCATGATTTTACTGGAGTTAGAAATAGCTCGTAGGACTAACGGAATCAAGGGATATGGGGAGAAAGCAGGAACGGGGTACTGATTTTGGATGATCAGCCATGATCATATTGAATGGCGGTGCTGGCTCGAAGGGCCGAATGGCCTACTCCTGCACCTATTTTCTATGTTTCTATGTTTATCTGGATTAGAGGAGGTGCTAATTGCCATAAATTCGGTGGTGGACCCGTCATAACAGTCAACTGCAACTGTTAGGCATTCCCTGCCAACTGGCACTTTCTGCCAACTGTTGGCAAACACAGCTCATTTTAAAGTTCAATAATAAATACAAAATATTGAATTAAATTTCAATTTGAGATCTACTTAACTCTACCGATTAGAGAATTCCCCTCTAACCAAATTCTGTTTCATACAATCTGTTTCAAAAATACTGCCTAAATCCACTATGTGACCACTTACCACAGCTCCCTTACTTCATTATATAATCAATAAATTGCATTTGTTCCATAAAATTGGTGTTCTGACAAGGAAAAATCTCTTTTGATCTTGTAACATCTAGTAACGTTCAAATGCTACCATTTCTACATTAACACAAACTACACATGGTGATGTAAATCTAAATATTATTGCAGAGGAAAATATTTCCCTGACGGGTTGACAAATGATAACTTTTTCTGAAACTTTTGGAATCAATAAGGAAAGGCATATCTTTAATTAAGTCCCTGTTTTATTTCATCCTTAATTTGGCCATTGCTGTCGGGTCAGGTTTTAAATTGCCATATTTCCCTGCTTAATGAGTACAGGTTAAGAGTCAATATTACCGCATTGTGAATTAAATCAATAGTATTATAACATCAGCCAGTTTCAGGACAGTCTTATCAACCCTTGTTTTATGAAGCCACTTAAACACAATGAGAATGGATGGTGTTAGCAGTTGCCCCACAATTTAATATTTTTGATATATGCAGGTATTTAAATAATATTTAGAAAAATAATATGATAAAAAGTGCAGTTTATGCGAACATCTTATCACTGAGGCCTGAGGTTCCTACCTACCTGAAAATTACATTAATAATACTCTGACTTGGCCAAAGAAGAGTAAAGTGCCTCAATGACTACTGACTGGGCATCCATTTTATTTTATTTTATTTTATGATTTATATTTTTTAATTTATATTTTTTGCTTTTTCTTTTTTCTCATTTATTATATTGCTTACTGTGTACTATGTTTACATATTCAGTTGTGCTGCTGCAAGTAAGAATGTCATTGTTCTATCTGGAACATATGACAGTAAAACATCCTTGACTCTCTCTTGACTCTTGGTGATGAAATGCTTTGAGTGGTTGGTTAGTTATAACACCGCCGTAGTTGGACGAATTTGGGATGATGCCAAGTCGGAGTCTACAGGGGAGATCGATTGACTGACTGAATGGTGCCAGAAAAACAACCTTATTCTCAACGATAGACACAAAAAGCTGGGGTAACTCAGCGGGACAGGCAGCATCTCTGGAGAGGAGGAATGGGTGACTTTTTGGGTCAAGACCTTTCTTCTGACCTTAATCTCAATGTCAGGCTACTGAACATATGTCCTCCGACTAAGCTCCAAACTACACAAACTTGTGGGGCACAGTTTCTATTTTTGCACTACTATTGTTATTTTTTTGTTATTTTTGTTATTTTTGTTATTTTTATATAGATTGAACTTTTTTTGGTGCTGCTTATCGTGTTTACAGAGTCCTATGTTTGTATACCTGCTGCGTTATTGTAATAAGAATTTAATGGTTTGGTTTCAGGACATTAGACAATAAAACACTCTTGACTCAACTCTTGACCAATATTTTGTTTCAGCTGGTAGGTTTTCTGATATAAGAAAATAACTGCAGATGCTGGTACAAATCGATTTATTCACAAAATGCTGGAGTAACTCAGCAGGTCAGGCAGCATCTCGGGAGAGAAGGAATGGGTGACGTTTCGGGTCAAGACCCTTCTTCAGACATATATATTTATAACATATATATATATATTCAGACATATATATATATTCTGATATATTTCCTTGATTTGACTGAGATTTCATGTTTATATGGAGCTTTCCTCTGCTTTTAATTGGATGGGGTTTTTTACATGCAAGTACAACTGCTGGTGCAGCTTCAAGCCCTAATGATATCACACAAAAAAACTGATGATTGTGAAAGTAGATTTTTGTACAATGAAGTAAATCAGATATGTGGTTTACAGCAATCAATTAAAACAAACTTCCAACCAGTACATGTACTACTCCAGTCAGTTTTGGTATATCATTAGATTCCACTCACATAAGTGCTTCATTATAAAATGGCTCCCAGACACTGATATAGCAGTTCAAATAAGTTAGGAATTAATTGTAAGATTAATTATGCTGTGTCACATTAATTATGATAACCTTCACAATTGTGTAACAAACTTAATCAGAAATCAAGCAGCTTCTAATCAGCAAATGCTCTAGTCACACGAGCAAAGGTACTTTCTTGAAGATATCAACTTGTTACCTGCACTTTGTGTAATGTACTTAGATAAGGATCTATTAGTACACATTGTTGGACATGTGTTAGCCTCGTTGGTACTTTAAATCTGAAATACTTCAGAAAACCTGTAGCACGAGAGAACCATGGACTGCTGATCAATTGAGACAAGCTCAACCAAGAAAGCTTCTGCGTAAACATAGCAGATATTCACTTAGCTCCTTTTTAGAATGTCATAATGATAATGCAATTTTAACATTGGTGCATTTTAACGGATGTAGGAGGGGAATATTTAATTTATTTTTGGAAGATTCAGGAGCATAAGGCTGGCAAGTGCCAAGCTTACTTCCAGGTGCTGCCGTTGGTTTGACCTATTTGCCGCTGGTCAAGCAGAAAACAGGATATTGGCTGAATCACAGCTAGTTTGAATGTTGTTCAAAACCATCAATTAAGCTGTGTACTTGTGTAATCCTAATGCAACCCAGGAAGCAGCTGCAATGACCGGCGTGAATTGGGCTTCAGGCCTAGCCAAACTTTCAGTCAATTCTCGCCAGATCTAACAGGGATAATGTACTAAAATAAATGAAATTCAAACATCTAGGATTGTCCACAATGTGGCATTTGCTCATGGTTTCTTGAAACGTGTGTCACAGGTATAAACCAATGATTTTTTCTAATATGCTGAAGAGGCGTCACTTTGGAGGTTGTGGCTTGCCTGTCGTACCATTTCACGGTACTGTGCAGAGAAAAGACGATTGTGCATCATGTTCAGCAAAGTGTGTGGCTGCACCAAATATGTTATTGTTGTTATCGCCACCTTCTATCCAGAGATGCTGCCTGTCCCGCTGAGTTACTCCAGCATTTTGTGTCTATCTTCGGTGTAACCCCGGATCTGCAGTTCCTTCCTACAATGTTATAGTTGTTCACATTCTTAAGCATTGCGCATTAATTACCTAGAAATTGAATGTCACTATTTTTGCTGCATTATGCCATTGTCATGTATATCACTGACATCTCCTGAGATTCCCGACACAAAATCATGAAATGTTTTCCAAAAAGATGTTTGTAAAGGCATTAGGGTGGTACACACTAAGATATGCTTGGTTCGTGAGCTAGTTCAGAATCCTTAAATCAGCGCATCTGGTGATAAATTGCTATGCTATGGAAAACAGGAGGATGTCAGACTCCCATCTATTTCTCCCTTCAACCCTCTTCCCCTCTTGCTACTTAAATATTGCTCTTCCATGCACACGTGCAATGCACCCCAATGTAGTGAGAAATAAGTGGGGTCAACCACCTGAGAGGTTTAGAGATACAACACAGAAATAGCCCCTACGGCCCACTGAGTCCGCACTGAGTCCGACCAATGATCCCCACACGTTAACACTATCCTACACGCACCAGGGACAATTTACAATTTATACCAAACCAATTAACCTACAATCCTGTACGTCTTTGGAGTGTAGCAGGAAACCAAAGTTCTAGGAGAAAATCCTTGCGGTCACGGGGAGAACGTACAAACTCCGTACAGACAGCACCCTTGGTCAGGATCGAACCTGGGTCTCTGGCACTGAAGACAGTAACTCTATCACTGCGCCACCGTGCCGCCTGTTGGGCCAGAAGACCATGAGCTCCACTCCACTTGTGTCCTTATTGAATTCTGATGATCAGGCAGGACCTATTCAATTGTTGAAATTTGCTCTTGCTCATATTTTCAATCGTTCTACAGTTAGCCTTTCCGACTCTGACAACGTACTTGGAATGAATAAAATAAAATGTTTATTCACCATGCCTCCAGGACACTGAGTAAATATTACATTTCCCATGGCATTCAAAAACTAAGAACGTGGAACATAGAACAGTACAGCAGAGGAACAAACCCTTTGGCCTACAATGTCCATGCCCAACATGATGCCAAGATAAACTAATCACATTTGTGGGCGGCACGGTGGCGCAACGGTAGAGTTGCTGCCTGGAGACCCAGGTTCGATCCCGACCAGGGGAGCTGTCTGTACGGAGTTTGTACGTTCTCCCCGTGACCTGCGTGGGTTTTCTCCGAGATCTTCGGTTTCATCCCACACTCCAAAGACGTACAGGTATGTAGGTTAATTGGCGTGGTGCAAGTGTAAAATTGTCCCCAGTGTGTATAGGATAGTGTTAACGTGTGGGGATCGCTGGTCAGTGCGGACTCGGTGGGCTGAAGGGCCTGTTTCCGCGCTGTATCTCTAAACTAAACTAAACTATCTGCCTGTACAAAATCCACATCCCTCCATTCCCTCCAAGGTGGACTATGACAACAAATCTTGGTTCTCCAAGAGCAGCGATATTGCATGCAAGAACTCATCTTTCATCTGCAAGAGCAGAGACATGCATCCCTTTCCCTGAACCCCAACACCCCTCTTTACTGTGAGCAGTCCTAATGGGAAGATAGACACAGAATGCTGGAGTAACTCAATGGGACAGGCAGCATCTCTGGAGAGAAGGAATGGGTGATATTTCAGGTCGAGACCTTTCTTCAGAAGGGTCTGGTCTCAACCCGAAACGTCACCCATTCCTTCTCTCCGCAGATGCTGCCTGTCCCGCTGAGTTACTCCAGCATTCTGTGTCTATCGTTGGTGTATAACCAGCTCCTTCCTACATGCAGTCCTAATGGGATTGTGTTGAAAGAAGTTGAGCGACAACATCAGGAGCACACACTTTTGCCACAGGATCTGTGAAGTTGCTAGAATGGTGAAGAGCTGTGGGTGTTTACATCAGACCATTGTCACTTCCTTCCTGAGAGGTTGTCCTGTTCAGGATTTTGATCCTTCCCTCACCGACGTGCCATGTCACCTCTCACCTTGGCTTCTCGTGCACCAAATTCACCTGCATCCGACAGTCGGCTATCCCAGGTGGTTCCTTCAATTATCCCCAGACACAATTCTGAAGCCAGGAGCTTCTCAATAGACAATAGACAATAGACAATAGGTGCAGGAGTAGGCCATTCAGCCCTTCGAGCCAGCACCGCCATTCAATGCGATCATGGCTGATCACTCTCAATCAGTACCCCGTTCCTGCCTTCTCCCCGTACCCCCTCACTCCGCTATCCTTAAGAGCTCTATCCAGCTCTCTCTTGAAAGCATCCAACGAACTGGCCTCCACTGCCTTCTGAGGCAGAGAATTCCACACCTTCACCACTCTCTGACTGAAAAAGTTCTTCCTCATCTCCGTTCTAAATGGCCTACCCCTTATTCTTAAACTGTGGCCCCTTGTTCTGGACTCCCCCCAACATTGGGAACATGTTTCCTGCCTCTAATGTGTCCAATCCCCTAATTATCTTATACGTTTCAATAAGATCCCCCCTCATCCTTCTAAATTCCAGTGTATTCCCCTTCTCATGGGGCATTAAGCTGAAAGTAGCAGCCTTGCAGTAGGCAGACTGAAACCACACAGGGTATCCAGCGATGGAGGACCTCAACATGCTCATAAGCCACAATGGCGCAAAACATACGGATCCAAAAGGGTTTCACAGATCTGTAACATTTAATTTCTTGTTTTGCGAACCATTGTGAACACACTGGTGCTGTTGTTGTGAGGAGGTTAACACCCTTCATTGTGAAGACTGAGATGAGAGCTGCCAGCAATATTACCACTGAGAAATCCATTGAATACACGTCAGCGTCTAAATGCTGCAGAAAACATCCCCTTGTAAGTTTAAGATTTAGATTTTAGAGATACAGTACAGAAACAGGCCCTTCGGCCCACCGGGTCCGCGCCGCCCAGCGATCCCCGCACATTAACACTATCCTACACCCACTGGGGACAATTTTTACATTTGCCCAGCCAATTAACCTACAAACCTGTACGTCTTTGGAGTGTGGGAGGAAACCGAAGATCTCGGAGAAAACCCACGCAGGTCACGGGGAGAACGTACAAATGCCGTACAGTACAGCACCAGTAGTCAGGATCGAACCCGAGTCTCTGGCGCTGCATTCGCTGTAAGGCAGCAACTCTACCGCTGTGTAACGAAGTTATGGAAGCAGGTCGTGCCAGATTGGAGGCAGAAAGAACATCACTCATGCTCATATGAATATTGTGCAGAAATACTCTGTCCAATTTTGCAATGGGCGTAATTTCACTTGGAAGCAGTTCGCCAGCTTGTTCTGCTCTGGGCTAAATTCATATTTCCGCGGATTACAAACAAATAAAAACACGGACAAAACAATTCAGCTTACAGGCCTAAAGCATTATGCAAATTAAGATCACAAGCAAAGGATATGAGATGGTGTTATATTTGTGTTATTGAAAGTCCTGAACAAGTGCACTGTGCTGCCTCAGATGACAGAATCAGCTCAGCACAGAACAACCCCCCACTCAGCACGTTCTCCCTTCAGGGGATAGATCCTCACTTTGATCAGTCGAGTAAAATAGTTTGTCAGACTGCTTTTTATCTCTCTCAATTTTTGGTAGGGTAAGCTGCAAACTTAATCACCCATTTTACGTGATCATTATTCATTGACGACTCTTGTTGGGGAAAAACTCATGGGATTAATAACAAGTTGGAGTTGGGATATGAGATGAGAGGTTTGGGAGTGAGGAGTATAGATGGAAGATCATCAGAAGCACAGGCATGTCCAATTTTAACATCTATAATGTGGCATTCATGTCTGGGCTAAACTGGAATATTATGTACAGCATCAATCTGCTTCCATTTAGTAAATGTGCAAGATTTGGAGGGATTGGTGAGTTTCAAATGCAAAATTGAAATTTATATGGAATCAGGCAGAGCAAGGACTGGGATTGCCATGTCAAGGATCTCTTTGCCACTGCTTGGTGTGGTAATGGTACAGAAGAAGGCCTATTTCCCCAGAACTGTAATGAAACCCTGCTTCTCAAAGAAGGTGTGTTCAACTACAGCAGAAGACAAGCAATTGGAACGCAAAACCTAAGACGTGGATTCAATGCAGAGATTTATTTAATAATCTAACCAGACTGGCTGGTAGGTCACAGCTGCAGATTCACCTCTGTTTTCATGGAATCATTAAGAATGGAACAGTCCCTTCAGCCCACTGTATCTACCCTGACAATCAAATGCCCTCCTCACTATTCCTATTTTCCTCATTAATTCCCCTCTCTAACTTTATTCTCCAGTCACCCGCCTACATTAGGGATAATTTAAAGTAGCCAGTTAACCTACCAACCTGCACATCTTTGGCATGTGGTTGGAAACCTACAAAAATCACAGTGAGAAAGTGAGAAATACACACTGTCCCGCCCCCCTGACATCAGTCTGACATCTCCCTCTATCTTCCTGTCTCCACTTATATCCTTCCTTTGTCCCGCCCCCCTGACATCAGTCTGAAGAAGGGTCTCGACCCGAAACGTCACCCATTCCTTCTCTCCCGAGATGCTGCCTGACCTGCTGAGTTACTCCAGCATTTTGTGAATGAAGACAACACCCTTGGTCAGTTCTGTGGAGCTGTGAGGTGGCGGCAATAACTGCTATGCCACTGTACTAACATTCTTTAGCCTGTTAACCGCCAAGTTTTTTTGTTTACTATTGGCCATCACCCCAGTCTACATGGGGGTAGCACTGAACAGGTTAATTAGGTTTTGGAATTTTGTTTAGTTTAGTTTAGAGATACAGCACATTAACACTATCCAACACCGGAGTGGGGGAGGATAAACAAAGATCTCGGAGAAAACCCATGCAGTCACGGGGAGAACGTACAAACACCGTACAGACAACACCCGTAGTTGGGATCGAACCTGGGTCTCCGGCGCTGCTAGTGCTGTAAGGCAGCAACTCTACCACTGCGCCACCGTGCTGCCTTTGATCTAGGATTTTGTCTGGTAAGTCATTACATTTGTTAGCAGAAATGCATTAATATTACATACATAAAACATAGAATAGTGCAGCACAGGAACAGGCCTACGGCCCGCAATATCCATGCCAAACATAATGCCAAGTTAAGCTCATCCCCTCTGCCTGCAGGTAATACCTATCTCTCCTTCCCCTACATATTCATGCATCTATCGATAAGCCTCTTAAACATCACAATAGACAACAGACAATAGACAATAGGTGCAGGAGGAGGCCATTCGGCCCTTCGAGCCAGCACCGCCATTCAATGTGATCGTGGCTGATCATTCTCAATCAGTACCCCGTTCCTGCCTTCTCCCCATACCCCCTGACTCCGCTATCCTTAAGAGCTCTATCCAGCTCTCTCTTGAATGCATTCAGAGAATTGGCCTCCACTGCCTTCTGAGGCAGAGAATTCCACAGATTCACAACTCTCTGACTGAAAAAGTTTTTCCTCATCTCAGTTCTAAATGGCCTACCCCTTATTCTTAAACCGTGGCCCCTGGTTCTGGACTCCCCCAACATTGGGAACATGTTTCCTGCCTCTAACGTGTCCAACCCCTTAATAATCTTATACGTTTCGCCACCTTGTCTGAGTCCATCACAACCCCTGACAGCATGTTCCAAGCACCCACCAATCTCTGTGTAAAATAACTTGCCTCGTACATCTATATATGAATGAATGAATCAATGAATGAATATGTTTATTGGCCAAGTATGTGCATATACAAGGAATGTGCCTTGGTGCTCTGCTCACAAATGACAACACAAACATACGGTTACCAATTAAGAATAAAGCATAACCACATCAAAACAATAAGGATACAACATTACGGTCTAAACATGTGGGTGAAAATAAACCAGAGCAAAAAAGAGACTACAGACTATATACTAAATCTCTCGTTTGTTTATTTGTTTGTTCCTGAACTACAGCCAAGCGGTACACGATAGCGTGACAATTTCAGGCCCACCTTACTCACCGTCGTCCCTTTGGTGCTAACGGAAGAAGTTTCATTGAAATTGGTGTTATATTTTTTTAGTTATTCACATTTTAAAGTTTAAATCTATCTCCTAGGGAGGGAGGGGGTGGAGGGAGTGGGGGAGGAGGGAAGATAAGGGGGGTTGAGGGGGATGGAGTGGGGAGAGGGGGAGGTAAAGGGGAGGGGTGGGGAGGGTGGTGGAGGGAGGGGGAAGGGAGGGTGAGGGGGAGGGGGGAGGGGAGGGGGAGGGGGGAGGGTTGGAGGGGAGGAGGGAGGGAGGGAGGGAGGGAGGGAGGGAGGGAGGGAGGGAGGGAGGGAGGGAGGGAGGGAGGGAGGGAGGGAGGGAGGGAGGGAGGGAGGGAGGGAGGGAGGGAGGGAGGGAGGGAGGGAGGGAGGGAGGGAGGGAGGGAGGGAGGGAGGGAGGGAGGGAGGGAGGGAGGGAGGGAGGGAGGGAGGGAGGGAGGGAGGGAGAGGGGGAGGGGTAGGAGGGAAGGGGAGGGGGGCGGAGAGGGTGCTGGACCAACCGGTCCACTCGGTCTAGTTTCCTTTAAATATTGTCTCTTTCACATTAACGCTTTGCCCTCTCGTCTTTGAGATTCCCACCGTGATTGTCTACCCTCTATATGCTTTTTACGATGTTATGTACCTCTGTCGGATCTCCCCTCACCCTCTGAAGCTCCAGAGAAAACAATAAAAGTTTATCCAACCTCTCCTTATCGTTAAAACCCCGACTAAATATATGGGGTTATTATGGCAAGGCTTACGGTTGAGTCTGACTCTGGCAAATAATCCAACAATTCCCTACCTTTTGCATTAATATGCAGCCAACTTGGAAAGATATCTCTAGAGGTGGTCTGGAAGAAACCAGTGACAAAAACGAGGGTGACGTTGATTTTCATTCCCACTTTCAATGTTTGGCCACAAGATCCAACAATTATGTACAGGCGGATAAGAGTTGGTCTCGGCATCATGTGTGGCACAGACATTATGGGGCTAAGGGGCTGTTCCTGTGCTATATTGTTCTATATTTTATGTTTTAAGCAGTGGATTGTCTCCTTTGACATGATATACACAATCCGCAGCAAAAAAGGAGAGCAGCTGAATGAACTCAGTGGGTTAGGCTGCATCTGTTGTGGATATTGGACAGTCAATATCCCTTCGAGCCAAGGTCCTTGGTCTAGATTGAAAGAGTAGTGAGGAAGTACCCAATATGAGGAGGTGAGGGGACATGTGGGCAAAGGCTAGCAAGTGATAGGTGGATACAGGTGAAGAAGGGTTAATAAGCTGATAACAGTTTGATGGGTGTGAAAGGTGGAGATAGTAACAGAGGCTGAGAGGTGATAAGTGAGGAACAAAAGGCTGGAGATTCTGGAATCTGGCGGAAAAGGTGGGTTAAGAGTGGAACCGAGTGAGGGGTGGCGACAGATGGGAACAACGGAGGGAAGGAAAGAGTGATCAGTCGGGGGTGCGGGGGGAGGAGATCCAGTGGGAGGATTGTGTTAGGAAGGGGAGAACGAAACAGGGTGATAGGGAGCTGGTGGGTAAAGTGGGAAGAAGTGGTGATTGAAACAACCAGAGTAGATGTAGGACAGAGAAAGGGACTGACTGCTGTGGAAGAGGGAAGGGGAATCAAAGTGACTGGTAACTGAGAGATCCAGATGGCCACAACGGACTGAAAGCAGGTGCTCGACAAAACGGCCGTCTAGTCCTTCTTTGGTCTCACTGATGTGGAGGACGCCAAATTGAAAGCACTGGAGAAATACGTAGTTGGAGAAATTTAAGTCGCAGAAGCTAAACTTTTCCAAGAAGTCGACGAACCTGAGCCTTTGTCTGTACAGTCTGGTATTCCAATACTTCTCCAATACTTCCGTCTCGGTGGCGCAGCAGTAGAGTTGCTGCCTTACAGTGAATGCAGCGCTGGAGACTCAGGTTCGATCTTGACTACGGGCGCCGTCTGTACGGAGTTTGTACGTTCTCCCCGTGACCTGCGTGGGTTTTCTCCGAGATCTTCGGTTTTCTCCCACACTCCAAAAACGTACAGGTATGTAGGTTAATTGGCTGGGCAAATGTAAAAATTGTCCCCAGTGTGTGTAGCATAGTGTTAATGTGTGGGGATCGCTGGGCGGCGCGGACTCGGTGGGCCAAATCTAAATCTAAAAATCTTCTGCAATATCTTTCTCATCACATGCTTAAGACTGCTAATGTTGATCTCATCCCCTATCAAAGATGCTTTCAAAAGTTATCCACAGTCTCCAGTGTCATAGTGTTCTCCGTCTGAATGTTGGCATGAGTAGGTCTCTTACCCATTCTGACAGGGCCCCCAGCCAGCAATGTGTTTGAAAATGGCTTTCCTCTTCTGCATTGTGCTTCTTTTGAATGCGGGTTAATAGAAACATAGAAACATAGAAAATAGGTGCAGGAGGAGGCCATTTGGCCCTTCGAGCCAGCACCACCATTCATTGTGATCATGGCTGATCATCCACAATCAGTAACCTGTGCCTGCCTTCTCCCCATATCCCTTGATTCATGTGCAATTTCTCTTTGAACAGGAATGCAATGGTTATCATGGGCATGGATCACAGAGGTGTTTGGCACAAACAACACAGGAAACTTTTATGTTGTTTGATCGCACAAACTGCAGAAGTTTCAAAAGAAATAACACTGCCTTCTGAAGGACCATAGGGAATGCTAAGTAAATGGTAGCCTTCCCAACACTGCTTACATTCCAGGAATGATCAAATCTTCTGACACATTATAAACATCTATGGAGTTTATTATGTAGCCTGTGAAGCTGGTTGTGAGCAATCTCTCATCAGTTGGCTCACACTGCATCATTATATTCAATGCCTTCTGTGAACAGTAGTCCTTTGTGCAACTCTCAAGTGATTTTTGCCTTATGGTACCTCTGTACACGTTTCAAAAAGGCTCATTAATGGTTGGTGACATTATTTAAATTAGGCAGAACATGATGGAGCACCGAACACCCTATGTTTGGCCCCCAAGTTGCTTACCAAAACAACAAATGGTCAGGTCAGAAATTTTAGTTAACCCATGTGTGACCCATGTTTTCCATGCAGCGCACTTTGCTCCAATGATTTAAAACAAGTGGGGTTTTTTTTCTTCCTGCAAGTTTGCACACTTAAAAATGAACAATTATATCTTTTAGGTTGGCCCATTTTTCTCTCCTGGCCAGTCTGGTCAATAACCTGCTTTTTCAACTAGGGGGATTGATTTAAATGTGCAGTTTTGCACAGTAATGTGAGACAATTCATATACAAGAGATATAGACCTCACCTGATGCATAGAGCACCAAGATCATGTCCTCTTAAACACCTCTTTAATCTTTTTTATATGCGCCCTTTATCTTTTAATCTTTAATTGCCTTCCTATTTTCTATTATTGTTTCCTGCTTTGAGTCTATTTCATGAGATGTCTTGAATTTCCTATCTATTGTTTGAAGTATGTTCTCATGCCATAATTAAACGGTTGGATTTTTACATATTTGTTCTGACAATATGTCAGCCGTCTGAAGCTCACACACTTTTTCTCCTTTATTTGCTGTCTCCTTTCCAGATGAGTACATACAATATTTCCAAACTATATTTCAGAATGTAACAAAATAAGTACTTTGTTTTTGTTCACACATTTAGGTTAGTTTCCATATACAGCACGGAAACAAGCTTACTCGGTCTACCAAGTCCGTGCCGTCCATCAGTCAGCTGTTTATATTAGTTCTATGTTATCACACTTTCGCGTCCACTCCTTACACACGAGGGGCAATTTACTGAGACCAATTACCCCGCAAACCCACACGCCTTTGGGATGAAGGAGAAAACTGCAGCACTCAGAGGAAACACATGCATGGCTGTATGCAGGGAGAATATGCAAACTCCACACAGGCAACACCGGAGGTCAGGATTAAACCAGATCTCTGGCACTGTGAGACAGCAGCTCTACCTGTTGTGCCACAGGTCAACATGTCTTTATTGCTCATCTTTGACTTTTCTCTCTCCGCTAACTCCAAAGGCTTGATCCTTCCACCTGGAACTGCCATCCTTACCCATCCTCCTTAGCGGAACTTGCTATTTCTGAACTTTGATGAGCTGGCCTTTGGACTGGTCCCACTTGTCAGATGCAGACTCACACGATAACAACTGCCCCCCAGGGTACTCTCCCGAGCGCCTGCCCAATAACGTTGTAGTTTGCCTTGCTCCAATTTGGTATTTTACCGCAAAGTCCAGCCTTTTCTCTATTCAAAATAATCTTGAAGCTTATGGGGCTGTGGCCACCATCCCTAAAACACTCTTCCACCGTAACAACTTTCATCTGGCCAGGCTCACATCCCAACACAAAGACCAGTATGCTCCCAGTCTGAAGAAGGGTCTTGACCTGAAATGTCACCCATTCCTTCTCTCCAGAAATGCTGCCTGTCCCGCTGAGTTACTCCAGCTTTTTATGTCCATCTTCGGTTTAAACCAGTTTCTGCTGTTCCTTCCTACACAGTATGTTCCCATCTCGGGATGAACTATCGACATACCATTTCAAGAAACTCTCTTGGATGCACCTCACAAATTCGGCCCCGTCTAAATCTCAGGCACTGAGCAAGTATCAGTCAATATTGGGGAAGTTAAAGTCACCCACTAAGACAGCCCTGCTGCTTTGTCATCTTTCTATAATTAATCTCCATGTCTGTTTTTCTATCTGCCGTCTGCAATTGAGAAGCTAATAGTACACTCCATTAGAGTGCTTGCACCTTTCTTATTTCTAAGCTCTACCCACATTGCCTCAGCAGACGAACCCTCCAGTATGTCCTCTCTGAGTGCCGCGGTGACCGTTTTTCCTGATGAGTAGCGCAATTTCTTCCACGTTTTCTGCCTCCCTCTAGATCTCGTCTGAAAATTCGAAACCCTGGAGCGTTGAGCTGCCAGACATGTCTCTCTTGCAACCACGTTTCCGCGATGGTCACAGCGTCATCAAGAGTAACATGTTTATGATTGGAGATCTCCCTGTTGATCCTGCACCACGTTAGCCCCATGCGCAAGTTCAGTGCGATCATTCATTTCTATTGAAAAGCAAGTTTGCAGACAGAAGGATAAATGCAAGTTAAATTTTCTTGTTAGTCAACTGTATTTAAGTGATTTTGTTGTTCCTAGTATTTCAAATGTATCATCTTTCAAAAGTTTTTTTTAATAGTTTTTGAATGTTTTTAAAGTTTGGTGAATATCAGAGCCATTCACCAACATATTCTCCTTAATAGCATTGGACAACCAGTATGCTTGGAGCAGCGGGTGTGATTTAAAGCAGTCCTGGGTAGGGGCCTGCCAGTTATAATCAAAACGACTCTACACTCAGTCTGAAGAAGGGTCTCGACCCAAAACGTCGCCCATTCCTTCTCTCCCGAGATGTTGCCTGATCTGCTGAGTTACTCCCGCATTTTGTGAATAAATACCTTCGATTTGTACCAGCATCTGCAGTTATTTCCTTATACTACACTGCAGAGCACACTGCTAATCTGCTGGTACTCAGCTCTTCTGTGGAATTTGGGCTTGGGAACCTACTCCAAGTGACGGCAGCCTTCAAAGACAGGCGAACCAGCGAGATTGGATAATTTACTGCACCCCGCAATGTTTCAGCCATTGTTTTGTTTAGGCATTGCAAAGTTATTATTCCTTGAGAACAAATGTGACACTTTTTTTTGTACTTTAGCTTTTGGGCCAGTTTTGAAGGCTACCGGTATTGACAAGGCTCTACTCCATGTGTCATTGCTTCCTACGCAATAATCGCAATGCTTATACCAATGACATATTTCACAGTCACTGAAGCTCGGCCAATCATTAAATATTGATCTCTTAAAAGCAACAAAAAACGTAACATGACCGGCACTCTGGAAACTCACAAACCTTTCTAATGGTACAAGGGATCAACCAGCCCAAGCCTGAAGTAAAATCAAGCAGTAGTTAGACAGGGAAAGTGGGGGAGGGATGTTGATTCACTTGAAGTGAAATGATCGTGTTTCTTTTATTAGCCCATTGCTACCCACTCATCCCTTCCACCTTTATTCTTGCAATCATTGAATAAATCTTGTTTCTCATCTCGCTAGCCGGGCGGCACGGTGGCGCAGCGGTCGAGTTGCTGCCTTACAGCGAATGCAGCGCCGGAGCCTCAGGTTCGATCCTGACTACGGGTGCTGTACTGTACAGAGTTTGTACGTTCTCCCCGTGACCTGCGTGGGTTTTCTCCGGGATCTTCGGTTTCCTCCCACACTCCAAAGACGTACAGGTATGTAGGTTAATTGGCTGGGCAAATATAAAAATTATCCCTAGTGGGTGTAGGATAGTGTTAATGTCCGGGGATCGCTGGGCGGCACGGACTCGGTGGGCCGAAGGGCCTGTTTCTGCGCTGTATCTCTAAATCTAAATCTAAAAATCCTGCCGCACTTCCCTTTGTCCTTCCACTGCACCTGACTCCTGACAAATTTCTCTCCCAACATTATATTGAATCTATTATATCACCAAAATGATCTAGATCTGGTGAGAAATTAATCTTCTTTTTCGCTCTCCATAGATGCCGCCTTATTCACTGAGATTTTCTTGAAAGTCCTTTTTTAAATTTCTTGCTACTTGTCAACGTGTTAAGGGCCTGTCCCAGTTACACGATTTTCAAGGCGACCGCTGGCGACTGTCAATGTCGTAGCAGATCGCCAAAATTTTCTTTTACCCTACGGCAATGACCACAACAATGCCGAGTCAGGTCGATACAAGTTACTTTGTTTGTGAAACTAGCACCTGGCTAAGAGATTACACCGTCTTCGGAAACATCGCAAAATTCCCACGCTTACCTGACCGTCAAACTGTCGCCTCCAAATGTCTTGACGGTAAATAAATTGGTTAAACAAAACTACCTTCTGGTATCTTCAAATGCCTTTTCTTAATTTAATATTACGTGCTTCTAAATGCATCTACGACAACCTAGCAAACCTGGGGACAGCATGTGACAGCGCCCGCAATAAGCTACGATACCTGGCGACAAGCCAGCTGTCGCCGAGAAATTTCTATCTGGAAATTTTTACCGCGACGCGATTCTTTGAAGACTCCTCACGATCATGCCCGCAACACCCCGGCGAACGTTCGGCAACAGCCTAGTCACCGGCAGTCACCTTAAAATCGCCTAAGTGGGACTGGCCCTTTAGTTTTAACACAGAGGACAGAAAGTTAATATTAAAGAAGAAAAGGTATTGGGAGTAGAGTGTGTGTATTTCAATCATTTCTCATTCAAATTGAACAAGAGCAACAACTTGTATGTAGGAGCACCTTTAATAAGGTAAAATTCTCAAATGCTTTCCTGGAACATTTTATAATGAAGATACAAAAGTAGATGGCCATTAGTTTGGTCAAAAGTAGGGTTTAATCAAGATCTTAAAAGGGGAGGCAGGCAACGGAACCATGCTACCACAATCGGAGAGCAGTCCTGAACTACTATCTACCTCATTGGTGACCCTGGACTATCTTTGATCGGACTTTACTGGCTTTACCTTGCATTAAACGTTATTCCCTTATCATGTGTCTATACACTGTAAATGGCTCATTGTAATCGAATAAATTGTCTTTCCGCTGACCGGATAGTGCACATACAAAGGTTTTTCACTATGCCTCAGCAAACATGACAATTGAACTGAACTGAACTGAACTAAACTGAACTGAACTATTGGTGAGGCAATTGAAGTGGGCAATGAACAGGAGAGGAGAGTTAGAGAAGCACAGAGATCTTAAAGTCAAGTCAAGTCAAGTCAATTTTATTTGTATAGCACATTTAAAAACAACCCACGTTGACCAAAGTGCTGCACATCTGATTAGGTTCCAATGGAGAAAAAAAAAGAGACATACAGTGGCACGCAAACAGTTCACAGCGCCTCCTCAATGAGCCTCAAACGCTAGGGAGTAGAAATAGGTTTTGAGCCTGGACTTAAAGGAGTCGATGGAGGGGGCAGTTTGGAAGGAGTTTGGAAGAATGAGGGGGGACCTCATTGAAATGTACCGACTAGTGAAAGACTTGGATAGAGTGGATGTGGAGAGGATGATTCCACTAGTGGGAGAGCCTAGGACTAGTAAGGAGTTGAGAAGGAATTTGTTTAGGCAAAGGATGGTGAATCTGTGGAATTCTTTGCCACACAAGGCTGTGGAGGCCATCAATGGATATTTTTAAAGCAGAGATAGATAGATTCTTGATTAGTATTGGTGTCAGGGGTTATGGAGAGAAGGTGGGAGAATGGGGTTAGGAGGGAGTGATAGATCAACCATGATTGAATGGTGGAGTAGACTCGATGGGCCAAATGGCCAAATTCTGCTCCTACTATATTACTTATGACTTTAAGACCTTATGAAAAAAGTTGCAGAGATAAGATGCATCATGCAACCCATCTACATTTTCCAATAATGTGATGAAAAAAACATTGAGCAATGTGAGAAGGAGGGAAGTAGTAGTGGCAAACTTAAACGTTTCCCTGTGGCACAGACTGTAAACTGTAAACATCGATGGGATGCTTGATGTTGCTACTGAGGGATTGGTAGGGGGCAATAGACAATAGGTGCAGGAGTAGGCCATTCGGCACTTCGAGCCAGCACCACAGTACAGCAGAACTGCTGAATTTGATTTCAAGACTGTAAAGTTAAGGGTGACACTGTGACATAGTGAGAAGGCAGGAACGGTTTACTGATTGAGAATGATTAGCCATGATCACATTGAATGGCGTTGCTGGGCCGAATGGCCTCCTCCTGCACCTATTGTCTATTGTCTATGAGCACTGCTGCCTCACAACTTCAAGGACAAGGTTTGATCCTGACCTTAGACGTTGTCTGTATGGAGTTCGCACGTTCTCCCTGCGACCATGTGGAGTTCCCCTGGATACTGTGATTTCCTCCTGCATGCCAACGTCATTTTGGTTGGTAGATTAGTTGTCCATGAAAAAATGGGATCAGTATGGCATGAAGGGTCTCGACCCGAAACATCATCCATTCCTTCTCTCCAGGGATGCTGCCTGTCCCGCTGAGTTACTCCAGCTTTTTGTGTCTATCGTCGTATTAATATAAATGGGTGTTTGATGGTTGATTCAGTGGGTCAAAAGACTTGTTTCCATGTTGTATGACTAAATGACTTCAAAATATGACAACTGGAAGTAAAGATCATTTGATAGGATTCAGTACAGATAAATTTGGTTCTAATTTTTTCAAATGTGCCAAATGAATTTTGCCCATTCGAGTAATCACGGACAAGCTTCTTTGTAAATGACTAAACAAAGTTTAAAATATATACACAGCTTCAAATTATAGAATAGTGCCGAACTAGCTTAGAGATATCAGATACTTACTATTTCTGTACTCTTACAGGTATTACATCAAAGAAGAAAGAACTTTATTTAAATACCAATTGTCAGAAACTATGTTCACTCCAAAGCATCTTATATTCTGTAAAGCCCTTTTAAATTGTAGTCAGTGTTGTAATATAGGATTAGGCTGCTTATGCGGCTTGGCCTGACAGCACCAATGGGATAATGAGCAGATTATCTGCCTATCGGTGATGTTGATTGTGGTTGATATTGAAGGTGACGGGCAAAACTCATCTGTTCTGAAATCTTCCCTGGAGAATAAACGTCCGTCTGAAGGACTGAGAGGGTCTTAGTTTAACATTGAAAGATGACCCTTCCAAAAGTACAGCACATCCTCAGTGCAGCTTTCAATTGGTTGTCCAGATTATGTGCTGATGTCTCTGGAATGGGAATTGAACCCGTTACTGACGGACAAAGTAATGAAAGAGCTCTCACTGAGCTATGACTGACACTCAATATCTGCTGAACACACTGAAAGCCTACAATGCCTCTTACCCAGCCAGGGTCAGTCTCATAAGCCACAGAGCTCCTCGAAAACCATATTATTTTTCCCTGAAAAGATAATCATTCAGCCAGAGAGTCCGATTGTTAATATTTTGGAAAGGATTGTTAAAGAAGTGATGTATCTGGGCTGGACATTTTATATTGTGCTCCTGTCTACAAACATGATCGAAGCATAATTTGACTGTGTGCATAACTGTACGATATTTGAGGTAAAGGGCCAAGCATGTTCAAAGGTCATGCTGAGGAGGATAAAATCCCAACAGCAAGACTTTTCAATTTTCAATACATCTTCCTACCGTTTCTAGATTCACTTGGACCATCTCCGACACCTTCCTACCATTTCTAGATCTCACCGTCTCCATCACAGAAGACAGACAATTGACTGACATCTACTACAAACCCACTGACTCCCACAGCTATCTAGACTACACCTCTTCTCACCCTGCTTCCTGTAAAGACTCTATCCCCTACTTCCAATTCTTCCGCCTAGGCCGCATCTGCCCCCAGGATGAGGTTTTCCATAACAGGGCATCGGAGATCTCCTCATTCTTTGGGAAACGGGGGGGGGTTTCCCTCTTCCATTATAGATGAGGCTCTCACGAGGGTCTCCTCGATATCCCGCAGCTCCGCTCTTGCTCCCCCTCCCCCCATTCATAACAAGGACAGAGTCCCCCTTGTCCTCACCTTCCACCCCATCAGCCGTCGCAAACACCATATAACCCTCCAACATTTTCGCCACCTCCAACGGGATCCCACTACTGGCTATATTTTCCCATTTCCACCCTTTTCTGCTTTTCGCAGAGACCATTCCCTCCGTAACTCCCTGGTCAACTCGTCCATTCCCACCCAAACCACCCCCTCGCCAGGTACTTTCCCCTGCAACCGCAACACCTGTCCCTTTACCTCCCCCCTCGACTCTATCCAAGGACCCAGACAGTCTTTTCAGGAGAGGCAGAGGTTCACTTGCACCTCCTCCAAGCTCATCTACTGTATCCAGTGTTCCAGGTGTCAACTCCTGTACATCGACGAGACCAAGCACAAGCTCGGCGGTCGTTTCGCTGAACACCCCCGCTCAGTCCGCCTTAACCTACCTGATCTCCCGGTTACTCTGCACTTTAATTCCCCATCCCATTCTGACCTTTCTGTCCTGGGCCTCTTCCATTGTCAGAGTGAGGTCCAACGCAAATTGGAGGAAGGGCACCTCATACTTCACTTGGGCAGTTTACACCCCAGCGGTATGAACATTGACTTCTCTAACTTCAAGTAGCCCTTGCTTTCCCTCTCTCTCCATCCCCTCCTCCCTCGCAGTTCTCTCACCAGTCTCACTGTCTCCTACTACATTCTGTCTCTGTCCCGCCCTCTCCCCTGACGTCAGTCTGAAGAAGGGACTTGTCCCGAAATGTCACCCATTCCTTCTCTCCAGAGATGCTGTCTGTCCCGCTGAGTTACTCTAGCAATTTGTGTCTATTTACAATTTTAGACTCTGTTTAAAGGGTTTACAGAACAGAACAGAACAGAATAGCTTTTATTGTCATTCGTTTTACCGAACGAAATTAATTTGCCAGCAGTACAAAAAAACAAAAAACACAAGACACACAACCCCAACACAAACATCCATCACAGCGACTCCAAACACCCCCTCACTGTGATGTAGGCAAAAAAACTTCCTCTCTCTTCCCCCATGCCCCTCCCACGGACAGACAGCTCGACCCCTACGGAGTCGACCGACCCGCACAGCCACCGCAAGGAGATGGAAAGTCCCCGCGGCCGAGCCGCACCGGCCGCTGGAAAGTCCCGCGGCCTTTTAGTGGTGTCTTCAACTGTGTTGGTATTGTGGAACACAAGTGAAGCTCGAAAATACATTTTATTTGAATAAGAATGTCAAGGTTTGCTTTCCAGATTTTACGCTTTTCTCCATCACACTAGGATCTTCAAAATGGGATATTCAATCTTTCACACTTCCTCCTGCTGTTTATTTATTTTTTATTTTTTCAAGGACGTCCGTAGGAAATGGGAAAATGTGTTTGCTTGGTTGACAACAGACTGCACAGCAACCGAGTGATTGGATCGTATCACAATTTTATGTGAGAAATCTGAACATCAGCGAGCTGACCAAGTATTTGCTTTGCATGCACTCTGTTGATTTCTAGACAAGCAGTTGTGCCTGCAAAATATGAGTCGCAGCTAGTGAGAAGTAGTTTGACACTTAGATGGGCATGCCTTGTTGAGGTGTGTGATGAATGATCAGATCTGTCTGTTAAGGCCCAGACTGAATATATTAGATTACGTGAATCTCAAGGTTTTGTGTGATATAGATAAGGCACAATTTGTGCACTAACATCCTTAGTGCACGAATTTGTGCACATCATGCTGTGCTATGTTGCAGAGCATGATGAAAACAGATATTTGGTCCCAATCACTTAGAGTCAGAGTTATAAAGTCATACAGGGTGGATGACTCAGTGCAACTTGCCCACACCGGCCAACATGTCCTAGCTACACTAGTCCCACCTGCCTGTGTTTGGCCCATATCCCTCCAAACCTGTCCTGCTCATTTACCTGAGTAACTGTTTTTTAGACATTGCGATAGTCCCTGCCTCAACTACCTCCTCTGGCAGCTCATTCCATACACCCACCACCCTCTGTGTGAAAAAGTTACCCCTCAGATTCCTATTAAATCTCTGGAGCTCGACGCATTTACTCTGGGCAGGAGACACTGTGCATCTACCCGATTTATTCCTCTCATGATTTTAAACACTATAAGATTATCCCTCATTCTCCTGGGGTCCAAGGAATAGAGTTCCAGCGTATTCACCCTCTCAAACAGAATCCCAGTGTACTCACCCTCTCAAACAGAATCCCAGTGTACTCGTCCTCTCGAACAGAATCCCAGCATACTCACCCTCTCGAACAGAGTCAATAGACAATAGACGATAGACAATAGGTGCAGGAGGAGGCCATTCGGCCCTTCGAGCCAGCACCGCCATTCAATGTGATCATGGCTGATCATTCTCAATCAGTACCCCGTTCCTGCCTTCTCCCCATACCCCCTGACTCCGCTATCCTTAAGAGCTCTATCTAGCTCTCTCTTGAATGCATTCAGAGAATTGGCCTCCACTGCCTTCTGAGGCAGAGAATTCCACAGATTCACAACTCTCTGACTGTAGAGAGTCCCAATGTACTCACCCTCTCGAACAGAGTCCCAACGTACTCAACCTCTAGAACAGAGTCCCAGTGTACTCAACCTCTCGAATAGAATCCCAGCATTGACAACCTCTCGAAGAGAGTCCCAGTGTACTCACCGTCTCGAACAGAGTCCCAACGTACTCAACCTCTCGAACAGTTCCAATGTACTCACCCTCTCGAACAGAGTCCCAGTGTATTCAACCTCTCGAACAGAGTCCCAGTGTACACACCCTCTCGAACACAGTCCCAGTGTACTCACCCTCTCGAACAGAGTCCCAGTGTACACAACCTCTCGAACAGAATCCCAGTATATTCAACCTCTTGTGCCACCTCACCCCTCCAATGCTTGCCTATCCAACCTAACACAACTTCTCACCATGACTTGATCACCCTCCACAATCCTCTCTCTAGACATTGGCCGCAGCAATGCTATTTAGCCCCCTTCTATGATCCGTTTCCCAACTGATTTCCCCCACTTGTCCTACAATGATGGTGTTCAGCTGCAAAGCATGTATGAGGCTCTACACATAATATAATTTCATATCTGTTAGTTGAAAAGGGGTCAGGGAGATTGTCCTTTCTCAAAGCTGACATGGCCCCCACACAATGCCCCCTTGCAGTCTCCATATGAAGTGGCATACAACTACTACAATTTGGTGAAACAATTCAAATCCCATTACAAACACTAGTAGGGTAGCACAGTGGCGCAGCGGTAGAGTTGCTGCCTCACAGCACTAGAGACCTGGGTTCGATCCTGACTACGGGTGCTGTTTGTACGGAGTTTATACGTTCTCTCCGTGACCTGCGTGGGTTTTCTCCGGGTGCGCCAGTTTCCTCCCACACTCCAAAGACATACAGGTTTGTAGGTTAATTGGCTTTGGTAAATATTGTAAATTGTCCCTAGTGTTTGTACGATAGCGTTTGTGTTCGGGGATCGCTGGTCAGTGGGTCGAAGGGCCTGTTTCCACACTGTATCTCCAAACTATACTAAACTAAAAGACAAACATAGAAAGTTTCATGTCTTTGTTACATAAGGAGAAATGTCCTACCTATCTCTTGACCATTTCAGGTAGGATCTTCTCCTCTCTGCAATGAGTATTTTGCAACCCAGTTTCTCCTAATTGACAACTCTGAAGGCACCAGAATGTTTTTGATAGCCTTAAAGTACAGGAGCAGTTGTGAAGTTTCAGTCAACCTTTGCAACAATAACCTTCCAGCTGTGCCTATGACTAGGCTTGCAGCACCAAAACACACAACAAAATTGTAAACTGATTTACAGCTCTGGGCCGAGCTAGCACATGATATTTTAACTACTGCCAATTCCACTTAAGACTGCTTTCATGGAGAAAGATAAAACATCATAAGATGGGCATGTCAGTTAAGATGAAAATTCTCCAAGATTTTTGATTTCTTTACTTCTAAAGACAGAAATGGCCATTCTGTTCATAAATAAGAGGAATTCCTCCTCTCACGTTGACATTGTATAACTGTCCACATAAAGGACACATAAAAAGCAAGAATCATTCAACAATCATGAAAGCGGAAATGTCAATGTTTCAGGTTTATCACATATCATTGTAACTAGAGGATAGTAGCTTTAGTCTTTGGAGATACAGCGTGTGAACAGTTCCTTTGGCCCACCAAGTCCGCGCCAGCCAGCGAATAACCATACACTGGTCCTATACTAAACACAAGGAACAATTTACAGAAGCCAGTTAACCTATAAAGCTACACGTCTTTGGAGTGTGGGAGGAAACCGGAACACCCGGAAAAAACACACTCGGTCACAGGGAGAACGTACAAACTCCGTACAGACAGCGCCCATAGTCAGGATCAAACCCAGGCCTTTGGCGCTGTTAGGCAGCAATTCTACCACTGCTTTTAAATAAGTACGCAGCCCGATACAGGATTCCTGACAAAAAATTTAAAAAAGGCATGATCTGCGACTTGGTAGAGGGCAGGAGTGAAGAAATTACAGAAATAATGATGACGAAAGACAAAATTAGGTGACAGTGGGATTAATGCAATCCTAATGAAAAGTGTGTAAGATTCAAAAACAAACACATAGGAACAAGACAACTACTGACTTGCCAATCAGTGCTTTAAATGCGCTATGTTTACATTTACTGAGACCATGGCTAAAATAATGCTGGGAAACAGACTTTGTCAGAACAGGTAGATTTATAGGTGAGGTGTACAATCCAATTGACTGTGGAAGCTCATCGATTGCTTAACTCTGAATTGGTAGATTATGTTACCATGTGGGAGCCAGTGAATATCCAGGGGGATGTGTAAGTGGGGAACAATCCCTCCACCATAATCAATCAAGTAACATATAGTGTTATATGTACACTCTGGCCTCCATAGCATAAAGGACACAGACTTCAGAAATGTGCAGAAGACATTCTATGACAAGTAAGACAGCATGTAAGTACATCGAATTAACGTTTGTACTCTACACTATTTTGTACCATGTATATGAATTTTAATATTCAGTCAAAAGGTTCAGAAAAGTCAGATTGTTATAGTCATCACTAGAGCGGATAAAAACTGATATAATGATTAAAGCTATGATCAAACTGGACAAGGACAACTGAAGTGTAAATGAGGGCACAATTTGTTAGAATTGTAAGTTGGAAATTGAACTAAGTGGTAAGTGGGTTGCAACTTGTAATTAAAAGCCTAATGACAGTGTAACCTGCATCACAGTGTGTCAAAGTGATTTTAACATCAGCCTAAGATAGGTACAAAAATCTGGAGTAACTCAGCAGACAGGCAGCATCTCTGAAGAGAAGGAATGGATGACATTTCGGGTCGAGACCCTTCTTCAGACCCATCAGCCTGTTTTTTGCTGGCATAGTTGTCAAAAAGTCTTTCTGTGTCAAGTATGACTTAGTTTAGTTTAGTTTTGAGAAGTCTGGAATGGAGGGTGCTGAGATCAAAGTATTCTATAGGGGAATTGTGAGACTGGATCATGGAGGAGAATATTGGACTGGGCCAGACTGGAGATTGTAGTGAAGTGGATGGGAAGAAGTCAGGATACAATATAATACAATACAATATATCTTTACTGTCATTGTACAGGGGTACAACGAGATTGGGAATGCGCCTCCCATACGATGCAATAATTTAATTAATTTAAACAACAACAACCCAACGAAACAAATTGTAACAGTTTTAAGACAGAATAAAGTGCAAGTAGATCTGTGCCGGATCACTGTGCGATGTGACCATCCGGTTCAGCAGGACCAGTTCATAGCAGCTATGGCCCTGGGGATGAAGCTGTTCCTGAGTCTGGAGGTGCGGGCATAGAAGGCCTTGTATCGTCTGCCCGATGGAAGGAGTTCGAACAGACTGTTGCAGGGGTGTGAAGAGTCTTTGTGGGTCAGAGGGAAAATCGAATGAGCTGAGAAGAAAGACACAAAGTGCTGGAGTAACTCAACAGGTCATGCAATATCTCTGGAGAACATGGCTTGGTGATGTTTCGGATCGGGACCTGAAAGAAGGGTCGTTCATCAGGAGTATGATTGATCTACCTCAACATTGATTTCTCTGACTTCAAGTAACACCCAGCATTCCCTCTCTCTCTATCGCTCCCCCACCCAAGTCGCACCAGCTTCTTGTTTTCACCCAACAATCGTTTCCTTTATTATCGTTACGTATTTGCATATCTTTCATTCATTGTTCTTTATCTCTCTACGTCATCGCTTATATCCCTCATTTCCTCTATCCCTAACTAGTCTGAAGAAGGGTCTTGACCTGAAATATCACCCATTCCTTCTCTCCAGAGATGCTGCCTGTCCCACTGAGTTACTCCAGCATTCTGTGTCTATCATCGGTTTAAACCAGCATCTGCAGTTCCTTCCTCAACATTCCCTTCTTACATTAACCCCACATTCTTTGATATCTGTCGACCTGTGTTTTGAATGATCTCAACAAATTTGCCTCCACAGACCTTTAGGATAAATTAATGCAAAGTTCACTATCTTCTGCATGACAACATTTCTCCTAATCTCAGTCCAAAAAGCCAACCTGTTTTTTCAGAGAGTGTAATCCCTGGTTCTATATTCCCACACTGGGGCAAACATCCTTCCATCTTGGGCCTGAAAGAATTTTATAAATTTCAACACAGTCTCCTCTCATTTTTCTCAATTCTAATCTACTCAATCTCTCCTCATCCTGAAACCAGTCAAATGGACCCGTATTGCACTCCATCAACAGCTAGTGCCTCTTCTTTATGTAAGGATACCAAGCTAAACAGAATTCTCCAGCAGTAATTGCATCAATGCCCGATATAATTGCTGAAAGATATCCTTCCTCCAGTATTCAGTACCTCTTCATAAAATACCACTTGCCTACCTCATCACTTAATGTATCTGCATTTTTTTGTTGTCTTTCAATTATTTTTATACATTAACCCAGTCCCTTTAAACATTAACATTACCCATTCTCCCAAGATTTAAAAACAATACACTGCTTTTCTGTTTCGTGCACCAAAGTTGATCATTTCACATTTTCCCTATTATATTGTAGCTGCCTGCTCATGGCCAGTGATTCTATATATGTTGTCTATGTTTGTCCTTATCCCATTGAAATCTCTGTACAATCTTCTTTTCTAATCAAAGTCCATCAGTTGAGAGGAGGCAGGTGAAGAGAATAGACTGGGCCAGGATGATAGCAGTGGGCAAGTGAGGCTCACCAAATATTTCAATAAAGAGCACTTCAAACAGCCATCATCATTATTCTATTGTCCATAAGTCCACAAGTTATAGGAGCAGAATTAGACCATTTGGCCTATCAAGTCTACTCTGCCATTCAATCATGGCTAATTTATCTCCCCCTCCTAACCCCATTCCCCTGCCTTCTCCCCATAACCTCTGACACCCATACTAATCAAGAATCTATCTATCTCTGCTTTAAGTACTGACTTTGCCTCCACAGCCTTCTGTGACAAGTAATTCCACAGGTTCATCACCCTCTGACTAAAGAAATTCCACCTTATCTCCTTCCTAAAAGAACATCCTATAATTATGAGGCTATGACCTTTAGTCCTAGATTCTAGGCAGGAATGATTATCAATTCATAAGATCACAAGTGATAGGAGCAGAATTAGGCTTTTCGGCCCATTAAGTCTACTCCACCATTCAATCATGGCTGATCTATCTCTCCCTCCTCACCCCATTCTCCTGCCTTCTCCCCATAGCCCCTGATAATTGTAGACAATAGATGAGGATCTGGGGGATGGAGGACATCAAAAGTTTTTAAAAAGTACATTTGCAGTGACTGGGGGAATTGCTTTATGAGTACTTAATTTAAGGAAGATTGCCACTCACCTGATGATTCTTCACAGCTGAACTTGTGATGGATTTTGGAATAGTCTTTAATGCTCGTTTTAAATCCAATGGCTGGATTTGAAGCCTGTGCTGTTCATAACCTGAGTGTGTACAATAGAAAATCAAAAAAATCAATCAAATAAATGCAATTAACCGTGCTCTCAGTGCTGACCAACATCCAGCTCATGTACAAAGGCCTTAGAGTATTTGTACCTCACATATGCCAAGGAAATTGCAGTGCACTTTAGTGAAGCGATATGTGTGCACACAATGTGTTCGATTGCACTTATCATTCAAGTTTCCAATAAAATTACTTTGCATCTATATATTGTCTAAAACTCTCATCTTGTGTGTGTGTGTACGTATATATATATATTTGATTGCATATTCGTCTGTTCCCGAAATACAGCCAAAACGGTACACGATAGCGCAACAATGTTAGCACCACCTTACTCAACATTGTCCTGCGGTTCAAATGGTTGTGATATTTTAAAAGCTTTTTATTTTTTAAACTTTAAAAATCACCTTTTTAAACTTTAATGAAATCCCTTTTCCACCTGCCCTGCCCGTCAGCCGTGTTCGACGTCACAATGGGAACCCAACGGCTCCTTGCGTGTGCAGTTGGGGCCCGTTGATCTAATACAGTTATAGACAATAGACAATAGACAATAGGTGCAGGAGGAGGCCATTCAGCTCTTCGAGCCAGCACCGCCATTCAATGTGATCATGGCTGATCATTCTCAATCAGTACCCCGTTCCTGCCTTCTCCCATACCCCCTGACTCCGCTATCCTTAAGAGCTCTATCTAGCTCTCTCTTGAATGCATTCAGAGAATTGGCCTCCACTGCCTTCTGAGGCAGAGAATTCCACAGATTCACAACTCTCTGACTGAAAAAGTTTTTCCTCATCTCAGTTCTAAATGGCCTACCCCTTATTCTTAAACTGTGGCCCCTTGTTCTGGACTCCCCCAACATTGGGAACATGTTTCCTGCCTCTAACATGTCCAACCCCTTAATAATCTTACACATTTCGATAAGATCTCCTCTCATCCTTCTAAATTCCAGTGTATACAAACCTAGTCGCTCCAGTCTTTCAACATATGACAGTCCGGCCATTCCAGGAATTAACCTAGTAAACCTACGCTGCACGCCCTCAATAGCAAGAATATCCTTCCTCAAATTTGGAGACCAAAACTGCACACAGTACTCCAGGTGCGGTCTCACTAGGGCCCTGTACAACTGCAGAACCCTGCAGTTGGTCCCCGACTTATGATATTTCGACCTACGATATTTCGACTTTGCGATGGTGCAAACGGCAGCGACCTGTAGCGAGCTGCCGCTCGATTCCGACCATGAGATCTAATACAGATGCTCCACAACTTATGATGCTTTGACTTATGATATCTTGACTTTGCGATGGTGCAAATGACGTGGGGGAGGGGAGGAGGGGGGGATAAGGGGGGTGAGGGGGGGTGGAGTGTGTGAGTGGGGGGGAAAGGGGGGGATAAGGGGGGTTGAGGGGGGATGGAGTGGGTGAGGGGGGAGGGGATGGAAAAGGGGGGGAGTGGGGGAGGGGAGGGTGCTAGACCAATGCAAAAAAAGCCATTTTTTTTAAAGCAAAAACGCGATTTTCACGCGATTTTCACTGATATTTATCTTATTTCTAAAAAAAAACGCTATTTATTTTAAAGAAAAGACGCGATTAGTTTGTGTGATTTTCATCCAAAAAACGGTACATGATAGCGTGACAATTTTAGGACCACCTTACTCATCATTGGCCTGGGGAGTGTTTAACACTAATTTCATTCAAATTGGTCTTATATTTTTAAAGTTAGAGAGATTTTAAAGTTTAAAAATGACCCTATTAAACTGATGCTTGCCACGTTCAGCGTGTGACGTCACAATGGGACCTGCCCGAGGGACGGGCAACGGACTGGGTGCCATGATGACCACCAGGGGTGGGACCTGCCAGAGTGATGGGAATGGCGGCCAATGGGGGGGGGGCGTGGGCTGTGGGTGTTGCTAACACACCCACTCCATCCCCCCTGAATCCACCTCCTCCCCTTATTCCCCCCCACTCACCCACTCCATCCCCCCTCAATCCCCCTCCATCGTTTCCCCCCTCATCCACTCATCCACTCCATCCCCCATCAACCCCCCATCAACCCCCCCCCTTATCCCTCACCCACTCACCCGCTCCCCCCCCCCCCCCCCCCCCCGGGCTGGGAGAACGATCTGCGTTTTCTATGTCACTCCGCGCCTGTGATAGTGCAAACGGCATCAACCCGTAGCGAGCCGCAGCTCGTTTCTGGCCATGTGTGTGGCGATGGAGTGGGTGAGTGGGTAAGGGAGGCGGGGGGGGGGGGGGGGGGGGTAGGAAGGAGATAAGGGGGGTTGTGGGGGGATGGAGTTAGGTGAGTGGGTGAGGGGAGGTGAGGAGAGGTGGGTATAAGGGGGTTGAGGGGGATGGAGTGGATGATTGGGGGAGTGGAGGGTGCTAGACCAATGCAGGAGAGGTTTGAGAGGTTGAGGGGGGGTGGTGTGGGTGAGTGGGTGGGGGGGTGAGGGGAGGGGATAAGGGGGCTTGAGGAGGGATGTAGTGGGTGAGGGGGAGGGGAGGAGAGTGGTTGAGGGGAGAGGAGGAGGGGGGCGATTAGGGGGGATCAAATGGGTTAGTGGGAGGGAGGGGAGGAGGGGAGGATAAGGGGTTTGAGGGGGATGGAGTGGGGGAGGGGAAGGGGAGGTGGGGAGTGGGGGAGGAGAGGGTGCTGGACCAATGCAGGAGAGGTTTGGGGCCAATGAGGGTGAGGGGACTGCTGAGCCCACGGGCTGCCGCTAACTTTAATGGATGCGGTCCCTTCCCCCCCATCCCCGCCGGGAGGACCGGTGCCCGTCCCGGCATGCCCCGCGCCTGACCTTCCTCCCGTGGTGCATCGCGGCGGCCGAGTGTCCAACTAGATGGCCGTCGCCACTGCTCACTGACAATCGCCACCGTGCTGCAGGAGAGGCTTTGGGTCCACGGCTCGCTCTGGCTGCAGCGTTGGCGGCACGGGTGGCTCCCTCTCCCCTTCCCTGTGCCCCCTCGCCCGCCCACGGCCCCGGGGGACACTCCCCGCCCGGCAACAGGCTTCGTCGGTTGGAGAGGGTTGCCAAGCCCGCAGGATCGTCAGTTGGGGGAGGGTTGCCCCAGGAGAAGCCCGCAGGAGAGATTTGGACCCAACAGGTCCACCTCAGTCTAGTAACAAATAAAAACACTTTATGCAGTTTAAGATTTCTGGGCCTGCCTGCCTTCTGTCGAGCACCATGTAAATGTCTTTAGCCTGGTCTCTTGTTGTTATATGTTTCTGACCTATTCTTGCAATGATGTCATTGAAGGCCAATAAGGACTGATAGCTGAGACAGCAGATTCTCCTGCCTACCCTTTGTTTTAAGTTGAGACATATTTCCCTGATTATATTCTCTTCGGCTTCACTGGAAAGCTACTTCGGGATAAATTGAAATATTTTGAAGTTCTTTTTGAAAATATTAATCCCGTATAATTTTATTCTGCTCCTTATCTTCATACCACATGTATGCCTTCTGATGAAGGGTGAAGTGCACTAGTAAAATGCTTGGACAAAATCTCCAATTGACTGATATTGACGTGGCTGTCATCTTCTCATTCCCATATAATTAGCTCACATAATGGGCACTGGAAGAAAATACATTTCATGTGCTTTAAACATTTTGGCTGTGGATGTTTTTATCCATTTTGCCATGACAATGGCTTGAATGTGAACTACATATAATATGATTTTTCAAAACAAACACATGTCCGAGACATCTTTTGAGGTAAAATAATAAACAATTTGCCAAGAAGGTCTAATTATTCAAACTATGATATCTCGGCTCTAGGACTTAGAAAAAAAAATGTCTCCTCTACTCCGAGAAAGGTTTATAAAAAATCAGAACTCATTCACAAAGGAGGTGAAATTCATTTTCGGTGTGAGCACCACATTGGTGACAGTAAATATCAACATAATTGTACATCTAGCCTGATTTTCTTTTCTATTCACTTTGTAGCCAAAGTTTGCGATATCCATCTCTATTCCCTCCAGAGTTTTCCGGGGCAGTGCACATCACAATTACCTTCAAGTTCTTCCAATTATTTACCTTTTGGTGCATTCACAGGTTTGTGTTGGAGAGGTGATTTACAGGCTCACCAAATATTTCAATAAAGAGCACTGCAATCAGCCATCAGCGTTACTCTATTGTTCATAAACCCATTTATTTATCTAAATATTACTAAAAGTCTTATCTTGTATATTTGTTCGTTTGTACGTATATATATTTGATTGCATATTCAAGGGAGGGTGCTAGACCAATGCAAAAAAAAACGGCATTTCGTTTAAAGAAAAAGCACGATTTTCACTGAGATTTATTTTATTTTTTTTAAAACGCCATTTATTTTAAAGAAAAAATCATGATTTTCATTGATATTTGTTGTTTTTTTTAAAAACACACCATTTATTTTAAAGAAAAACGCGATTTTCATTGATATTTGTTTTTTTTTAAAACGCCATTTATTTTAAAGAAAAAATGTGATTTTCCCCTGTGGGGTCGATTGATTGGCTCCAAACTCTCGCTCGAAGGGACTAATGCAGGAGAGGTTTGGGCCCAACTGATCGTCAGTTGGGGGAGGGTTGCCGGGCCTACAGGAGAGGTTTGGACGGAGGGTTGCCGGGCCTCCAGGAGAGGTTTGGACGGAGGGTTGCCGGGCCTACAGGAGAGGATCGGACAGAGGGATGCCAGGCCTACAGGAGAAGTTTGGACCCAACGGGGGCTGCTGGTCCCGCGGGAAAGGTTTGGACCCAATGGGTCCATGCCCGTTTAGTAAGTTATAGGATCAGAATTTGGACCATTTGGCCCATCAAATCTACCCTGCCATTCAATTATGGCTGATCTATCTCCCCCTCCTAACTCCATTCCCCTCCCTCCTCCCCATCATCACCCCTGACACCCTCACTAGTCAAGATGTCAATGTCTAGTCATTGGAGCAAGAACTCACTCTGCCAGATCTGCAGAGTAGCTGGAATGCATCAGCAACCCCACATTAAGTATTCAGATACAAGCAACTTATACTCCTCAGAACTGCTGTGGAAACCTGTCATTCTCAACTCCAGGCGACTGTAAAAGAAGACTTAAAGAAGGAAGAATATTGCATTTTGTGCTTCAGTCATGCATTATCTTCAGTCATGTGTGCTGTACAAAATTAACCCAAGCTTAAATACTGGCTGGAATGAAATATAATTACTTTGTCAGTAGGATTTTCCATTAGTTATCTGCAAAAAATACAATTCTAATTTTACGAGGATCCACCCTTAACTCCCTTGCATGGGAGTTGGTGGAATATTTAATATCAGAAAGGATTATTTTACTTGTTTTAGAAAGTATAAGATTCTGAGAAGCTTGATTATATCGATGCTGAGAGGATGTTTCCTGTCATGGGGAATCTGGTTTCAGAATAAGGAGTCACTAATTTAAGATGGATATGAGAATATATTGTGTACAACTGCAGATGTCGGTTTAAACCGAAGATAAATACAAAATGCTGGAGTAACTCAGCGGGACAGGCAGCATCTATGGAGAGAAGGAATAGGTGACGATTTGGGATGAGAAGGGTCTCGACCCGAAACGTCACCTATTCTTTCTCTCCAGAGATATTGCCTGTCCCATTGCGTTACTCCAGCATTTTGTGTTTATCTTCCATTTAAACCAGCATCTGCAGTTCTCTCCTACACATATTGGCTGTGCCGCTGAGTTACTCCAGCTTTTTGTGTCTATCTATGAGAATATATTTCTTCTCTCTGTGAATTCAAGAATGCTCTACCCCAGAGAGTTGTGGAAGCTGAAACTTGCTTTATACTTAATGCTTGGAGAACGAGGTTTTTAGATTGGAGGTAAGAGAAGGGTCATGGGAAATGACCAGGAAAATAGAATGGCCAAGGTTAAATTAGTCATCATCTTATTTATTGGCAGAGCAGGCTTGAGTGGCTAAATCCTCTCCTCTTTCAAATATTCTTAAGTTCTCATGTTACTCCTTTGTCACACACAGTGTGCTGAAATTTAAAAAAAAAATTGAGCCAGGAAAACCGAACACAAGGAAGGAGGAGCATGATTTCAAAAGGTTAAATTCAGTAACAAAATAAAATGATGAAAGATGTTCAAGACTGTTCCAATAGAAGACAGTAAAAGGTGTAATGGTGTGTCTACGGGATAAATAATTTCCAAAATACAACAAGTTCAGACAAACCAAGCATAATTTCAACAATAAAAAAAGTATAATTTACATTAATAGGGAAGTACATGACTCTTCAAATTCTACTTGGAAACTTGAGAAAGGGTTCTTCTGGAGCCAAATGGACACCAGAAAAAAAACAATAGGCATATGATTACAGCAAAAATTGGGAAACCTAATACAGACAACCACAGAGACTAACCAAGACTGCACACATTATTTCAGGCACAGATAGATTGAAAACCATAAAAATCTGAAACAATATGAAACTGAAGCTGAGGGTATATCCTACATCTATGAAAGCTATAAACAATCTGGGCTCTCTGAATAAATATACCTTACGTTTAATTGAGGAAGAAATTGTATAGTATGAGGAAATATGATCAAAAATGTTGCTGCACGTTAGATCCAAAGCAGTTTCTGAGAGGCTGAGGGGAGTAATTTACTTATATGTGCTCCACGCAAGGGAAAGTGTGGAACCCAGAGCATGAATAATTTTGAGTGTTGTACAGGAAGCACAAACTTACAGTGTGAGCTTCAGCTATGCAAGAGATCTTAAAGAGATGGGCTCTGATGTTGGGCCTCAACAGGAATGCAGGATAGGGACTGGAGCAGGTGTTTCACATCTCTGACAGATGAAGGGGCATCACGACGATGGAGGTTGAAATGTTGGTGCAAGTGGGATTCCACGTAACCTCACTAAAGACAGAAGCAGATGCTATCCTGATCTGAGAAACACCACACCCATCAGTGAAATTTGATGGCTGACTGCAATGGCTGTGTGGCAGAGACCCTGACAGTGGCAAAGAAAAGAGGGGCCCCTTAACTCACACTTGGACTTGAAGTTGGAACCGAGGTAAATTTTCTTGCCGTATATGAATGCTCCGATCTCATGGCAACTATGTCTCACACGCTGATTGATGTCATTGCTGTGGAGCAGGCCACCTTTGTGCATAGGTGTGCCACAAGGAGAGGTCAGCAATTCAATTTCTGAGCTCTGGGCATGAAGCACAATTATCAACAAATCAATTGTGTGGTGCAGAAAACGCATGCACTGCAGGATTGGATATTCTAGCCAATAACTTCGCAATAAAAGACATGGAAGCTTTAGGCAGAAAAAGTAAACTCAAAACCAATAAACCATCCACGTCAGATGATAATTGTAAAGGCCAAATCAAAATCTAATTAACGGAGAATTTCTATCTAATGAACAACTTTAGCGGGAACGCTATTCAAAATGGAGCACTAAACAGAAACAGAGAACCAGAAATCTTATGTATAAGAAAATAACTGCAGATGCTGGTACAAATCGAAGGTATTTATTCAAAAAAAAGGTGGAGTAACTCAGCAGGTCAAGCAGCATCTCGGGAGAGATGGAATGGGTGACTTTTTGGGTCGAGACCCTTCATTAGACCCTGTCTTCAGTCTGAAGAAGGGTCTCGACCCGAAACGTCACCCATTCCTTCTCTCCCAAGATGCTGCCTGACCCGCTGAGTTTCTCCAGCATTTTGTGAATAAATACCAGAAATCTTATTGTCATTTCTACTCTGTCAAATCATGAAAGAGAATCTGAGGATCATCAATAATCTAGTTGACAGCAATTGACATGGATTCGGCAGTGCAATATTATTATCCTCTGAGGAATTCAATGGATAAACCTTACGATATGATGTATCTTGATACCCACAAGGTTCCTGCTAATGTTGCACTTAGATGGCTATTAACTAAACGTGAACAGACAAAAATTCAATGCAATAAGAACAGGAAATGCAGAAAATACTCAGCAGCTCAGTGTAATTTCAGGATGAAATCAGGTTTTTCACATTGAGGGTGACCATCAGAATCCTTGCAGTGTTCTTGGAGATGGTGTGTTGGGTAACAGTTGCATGCTGATAAGTACTTTCTTCACAATCTTCAGGAGACAGCGGGATTTTCAAAACATGAGTATACATTTTTATAGTTCAACTAGACCAAGTGGACCCGTTGGGCCCAAACCTCTCCTGCATTGGTGTAGCACCTCTCCTTCTCCTCCTCCTTCTCCTACTCCCCTCCCCCTCCCCACTTCCCCTTCCCCCTCAACCCCCCTTATCCACCCTCCACCCCTCTCTCTCCCTCCCCACCACCTCCCTCCTCCTCCCTCCCTCCTCCCTCCCCCCCCTCCCTCCCTAGGAGATAGATTTAAACTTTAAAATGTGAATAACTTAAAAAATATAACACCGATTTCAATAAAACTACTTGCTTTACCATTAATGCGACAACGGTGAGTAAGGTGGGCCTAAAATTGTCGCGCTGTCGTCTACCGTTTTGGCTGTAGTTCGATCACAAATAAACAAACAAACGAGAGTGTTAGTATATAGATAGTGCTTTATTTGTCAAATTTGCATATATTACACTTGCGGCGGCCGCCATTTTTGGCACCATTATTGAAAGTCCAGAGTCCGGTCAGCCCGCATGCTCAGTGTACTGGAGCAGTTCCCGCAAACTGCTGCCCATCTTCTCTCCTCGCCTGGCTATCCTTGCATCCCAAGGGGTGCCTCCTGCAGCCTACTTTGAAAGGGCTGGAGGCGTTACCACGGTTCACCCTTCTGCCAGCCCACGCTCTTCACATCGATGTCTCCAGCTCCTTCCCAGTTACGCCGTCCAACGAGCCTTTGGGCGGGTTCCCGGTCCCACCAACAGACGAGCCTTCAGGCAGGTTACTGGTTCTGCCGATTTATTCACAAAATGCTGGAGTAACTCAGCAGGTCAGGCAGCATCTCGGGAGAGAAGGAATGGGTGACCTTTCGGGTCGAAACCCTATACTGGTTTTGCCGACTGCTGAGCCTTCAGGTGAGGTACTGCTGGGCAGGTGTTCAGCAACTATAGGTTAAGTCTATTAATTGGTATCTCAGGTACTCAGGTCTCCCTTAACGTTATGAAGGTTATTGATGTGATTATTTCCTGATATGATGAATTTTAATATATGGCATATTGGCACAATTTACTGCTGCATGATTCCTCATTACTACTTCCAAATCCCCTTCTTAATATCTCTCCAATAAGTTCTAATATCTTCTTCAGAACAATCACTGTAAAATTTGGACATGCAGAGACATTCAATCTTTTTCCAATTTGCACTAAAAATCCTTTATGACTACATACTAATACGAATACACCAAAAGCCCATTTCTGCCTGATGTACCTGAATTTGTACACCTATTTCCTTGTCTTGTCTGAACTGCTTCAGTTTGCCTTTTCCCCATTTAAGTGTTCGGATTCAAATCATGACTCTGCTTTTGGTTCAACTGCTGACTCACCTTCATTCTCTCCTCCAGGTTAGGCTGCAGCAAAATCAAGTACAATCAAAGTCTGAAAAGTATCAACAGCTCCGCTGGGATGAATCCCCTGGTTAAACAAAACAAAAAGGTCAACAATGATAAATGGTTAGACACAGAAAAGCCCTGGAAATAGGGTGGCACGGTGGCACAGCGGTAGAGTTGCTGCTTTACAATGCTTACAGTGCCAGAGACCCAGGTTCGATCCTGGCTATGGGTGCTTGTCTGTACGGAGTTTGTACGTACTCCCTGTAACCTACGTGAGTTTTATCCGAGAACTTTGGTTTCCTCCCACACTCCAAAGACGTACAGGTTTGTAGGTTATTTGGCTTGGTATAAATGTAAAAATTGTCCCTAGTATAGGATAGTGTTAATGTGTGGGGAACGCCGGTCGGAGCGGACTTGGTGTGGCCAAAGGGCCTGCTTCCGCGCTGTATCTCTAAACTAAACTAAATCTATTTATTCAAGGCTTGCTTAAGATATTTCAACTGCATAGTATGGAGTAATCAATGGGTGCTTGATATAAATATGTCATTGGAAGTGCTCAAATCTGCATGACATGAATTGAGATCTGTTACTTTTCAGTTATACCATCTGTTGCAAATATCTGTTGCACTACTTCAGTTCTATTTTCCCTGTTGTCATCTTACAAGTCGGATTTCAATCCATTTAGAATGAATGTTAATTAACACTCAGAAGTTATTCCTCACCTTCTGACTGAAATGGTCATGTCATCCACCTCATGTCTGGTGGGGTATCCAGTGGTTTTGTTCTGCACTTTTCAAAGACTGCACATAGAAACATAGAAACATAGAAAATAGGTGCAGGAGTAGGCCATTCGGCCCTTCGAGCCGGCACCGCCATTCAATATGATCATGGTTGATCATCCAACTCAGTATTCTGTACCTGCCTTCTCTCCATACCCCCTGTCCCCTTTAGCCACAAGGACCACATCTAACTCCCTCTTAAATATAGCCAATGAACTGGCCTCAACTATCTCTGTGGCAGAGAATTCCACAGATTCACCACTCTCTGTGTTAAAAAAAACTTTCTTATCTCGGTCCTAAAAGACTTCCCCCTTATCCTTAAACTGTGACCCCTTGATCTGGACTTCCCCAACATCGGGAACAATCTTCCTGCATATTCGCATTAAATCCATGGATCTTTATCAACACCCGCCCAATATAAAACTCTTGTATTAATAACCTTCATATGCTCTGAGTATATTTAATCCAGGATTCATCTTCTCAGGGCATTGGTGATGATTATTATGTGTCACTGCTTGATCCTTCATTAGTGGGCAATTTAATTCTTCTGCTGTAAAATGCTGACAAATCCACAACTGGAGACATCTTAAATGATCCAACCTTTGAGAGCTTGCACATCAGCTCTTTTCAAAAGTGGATCATTCCATATTGTCTCAGTGATATCGGCAGCTGTGTCTTGTTATCAGGCAAAATTGTGCATTGACTACCTATGTGAGAATGTTCACAAGATAGGATCATTAAAGAGTCATAGAATCATGCAGCATGGAAACAAGCCCTTTGGCTCAACTTGTATATACTGACCAAGATGCCTCATCTATGCTAGTCCCACCAGCCCACGTTTGACTGTAAACCTCTAAACCTTTCCTATCCATCTACCTGTCCAAATGTTGTTAAAGTGCCTGACTCAACAACCCTTTCTGGCAGCTTGTCCCATTTACCCAACACACTCTGAGTGAAAATGTTGCCCCTCAGGTTCCTATTAAACCTTTCTCTTCTCACCTTCAATCTATGTCCTCTGTTTCTTGATTCCTCTACTCTGGGTAAAAGACTATGCATTCACCCTATTTATTCCCCAAATGATCTTTGAATACACCTCTGTAAGATCACCCTGTTGGAATAACGTAAAAGAGACCACCAGGGGGCGCCGCACGATGGCTGCCTCGCCTACAGTCTGTCTTTTTCAAACTCTTTTTGTTATTATTAGTGTGTTTTAAAAGTTTGTGTTAATGTTCGCTGTTTGTTTTATGTGGGGGGTGGGGGAGGGAGTTGGGAAAATCTTTTTTTCAATCTCTTACCTTGCCAGAGATGCGGTTATTTTCAGGATCGTATCTCCGGTCGCTCTGTGGCCTATCATCGTGGAGCTGGAGGTCTTGCCTGGGACTGACCTTGGGCCCCTGTGGGGGCGTGGACATCATCTGAGCGTGGGATTCCTTGCCTTGGATCAACGCTCCAAGATCGTCCCGTCAACGGAAGGTTAGAAGCCCCCGATCGTGGGAGAACAAAGAAGGGATAGAATGAATTTTTTTTTCGCCTTCCATCAGAGTGAGGAATGTGGAGGAGTCACTGTGGTGGATGTTCATGTTAAAATGTATTTTGCGCGTCCTGTTGCTTTTTATTGTTATGACTGTACGGCAAATGAAGTTCCTCGTATGTTGCAAAACATACTTGGCTAATAAAGTTTTATTGTGATTGTGATTGTGATCGATTGTGAGACATTAGTGAAAGTTAACTTCGTTATTCGCAATAACTTGTCAGACAAGGAGAACAGTCAAGCAAGAGCCTGTTCTACAGTCTAAGTATGCAGCATTTTTACATCATTTTGATAGCATAAATTTAAGCTCAGTCACGTACACTTGTTTACAAGGTTAACTATTGTGATTCAGCATTCTGTAATTTTTACTCAAGAACACATCCTTATCACCAAAAAAACAAGTTAATCAGACATGTTAGCATAACGCAGAAGGAAACTTCACTGGAGTAAAGTTTTATCCCCACAGAATGAAATGCTGCCCATGAAGAACAGATCAGTTCTTCCCGCAATTCATACAACCTCTCAGCCTCCTGCGCTTCAAGGAATAAAGCCCTAGCCGGTCCAACCTCTCCCGTTCCGGCCCTCAACTCATGGCAACATGCTCGTAAATCTTCTCCGCACACTTTCCATCTCTTTAATATATTTTCTACAGCAGGATGACCAAAACTGAATACAATACTCCAAATGTGGGCTCATTAACTATAACTATAACATAACATCCCAACCTCTGTACTCAATAGCCTGACTGATGAAGGCCAATGTACCGGACAACTTCTTGGCCACCTTATTTACCTGTGTCTTTCTTGACCACCTTATCTACCTGTGTCTACCTTATCTTTCTGGTGCGCCTGCGCTGCCCTAGCAGCTGCGGCTTGCCTGCAGTCCGTTTGTCTTTTGTGTTTGTTGTTGTTTTTTGTCTTAATTTTAGTGTTTAGATATGATGTAGTGTTTGTGGTTGTGTGTTATGTGGTGGGGGGTGGGGGGTGGGGGGGAGCTGTAAAACTGTAAAATTGTCTCTTCGAACGGAGACGCAACCTTTGTTTCTGTGTCGTGTCTCCGTTCCCGCTGCGGCCTACCATCGGCCATGCAACTGGAGCTGGCGGCCTCCACCTGGGACCATCCTGGGCTCTGGTTACTTCTTAGAAGATTGAGGGGGGAACTTACAAAATTCTTCAGGGGTTGGATAGGCTAGATGCAGGAAGATTGTTCCCGATGTTGGGGAAGTCCAGAACAAGGGGTCACAGTTTAAGGATAAGGGGGAAGTCTTTTAGGACTGAGATGAGAACGTTTTTTTTCACACAGAGAGTGGTGAATCTGTGGAATTCTCTGCCACAGAAGGTAGTTGAGGCCAGTTCATTGGCTATATTTAAGAGGGAGTTAGACGTGGCCCTTGTGGCTAAAGGGATCAGGGGGTATGGAGAGAAGGCAGATACAGGATACTGAGTTGGATGATCAGCCATGATCATATTGAATGGCGGTGCAGGCTCGAAGGGCCGAATGGCCTACTCCTGCACCTACTTTCTATGTTTCTATGTTTCTATGTTTCTATGTTTCTATGTTTCTATGTTTCTATGTTTTTTCAAAAAACCCAAACAGATTTGTAAGACACATATAAAACCATGCTGACTATCCCGAATCAGCCTATGTCTATGCCAATGCATATACATCTTATCCCTGTCTACAACATATGGTAGGCTCACTGGTCTGTAGTTCACAGGCTTTTCCTTGCTTCCCTTCTTGAATAGCTGCACAACATTAACCATCTTCTAGTCTTCTGGCACCTCACCTGTGTCTAATGATGATTCATTATTCTCAGTCTGGGTACCTGCAATTTCTTCTCTGGTTTCCTTGATTAGGCCCAGGCGATTAAATTATCTTCTTTCAGACTTAGGATGGCCAGCACTTTCTTGACCAAAATACAAGTTGTTCTCAAGACATCTCCATTAAGAAAGTTTTTTTCTTGAACAGTAAATATGTCACCCCCAGCACACGAACACAACATTTGGCCGAATAGGAAAAAGTGTGTTTGAAGATTTAAATATTTGACTTTATTAAACTTGATATAAAAATCATAGTCTTGGGGTCAGCAGTTGTTTCATGCCACCTGTCCCGCTGAGTTACTCCAGCTTTTTGTGTCTATCTTCAATGCCTGTTTAATTCCGCTTATCTGATAACTTCCAAGTTCTGTATTTCCCAATTGTGTACACCTTCGCTCTGTGCAGGATTGCATCACCAACACTGCTTTGATGAGTTATTCTAGGTTTGGATCGGCACACAATCACTATATGATCTTTCTCTTGACACACACAACACTTTGGTGGCATAGAGTAACAGATGTTCAGTGAATAGTTGCCATTGCATCTGCAGCATGAATTCCCACCGTCTGCATTGATATGATGCTAATCTTGCTTCAAGCATGGAGGTTTCACTGCTGCCTTCTGACTATAAGCTGCCGTTATGCCTGTATCTGTTCATCATTTAAGCCACATAATCTAATTCATTGCCTGTGTATTTTAACATAAGCCTCTACCTTGCAAAAATTGTTAAACAAGAGTAACATTTCCATTCTCTCCAATCATGCTGTGGTTGTCTCACGTGCTCAATGTGCACATCAAAGCTGCCATTTTGTTTTTATGATTTTTTTACGTGAAGCAGTAACACAGCGGCTCTAGGCTTCTCTGCCCTGTGATCACCCCTGTGCGTTTAATTCTTCAGAGATCAATATTCCTCCCTGTGCAGCAAACCAACGGTCTCTGTGTTCTTCTAACTTGCTGCTACTTATGCAGATTCACTGGCTTTCTTTGAACCAAGAAATCTTTATAACCTGTGCAATTTCTCTCCCTAACTGCTGAGTCTTGGAGTTACATGTTAAGTGCCATTGATCAAGGATACTCAGTAAATGGTTCAAAAGGTTTTCCAACACCAGTGTTTGTTTTTCTGGACCGTGGTTATTGAGACCGCCTTCATTGCCATTTGCAGAATATTTGGAGATACCTGTGAGCTAAATTTGTCCTACAATTTTGCCTACAATTTCTAAAATACACCAGGTGCTTCTAAAACTGGCCTTAGACTTTATTGCACACTACGAATAACAAACACGTGTGCTTACAGTGCATGTATGATGTTATTATATTGCATACATTATTCATGTACATATTTACATACAAATATACCACTGTAGCGCAGGGAAGTGCGGGGAGTGAATTAAGAAACAATTACAGTTGTCTCTTAAATAATTCCATGTTTTCAAAATGATCATTAAGTTCTCCCCAGGTGCTTCGCTGAATCATAAAATTATAGAATCACGTCATGGTAACGGCACAATATGAAGATGCTCAGCCCGTTGCCTGCTCTATATTAAAGCTCCTCACTAATTCCATTCTCTGGCACTACCTCGGGAGACTTGTATTTTTTTCTTCACTAAATACATTCATCCATTTCCCCCTGAAAGTTGCAGTAGAATCCATCTCCACCTCTTCAACTGCAGGCAGTATAATCCAGATTCCAAGCACACGTGGCACAAAAACAGCTTTATCCTCATGTCATCATTAACTGTCTTCTGCTTTTATTTTGTACCAGTGACCTTTAGTCCTCCACACCTCTGCCAACGGGACTAGCCTCCCATCCATCGACTGTTCCTATCCCTCATCATGTTCTGTACTTTTATTATATCTCCGCTCACCCTTCTCTACTCCAAGTGAAGGTCATAATGGTCATAAGTGATAGGAGCAAAATTAGGCCATTCGGCCCATCAAGTCTACTCCATCATTCAACCATGGCTGATCTATCTCTCCCCCCTAACCCCATTCTCCTGCCTTCTCCCCGTAATCCTGGACACCCGGACCAAACAAGAATCTATCTATCTCCGCCTTAAAAATATCCATTGACTTGGGCTCCACAGCCTTCTGTGGCAAAGACATAGCATTCTCATTTCTGCATCAGAAGGTTGAGGGATCACGAACTGCTTGGGTAGCCTAAAGCTCAATGGCATGAACATTGAGATACAAGAGACTGCAGGTGCTGGAATTCTGCAGGACAGGCAGCATCTGTGGAGGGACATGGACAAATGTTGTTTCAGGTCGGGACCCTTCTTTATGAACATTGAATTCTCCAATTTCAGTTAATTTCCACCCTTCCTACCCATCAGCCCAGTCTCCCTCCCCCTGTTTCACCTTTCTTTCTTTCCACTCCTCTGCCCCCGTCTCCAGTTTCTTTTTCCTCCACCTCTTTCATCTAATCATCATGCAGTCTCCCCTACTTCAGGTCCCCATCTCCCTAACCCTCCCTGCGTTCCCTTCAACCCGCCATCCCTCCCTCCGGTTCTACATTTCACCGCATTGTCAGGTGTGCTTTGTTTCAGAGGTGACATTACTCAGATGTATGTCATTTTGATTAACATGAAAGTAGATGTAAAGCTAGTCATGGAGAATCTAGGTCAGTATTTATTACATCAGATTATCTGGACACGTAATGACTGTTGATGGAATCGTGCAACTGCTTTAATTTGCAATGGGCGTACTTCAAATGGTACACGCCGTTTGTAAAAAAAAAGGCTTATGTCCTAAAGTCATGTAAAGTGCGGCTAAAATGAAAGCATTTTTCTTGCTCAGTTAGTTTGATGGTGTCAGGAAATTCTTGCCTCGGCGATAAATTAAATATCAGATTGATGCAGAAATGTTTCAAACAGTACACTGAGACATTCCCAAAAGGAAAGAGGAAGCAATTTCACTTGCAGTTTTCTAAAGTGATTCGGATGTCTGAAGAATATTGGGAATCTGAGGGAGAACTGTTCACACAGAGTGCCTGGAACACACTGCCTGAGGAGGAGGTGGTGGGGTCAGGTACTCCCACCTGGAGTCAAGTACTTTAGGATTAGAGATCATAGCCTCAGAATTAAAGGACGTTCTTTTCGAAAGGAGGTGAGGAGAAATTTATTTAGTCAGTGGGTGCTGAATCTATAGAATTCTTTGCCACAGAAGACTGTGGAGGCCATCAGTGGATATATTTAAGGCAGAGATAGATAGATTCTTGATTAGTACGGGTGTCAGAGGTTATGGAGAGAAGGCACGAGAATGAGGTAAGGAGGGAGATAGATCAGCCATGATTGAATGGCGGAGGAGACTTGATGGGCTGAATGGCCTAATTCTGCTCCTATCACTTAAGAACATGAACTTTTCAGCCAAGCACTTGTAGGTAAATAGAATCAGTGTCTATCAGCACAATGGCTAACATGTACATAATGGGCTGAAGGGCTTGTTTCTGTGCACACGACTCTCTAATTCCATGATTCTGTGACATACAGCTGAAAAGGAAAAAAAGAGTGGCAATCAATCGGAAAAGGACTAGATGCAATGAGCCAGAAAACGTGATGGATGAAATAGAGTACGTCAGCAACTTATGATTATATAACATTTAGCTTTTTGTAAATTTTACATTTGCAATCTGGCTTTAACTTGGTGAAACCTACCGAACTCCAGTCCCATCAATCTTTGCTCACCTCCACAATGTTAAGACATGAAAAGGTCACGGTTTAACGTACAACTAATTATTTATTATCCTACACCTACACAGCCGAGAACAACACAATGGTCAACTTAATCATCATGAAAAGAATTACAATTTGCCTTTGGAATTACATCACAGCATTAAGTGATTTCATTTGAACAATGTATAATGGTATCTGTCTTTGCTGGTTTCAGGATATCAATAATATTCAGTTCTCCGGAAATGCGAGTCATGCTTGTGAAGTCCAGTCGTCCTCAGTTAATATGGCAACATAATTATGGCTCCTCTCACTGAAATCTGGGAGAATTGATTTTACCTTATATTTACTCCTGAAAATTGGATTGAGGATGCTCTCTGAGATTGGCTTTGGGAGGCTTATGCAGGATTCTCTTTAGATCAGAATGATTGAAGTGCTCTGCCAATACGCTAAAGAAAGGCCGTGAGGTTAAGGCAAAAAATTTTTTTTTTAAATGGTCCACAGAATGTTTGGGCATCTGGCTGATGTTCACGGTGACCAACAAATTGCTCAGGGCGACAGATCAAGAATGCAGATGGAAATCTGCTGCTATACTAGAGGTGCCCTATCTGTGTTTCTGACAGTGTCTCATCACAGCACATTTGTTGTAAAACGTTGAACAGTACTCGGGCAAAGAGTGGCACAGAAAAATTAAAGATTATTTTAGGATATGAATATTAATAATTATCCATCATGAGTGTCCTGAGAATGTAAATGCTGGGCTATCTTAAACACTCAGTGGTTCCACGTAACAGAATGGTCATTACAAAGTCAACCCAAGTGTTAACAGTAACAGAGTCACAGCGTCACAGAGAAACCAGTTTCAGTTAAAGACACCAGCCCTTTTACCAGAAACTAGGTACGTTTTATGGCAATTAGATATCTCCATGATGAGTTTTCCTGGTGCCCTTGGTCAATTTCCACATTTTTAAACTATTTAAACATTTGCAAAGCAATACGGTGAACTTTGCAAATCATTAATCCTAACCTTTCAACTACTTTCACAGCAGCTTGATAAACATTGTAATATTAAAAAAAATAGACAATAGACAATAGACAATAGGTGCAGGAGTAGGCCATTCAGCCCTTCGAGCCAGCACCGTCATTCAATGTGATCATGGCTGATCATTCTCAATCAGTACCCCGTTCCTGCCTTCTCCCCATACCCCCTGACTCCGCTATCCTTAAGAGCTCTATCTAGCTCTCTCTTGAATGTATTCAGAGAATTGACCTCCACTGCCTTCTGAGGCAGAGAATTCCACAGATTCACAACTCTCTGACTGAAAAAAGTTTTCCTCATCTCCGTTCTAAATGGCCTACCACTTATTCTTAAACTGTGGCCCCTTGTTCTGGACTCCCCCAACATTGGGAACATGTTTCCTGCCTCTAACGTGTCCAACCCCTTAATAATCTTATACGTTTCGATAAGATCCCCTATCATCCTTCTAAATTCCAGTGTATACAAGCCAAGTCGCTCCAGTCTTTCAACATATGACAGTCCCGCCATTCCGGGAATTAACCTAGTAAACCTACGCTGCACGCCCTCAATAGCAAGAACATCCTTCCTCAAATTTGGAGACCAAAACTGCACACAGTACTCCAGGTGCGGTCTCACTAGGGCCCTGTACAACTGCAGAAGGACATCTTTGCTCCTATACTCATCTCCTCTTGTTATGAAGGCCAACATTCCATTGGCTTTCTTCACTGTCTGCTGTACCTGCATGCTTCCTTTCAGTGACTGATGCACTAGGACACCCAGATCTCGTTGTACGTCCCCGTTTCCTAACTTGACACCATTCAGATAATACTCTGCCTTTCTATTCTTACCACCAAAGTGGATAACCTCACACTTATCCACATTAAACTGCATCTGCCATGCATCCGCCCACTCACACAACCTGTCCAAGTCACCCTGCAACCTCATAGCATCTTCCTCACAGTTCACACTACCACCCAGCTTTGTATCATCTGCAAATTTGCTAATGGTACTTTCAATCCTTTCATCCAAGTCTTTAATGTATATTGTAAATAGCTGTGGTCCCAGCACCGAGCCTTGCGGTACCCCACTAGCTACTGCCTGCCATTCTGAAAGGGACCCATTTATCCCCACTCTTTGCTTTCTGTCTGTCAACCAATTTTCTATCCATGTCAGTACACTACCTCCAATACCATGTGCTCTAATTTTGCCCACTAGTCTCCTATGTGGAACCTTGTCGAAGGCTTTCTGAAAGTCGAGGTACACCACATCCACCGGCTCTCCCCTGTCAATTTTCGCAGTTACATCCTCAAAGAATTCCAGAAGATTAGTCAAGCATGATTTCCCCTCCGTAAATCCATGCTGACTCGGAACGATCCTGTTACTGCTATCCAAATGCTCCGCAATTTCATCTTTTATAATTGATTTTTAAAAACTTCTGTTTTGAATGTGTTTAACTGTTTCGTTGATATCTACAATCCTCACTTTAGAATGATTCCTCTTTTAAATACACATCTTTATCCAACTGCCTGCAACTTTCCATTTTATAATTGTAACTCCATTATAACTTTCACATAGGTGTAGAACGATTCCAAAAATTGACATGATCACTTCTTGCTTAATTTTAAAACAATTTCAAAATTCTTAAGAGTTGATATTATTCTCCCACTAGGACTTCACTTTCTTCAGAATTGCAAATTAGTACCTTCCCTTATTCTGTGCATTTTCATATCAAGATTACCATTTTGCTTCAGGCAGTCTGAATACTACTCAACCAAACTGACTTTGATACTAGAGCAAACAGTGCCCACATCCAAACCTTGGGAAATTAACCTAGAGCTGCATATAAACTCATCTCCAAATATATGCTGTATATAATACATTCAGAGAAAGGTTCTTCATCTTACTGATGATGTTTGGGATCAGCATCGCAGCAGGTTAACATCACCTGGAGTAAGAAAAACAGTGAAAGAATATGGGGTAGGCCATTTAGGCCTGAGATGTGGAAAAATGTTTTCACCCAGAGAGTTGTGAATCTGTGGAATTCTCTGCCACAGAAGGCAGTGGAGACCAATTCACTGGATGTTTTCAAGAGGGAGTTAGATTTGGCTCTTAGGGCTAAAGGAATCGAGGGATATGGGCAAAACCCAGGAACGGGGTACTGATTTTGGATGATCAGCCATGATCATATTGAATGGTGGTGCTGGCTTGAAGGGACGAATGGCCTACTCCTGCACTTATCTTCTATGTTTCTATGTTTTTGTGAATGGTTCTGGTACATGCCCTTTCATCAGAAGTCTTTTCTTTGTTTCAAAATCTTGGGCAAAAAGATTGTAAGATCTTAGTGTCTACAACTGGGCTAGAAGATTCTTCTTCTGAACTTCTTATAGCCAACTTTGAATGCTCATTACCAAATCCTGACCTTTCTTTGCCAATCCTCATAACTTCAGCTTTTTATTGCTCAGCATTCTCTGTCACCTCCATAAAATGTTCTTACTTGCTGCATCTACCACTGCATCCCTGATTTTGTTACCACTAGGATGAAATACTCCAAAGGTCACTTGTTCGGTCTCTCATCTTTGACCTTCCCACCAGCTTCAATTCATCTAAAACTCCCCCATCGTCTCTTTCCTCAGTAGCCCAAACTTATTTTTTACTGCTCCATGGGTGAAATGAATTCAAATCATGCAAGAGCATAAACAATTAGGTTTGTGTTCTATCTGATTTTCTTTTCCATTGAATTTAGTTGTTTGCTGCCTCAATATTATCTGTTTTGGGCTCTTGCCCAGGGTGAATTTCACCTCTTCTTTCCTCCTCTATTTGACATACTTGTTGGCATATCCTTCATAAACTTGCCATCTGCATTTCCTTAATTTCTTCCAGATCTACAATTCCCCATGAACTCCAACATCTCTAACTCCTTATTTCCTGTGTATACTCCAGCATTGGTGGACAAAGCTCCAGCTATGGAAGTTCTATAACTTGAGTTCCCTTCCTGGAAGCCTACACTTCCCACTCCTTCAGTATTATCCCGAGTGACCATTGCATTGTTGTTATCCATTGGACTATTTTCTCTGGCTCATTACCATTATTGTCCTTTAAACCTCTGAGCGGGGAATTGGGACTGGTAGAATTGATCAACCTGGAGCCAGCATAGGTCTGAATGACCCTCACGATTGTATGATTCTGAACTGATCAATAAGCAGCACACGTAGCTCTGTGGCTAAGTAATAGATTTGGGATAGGAAACCTGAAATGTGCTCGGAGAGTCATTAAAGGGCCTGTCCCACTTAGGCGATTTTAAGGCGACTGCCGATGACTAGGCTGTCGCTAAACGTTTGCCGGGGTGTCGTGGGCATGATCGTGAGGAGTCTTCAATGAATCGTGGCGGATCTCGGCGCGTTGCGGAAATATTTTCCAGACATAAATTTCTCGGCGACCGCTGGCTTGTCACCAGGTATCGTAGCTTATTGCGGGCGCTGTCGCATGCTGTCCCCAGGTTTGCTAGGTTGTCGCAGATGCATTTCGAAGTACGCAATATTAAATTATGAAAAGGCATTTGAAGATACCAGAAGATAGTTGTGTTTAACCAATTTATTTACCGTCAGGACATTTGACAGGTAGATTGGAGGCGACAGTTTGACGGTCAGGTAAGTGTGGGAATTTTGCGATGTTTCCGAAGACGGTGTGATCTCCTAGCCAGGTGCTAGTTTCACAAAAAAAGTAACTCGTAACGACCTGACTCGGCATTGTCGTGGTCATTGTCGAGGGTAAAATAACATTTTGGCGATCTGCTATGACTTTGACAGTCGCCGGCAGTCGCCTTAAAAATCGCGTAACTGGGACAGGCCCTTTAACTAGAAGGTAGATTAACCGTGTGGAGTGGCTTTGTCATGCAGATGGGCACATATCATCCACCTAATAATAAGAAAAGAAACAAACTGTGCCATGCATGTGATGTGCTTAAACTAATGATCCTGTTGAAACAAAGTACATTAGCTAGTCAGCTAAGCTTCGCCATTGTTTGGATTGATAACACCACAAAAAATGGTTGCACTTCTTGGTTATGTAAAAAAAAGCTCAGATCCAGACTTTATCCTCCTGCCCTGAGATCTGCCTTGTCACATCTCTTGCCCTGGTTCAGCACAGATACCTGATATAACCAGAGAACGCCTCTGGTAGACATGTAACCCAGAGCCCACAAATAAGCTAGGGTCCTATCAGTCTGACGAAGGGTCTCTACCCAAAAAGGCACCTATCCCTGTCCTCCTGAGATGCTGTCTGACATGCTGAGTTTGTGTCTGTTAGAGTCCCACAAAGATGTGTACCAATATCAAATGCCAGCGAAGGCCCCTCTAGATGGAAACCCCAGGCCCATGTCACCTTGTGCCCATAAACTTAGTAGTAACTGGTTCAAAGTGTGCAAAATAAACAAGCCTGAGATTTAGCACTATCCTTCTCTCCGGCTTTTGGTGATTAACTACTTTGAACAAAGAAATTTTGAAAGGAAAGAGAACAAAAAGTTTTCTGCAGTAGGTTGTATTTCCACTAATGAGAACTGTCCGCAAGTTCAACAACAGTTCTTGTACTTGGAAATGTCTAAAGATGATATTTTATAGATGAACAGCACTGGCTATATATAAAGCTAGAAGGAATCGCAAGAGATTGCAGATGTTGGAATCTCGAGCAAAAAACAAACAAACTGCTGGAGGAACTCTGCTGATCAGGCAGGTTCTGTGGAGGAAATGGACAGACGATGTTTCAGGTTGGGATAGACCCTGAAGAAGGGTCTCGACCCGAAACATCATCCATTCCTTCTAGCCAGTCCCGCTGAATTACTCCAGCATTTTGTGTCCATCTTCGGTTTAAAACCAGCATCTGCAGTTCCTTCCTACACGTTTCAGGTCGGGATCCTGTCTAGGCAACTGAATACATGATTGCCAATGATCGGTAAAATAGTCAGGCAGCTATATCTTCATCCACCAATAATGTGGCATACTCAGGAAATGGGAGTTAGAGAAGTTGGTATTCATGGAAGATTGGAGATCTGGAGGAAATTACAAATATACAGAGGGAAAGACAGTGAAGGAAATATGGCAAATAAGTCAAGGAAGAAGGAGGTAATATCCATCTCGGGCAAGAGTCATAGAGTGATACAGCCTGGAAACAGGCCCTTCGGCCCAACCTGCCAAAACCAGCCAACATGTCCCAGCTACATGTCCCAGTTAGATAGAGCTCTAGGGGCTAGTGGAATAAAGGGATATGGGGAGAAGGCAGGCACAGGTTACTGGTGGTAGATGATCAGCCATGATCACAATGAATGGCGGTGCTGGCTCGAAGGGCCAAATGGCCTCCTCCTGCACCTATTTTCTATGTTTCTACACTAGTCCCACCCGCCTGCATTTGACCCATATCCATCCTACCCAGTCCTATCCATGTGCCTGTCCAACTGTTTCTTAGAGTCCATAACTGTTAACATTAGGACAGGAAACAGTTGACTTCAATGGTAATGAAAATCAAATAAAATGCAAACCAAATAACACATGCTCCATCATTAGTTTTGAATTAATTTCACCCATGGATCACCATAAGCCAGCATGGGTCACTGAGGAAAGAGGTGATAGGTAACGTTCTAGATTAATTGAAGTAGATGGGAAGGTGAAAGATGAAAGACCTGACAAGTGATCATTGGTTATTTCATCCTTTTGGTGACAAATGCAGGGATGTAGTGGTAGATGCAACAAACAGGGACATGTTATAGTAGTGGCACCTACCCTGAGCAATAAAAAATCCAAACCATGCAGTATGGGAGTTCAGATATTTTTAAATGATACCGTCAAGAGTAGAAGGAAATTGATCTTATGGATAAGACGAAATGGCATGAGGGAAGCTCGGAAGAAAACTGGACCACATTTGCGTGTGTGTGAGCATGCTGTCTCACAGCATGGGGAATTGGGAATATGGCCAAAATTTCAACAGACAACTATCTGCACCAGGCTGTGATGGACATATTGACTGCATTAAAATGGGTATTTATTCACAAAATGCTGGAGTAACTCAGCAGGTCAGGCAGCATCTCAGGAGAGAAGGAATGGGTGACGTTTTGGGTCGAGACCCTTCTTCAGTCTGAAGAAGGGTCTCGACCCGAAACGTCACCCATTCCTTCTCTCCTGAGATGCTGCCTGACCTGCTGAGTTACTCCAGGATTTTGTGAATAAATACCTTCGATTTGTACCAGCATCTGCAGTTATTTTCTTATACGACTTAAAATGGGTGGTCACAACCCTCTGAGACAAAAACCTTTGCGAACCCATGGTCACTCAACTCAGACATCACCTGAAAGGTCTGCAGGGATAACAGACCTGCAAACATTGTGATACCGCTCCTCGTATATAAAACACACGTCAATCTGTCCATGCCTTGTTTCATTATATTGGGAAAATGCAGTTTGGATTAAATATTTTCTCAACACCAACTGCTGGCGAAAGGAACAAAGAAACAAAGAACACAATCTTGAGTAAGATGCAGCTGTGAGAGTAATACTCACATGAAAGAAAAACTTATTTTCTATTGCTCGCTGCCTTGCCTGAGGTGTTGAGCAGAAGGTCTGTTGGTGGAGTCCTGCTGTGTTTCTAGGAGGCATGCAAGAGCACACTGAGATATATATATATATATATATATATATTTATTTATTTTTAATTCATTTTCCGTATGTAAGCATGTTGGCAAGATTGGAATTTATTGCTGTTTTCCAAATCGCCGTAAGGGCATGATCTTGAGCAATTGCAGTTCATGTCCAATCTGCTCTAATAGACTTGCATGAAGTATTTTGGTTTTGATTCAGTCAAGAAGAACAGTCAACCTACATCCAAGTCAGGATGGTACATTGCTTCAGAATCAGAATCAGAATCAGAATCAGAATTACCTTTATTTGTCATCCAAAAAAAAAGTCTTTTGGACGAGATTTCGTCACCCACAGTCCAACAATAAGAGCAATCATGAGGAAAACTGGAAGTGACGGTATTCCCAAGAATTCCCTGCCCTTATAATTTTAGGTTATGGAAATTGTGGACGTGGAATTATTGTAGAAGTAGTCTTCTCAAACTGCTGGATTGTCTCTTGTGCTTACATAGGATATACTCAATTGCAGTGATGGCAGAGGGAGTATTAATGTTGCCATCCATCTAAGTAAGCAGGGAGTATTAATGTTGCCATCTATCTAAGTAAGCATATTTTTCACATTCTTGTATTTTATGTTTCGGGTGAAAGGCTTAAAAATCAGTCGGTAATGCCTTCAATGTAGAATATTTTCCCTATTGTCAAATACCCTCACCAAAGACATACTAGGGGTTGATTATTGATCTGACAAATGTCATGAGAATTATGTGGCTGACCTAATTCCTCTGCTGGTCAAGGATGAACTGAAGAAATTGATGAAGGGGAGCTCACTGATTGCACTAGGTAGACACAAGATTCTGGAGTAACTCAGCGGGACAGGCAGCATCTCTGGAGAGAAGGAATGGGTGACGTTTCTGGTCGAGACCCTTCTTCAGACTGACTGATTGCACTGTGGTCCAATGTCATGGATAAGTATTTAGCCTCCCTCCTATTGCAGGTGGCCATTATCCAACACCATGTGACTGTTACCCACCACTAATCATTTCATCCCCACAGTACTGAGTAGGTCCTTCTGCCTCGAGGCCTGATCTATTTTATTTTCATAGACGTTATAAATGAATTTGGTTCCTTCGGATTCCTCCCACACTCCAAAGACATACATGTTTGCAGGTTATTTGGCTTGGTATTGATGTAAAACTATCCAAAGTGTGTGTCGGGTAGTGTTAGTGTGCGGGGATCACTGGTCTGTGCGGACCCGGTGGGCCAAAGGGCCTGTTTCCGCGCTGTATCTCTAAAGCAAACTAAACTAAACTAATTGTAAAGTCATTAGTGTCCCTCTAACTTCTGTTCTTATGACAGAAGAAGGTTATTGATAAAGCAGCAGATGATAGTTGGGCCGAGGGCAATGAGATGATTAATGTCAACTGCTCCAGCCATCTTACTTTGCTGTGTGACTCCAGCACAGCATTTTCTTTTCAGATTTCCACTGATGGACAAATGCATAAATCCAAGGCGACATTCTATACACTTCTTAATCACAGATATTATGTCTGTCATGTTGCAGGTTCGAGCATTTACAGTCTCTTTTGCAGTGTCTTCACTGTCACCTCATTTCTAGAATTCAACATGTTTGCCTTTGTCCAGGCCAAGTGCTTGAAACCGATTGATCCTGGCAAAATCCAAACTTAACATTAACAAATTGGAGAGTATGAGCTGTTTCATGACACTCACCATCACTTCACTGATCCTGAAGAATGCACTGATTGCATGGTATTTAGCCAGATTGGATGTGGTCTGCTTTTTGTAGGCCGAACACATCCGATCAAATTTCCGCTTTGTTATGTCAATACTAATGTTGGAACTGCACAGCAAGAAGTGCAGTTGGTTCTGAGGCACATCTTCATCACTATAGTTTTGATCTTATCCAGTGCTATAACTTTTGTTGTACAACATCCTCCCAGCTATTTCTTTCCAGCATGTGGAGTGAATCAAAGTGGTTGCAGACTGTTTCTGTGATAATGGGTGTGACAAAACATTGGAATTCCAGTTCATGTACCAGGAGACTTTTCCCTCTCATGCCTTAGCCCTCCATTATCTATATACTAAAACTCTTGTTTGTTATCTTGTTTGCGACTGAACTTCAGCCAAAACGGTACACGATAGTGTGACAATTTTAGGCCCACCTTACTCACCATTGTCAATTTAGTGATAATACAAGTAGTTTTATTGAAATCGTTCTTATATTTTTAATGTTATTCACATTTTAAAGTTTAAAAGGAGGGGAGGGGGAGGGAGGGAGGGGGGAAGGGGGGAGTGGGGAGAAGGGAGAGGGGAGGGGGGTTTGAAGAGAGAGGGGAGGACAGGAGGACAGGGTGCTGCACCAATGCAGGAGAGGTTTGGGCCCAACGGGTCCACTTGGTCTAGTTTAACATTAAAAATCTAAGCTCATCTCTAGAGTTTTTGACTAACCGTTTGCAAGCAACATTTGTGAGAATGCCAAAGAGCTCCTTGCATGCTTTCACGCAAGCCTTGGATCCAGTGATCAACTTCACAAATCTGAGGTGCACTGAATTTTAGTGTGCACAATGAAAGCATAATTTGAAACAAGTCCACCTTTCTATTTTTGGTGTGAAGTAGGATCTCGACCTGAAATATCACTAATTCCTGTTCCTCAGGGATGCTGCCTGACCCTGAGTTACTCCAGCACTTTGTGTCTTTCTCCCCCTATTTTTGGGGTATGAAAACCAGCCACATGGTGTAAAGGGAAATATTAATTCAAATAGGGGTACTATTTGTCCCTGACATTAAGTGATGGTATTGGTTGGTGATTGTATTCACCTCCCCCACATTCTGTTTCATTCATGCACTAGTGACCATGGACAGACTTTGTTTAGAGTCTCTCAAAACCCCACTGTTATGAAGCTGATTAAATATTTTTAACACGTGAACAAAATTGCAATGGAAGAAATGGGGCAGTAAATTTGTTCACAATAGGTCTCAAATGCAGCAATTCACAAGAAGATTAACATCAGGACTGAGCTATTGAGTTAGTTGTGTCTCCTCCATCAAGATGAGAGGTTACCTTTTACCTCAACACCATTTTACCGCACCAACTTTATAACTTTCGAATCTCTAAATATCTAAGCGTCCATTGATTGCTGTGTTGGATATCCACAGAAACAAAACCTTCACAGTTCTGTGCAGGAAAGAACTGCAGATGCTGGTTTAAATCATAGAAACATAGACATAGAAACATAGAAAATAGGTGCAGGAGTAGGCCATTCGGTCCTTCGAGCCTGCACCGCCATTCAATATGATCATGGCTGATCATCCAGCTCAGTAACCTGTACCTGCCTTCTCTCCATACCCCCTGATCCCTTTAGCCACAAGGGCCACATCTAACTCCCTCTTAAATATAGCCAATGAACTGGCCTCAACTACCTTCTGTGGCAGAGAATTCCACAGACTCACCACTCTCTGTGTGAAGAAATGTTTTCTCATCTCGGTCCTAAAAGACTTCCCCCTTATCCTTAAGCTGTGACCCCTGGTTCTGGACTTCCCCAACATCGGGAACAATCTTCCCGCATCTAGCCTCTCCAACCCCTTAAGAATTTTATATGTTTCTATAAGATCCCCCCTCAGTCTTCTAAATTCCAGCGAGTATAAGCCTAGTCTATCCAGTCTTTCTTCATATGAAAGTCCTGCCATCCCAGGGATCAATCTGGTGAACCTTCTCTGTTCTCCCTCTAAGGCTAGAATGTCTTTCCTCAGATTAGGAGACCAAAACTGTACACAATACTCCAGATGCGGTCTCACCAAGGCCCTGTACAACTGCAGCAGAACCTCCGTGCTCCTATACTCAAATCCTCTTGCTATGAATGTTAACATACCATTCGCATACCATGCTAACATACAAATCGAAGGTAAACACCAAATGCAGGAATAACTCAGTGGGACAGGCAGCATCTGAAGAAGGGTCTCGACCCGAAACGTCACCCATTCCTTCTCTCCAGAGATGCTACCTGTCCTGGTTAGTTACTCCAGCATTTTGTGTCTACCTTCACAGTGTTGGTGAGCAGAGAATTCAAAAGTTTCACCACCTGCTGAGTGAAGAATGTTTTTCAAAAAGTTATATTGTAATCTGTTTTGAAGTGTTGACTGATGGATAAAATTATCACCAGAGAACAGGGAACAACTCTCCAACTCTGCTTTGAAACTAGTGAAGGCAGTCTAAAAGTGCAACTGCTAAAACAGTAAGTCCCATGCTTGACTTGTACTGGGCTTGAGAGGCAGTCTGAATGATATCATATCATATCATATCATATATATACAGCCGGAAACAGGCCTTTTCGGCCCTCCAAGTCCGTGCCGCCCAGTGATCCCCGTACATTAACACTATCCTACACCCACTAGGGACAATTTTTACCTTTACCCAGCCAATTAACCTACATACCTGTACGTCTTTGGAGTGTGGGAGGAAACCGAAGATCTCGGAGAAAACCCACGCAGGTTACGGGGAGAACGTACAAACTCCTTACAGTGCAGCACCCGTAGTCAGGATCGAACCTGAGTCTCCGGCGCTGCATTCGCTGTAAAGCAGCAACTCTACCGCTGCGCTACCGTGCCGCCCATGTGACTTAAGTCTTGAACTTACAACCTTCTGGCAGAAAAAAAAGACATGACAACAAAATGCACCCGGTCCATAATATTGAAGCCCTAATCACTTTTATGATGCAAATATAGAAACCTCCTTCCTCTCCCAATCCACACAATTAGTGCAAAGATAAAAACTTAGCAATTGGAGTTAATTTCTTCCCAAGCTAAACAGATACTGCCTGCAGCAATGGCATTCAAAAAAGTCAGACCAACAAGAAATCAGGAAATTTGTGAAAAAAACAGAGTGCCTCTGACATTGTGGGGGTTCATGATATTGTGCCACAGAAGGCTGTGGAGGCCGTCAATTGATATTGTTAAGGCAAAGATTAATAGATTCTTGACTTGTACGGGTGCCAGGGGTCATGGGGAGGAGGCAGGAGAATAGGGTTTGGAGGGAAAGATAGATCACCCATCATAGATCATGATTGAATGGCGGAGCAGACTTGATGGGCCGAATGGCCTAATTCTGCTCCTATCGCTTATGAGATGACCTTAATATGGATGTGTAGAGCGAGATTCTATAATCAGAGGACACTGTTTTAGAATAAGGGGGTTACCCATTTAACTCAGACATTAGGCTATTTATTTTTCACCAAGTGTTGTGTGCCTTTGTAATTCTTTTCCTTCGTGTGCAGTGAAAGCATATTTTTTTAACATATTTTAGGGCAGATGTGATAGATTTGATAAGTAAGGGAGTGAAATATTATTATAGGCATCCACAATTGAGGTTACAATCAGATTAACTGTTATCTGAAGACCCGAAACGTCACCCATTCCTTCTATCCAGAGATGCTGCCTGTTCTGTTGAATTACTCCAGCATTTTGTGTTTATCTACCATTATCTATGGTGGAGGAACTGAGTGGTCTAATCCTGCTTTTTTTTTGTACGTTCAGATTTAAAAATCTTGAGGCTGATTTTTCCCCCTAAATCTTGTGCAAAAACTTTGTCTGTGTGATTCCCGACAACAATCGCGCCCAGAACTGTCACACACTGAGCCATGCTATGGTGACTACTGGGAAGTGAATCAGCTCTTAATGAGTACTCACTATGGCAGCCACTCCACTGTAGCACGACAAGTTGCCATGGAGGTGAGGGACGAAATGAGTAGGAAGGAACTGCAACTGGTTTACACTGAAGATAGACAGAAAATGCTGGAGTAACTCAGAGGGACAGGCAGCATCTCTGGATAGAAGAAATGGGTGACGTTTCGAGTTGAGACTGTCTGTCTGGGGAGAGGGAGACACAGAGATAATGAAGGGTAAGGTGTGAAAACGAGACATCAAAGGAGATAAGGTTCAAGGAAAATGTAGAATAGATCATCGTTAACTAGGGGGAGATGACGACGAAGCATGCAAAGATAACATTTAATCAGGGAAACAGTCAGACTGGTCAGAGAACTAGGAAAGGGGAGGGATGGAGAGAGAGGGAAAACAAGGGTTACTTGATGTTAGAAAAGTTGATATTCATACCGTTGGGTTGTAAGTTGCCCAAGCGAAATATGAGGTGCAGTTCCTCCAATTTGCGTTGGGCCTCACTCTGACAGTGGAGGGGGCCCAGGACATAAAGGTGAGGGAAACAGGAATGGGAGGGTGAAAGGAGGACATGGTGTTCCAGGTGTGACTGCGCATTCTCCCCAACGTCAAGTCCAATGGTCGCCAGCGTCATGAATACCCCAAATCAGCCATGATCACAATGAATGGCGGTGATGGCTCGAAGAGCCAAATGGCCTCCTCCTGCACCTATTTTCAATGTTTCAATGTTTCTATGTTTCTAAATGCACATTGGATTGTGAGCTCATTAAGGAGCCAGTGACTGTAACAGTTTGCAATAGGACGCATGATCATTTGCAACAGTGCTTATGAAAAGATGTAGAGCAGAGAAAAATGAATCTGGCGAAGTCTTGGGCAAAATAACAATGTTCTTTAATTGTTCTCCCTTGCTGTGGGTTTGCACTCTGTTTTACTCTGAGTTACAATTCAGGTCATAGGTTGCACCTTTAACCGTCACTTCCATTGTTGAACGTGGAAGGGCATGTTGTGCACTTCATGACATTACTGGATGTGTATCTGACTTCAAGCAAACATCAGATGGGTTAAGGTGAAATGCATCAGGAAGTACTCAGGCCAATCTCCCGAGGGTCACTAACTGACCTGGATATGATCACGCCTGATCTGATGTGTGCAAACGCCTTTTATGCACGGGTCAAATAATGCTTGCAAACCGTTTCTACTCCTATCCCATTGCACCATGCGTCACTTATTATTAGATCACTGAGTTTGATGTGTATTTTCAAGAATTTATGCAGCTGTGTGAACAAAATAAATGTTTTGTTTTGCAATAAAATCCAACAAAACCTCTCCTGAGGGCATACATGTAAAATTACAATAATAAAATCTGTTTGCTTGTGCTGCAGAAACAGAGAAAATGTTTTATCTGCCCTAACATAGATGGAGATATTTTATTGCTTCATTTTATTTTCCTTTCAAATCTCCTGTTGATTGCAAAATGTGATTATGCAGCAGAACTCAAACATTGCAAGAGACTAACCTCAATTGATGCCTGATTAGGGTTCTATCTAGTATTAAAGAGAATCGTATGTCTTTTCATATTTGATGTTTAGTTTCTCTCTTGTTTTGGTCTCTCTTCAAAGGCTTTGATGCTGACAATGAATTAAAAATACAGTAGATCCCAGACAGAACATAGTGCATCTCCAAAGCTTAATGATGAGGCAGAGACCCAATTAAGCAATGACATGTTTGTAGAGTTCTCTTTCCCAACTACCACAGGAGCATTCGAATCGTTCATTTGATTCGACTAACAAGTGCAAAAATTTAAAATCTACTGTCATTTCGCCCATTAAAAATACATAGTGAATGAATGCTCTCCAAGTTCCAACAGCCATGAAAAATTGTAGCCATGCAGAATAAATAAATCTTGTGCTGTGAACTGCAAGTAGATTTCAGGTCACTATTAAAACTGATACCTTTATTTGTGTGTGGCTGAGTCAAAAATGATAAAAATTGGTAACTGAGCTGATTTGGCAATAAATAGCATTTTTCCTCACTGATGTACATCGTACGATGACCTCAAAGCACGCATAACCTAAATTATCTATATTTCAGGTCGACTCTTGTTAAAACTGCAAATGATGAATGAAAGTAAAATTCTTGGCTGTAGCATAATTTATGTTTAGTAACAGCACAAATTTTCAATATGTAACTCCTATTGTTGATTTATTTTTTTAATGACAGATAAATATTATTTGGCACCATCATTGGACTAAAGAGATCGCAACTATTTATCTGAGTGGAGAAGACTATTTGCTTGATAAATGGGTAACATATCAGCTGGCCAGTTGATGCTGAACAAAGTAGGTTGGAGACCAAGAATAATATAAAATATTAACAGCCAATGTTTTCTGTACACTAGCCCAGAAACTGAAATTCTCCCACACAGTTCAGGGATTTAGTTGCTGTTGAAGTGTATTTTCTCAAAATCAAAAATGATTTTATATCTTTAATGTATTGTAGCATTAACACATGCATCTGATCTGGATTATTGGCATATCATGTGCTGGATATATACAATGACATCAAAGGCCATACAAAGTTCGTTTTCTGAGGTTAAACTGTCAGAGGTTTATTGAAGGAACAATCCTCAAATCCTGGGGCATGTTTCAAATGAAGAGCTGAGGGCAGTGCCTGCCCCCTTATGATCTTTTCCCCAGTACCACTGATCTCGTTGACACATTATTTCATCATTAAACTCCTCTCTGATCCATCGCCCTTCAGGTTATTTCACCAACACTTTCAATCTTCTCCAGTCCCTATAATCCTTTCCTCTGCAATATTCCTGCAATGTCCTCCAGCCATTCTCCTTGATCTATTCCCTATTTTTCTCTCACATTGTGATTCTCCAGATCTCATAGAGTCATAGAGTGATACAGTGTGGAAACAAGCCCACAGGCTAACTTGCCCATACTGGCCAACATGTCCCACCTACACTAGTCCCACCTGCCCGTGTTTGGTCCCTATCCCTCCAAACCTGTCTAACTATCCCTTAAATGTTGGGATAGTCCCAGCCTCAACTACCTCCTCTGGCAGCTTGTTCCATTCCCCCACCACCCTTTGTGTGAAAAGGTTACCCCTCAGATTCCTATTAAACCTTTTTCCCTTCACCTTAAACCTATGTCCTCTGGTCCTCAATTCACCTACTCTGGGCAAGAGACTCTCTATATCTCCTCCAATCTTCCCCAGTCCCTATAATTCCTGCAAGCAGATTATATCTCCAAACCTCTCAAATGTTTCCACATCTCTCCACTGAGCTCCCCCTCCCCCCTCCCCCCATAACCCAGTTGTGCCCCCACCTAGCCTCCACTTGCAAGGTGATGGGAAATTGCATTGTTTTGTATTGGTAAGAACAATTATGAAACTATATTGTTAGTCATAAGTATCAGATACATAATCGGCGGTCACTCAAAGCGAGTATGATTGTCCTCTCCATATGGTCGTCTACTTGTGGGTCTGCAGATGTCTGTAGAATTCCCTTTATGGAGGATGCCTATGCGTGACTTTGTTTAACGTGGGAAGACTGGGGCACAGACAGCCACCACATGGTCCTTGACAGATCTGGGTCAGGATCCAGTGGCATGGAGTCCAGGACGACCGGCATCCGCTGCAGCCTTCATCTGCCTTCCCAGCCGTTGTTACGCTTTACTAAAATCAGCCATCATCCTCCGCTTGTTTCACCATTGAGGTCTTGGTTGGATTGCTCTTTGTCAGGGATCTCCCCCTCAACCTTACCGCCATGGGTGACAGTACCAGGACCCTACCAGGGTCCTACCAGGACCCTGCCAGATGGCATCGCTCTCAGGATCTCAGGACCGCACAAGCTTCTCCACCACGAAAAGGTGACAATCCACGGAGAAGTATACACACTATATTCAATGTAATGAATACACATTATATTCAATGTAATGAATACACATTATATTCAATGTAATGAATACACATTGTATCATTCAACATGTGCATGATTTGTATCTGCAAGAATAAATATGGTATTAAACCACATATCTTAGTTCTGAAATCTAACCATGCTCTGGCGAAGATATAACATGGTGGCACTGATTATGTACGTAAAGAAGTTAAAAAAATTGTGAATTTGTGGGCTGAATATGAAAAATACAGCATTGCTCAGTTGTGATGACTATATCTGTGGAAGATCCGTGGCACGATCTGTACTAGTTTGGAAGCATCAGGGAAAATCTGTGGTTTGTTTGGAAGGAATGAATGGTAAAGGGCAGACAGCTATATTCGATCATGGACAAGTGGAGATTCAGCTTTCCAATAGCTGGGAAATGTGCAGTTAAAAGTAAAAGTCCCAATGTGAACATTAAGATGTTCAGAACACACGCCTAAAGCTCATATTGAATCTTGGCTCCCGCCAAGGAACTCCAAAGCCCAAAGCACGGAAATGGTGAGAATGTCTGTCAGTCTTTTATGGCTTGTGATTATATCCAGTATGTGCCTCTATAATAAGATGAAAGATTAGATTTTGATGGGGGGCACGGTGGTGCAGCGGTAGAGTTGCTGCAGAACCAGGGGTCACAGCTTAAGGATAAGGGGGAAGTCTTTTAGGACCGAGATGAGAAAACATTTCTTCACACAGAGAGTGGTGAGTCTGTGGAATTCTCTGCCACAGAAGGTAGTTGAGGCCAGTTCATTGGCTATATTTAAGAGGGAGTTAGATGTGGCCCTTTTTGCTAAAGGGATCAGGGGGTATGGAGAGAAGGCAGGTACAGGTTACTGAGCTGGATGATCAGCCATGATCATATTGAATGGCGGTGCAGGCTCGAAGGGCCGAATGGCCTACTCCTGCACCTATTTTCTATGTTTCTATGTCTATTACAGCGCTTAGAGCACCGGAAACCCAGGTTCAATCCCGACCACACGTGCTGTCTGTCTGTACATCCTCCCCGTGACCGCGTGTTTTTTCTCCAAAATCTTCGGTTTCCTCCAATACTCCAAAGACATACAGGTTTGTAGGTTGATTGACTTGGTGTACATGTAAATTGTCCCTCGTGTGTATCGGATAGGTTAATGTGCAAGGATCGCTGGAGGTGTGGACTCGGTGGGCCGAGTGGGTCCTCGGTGGGTCCAGTCATTGAAAGTAGGCATGCAGGTGCAGCAGGCAGTGAAGAAAGCGAATGGTATGTTGGCATTCATAGCGAGGGGATTTGAGTATAGGAGCAGGGAGGTTCTGCTGCAGTTGTACAGGGCATTGGTGAGACCGCACCTGGAGTATTGCATACAATTTTGGTCTCCTAATCTGAGGAAAGACATTCTTGCCATAGAGGGAGTACAGAGAAGGTTCACCAGATTGATCCCTGGGATGGCAGGACTTTCATATGAAGAAAGACTGGATAGACTCGGCTTGTACTTGCTGGAATTTAGAAGATTGAGGGGGGATCTTATAGAAACTAATAAAATTCTTAAGGGGTTGGACAGGCTAGATGCAGGAAGATTGTTCCCGATGTTGGGGAAGTCCAGAACAAGGGGTTACAGTTTAAGGATAAGGGGGAAGTCTTTTAGGACCGAGATGAGAAAGTTTTTTTTCACACAGAGAGTGGTGAATCTGTGGAATTCTCTGCCACAGAGGGTAGTTGAGGCCAGTTCATTGGCTATATTTAAGAGGGAGTTAGATGTGGCCCTTGTGGCTAAAGGGATCAGGGGTATGGAGAGAAGGCAGGTACAGGATACTGAGTTGGATGATCAGCCATGATCATATTGAATGGCGGTGCAGGCTCGAAGGGTCGAATGGCCTACTCCTGCACCTATTTTCTATGTTTCTATGTTTCCGCGCTGTATCTCTAAAATCTAAACTGATTAGTAGAACGATTCATGTGAGGCATCAACATATTGGATGGGAAAGTAGAAATAGCACAGTCTGTAGAACCTCTTCTTCTTGCGAATGGCGTGCACAGCCTAAAGTTATAGGTTAAGGGTAGAGTTGCTGGGTGGATGGCCTTGATGCCACCTGGGAAAAGCCTCAGTGAGCAGTCATTCACCATGTGAGGCTGTGGATGCATCTAGAGCACAGGAGACTATAGTTGAAGATGAATATATAAACAGTCAACCTCCAGATCAGTATTGGAAAAGGAAAAAAAAACTGATGTAAAAGCAGAAAATGCTGGAAACACTGAACAGGTTAGGCACCATCCGTGGAAAGATAAACAGTTAATAGTTCAGGTCAAAGACTCTTCATAACTGGGAGAGGGAGAAAGCATCCTCCCTGGAACTTAAATCTAACTTCACTGGTTCTTACGATGGTCTTCAAGTGATTCACTGACTCCGTTTTTCTTTTCACAGAAGTAGCAAGACTGTTGTGTATTTCCAGTTTCTTTTTAGTTTTTGTTTCAGATTTTCAGCATCTGCAGTTTCTTTTGATTTTCAGAAGTAATACAGTTAGACAAGTAGAGTCATGAAAACCAAAGTAGAAGAGGTCTATGTAGCAGGTGCACTCATACAAATTCAGAGTGATAAAAATGCTGACATATAGATCGAAGTTAGTTGTTCCTTTCTCTGAGGCAGTCCTTTGGGATCGGGAATGTGTTGTTTTCATTACAGCTCTGCGGATTCTGAGGTGGCTGATGAGGACTATGTGGGACCTGCAGACTCTGCCGCAAGTGAGGAAGGAGGTGCCCAATGAGGTGGGCAATGGGTAGATGACTCCAGATTTCATGTGCTCTCAATGAATGGCTCAGGGCTCCCAGAGCCATTCTGAATATGTTCTTCACTGCATAGACCTTAGCTTCCAACCTGTTGGTGGGGATCCAGATAATCTTGTAACATGACAGAGTTTGGAAAATAGTGTATGTTTTAGGAGTTTTGTTTTGGGCACAAAAGCATCATGACCTACCTATCAATTTAGAAGGATGAGAGGATGAGAGGAGACCTTATCGAAACGTATAAGATTATTAAGGGGTTGGACACGTTAGAGGCAGGAAACATGTTCCCAATGTTGGGGGAGTCCAGAACAAGGGGCCACAGTTTACGAATAAGGGGTAGGCCATTTAGAACTGAGATGAAGAAAAACTTTTTCAGTCAGAGAGTTGTGAATCTGTGGAATTCTCTGCCTCAGAAGGCAGTGGAGGCCAATTCTCTGAATGCATTCAAGAGAGAGCTGGATAGAGCTCTTAAGGATAGCGGAGTCAGGGGGTATGGGGAGAAGGCAGGAACGGGGTACTGATTGAGAATGATCAGCCATGATCACATTGAATGGCGGTGCTGGCTCGAAGGGCCGAATGGCCTACTCCTGCACCTATTGTCTATTGTCTATTGTCTATCAGATTTGAGTGAGTGTAATGGGCGTGTTGAAGTCTTACACCATTCATTAATATCTCTAGAAAATTATTTAGGGCATGTGTATCGTGGGTTGTTACTATGGGAAAGCACTTAGAAATACTCTTACGATAACGGTACAAACAATTATTTGATGAGTACGCCAAACGTGAGATAGGAGAAATAAAATGGAAGTGAATGAGGTAAATTCCAATGTGTGGGAAGGAAGGGTTTTGAATGAGCAAGTCAAAATCTGCAAGATGTGGAGGAAGACTAGATAGGACCAAAGTCATATGTCTTGCCAATTGTGAATAATTCAGGCTATCTGGAACCAAAACCTTTGAATGATTCAGGCATGAAGTTATTGGATTTTGCAGATTTAGATAACATTTACTGAATTTAGAGAGAAAAGGATTGGAGATATAGAGCAATGCAAAAATGACATGTTGTATGGAGCGGTTCCAAACAATGGTTGAGAGATATGAGATCAGGGCGACTTCAATAAGCAGCCTACTTATAGAGTGTTCTCACGGACTATCCTTTTGCTGTTGCTAAGAAGTTGTCACCATGATAGATGGTTTTCCTGAAAGATAATCAGAGCTATGGAGTTATGAGCACGAGAATACACGTTTCTCAAACCGTACATTGTATAACATTATGACTAAAGTAATGTTCCAGAGATACTTGCAGAGGAAACATGCTGTCAGGAAATTTCCATGTATCTCATGGAGCATTTTAACTGGAAAGACACTGCTCCGGGCAGTTCACTCCAACCAAGTACTTGTTTGGGCTCTTGTCTGTTGTGCAAGAAACAGCAGCAACTGCATTCCCTGAGGAAAGGCCATACAATTAATACAGAATTTTCATCCTGCAAATATGAAAATATTCTAGATTCTAGGTACAATTCGAATTTCACTGTACCTTAATTGCTTTATGTGACAATGAACTGACCTTGAAACCTTGAAGCCTTGATTACACTTTGACATGACTTTACTTGGATAGGATAAATGTGAGTTGTACCATTGTTTCAGCAGGTTTTTTTTCCGTATTTCTAAGTCACTGCCTTGATCTTATCGAAACGTATAAGATTATTAAGGGGTTGGACACGTTAGAGGCAGGAAACATGTTCCCAATGTTGGGGGAGTCCAGAACAAGGGGCCACCATTTAAGAATAAGGGGGTAGGCCATTTAGAACTGAGATGAGGAAATAGTTTTTCAGTCAGAGAGTTGTGAATCTGTGGAATTCTCTGCCTCAGAAGGAAGTGGAGGCCAATTCTCTGAATGCATTCAAGAGAGAGCTAGATAGAGCTCTTATGGATAGCGGAGTCAGGGGGTATGGGGAGAAGGCAGGAAAGGGGTACTGATTGAGAATGATCAGCCATGATCACATTGAATGGCGGTGCTGGCTCGAAGGGCCGAATAGCCTCCTGCACCTATTGTCTATTGTCTATTGTCTATTGACTTGAGGAGCAACAGCAGGAAGTAACCCGCTTTTTTGACGGTCCCGGTGAAATAGTAAGGAAACTAAGACCATAAACGGAAGGAAAACAGGTTGGATTTATGACGGAGGAGATTTTTTACTTCTTCGCCAGCCCAGCAATCTGAGCAGGTGCCATGCAAATACAATTTGGATGAGTTGCCCAAAAGGTAAGCGGACTCCTGCAGCATAACACTGCTGCTGTATCCAGACAAGTAACGAGCCTTTTGTCTCAAACACTGGTGCCACTGGGGATACAATGTCTGCTTGGAAGATGTCAAAATTAAGAGCTGTGACATGTACTATTTCTTCAGGCAAAAATCTACAACACTTGCTGTTGAACTTTACTTCAGTACCAGCTTCATCCAATTGGCACTGGAGTACCATACGTTAGTCAGAAGCAGATCTTAATCTTGTATAAATATTGAATTGGGAAATTTGCTTATTTTCTGTTTTAGACGGTCAGTATTACCTGAGCCGGGTGTACATGCCTGAATTATGCATGACGCTTGCTCGAACCCAATCCACCTTCAGCAAAGCTTCCAGCACTGCAATATTCCAGTGTTTTTCAAAAAGCCCACAGTAGTGATTCTGCTGCAAGTTTTGGATTAAACTAGGAACAGTTTTATGTCCGTGCCCATCTACTGGGAACTGCACTGCAATGATCTGAGTTAATTACGCAAGGATTCATTATGAACCTGCATCAGTCTGATTGGGATTAGCATTCTTTTAAGGTCCAGCAGAAATAACAAGTAAACGGGGCACAGTGGTTCAGTGTCTAGCGGGTCCTTTCACTCTGCATTTGATTCAAATGATGCACTGGATTTTAATACAAAGATAACCCAGAAAGTCTTTAGGCATGGCTCAAATATTTAGAAAAATCACTGACATCCCATCACTGTGGATGCATTTGTCGACATGTGTGGGAAGGAACTGCAGGTGATGGTTTAAACTGAAGATAGACAAAAAAAAGCTGGAATAGCTCAGCAGGTCAGATAGCACCTCTGGAGCAAAGGAATAGATGATGTTTCGGGTCGAGACCCTCCTTCAGACTGAGGATCAGGCTTGTTCCTTTTCTCAGAGGGAAGAAATGCTTTACCAGCTCTATGTTCTCTGTTGACACTGAGCACAGCTTCAAAAGGGAGTTAGACTGATTCTTGGCTTGGGCAGAAATCTCATCATGTGTAGCTTAATCAGTAATATATGCAAACCCAACATAATTTTCTGGACTGATTTTTATGGTCCAAGAGCAAAAGATAATTTTCAAGACATTTTTTCCTTTATTGGCCCAATGTTTCATGTAAATATTTTTTGTTGCTCCCAAATACAGCATGATTGTGAGCTTTTGGTGAGGGTAGGGAGACTGGGATTGGGGTATGAGTTGCCAGTCATGATACTTAAGGTATCATGAGTGCAATGACTTTCCTGGACTCGTTTTCCCTCTTCTGCCCATCATTTTCATAAGTTTGAAAAGTATTCCAATGATTGTAAAATACTTTGGCAGTTTTTGCAACTGTGATTAAAGCGCAAAATAATGATCTTTAATTTGTTACTGTGCTCCCTTATCTAGTCAGAGTTTGAAATTGTCTGAAGCTATTTTACTTTATCCCTCTGCAAGCATGAGAATGTGTTCCTTATCCTATTTAAGTGGATTTGAACATCATTTTTATAGATGAAAGTAAATTCTTCTAACCCACTGCTCCAATTAAATCTTAAAACCCAACTAGTTATCTCTCCCTCTCGTGACTACAACATAGAAGTAATGTGAAAGACAACTCTTTTGTCTAACGAGAAGGGAAAGATTTGTTTTTAGAAGTAAAATGTCAGTGAAGAGAAGGCTTCCGATGTTGGTATATCTCGTCGCATTTATCTCAACTAGGAGTAGCTGGCACCATTGGCATTGCAGCATCATCAAGATCCCACTAATGGTGTCTCAAGAGATGCTGCTTGAGGTTTTTGTTACAAAACATATTCGGATATGCAGTTTCTTTTAAAATGTTGGTCATACTTGCTATGAGAAGAGGCACCATAATCCCAAGTTTCCCCATGACTCTGTTAACCATCCAGGCATTCACTTTTACTTAAACTCAAGAGAGAGCTGGTTAGAGCTCTTAAGGATAGCGGAGTCAGGGGGTATGGGGAGAAGGCAGGAACGGGGTACTGATTGAGAATGATCAGCCATGATCACATTGAATGGTGGTGCTGGCTCGAAGGGCCGAATGGCCTCCTCCTGCACCTATTGTCTATTGTCTAATCCTATTCATTCATGTAAAATATTTTTGACAATTAAAGTTGATGTTCACTGCAATACCACAAAGTGTTAATAGAGGAGATTGTACAAGTTATTACTCCCTGTCCTAATGTGGAATAAATAATCACACTCAGATACTGAGTTTAGAAGAGCACGCATGTGTGCATATAATGGTAATAAAGTTTCATTTCACTATTAAAAATACTTTTAAAAACTTGTTTTAAAACGCACAACATTCAAATGATTAACTTGCTGTATATGAAATAAAATCACTGCAAACATTTTTAACCATGCACACAGGAGTAAACACAGTGGCAGATATCTATTTTGAAATATACAAAATTATTGACTGTACCTTGTGTGAGAATCCCATGAAGCCTCATTCTTTCTAAATACTGGAAGCTATAATCAAACCTAATCACATTTACAGCAAAGAAAGAGGCTATTTGGTATAATTGGTCTATATTCCTTGCAAGCTCCTTGCCACCTGTATGTGCACAAGCTAATCAACATAGCCTGACATTTCCTTCATATGCTTTCATCTCCTTAAATACATCTACAATGTTTACCACAATCACAACCAAAGTGGTGCATTGCAAATTCTTACCGCACTTTGTCTTTAAAAAAAATACTCATGGCTCTCTACGTGTGCTCAATTATATTCCAGGGTTTGTTTCCACTGGTCCAGTTGTTTGAAGTTACTTAGAACCATAGGATAATTGAAACGCGCAGCACAGAAATTAATCTTTTTCACCCACCTCAGCCACGCCGACCACGATGCCTCTCTACATTAACCCTATTTATTCGCATTAGGCCCATATCCCATTATTCTTTCCCTATCTAAGTGTCCGTCCAAACGTCTGTTAAATGCTGTAATTGTATTTGCATCCACCACCTACTCTGGCAGGTTATTCTAAATAACCACCACCATCTGTGTGAAAATCTTAACGCTAAATCTCTTTGAAATGTTTCCTCTCTCAACTTCAACCTGTGCTGTCTAATTGTAGACTTCCCTGCTCTGGGAAAGATTCTGACTAACTTTGTTATCTATATCCCTTATAATTTTATAATGTTGTAAATCTCAATAAGGCCATCTCTCACTCTCCTATTTCCAGTGAGAATAAACTCAGCCATTTCAATCTCTCTTTATAACCACAGCCTTCCTTTCCCAGCAGCATTCTGCTCAATCCTTCCGTGCTATGCCTAGTAGTGTGGTGACCACAACCATACATAAAGGTCTCATTGCAGTCCAACCAATGTTTTGTACAACTGCAACATGACTTCCCAACTCTTTTACTCAATGCTACGGCCTATAGAAAACAGAGGCATAGAAAACATAGAAAATAGGTGCAGGAGTAGGCCATTCGGCCCTACGAGCCAGCACCGCCATTCAATATGATCATGGCTGATCATCCAAAATCAGTACCCTGTTCCTGCTTTCTCCTCATGAAATGGGATGATGAAGGGATCACCTTGATCCAAAGGCAAACATACCAAATGACTTTTTCATTATCCTATCCAACTGTGTCACTACGTTCAAGGAGTTATGGATTTGGATTGCAAGGTCTCTCAGTACATCAATGCTCCTTAGTTTCCTGCCATTCACTCTATATATCTCACCAGTATTTAATTTCAAAAGTGCATTACCTCACACTTGTCTGGATTAAGTTCTACCTGCCACCACTCTGCCCAACTTTTCAGCTGATTTATGTCTCACTGTAACCCTTAGACAGCCTTCTCTGCTCTCAAACTTACTAATCAAACCACTTGCATTCTCATCCTAGTCATTTATATATATACACAGCTTGTTATAGACTTCCAGGCAATAAAACAGCCTTCCACACTACTAGCTGCCTTATCTCACCGTCATATTTGGATCTAGTTTGCCAGCAAGCCTCAAATCCCGAACGCCTTGTTTTAACATGACCATTCTTTGACTATAGAAACTTCTCTTGATTTTTTTTAAATTCCCTGTTGAATTTATCAATGGCTGTCTTATACTTTTGACTTCCAGTTTTGGACTGCCCTGTGAGTGATTGGCTTGTGATCTTTATGAGTGATCATTAACTTGATATATCTTATCAAAACTTTTCATTACCTTAAAGGTTTAAAAAAAAAATTAACCCTCTGCCTTCTGGTTAGAACAGAATACGTCTCAAGTCAAGTCAATAGACAATAGACAATAGGTGCAGGAGTAGGCCATTCAGCCCTTCGAGCCAGCACCGCCATTCAATGCGATCATGGCTGATCACTCTCAATCAGTACCCCGTTCCTGCCTTCTCCCCATACCCCCTCACTCCACTATCCTTAAGAGCTCTATCCAGCTCTCTCTTGAAAGCATCCAACGAACTGGCCTCCACTGCCTTCTGAGGCAGAGAATTCCACACCTTCACCACCCTCTGACTGAAACATTGGTGCTCAAGTTGAGTTTATTGTTATATGCACAAGTTTAGTGAAGTACAGCTACAATGAAAATCTCGAGACACCATCACAACCACGTAGATACAGGCAATGCATAAAAACATAAATGATACATGTAATGCATATAAATTCTACAGGACAGTGAAAGGAAAAAGATATCGACAGGAATCAATGGTGGAGATCTTTGCTGATAGATGCTACTTCCTTGAGGCAGCACCTCAAGTAGATGCTTACGGTAACGGAGAGGGCTCTGCCCATGATGAACGGGGTTAAGTCCACCAGTTTCTGCAGCCAAATCAGCATACAGTTAATCTTCAGAAGATTTTTAGAGTAGTAAGTGACATGATAATTTTTTTAAATCTTTGACGAAAATAGAGGTGCATCTTCTTCTTGACTATATTTATGCATTGGCTGGCCCAGGACAGGTCATCTGAGATATTAACATCAAGAATTTGAAGTTGCTAACTCTCTCCACTGCTGACCCACTAATAAAATCTGGCAGACTGTCTCCTGATTTCCTAATTCTAAAATGAACGACCAGTTCCTTGGTCTTGTTAACATTGAGTGAGAGGTAGTTGTTGTGGCACCATTTAACTTTGTGTTTCCTGTACACTGACTCACTTTCAACTTTGATTTGGCCAACAACAGTTAGCCATCAGTGAAAATTTTGTTGGCATTTGAGTTATGCTTAGCCACACAGTTCAGAACAAGAAGCTCAAGTAACCACTGCATTCCCTCTCTCTCCATCCCTCCCCCACCCAAGTTCTCGTTCTCACCTAGCAAACAGCTAACAATGGCCTGTTTCCTTTATTAGTTTAGTTTAGTTTAGAGACACAGCACGGAAACAGGCCCCTTGGCCTACCAAGTCTGCACCGACTAGCGATCCCCGCACATTAACACTATCCTACACCTACCAGGGACAATTTACACTTATATCAATTTACCTACATGCCTGTACGTCTTTGGAGTGTGGGAGGAAACCGAAGATTTTGAAGAAAACCCATGGGTTGAACGTACAAACTCCGTACAGACAGCAGCCGTAGTCGGGATCAAACCCATGACTCCGGTGCTGCAAGTGCTGTAAGGCAGCAACTCTACCGCTGCGCCACAGATTAACGATTATCACCCTTACTTTTTTGCATATCTTTCATTTATTTGTTCTATATTTCTCTACAGCACCGTCTACATCTCTCATTTCCATCTCCCCCGACTCTAGTCTGAAGAAGGGTCTCGACCTGAAAGGTCACCCATTCCTTCTATCCAGAGATGCTGACTGCCTCGCTGAGTTACTTCAACATTTTATGTCTATCCTAAATGTTTTCTATCAACTTTTGATTAAACTAGTTGCAAGATAGACATAAAATGTTGAAGTAACTCAGCGAGGCAGTCAGCATCTCTGGATAGAAGGAATGGCTCTAGTCTGAAGAAGGGTCTCGACCTGAAAGGTCACCCATTCTATCAACTTTTGATTAAAATTTCAACTAGTTTGCCTACCCTTGAAATAAAACCCGTGTAAAACAAGATTTTTGCACAAACACACGATTAGAAAAAAACACCATGATCGTGTAAGAGGTGGGCCAAGGTGTTCCTTTACTGATTAGGGTTCAGGCAGTACAGGTTGGTTTAAGAACTGGATAGTTGTTGTTGATCTTGGTGGTGTGTGACTTCAGGCTCCTGTATACTCCAGCCGATGGTAGCAGTGAGATCAGATCATAGCCTGGAAAATGGGCATCCTTGATGACAGACTGCCTTCTTGAAGCAATGCCTCATATGGATGTCTTCAATGCTGAGGAGGACTGTTTCATTGATGGGCTGGGCTGAATCGACCACTCTGTAGCCTTTGCATTCCTGTGCATTGGAATTGCTGAACCAGGTCATCTTGCAGTCAGTTCACATTCACACGGTATAGGAGTAGAATTAGGCCATTCAGCCCATCGATGCTACTCTGCCATTCAATCGTGGCTGATCTCTGCCTTGTAATCCCATATTCCTGCCTTCTCCCCATAACCCTTCACACCTGTTGTAATCAAGAATTTGTCTATCTCTGCCATAAAAATATCCACTGACTTGGCCTCCACAGCCCCCTGTGACAATGAGTTCCACAGATTAACTACCCTCTGACTAAAGAAGTTCCTCCTCACCTCCTATCTAAAAGAGCACCCTTTAATTCTGAGGCTATGACCTCTGGTCCTAGACTCTCCCACCAGTGGAAACATTCTCTCCACATCCACTCTATCTATGCCTTTCACTATTCTGCAAGTTTCAATGAGGTCCCCCCTCAACCTTCTAAACACCAGCGAGTAGAGGCCCAGTGCTGTCAAACGCTCATCCATTTATTCCTGGAATCATTCTTGTAAACCTCCTCCGAACCCTCTCCAGAGCCAGCACATCCTTCCTCAGATACAGGGTCAGGATAATATCTCCAGTACATCTGTAGAAGTTTGTAGGAATATTTATTGACATGCGAAATCTCTTTAAACTTCTATGAAAGTAGAGGCCTGACAGCCTTCTACGTAACTGTATCTAAGTCCTGGACCCAGAACAGGCCATCCAAGAAGTAAACACCCAGGAGATTTCTCTCTCCACTGCAACCCATCAATGAAAACTGATTTCTGGTCTCCAGACTTCCAATTTTTAAAGTCAATGCTTAGTTCCTTAGTGTGTTGGAAGGAACTACAGATGCTGGTTTAAACCGAAGATAGACACTAAAAGCTGGAGTAACTCAGCGGGTCAGACAGCATCTCTGGAGAAAAGGTATAGGTGATGTTTCGGGTCGAGTCCCTTCTTCCTGCGGTAACTTAGTTCCTTAGTTTTGTTAATATTGAGTGGCAAGTTGTTGTTACCCCATCACTTATCCAGGATCTCCAATGCTTTGGAATGTCAGAAATATTCTCTATTGAAAGTATTTGATTATTGACGACCAGCTGAAGAAGGGAAATCGATTTTATCTGACTTCAAAGTTCCTTTCATCTGTTTTGTTGGCTGATTCTGTACTCACCCCGGTCCCTCGCTCACAACATATTGGCTTTCATGTCACGGAAGAACATATTTTAGTGCATGGCTTTGCCATGATGTTTAGAGCAACTTCTCTCTGTGAGTTCCTGCTTGAAGAAGTGAACAGTCCAAGTGAGATCTTTCATCACAGGTTAGTAACAACCAGGCACCTCACCACTTGTTGCAAATTCACTGCCATTGCCTCTACTCTCCTTTCCTTTCATTACATTACTACGGATAGAGCAATAATAAATTTCCTCTCCCAGCATGAGTAGATTATCAGCAGCTCTGCCTTTCTGCTTAAATGTTTTATGTCATTTTTGCCTTCTTCATAACCATCATGATAATCTCCATGGAATGAAGAAAATTAACTATTCCTTTTATCTCCCATTTTTTTGTCAATGACTGCAAGCTCTGATCCAATCTCATGAGCCCCGTCTCAATTTTAATCGTTAATTGTTATTTAATACCCGTAAAAGGCCTTTCTATATTTTCATATTTTCCTTACTGGTTCAAACCAGAACATATTTTCATTTTCCTCATTGTTTTTGACTTTCACCAAGCTTCACCTTATTCCCATTTGATTCTCATTGCCTTACTGCACATGTTTCATTTCTTCAGTTTCAATTCATGCTTATTAATTACGAGTGCATAATATTTTATTACATACTGATTAGTTCTTGCTTCCCAGCAAAAATAAAAATTGCACTGAATTTTGTTAGTCACCGCGTTCCTTACCCTGCCTCTTGTCAATATTTTTTTTCTCACCGAGCCATTGTTATATAGCAAAGGAACAGGCACTTTGGCCCAACTCCTCAATGCTGATCAAATTGGCCCACCATTTATCATCCAAAATCCCTTTTTCATTTTTTTTTTCAAAATCAGCCTTTTCACTCGATCTCAATACTATACTTACATATATTTCACTCAATCATTATTTTGAATTTAATTTTGTCTTTGTTATCTATAGACCATATTTCAGGGTGTTGTAAGACTAGAGATGATTGGAAAAATATGGAAAGGTGATAAGTGTTACAATTTTAATATTTGAGTTTTCCTAAATTTGAAAACCATGTCCAAACTCCTCCCACTACTGTTCATCCACCCAGATTTGACTTCTATTCTTTGTGCAGAGTAGAACAAAGGATGTTATTCAGCATTGTGATAGAATAGTGTTAATATATAGCAGTATTACGCATGTCTATATACATGTATATGTTTAGTGTGTTAGTATTGTTTAATGTGGTATTTGCAATAATTGTAGCTGAGAGAAATGCAAAATCATTGCCAAATCAAAGAATGGTCAATAGACAATAGAAAATAGGTGCAGGAGTAGGCCATTCGGCCCTTCAAGTGATCACCGTTCAATGTGATCATGGCTGATCATTCACAATCAGTACCCCATTCCTGCCCTCTCCCCATGTGAACACTGAACTGTACTGAACTGAACTGGAGCTGAATTTATCAATGGTAGTGAGATAAGATAAAGATAACATGATTTACTGACAGCACCAAATGACTAGCATGATTGGATTTCGCAGGCGGTGGCCAAACGGAATATGATATCACTATTCAAATGTACAGAATAGTGAAAGGCTTGGAGAGAGTGGATGTGGGGAGGATGTTCCCACTCGTGGGAGAGTCTAGGACTAGAGGTCATAGCCTCAGAATTAAAGGATGTTTTTTAAGGAAGGAGATGAAGAGGAATTTCTTTAGTCAGAGGGTGGCGAATCTGTGGAATTCTTTGCCACAGAATGCTGTGGAGGCCAAGTGAGTGGATATAATTAAGGCAGAGATAGATTCTTGATTAGTACACGTGTCAGAGGTTATGGGGAGAAGGAGAATTGGGTTAGGAGGGAGAGATAGATCAGTCATGATTGAATGGCGACTTGATGGGTCGAAAGGCCTAATTCTACTCCTATCACATGATCTCATGATTACTTAAAGGAATAAACAAAGATACATTACTTACACTTGTGAAATCGAATGTGTAATGAGATGAGTGAAACTTATGCTCAATGGAGAGATCATTATAAAGCAAAGCAAGAGAGAGCATCTGAAGATAGACACAAAAAGCTGGAGTAACTCAGCGGGACAGGCAGCATCTCTGGAGAGAAGGAATGGGTGACTTTTTGGGTCAAGACCCTTCTTGGGTTCAGACTCAGAATAACCTTTATTGTCATCCAAAAAAACAAGTATTTTGGACAAAATTCCGTTACCCACAGTCCAACAATAAGAGCACTAAAAATAAGCAATAACACACACAATCACAAACCAACACAAAACAAAAAAAAGAAACATCCATCACAGTGAGTCTCCTCCAGTCACCTCCTCACTGTGATGGAAGGCCAGAATGTCTTTTTTCTTCCCCTGCCGTCTTCTCCTGCAGTCAGGCTGTTGAAGTTGCCACGTCGGGGCGGTCGTGGCTCCCGACATTGAAGCCCCCGCCGGGCAGAGAAAATCCCCTGGCCTATTCCAGGCCGCGCCGGACGGTGAAAGGTCCACGGTGGGCCGACCCAAGCCCCGCGATTCGAGGCGGGCGAAGATGCTGCTGCTGCCTGAGCTTCCGATGTCGGCCCCCACCCAGGGCAGGGCCTGCGAGCTTCCGACGTCCACGCGGCCCGTGGCCGAAGCCTCCGAAGGCGAGTCACAGCCGCACTCGCAGCGCCACCACAGCCTCCGAAGGCAGCCAGCTCCGCAGATGGTAAGTCTGGTCCGCGGGCTCTGCGAACCAGAGCCCAGGTGGTCCCAGGTGGAGGCTGCCAACTCCAGGTGTTTGGCCGATGGTAGGCCGCAGCGGGAACGGAGACACCACCCAGAAAAAAGGTCGGCTCTCCGTTCGGAAGAGACAATTTTACAGTCCCCCCCCCCCCACACATAGTACACAACCACAAAAAACACTACATCACATCTAAACACTACAATTAAGACAAAAACAACAAAAAACACAAAAGACAAACAGACTGCAGATGAGACGCAGCTGCTGTGCCATTTCCTTGTTTGCTCCAACTTGTTGTTTGACTGTGTATAAAATGGCCAATAAATACTGAGCTTTTCTGAGAAAACCATATTAAGTTGGGAGGATGTCATTGGGTTGGAAAGGGCACAGAGATTTTTCACCAGGGTGTTACCTGGGCTTGCAGGCTTGAGTTATAGGGAGAGGCTTGGACCTTTATCTTTTGAGTGTAGAACGCTGAGGGGTAACCTTACAAAAGTACACAAAATGATGAGAGGCACGGATAAAGTGATTGCTCACAATCTTTTTCCAAGCGTGGAGGATTCTGAGACTATAGGCCATAGGCTTAACAGGGGACTATAAGCCATAGGCTTAACAGGAGATGGGGCAGATTTAAGAGGGGCCAACATTTTCACTCAGAGAGTCGTCTGCACCTGAATCCAGAGAAAGCTACCAAAGTGAATGCAGATAAGATGTTTGAACAGATATATGGATATGATGGTTTAGAGGGATATGGGCAAAGTGAGGGCAGATGGATGAGCCTTGAATGCCAACTTAGTTGATAGGTTGAGCGGAAGCGCCTATTTCCATGGCGTACATCTTCCTGACTCTGTAACGTCAACAAAGCAGAGCACACAGGTTGATTCTGCTCCACTAATCTGTCAGTTTGCAAAGTGTGTGTGTGTGTGTGTGTGTGTGTGTGTGTGTGTGTGTGTGTGTGTGTGCGTGCGTGCGTGCGTGCGTGCGTGCGTGCGTGCGTGCGTGCGTGCGTGCGTGCGTGTGTGTGTGTGCGAGTGCGTGCATGATTTGATTCAGGGCTAATGGCTCAATGCTGGCAACTCCTTCAGCACTCCTGCGATGTAAAATTAATTAGCTGATCTCATAAATAAACATAGAAAAAAATTGAAAACCACAGCAGATCAGACAGCATTTGTGAAAGAGGAAACAGTTTACACTTCAGGTCAAAGACCCTTCAGTCCAGTTGAGTTTGGTTCAATTTAGTTTCTTGTTGCATGCTAACCAGTCAGCAGAAATGATCAGTCTGAAGAAGGGTCTCGACCTGAAACGTCACCCATTCCTTCTCTCCTGAGATGCTGCCTGACCTGCTGAGTTACTCCAGCATTTTGTGAATAAATACATGATTACAATCGATCAATTTACATCGTATAGATACATGATAAGGGATAAGGGAAAAAAAGGTTAGATCCTTGAGGGGCTAATAAACTTTCAATGGTCCCACGTCTAAAGATAATTTCCCTAACCTGGGAATTGATAATGAATTTGCACTTAGGCACATGGCAGGCAGTTATCTCATTTTCAGCACCATTATTCTACAAATAGGTTTCTGTTAAACTCTACATTGCTTTGCAAAATGTCTCTCAAAGCGCACTGTGCTACACTGGCTGAACGAACAGCGTTACATTTTTTTCTGGTTTTGTTAAATGTGTGGTTGGAGCAATTGTCACCAAGTGCACATAGGAGATTGGGGTACAAACTTAAAGCACACGGTATTGGGGGTTCAGTGTTGAGGTGGATAGAGAATTGGTTGGCGGACAGGAAGCAAAGAGTAGGAATAAACGGGTCCTTTTCGGAATGGCAGGCAGTGACTAGTGGGGTACCGCAAGGCTCAGTGCTGGGACCCCAGTTATTTACAATATATATTAATGATTTGGACGAGGGACTTGAATGTAATATCTCTAAGTTTGCGGATGACACGAAGCTGGGTGGCAGTGTTAGCTGTGAGGAGGATGCTAGGATGCTGCAGAATGACTTGGATAGATTAGGAGAGTGGGCAAATGCATGGCAGATGCAATATAATGTGGATAAATGTGAGGTTATCCACTTTGGCTGCAAGAACAGGAAAGCAGAATATTACCTGAATGGTGGCCAATTAGGAAAAGGGGAGATGCAACGTGACCTGGGTGTCATGATGCACCAGTCATTGAAAGCAAGTATGCAGGTGCAGCAGGCAGTGAAGAAAGCGAATGGTATGTTAGCATTCATAGCAAGAGGATTTGAGTATAGGAGCAGGGAGGTTCTGCTGCAGTTGTACAGGGCCTTGGTGAGACCGCACCTGGAGTATTGTGTACAGTTTTGGTCTCCTAATCTGAGGAAAGACATTCTAGCCTTAGAGGGAGTACAGAGAAGGTTCACCAGGTTGATCCCTGGGATGGCAGGACTTTCATATGAAGAAAGACTGGATAGACTAGGCTTATACTCACTGGAATTTAGAAGACTGAGGGGGGATCTTATTGAAACATATAAAATTCTTAAGGGGTTGGAGAGGCTAGAGGCGGGAAGATTGTTCCCGATGTTGGGGAAGTCCAGAACCAGGGGTCATAGCTTAAGGATAAGGGGGAAGTCTTTTAGGACCGAGATGAGAGTGGTAAGTCTGTGGAATTCTCTGCCACAGAAGGTAGTTGAGGCCAGTTCATTGGCTATATTTAAGAGGGAGTTAGATGTGGCCCTTGTGGCTAAAGGGATCAGGGGGGTATGGAGAGAAGGCAGGTACAGGTTACTGAGCTGGATGATCAGCCATGATCATATTGAATGGCGGTGCAGGCTCGAAGGGCCGAATGGCCTACTCCTGCACCTATTTTCCATGTTTCTATGTTTCTACCAGGTTCAAGTGGTATATTCTCCTAAACAGGTCAGAAAAGTTGACTTTAACAATGTGTCCTGACTTTAGTTTAGTTAAGTTGAGTTTGGTTTAGTTTGTGGATACAGCATGAAAACAGGCCCTTCGGCCCACCGAATCTGCGATCCCCGCACAATAATACTATCCTGCACACACACACACACACACACACACACACACACACACACACACACACACACACACGAGGAACAATTTACAATTTTATCAATGCCAATTAACCTACAAACCTGTACGTCTTTGGAGTGGAGGGGGAAACTGGAGCAGCCAGAGAAAACCCACGCAGGTCAGAGGGAGAACGTACAAACTCCCTACAGAGAGCACCGTGGTCAGGATCGAATCCGGGTCTTTGGCGCTGTAAGGCAGCAACTCTACTGCTGTACCAGAGACTTGCTGGCTTTTTCTCGTATCACCACTGCATTGAATGCAAAGGAGATCAGCAAACCTGTAATGGAATGGAGGCTGCAGAATAAAGATTGAATTAGGTTTAAGTTTATTATTGGCACATGTCCAAGCTCCAGGGAAAAGCTTAGTTCTGCTTGCTGTCCAATCAAATCAGATCATACTACACATAAAATCACGCTGAACTCAAGAACAATGGATGAAAGGGAATGATGCAGATTGCAGGACATAGTTCTCAACATTGCGGTGCAAAGGATCCAGAGGCAAAATCGAATGTCCGCAATGGTGTAGAGATGAATTAGACAGTGTCCCAGCATATGGAAGGCCCTTGCAGAAGCCTGTTCGCAGAGGGAAAGAAGCTGTTCCTGAGCCTGGATGGTGCACCATTGTAATAATAATAATAATAATGCATTACATTTATATAGCGCTTTTCATACACTCAAAGACGCTTTACAGGGATTTAAAGAACATAGGGAAGTGAATAAATAAATAAATAAGTAGACGAACAGAGAAAGGAGACAGAAGGTGTGGTGACCTTCAGTGGTTGAAGGCAGTACTGAACAGGTGAGACTTCAGTGATGTTTTGAATGTGGTGAGTGAGGAGGAGTCTCTGACGGTTTGGGGTAGTGAGTTCCATAGGGTGGGAGCAGCGATGGAGAAAGGCCTGTCCCCCCAGGATCTGAGTTTGGTCCGGATGGGGGGGGATAGGAGATTGGCAGCAGCAGAGCGGAGGGTGCAGGTGGGAGTGTGCCTGTGGAGGAGGTCAGCCAGGTAGGATGGGGCCAGGTTATGGAGGGCTTTGTAGGTCATGAGGAGGATTTTGTACTGGATTCTCTGGGGGATGGGGAGCCAGTGGAGTTTGTAAAGGACGGGGGTGATATGGTCACGGATCGGGGTGTGGGTGAGTAGACGGGCAGCGGAGTTTTGAATGTATTGAAGTTTACTGATGATTTTTGAGGGTGCGCCATAGAGGAGGCTGTTGTAGTAGTCCAGACGGGAGGTGATGAAGGCGTGGATGAGGGTTTCTGCAGCTGTGGAGGAGAGGGATGGACGGAGACGGGCAATGTTTTTGAGGTGGAAGAAGGCTGTCTTTGTGATGTGTTTGATGTGTTTGTCGAAGGAGAGGGTTTGATCAAAGATGATTCCAAGATTCCGGATGTGAGGGGAGGTGGATACTGGGAGACCATCAATATTGAGGATGAAGTTTTGGGTGGATTTGGTGAGCGTTTTTGGACAAATGATGATGATTTCAGATTTGTTGCAGTTGAGTTTGAGGAAATTTGATTGAAGCCAAGATTTTATTTCAGTGATGCAGTTTGTCAGTGTAGAGTGTGTGATGGTGGAGATTGACTTGGTGGAGATGAGGAGCTGGATATCATCGGCGAAGCAGTGGAAGTTGAGACCATGACGGCGGATTAATTGACCAAGGGGGAACAGGTAGAGGATGAAGAGGAGGGGGCCAAGGACTGAGCCTTGGGGGACACCTTGGGGGAGGGGAGCGGTGGGGGATTTACAGTTGTTAATGGAGATGAACTGTAATGTCCTCTGTAAGACCCTGTTGTGACTAGCACAATGAATACACGCCCAACATCTTGTAAGAAGATTTTATTACTAATCCTTCACCAGGAAACTTCTAGAAGGTCACCTGACAGTCACAAGGCACAAGCCCATTGGCCCTAGAAGGTCACCTGACCTCAGTCACAAGGCACAAGCCCATTGGCCAGGTTCTGCTCTTGGCCTCAAGGGGGCACTGGCCTTTACTTTACTTACATCACAACCATCAAGGTTCTGTGGTATCTGCCCAACTGGAGTGGGCTGGAGAAGGGGGGGATGACTGGGATGGGAAAGGCCGTTATTTATGTAGGCTTCTTTCCCGATTAAGGATCCGATGGTGAGAGTCACAGGCTTTGAGCGTTGGCTCCTCGCTGCAGAACTCGGAGCTGCTCAGGCCGCTGGTCTTCACCAAGTGATGGAGTACACCTTGCCAACATCCCCGGCGACACGGCAACTGGTGGAGGGTACATCTCACACACTGGGCGCTATGGTGCATGAACGGGTTTCCATCTGCTCATGCATCAGATGCTGAGAGAAAGTCAGGATGAGTCTGGCAGGCTGTGACGACAGGCTCTCAATTCCCTTTAGTCATGTTTTATTCACCACAGAAATTGAATTAATAGTGCATTTTAAAAAAAAACTTTTTTTTTTTGACAATGGGACTTTTGCAGTTAGGATATCCAAAACATCTGTGCCTTTATTAAGAGTTTTAATAGACCTTGTGCAGAATTTAATGCTGGCTGTCACAAGAAGTGCTTAAAAAAGTTTTCATGGCTGAATGCTTCTGCTGCACTGAAATTTAAAAAACACAAACAGGACATCATCCCTCAGGACTTGCAGATAACTAATTAGCTTCTTATATTGGTATGATGCCTATTGCTATTAAAGATTTGAATTTAACACGAGGAAGCATAGCAACATTGAAAATAGGTGCCATTCGGCCCTTTGAGCTGAATGTGATCATGGCTGAACATCCAGAATCAGTACCCCATCAGTAGATGTCGTGCAACCTGCACGAGGATTTAAAGGAAATTTGGACTGCTAGGCATGTGAACTGCTTCTTGTGGGTGCCAGTGGAGGTGATTGGAAAACATTGCTGGCAGCTCTCAGCCCCCCTGGATAGACTGATCTTGCATATCACCTGGGCAGCGTGGTTTGCTGTGGCTCAGTCGTTGAACTCTTCTCTGAATCAGAAGGGTGCTGGATGAGACCAGCACAGAATCGAGACTAGAACACCTCCAAGGAGTGAAGCACTTTGGACGAGACATCCAGTCAAATTCGCATCTGCTATCTCAGATAGACAAAAAATACTGGAGTAACTCAGCGGGGCAGGCAGCATCTCTGGAGAGAAGGAATAGGTGATGTTTCGGGTCGAGACCCTTCTTCAAACCCAACCCAAAACGTCACCCATTTCTCTCCACAACTTCTGTCCAGAGATGCTGCTTGTTCTGCTGAGTTACTCCAGCATTTTGTGTCTATCTTCGGCATAAACTAACATCTGCAGCTCCTTCCTGCACATTCTATCTCAGGTGGATCCTCTGACATTATTTTAAGAACAAGGGAAGCTCCCGTTGTACCCTGGCCAATTCTTATTTCTCCAAAACATCTGGTCTGGTCCTTACTTCTAACTATACCATCCTGAAGTTGTGAATTTTGATATGTAAAGATAATTAATTTCATCCCAATTCCAAGCAATTTTGAGGCTCTATCATTGGTCCAACTTTGGACGAGACATCCAGTCAAATTCGCATCTATATATTTTACATTTTATTCTAGGTTTTTTCTTGGTCCCAATAGCCCGATTGTAGATTTCTACTGGGTAAACATAACTTTCCCAAAATGCACCATTTTCTTTCATCAGACAGAATTCTTCATTCCCATATAAAGAGATTTGGACTCGGACGAGACATGGTTACTTGGAAATGTTCTAGTAAGTGATTGCTTGTTGTGGAAACACAATGGAATGCTGATATTAGATTAGTTGTGTTTGGCTGTTAAATGTAATTATCTTATTTACAGTTGACTATGTGCATGCCTGCAGCTTTGTATCACTGGGGGCCTCATCTTTAACCTGAGTAATGAGCATTTCAAACGGCAATGATGCAGACTGTTGAGCTTAAAGCAGCATTTTTACTGGATACATTTCAGAAGAGTTTAATCATGAGATGGGCCAAAGGAGAAGTGCTGAATAATTGTGGTTGTCACACAACGGGATGAAACTTTGGCTGCGCTGTCAAGGGTGATGATGGCAGAAATTAGATGGAAGCATATAACCCCGGGGAAGGAACTTAAGGCAGATCACATGTTTGCTGCTGTCATCTGGAACATCTTCAGGCTGAATGCACACATCAGCCAAGGAAAAGTTGATAGATGGCAGACAGCAAAGTATTCCGATCGTGGGAGATGTGAATTATCCAGACTGGGGGAGGGGGGAGTAAATTCTCATTATTGAATCATAACACCTAGTGGACAGATCCACGGGTGGCCACGGTGGCGCAGCGGTAGAGTTGCTGCCTTACAGCGTTTGCAGTGCCGGAGACCCAGGTTTGGTCTCGACTACGGGTGCTGTCTGCATGCAGTTTGTACGTTCTCCCCGTGACTGCGTGGGTTTTCTCCGAGATCTTCGGTTTCCTCCCACACTCCACAGGCGTACAGGTGTGTAGGTTAATTGGCTTGGTGTATGGGTAAATTTTCCCTACTGTGTGTCTTCTTAGGCTCCCCTTGGTCATGGCTGACCATGGGTGATGCATCCTAGTTGGCTGCTTGCTCCACACCTCGGCTAGAGCAGCGTTGCTTGTGGCTGAAGAGACCAATGCGGGAGTGACAGTCTCTGTCACAAAGGTCACATTTGTGTGTGGACTCCGGTCTGTTGAAGTTGCTGCGCTCCTTTCTGCGTGCCCGCTTGTCTGCCGCTGCGTTCATCAGTTTCTCTTCCCCCGTTTTGAGAAGTTGGTTCAGGGTACCTCTCCACCTTGTACAGTCAGCTGCAAGGCTCTCCCAGGACTCCACATCGATGTCGAGTGCCTTCAAATCTCTCTTGCAGACATCTCTCTTGCAGGCTTGTAACGTAGCTGGAGGCGGCCGATGGTTCTCCTCCCAGATGTTAGCTCTCCGTAGAGGATGCCTTTTGGAATACGGCCATCCTCCATGCGGTGGACATGGCCCAGCCATCGCAGCCTGCGCTGCCTGAGTAGAGTGTACATACTGGGAAGGCCAGCGCCAGACAGAATCTCAGCGTTGGACACTCTGTCTTGCCAGGATATACCCAGGATACGGTGGATGCTTCTAAGGTGGAAGGTGTTGAGTCTTCTCTCCAGTCAGGCATATGTAGTCCATGTCTCACTGCCATACAGCAGCGTGCTGTTGACACAGGCGTTGTAGACTGCTATCTTTGTCTTCACTGTCAGCTTTGGATTGGTCCACACTCGAGTTGTGAGGCGAGCGAGAGTTGTAGCTGCCTTCCCGATCCTCTTGTGTCCAAGGAGAGGTTGTCGGTGATGGTGGAGCCGAGGTATATGAACTAATGGACGGCATCGAGTTCGTAGTCGTCGATAGTGATGCCAGGCGGTGCCTCTGTATCCTGTCCCAGGACGTTCGTCTTCTTCAGGCTGACGGTCAGCCCAAAGTCCTTGCAAGCCCGATAGAAGCGGTCCATCAGTGACTGTAGTTCCTGCTGGATGTGGGACACAACTGCTGCGTCATCGGCGAACAACATGTCTCTGATGATAGCCACGTACTTTTGTCTTGGCTCAGGGGCGGGTGAGGTTGAAGAGTCTGCCGTCTGATCTAGTACACAGGTAGATCCCCTCTGTTGCGGTGCCGAAGGCATGTTTCAGGAGCAGAGCAAAGAAAATCCCAAAGAGTGTGGGAGCAAGGACGCAGCCTTGTTTGACGCCACTGCGGATGTCGAAGGGCTCCGAGAAACTGCCATTGAACTGCACTCTCCCCTTCGTGTAGATGTGGAAGGATTCTATCATGCTCTGCAGTTTTGGTGGGCAGCCGATCTTTGGGAGAGCATTGAATAGGCTATCTCTGCTGACGAAGTCAAACGCCTTGGTGAGGTCAATGAAAGCAACATACAGGGGCATCCGCTGTTCTCTGCACATCTCCTGGAGCTGGCGAAGGGAGAAGACCATGTCTACTGTTGACCTTCCAGCTCGGAAACTGTGACTCTGGGTAGACACATTCTGCCAGCTTCTGCAGGATTCTACTGTGTGTAGGATAGTGTTAATGTGCGGGGATCGCTGGTCGGTGTGGACTCGGTGGGCTGAAGGGCCTGTTTCCTCACTGTATCTCTAAATGAAACTGAACTAAAATTCCTGAGGTTGATTTCCAGATTCCAAGAGAGCATCCAATTGCAAGTGGGACCTGATTACAAGGCTTGGAGATGAAGATAGCTGGGTGAGGGAAAATATTGAGTAAGACTGTAGATCATTTACAAAAATACAACAGTTCGTCCTCGTAAAACAACATTTCACCATGATTCTTGTCACCTCCTTTCACCTGCTGGATTCTGTCCTGGGAGCGCATTTGGGTTCAAACAGCAGAATAACTGTTAACAACATTAAGGCATTTATCTTCATCAGTACAATTGAATGATGTGTAGAAACACGGAACTGCAGATGCAGATTTACAAAAAAAAAGGCACAAAGCGCCAATGTAACTCAACAGGTCAGGCAGCATCCCTGGAGAACATTAAATTCTTCAGTTTTAGTTAATCTCTAACAATCCCCCATCTTCCCCCCTTTCTTCCCCATCAAACCCCCCTCTTTCTCCCTCCCCCCTCCCCTGTGCCCCATTGCATCTATTTCACCCCCCCCCCCTCTCTCTTTCCACTTACATTCCTTCCTCTAAATTCACAATTCACTACTGTTCCTTTGTCTCACACTATTTTTTCCATCTTTGGCCTTTGTCCAATCATCTGCCTATAAGATTCCACCCCCTTCACCTGTGTTCACCCATTACATGTCGTGCTTTATCTTGCCCCTCCTCTCTTCTAGTTTCTTTCCCCCCTCACCTTGGAATCAGTCTGAGGTAGGGTCCTAACCCACAACATCACCGATCCACATTGTCCAGGGTTACTGCATGACCCACTGAGTTACTCCAGCAATTTGTGTGTTTAAAAAAAAAAAAATGTGAAGCTTATTTCCTGAAATCAGACTGGTTCGGTATGAATGCTGCCTGACCTGCTGAGTTACCCCAGCTCTTTGTGTCCATCTTTGGTTTGGCATACTTTGATCCATTTCAGTTAAAATTGGAATAGTGGACATTTGAAATTGTTCCCGTTTCAGAATCATTTTGAAATTGAACTTCTGCCCGATTATGTTCTGGAAGATAAGGTTCAATTTAAAAACCTCTGGATCTCTAGTTCATAAATGCAAGAGTATCGAACCCACTATTCTTATCCCTAAGTATGACCATGATACAGCCATGTGATTACATAAATCATGTATGTAGGATTATGAAGAAGGGTTTCGACCTGAAACGTCACCCATTCCTTCTCTCCAGAGATGCTGCCTGTCCCGCTGAGTTACTCCAGCATTTTGTGTTTACATAAATCATGTAGACTGATTCAGCTACTTTAAATAAAACACACACTGTACACTTAATAAATCATATGGCAAGGAACAGGGACATTCATATATGTATCAGCTCACTGCAAAAGATATGCTATTATGCAATTTTATTTTGATCAGCTTCCACCAGCCCTGTAGGTGATGTTCCATGTCACAACTCTGACTGCCAATTGCTCGTTTGTTTGTGTATTTTGACTGGGTAACCAAGATTTTACAAAAAGGGGCTTGTTTCTCTTATCGGCAAGAATTCCTCATCCCTGTAGGAAAAGCTTTATGTTCAGAAAAGACTAAAATACTGGTCTTACTTCCTTCTTGCCTTGTTGATAATTATCTACAGTCGGTGTCCTACAAAGATACTAGAGGAACAAGATAGACCACTCGACCCTAAAAACCGTAGTATGTCATGACGCCATTTTAGTAAGCAGAAACTTGCAGAAACATTTAAAAAGAAAAATAACAAAAATCTGTGAATTGATAGATGAGATATATTCTGCATTTTAATGGTATCATCACACATCCTGTTCCCCCAAAACACTGATTACACTGCGAGAGGCATAACGAATGGCGGGTTTTGCCTACTAAAATGGCTCCTTTGCGTACTACACTTCAGTATAGGTGATTTCAACGGAGTGGTCCATCTTGTTCCTCTAGTATCTTTGGTGTCCTATGACCGGCACATAGCCAAGTTCAAACACAAGTACAAGTGCAAACCAGTCTGAAGAAGGGCTCCGACCCACAACGTCAACTATTCTTTTTCTCCGGAGATGCTGCCTGACCCACTGAGTTACTCCAGCATTTTGTGTCTATCTTCGGTTTAAACAAGCATCTGCAGTTCCTCCCTGTGCCTTCCTACACAAGTACAAACAGATTCTCTCGAGACCCCTCTGAAGAAGGGTCTCAACCTGAACCATCACCCGTTCCTTCTCTCTTGAGATGCTGCCTGACCCGCTGAGTTACTCCAGCATTTTGTGCCTACAACAGAATCTCTTCAGTAGTTTCATCCAAACTCTAATAAAACAACTTACCTTCCTCTTTTTAAAACAAAACATCCCAGCTTCTGTGCACAACATGGGTTGTTTAAAGCCTGGTATTACAAAGATTCCCTCTGCATCCTCTGCCAGCAGCTCACACCAGGCAGCTTTGTTCATTCCATCTTCTGTAAATTTGAGGGCATTCAAAACAATGTTGCTTCTGTTCCAGCTTGTGCATGTTGACCTACACTGGTTCACAGTTGAGCAATGTGCCAGACACAGAACTCAAAGTTCTCCCTGGTTGTGCGGCCCCACCCCCACCACCTTGGACTCTTCTCCAAATGCACAAAACTCCGAAAACACTGTGAGCCTTCAATTCTGGACTCAGACATGTCAAAATTTAATCAGGTCACAATTGGCAGCCATGGTTTCCACTAACACTCTAAACACTGATATCCCTCACAATTCATAAGGTCACAAGTTCTGGGAGCAGAATTAGGCCATTCGGCCCATCAAGTCTACTCTGCCATTCTATCATGGATGATCTATTTCCCTCTCAACCCCATTCTCCTGCCTTCTCCCCAGAACTCCTGACACCTGTATTAATCAAGAATCTGTCAATCCCCCCTTAAAAATATCCATTAACGGCTCCACAACTGTCTGTGGCAATTAATTCCACAGATTCACCACCATTTGACTAAATAAATTTCTTCTCATCTCCTTTTATTCTCTGTCTATGGCCTCTGGTCCTAGACTCTCCCAGTAGTGGAATCATCCTCTCCACATCCACTTTATCCAGGCCTTTCAGACCCTTCCTAAGAACCTTGTTTGACCATTTCTTGATGGTTCACCCTAATATATGAGTGAGAATCAAATTTTGTTGATATAACTCTCCTGCAAAACAACTAGTAACAGCTTGCCGCTGTATGAATAGAAGTACATATAACATATTGTTATTTCTATCTGCAGATTGGGCTGAGGCATTTCAGCATTTTTGGAAAAATCCTTGGACTTGAGTTTTGATGAAGGTTACACCAAAACATTTTGATGATTCGTGATCTTTCAAATTGTTTCTCATACAGAAATAAAGTTTGAGCCCACAACTGCCATTTGATTTTTTTTTTTAATGTACTGTCTTAATGGAGACCAAAGTCGATTTGAAGTTAATGGATAACATCTTCATTGGGAGTTAAACAATATTAGCACCTTATATGACATCACCAGTCCTCATTTCTGACCCACATTAATCTTTTAACCCAATCATAAGAATGTAATATAGTGGACATAAAGACTATTGTGCTCTGCAGGCCTTAGATGAACACTACAAATCTATAAATTAGTTCGCTCCTAGCAGTGGGGAGAGAGGTTAGATATTTTTTCTTTGATGTGTCTGATTTAGGAAGAGTCTAAAAGAAAGCTGAAAAATAAATTATTAATGGGAAGCACTGGAATGATGCTTACACTTCCTTGAGTCACAAAGAGCATACAGATCCTCCCCTGGTTACGTTCCAGAGTACTGTTCGTAATCCGAACAGTTTGCAAGTCGAAAAAGTGTCTGCCCAACAATACATTTCAATAAAAACATAGGTCAACAAAGGGCAACATGAAGATTGGATTGAACTCAACCATTCAGCTATTCTTGTGAACCTCGTTCCTGGACTGTAGATGATATCTGCAGCACCACAACAGCCAGGAAATCAATCAAACAGTTCTCCCAAAAGTTTCTTTGTACGTATGGGGTTTACATTAGTAACCTGGGAGCCCCTGTACTGTACGGCTTTAATATGAGCAAATCATATGCATGAATTGGTCAGTGGCTGTTTGCAATTCGTAAAATTGACAAACTTAATTTATCATGTTTGTAATATTTCTCATCCCATTGTTTGATTATTTAACTTCCCATTAAATTGGTAAAATGTCTTCCCCATTTGAAAGTTCTACTTCAGGGCAAATGAAGGGTTGACTTGCTACCGACAACCATGAGAAATAGCTACCAATGATCCCTGATCCTTGTTGTCCTTGATCCACATTTTCCTTGATCCATATCCCCTTTGATGTCTCGTTTTCACTCCTTGCACTTTCTTATCTCTATGTGCTCCCCTCTCCCCTGACTCTCAGCCTGAAGAAGAGTTCCCACCCAAAACATCTCCCATTCCTTCAATTCAGAGATGCTGCCTGTCCCACCGAGTTTTTAGATTTTAGATTTTAGATTTAGATTTAGAGATACAGTGCAGAAACAGCCCCTTCGGCCCACTGTCCACGCCGCCCAGCGATCCCCGCACACTAACACTATCCTACACACACTAGGGACAATTTTTACATTTGCCCAGCCAATTAACCTACATACCTGTACGTCTTTGGAGTGTGGGAGGAAACTGAAGATATCGGAGAAAACCCATGCAGGCCACGGGGAGAACGTACAAACTCCGTACAGATGGCACCCGTAGTCAGGAGGGAACCTGAGTCTCCGGCGCTGCATTCGCTGTAAGGCAGCAACTCTACCGCTGCGCCACCGTGCCGCACAGTTACTCCAGCATTTTGTATCTATCTTTTATGAGAAAAAGTAGGTTGACTCAGTAACACGGAGTCCTCTAATCTGAGGCAATATTTTACATGATCTCCGACAACTGACTGACTACTGAACGGAATAATATGTGGCCAGTAATTGCCGTGGGTTCAATACCATTCTAAAGGTGTAAATACCATTGATACCCATTCACAGAGCGTCTGAGGGGCATCAGATGAAATTCAGTTCCGGAAATGGGAGCAGTGCTGAGGAACGATTGAATCGTAATTGAACACTAGATTAGTGCACTTTCACTTTAAATTAGACTTAATTTTTCATGATCCACTAATTTTCAGTCAGCATCCAACGTACGTTGCATGATCTTAATTTTATTTCACTTCACAAGTTTTAACAACGTTTCCCCACTCGTGCTTTGTGGTTCCTTCCATTTGATTTCACACTTTCAATGACAGCTTGGCTGCAGTGAATGTGTTCAAACTTGAATGAGCGTTGCTGCCAGATGATCTTTTTGACTTTTAAATAAAAATACTTTCTTATTCCCAATAATTTTGCAACCGGAAAACTGTGGATTTTTTTAAACTTACAGCAGAGGTGAAGAGCATGAAACATATGAGTATCACACTCCATGAATAATCAATGGATGCAAGTGGGAGCATAAATTGTAATTGGCACATTTCCTAAATGTTGTCATCTGGAAATTGCGTTTAATAGTCAGTGTTGAATGGGCAGAAGTATGAAAATGGCATTTATACTGCCAATGGGCATTTACAGACAAAACCAATAAAACCTCAATCAGACAGTCTAAGGTGTAATCTATTCAGATCCACCTGTGACAAGGGTCTCGACTCAAAACGTCACCCATTCCTTCTCTCCAGAGATGCTGCCTGCCCCGCTGAGTTACTCCAGCATTCTGCATCTACCACCTTTGACAATGTTGTCCTGATGCTAAAACTCACATCTCCAAACACAATGGGTCCTCAGCACAAGGTCAGAAATAGGAGCTTCCACAAACTCCATGAAACTGCAGAATAATGATTTTCTAAATTGCATACTTACTAAACTGGATCAAAATAAAGTAAGCATGCTTTGGCTGTTCTGCATAATGATTTAATAACAGAACACAGCAATACAGCATTCTGTAGCCCTTAAAATGATTGAAATCTATGGGCTATTATATGCAAGAGTTTGCTGGTCATTCTTAAAATAAAACACTGAACTGAATTACCAGAATATGAGGTTATTAGGCACAAGTGTACAGGCAAAAAGATGCACTTTAGCTGCTTTAATGGAAAATGCTATACCCAGCTTGCTTTCAGATTTATATCCACATGTGAATTTGCACTTGGTCCATGAGTTCAAAAGTTCATGCCAGTGCAAATACTCTAGTATTTGTGTCGGAAGGGACTGCAGATGCTGGTTTACACCGAAGATAGATACAAACTGCTGGAATAACTTGGCGGGACAGGCAAGATCTCTGGATAGAAGGAATGGGTGACGATTTGGGTTGAGACCCTCCTTCAGACTCCAGTATTTGTACTCCCAATAATTACATACGAGGGCAAAATTGTTCTCAATAAGGAAGTTAAATTTATGGCAGAGGTCGAGAGAGAACAAGATGAAGACAAAGATAAGAAAATGATTTTAAAATAGTCTTCCAAATGAATTCTGAATTTTGTTTCTCATATTTTGATTTGGCTTGAGCAAATTTGGTTAAAGTGAAAAACAATGGAAATACTAGGCAGGTCAGATAACATCTTAGATAAAGAGAGAGAGTTAATGTTTCACCCGGTAAAAAAAACCCCGCAGGTCACAGGGAGAACATACAAACTCCAGACAGACAGCACCTTGGTCAGGACTGAACCCGGGTCTCCGGTGCTGTAAGGCAGCAACCCTATTGCTGCGCCACCGTGCCGCCCCACAGTAACTGTGCAGAGAAATGCAATGTGGGTTTCCTTGGTATGCCACTTCCAAAGACTTAGTTTAATTGCTGCATTTGTTCCGTGAAATGTGGAAATTCAAAACAAATGACCAATGGAATCTGATGTCTTGTTCCTGCACTGTTTTGATGGTCTTTGCTGATGGTGCTGATAGTCAGATGGCATTGATACGCAGAACATACGAGAATATAAAAGTAGAAGGTGTTTATTCACAAAATGCTGGAGTAACTCAGCAGGTCAGGCAACATCTCGGGAGAGAAGGAATGGGTGACGTTTCGGGTCGAGACCCTTCGTCAGTCTGAAGAAGGGTCTCGACCCGAAACGTCACCCATTCCTTCTCTCCCGAGATGCTGCCTGACCTGCTGAGTTACTCCAGCATTTTGTGAATAAATACCTTCGATTAGTACCAGCATCTGCAGTTATCTTCTTAAAGTAGAAGGTGTGATTCAGTACTGAAGAGTTGCAGATTGTGAAGCCAGAGAGAGAATGTAGGAAGGAACATCACCCCTCTCTACCGACCAAACCCTACTCACAACCCCTTCACTCCTCCTTCCCTTTGCCCACATCCACTCGACAGCTTTAACTTGTTTATCACCTTTCCAGTTTAGATGAAGATACTTAAGGGCCTGTCCCACTTAGGTGATATTTTAGGTGACTGCCGGTGACTGTCAAAGTCGTAGCAGATCGCCAATATTTTCTTTTACCCTACGACAATGACCACGACAATGCCGAGTCAGGTCGAGATTACACCATCTTCGAAAACATCGCGAAATTCCCACGCTGTCAATACTTCTCCGGCGTCCTAATTTTCGCTGAAATCACTGGCAAGTCGGTAAGTACTTGAGAGTTTTGAAATATAACATCTTGCCTGGGTTACTTGAAAACCAAGCTTCACGGTAACAATGCATAAACTGGATTGACTTCCAGTTTACTAATAGCAGTATTAAGAAATGTAATTTTAAAAGTGGTTAAATGGATTTTTGTGAAAAGTGTGTGGGCATTCTTTGAAAATGTACGGGAGATGCATATCTGGTTTCAGGGTTGCATATCTGGGTTGGGAGCCCACTTTAAATGTGATCGCTGATGGCCATCAACATCGCAAAAATTCCCACGCTTACCTGACCGTCAAACTGTCACCTCCAATCTACCTGTCAAATGTCCTGACAATAAATTGGTTAAACACAAGTATTTTATGGTATCTTGAAATTATTTTAATATTATGTGTTTCTAAATGCATCTAAGAGAACCTAGCAAACCTGGGGACAGCATGCGACAGCGCCCGCAATAAGCAACGATACCTGGCGACAAGCCAGCTGTCGTCGAGAAATTTCACTCCGGTTGATTTCTCAGCGACTTGCTGAGATCCACTACGATTCTTGGAAGACTCCTCACGATCATGCCCGCGACACCCCGGCGACCTGTCGGTGGCAGCCTAGTCGCCAGCAGTTGCATAAAAATCACCTAAAGTGGGACAGGCCCTTTAGGCCCGTTTCTCATCTGCAAATAACTGCCTGGCCTAATAAATGATTTTAACATCCTTCATATTTATTTCAATTTTCCAGCATCTGCAGATTTTGATTTTTTAGAAAGGCTTAATATTGTTATCAAAAACAGCAGTAATCTTTATAATTTTGAGGGTATAAAAAGGAATTCAGCAAAGAGGAATCAACACATTGATAAGGAAATGGATAGTATAATAAAAGACTAATTTAACAAGAAACATAAAAGTTCGCTGTAATAACTTCTCAAGGAAAAGATTAGCAAAAGTTATTCTGGACTTCTTTAAGACTGAGACATAATTATATAATATAAATTATATTATGTAATATAAAATATCAGAAATTAAACAAGTATTTTATAACAGTCTTCACAGTTTTAGACTGCAACCCTCAGAAAAAGTAGAGAACAACAGGGAGCTGAAATGCATTAGCATTATTTAAAATAAAATTGTAGGGCGGCACGGTGGCACAGCGGTAAAGTTGCTGCCTTACAGCGAATGCAGCGCCTGAGACTCAGGTTCGATCCTGACTACGGGCGCCGTCTGTACGGAGTTTGTACGTTCTCCCCGTGACCTGCGTGGGTTTTCTCCGAGATCTTCGGTTTCCTCCCACACTCCAAAGACGTACAGGTATGTAGGTTAATTGACTGGGTAAAATGTAAAAATTGTCCCTAGTGTGTGTAGGATAGTGTTAATGTGCGGGGATCGCTGGGCGGCGCGGACTCGGTGGGCCGAAGGGCCTGTTTCCGTGCTGTATCTCTAAATCTAAAAAAAATCTAAATCTAAATATTGGAGATTTAATGCGACTAGTTGTTATCTTCCAAAATTCTGTACAATCCATAACAGATTTTATCAATTCAAAGATATCAAATGTAAATACATATTCAGAGAAGAGGCAGCAAGCCATCAGGGAATATTGACCAGTTAGCCTGGCATCAGCAATCGGCAAACTGCTGGAAACTATTATGGAGAAAATGATGACAGTATACTTCGAAGATGTGTGGCACGGTGGTGCAGCAGTAGAAATGCTGCCTTACAGCGCTAGAGACCCTGGTTCGATCCTGACTAAGGACCTTGTCCGTAGGGATTTTGTACATTCTCCCCGTGACCTGCGTGGGTTTTCTCTGGGGAGCTCCAGTTTCCTCCCACACTTCAAAGGCACACAGGTTTGTCGAGTAACTGCCTTGGTATAAATGTAAATTGTCCCTAATGTGTGTAGGATAGTGTTAGTGTGTGGGGGTCGCTGGTCAGCGCAGACTCGGTAAGGGAAAGGGCCAGCTTCCGCGCTGTATCTTTAAACTAAACTAAACTAAATTAATATTAAGGATGGGCAGTGAATGTGGATTATGAGAAGGATGTAATGTTTCACATATGTGTTAGAAGTGTTGGTATCCTTGTGTACAGATGATTGAAAATTAATGCGGGACAGGCAGCATCACTGGAGAGAAAGAATGGGTGACATTTTTCTTAAGACCCTTCTTAAGGGTCTCGACCCGAAACATCACCCATTCCTTGTCTCCGAGATGCTGCCTGTCCCGTTGAGTTACTCCAGCTTTTTGTGTCTATCTTCGGTTTAAACCAGCATCTGCAGTTCCTTCCTACACATTGAAAATTAATGCGGCAGGAGAGAAATTTGGAAGGCAAAAGGCGCTTATTGCATATGTTTTATTACTTCGGAATTTTGGGCCCTGGTGAGGTCTTCCATGGAATTGTGTGTACAGGTCTGGTCTTCTTATCCAAATAAAAACATACTGACATTGGAAGGAGCGCCTTGAAGACTAACCAAACACCAGGGTTTGTTGCTCGAGGGTAGATTAAACAGGGCCTATTTAGAGTATACATGTTCCAGGGTATTTTGAAGTATGCGAGGAGACCTTATTAGAGCGTACAAAATTATTATGGAGCTTAATAGAATGAGAGCAATGTTATTGTTTTCCCTGGCTGTGATGTCTAAAAACCAGGGTTCACAGCCCCAAATAAAAGGCCAACTATCCAGGACAAAGAAAGAGATATTTCTTTATCCAGATGGTGGTAAATCATTGGAATTCACTAACTAAGAGGCCTGTAGAGGCTTGGTTATTGTGTATTCAAGGCAGAGATAAATAGATAATTAGATCTTAAGGGAATCCAGGGCGAAGATCATAAAAAATAAGAACAGGTTTCGGACATTTAATCCTTTGACCCTGCTTAGTTACTCATTATGATGTTTGATCTCATTCAGTTCAACATCCCTACACTGCAGTCAGAAACCCCATTCCAATAAGTGGATCTGATCTATGTCAGCCATGGGTAGCATAAAGCAGAGGGGGCAGATATAAAGTGTACATTCTTTCAGCTTAGTACACAGTGGAGATTCCAAGGACAGTGCAAAAGACCAGATATGCCAATATTTGACCTCCAGCGCATTATGTTTCTCTTCATTGCAATGCATTGGCACACAAACCATGAACATGCTGAACTGCAAGAAGCACTTCTCTTTTGGAACACTGGCAAAACAGAAGTACAAATCAGGCCATTGCATAATTGATTGGCTGTGACTGGGAGAAGCTGCGGCTGTGGTGTGCAACATCAAAAAGCTCTTATAGAGGCATACTGATCTTATGGAGGTGTACAAGATCTTAAGAGGAACAGATCGGGTAGTCGCACAGAGTCTTTTGCCCAGAGTAGGAGAATCAAAGACAAGAGGACATAGGTTCACGGTGAAGGGTAAAAGATTTAATAGGGTCCCGTGGGGTAACTTTTTCACACAAAGGGTGGTGGGTGTGTGGAACAAGCTGCCAGAGGAGGTAGTTGAGGCTGGGACTATCCCATTGTTCAAACAGTTAGACAGGTACATGAATAGGACAGGTTTGGAGGGATATGGACCAAGCGCATGCAGGTGGGGCTAGTGTAGCTGGGACATGTTGACCAGGGTGGGCAAGTTGGGCCAAAGGGCCTGTTTCCACACCGAATCACTCAATGACTGTACGATTCGGGAAAATATTTCATCTGCCTCCCTACCCTGTGATGCTGGCACCTTATCACCATTGTACTTCATGAGGTTAGAACTCTGCAATGAAATTGCACATTGTGATTCTTGCCCTGACTGTCATTGTAGCTTAAAACCCCTCAAATCATTGTATAATATAAGTGATGGGAGTATAATTATATATAAAACATGACTGCTCTTGACATTTAAACTGCAGGTTAGATATTCAAACAGATTCCAAATAGTATCAACATCAGTTGCTACCACAAGGAAAATTGTTTGACCATACTAGCTTTCAAAATGCATTATTTATCCATATTATATATATACATATATATACACACTATATATCATGGATAAATAATGCATTTTGGAAACTTGTTATGGTCAAACATATACACACACACATACAAGCACACACGCACATGTATGCATATATTACACACACGCACACACGTGTATGTGTGTAATATATATATAAAAGAAGTTACAGAGAAGTTACATATATATATATACACACACACACATATACACACGCACACATACGTACACACACACGCACACACATATAAGCATACATATGGGAGCCTCGATCGCCTCGTGGCGCCACGGGAGAAGAACGAGGAGGAGATAAGACTTTGCCTTCCATCACAGTGAGGGTATGCCTAGAGCAATCACTGTGATGGCTGTTTTGTGTAAAAAATTGTATCTGTGTGTCTTGTGTTCTTTAATGTCTACTGCCGGACCCTGACGTGAGAGGACGCTGGCGTTGATTATTCGCCGCTTTTCCGTCAGGATAGTTTGTCTGGTTGTCTGTTTGTTTCTATGTTAATTGTATTTGTAAAGCGCTTTGTGCATGTGTTAAGGCGCTATATAAAATAAATATATTATTATTATTATTATATATGTGTATGGTTCGATCATACACAGGTTCGATCCTGACTACGGGTGCTGCACTGTAAGGAGTTTGTACGTTCTCCCCGTGACCTGCGTGGGTTTTCTCCGAGATCTTCGGTTTCCTCCCACACTCCAAAGACGTACAGGTATGTAGGTTAATTGGCTGGGTAAATGTAAAAAAAATAAAAAAATTGTCCCTAGTGTGTGTAGGATAGTGTTAGTGTACGGGGATCGCTGGGCGGCACGGACTTGGTGGGCCGAAAAGGCCTGTTTCCGGCTGTATATATATGATATGATGATTATGATATATGCACATACACATATAAATACACACATATACACAAACACAAACATATATACACACATACACACAAACATATATATACACACACACATACATACATATTGTGTGCGTGTGTGCACGCGTGTGTTAATCTAATTACTGTCACGTCTGTAGGCATAATATATTTTCAGATCCTTTTGGGCTTTTCGCAGGTTATTATAGTGAGTGCACTCACTTGCTTGATGCAACAAGAATTAATGTCAGAATCTATACGGATGAGTCTGACCTAAACTGTGTTACCAAAATATATTGCAGTAATCATCTTTTTTTATGACTGCTGAAATACTTACTGCTATTCAATATTAAAAGCCCATTTATTTATTTTTATAAAGCAATTCATATAACCTTGAAATTTGATGCACAGTAATATGAAAGGATAGCAAGCCTTTGATATTGTTCATGGATATGATCGACAGAACTTGACATTTGGAGCCTATCTTTGTTGTGCTTTCTATGAACCTTAAAATGAAATGGATTGGATTTATGGAAGGTCCTAAAAATAGACAATAGACAATAGACAATAGACAATAGGTGCAGGAGGAGGCCATTTGGCCCTTCGAGCCAGCACCGCCATTCAATGTGATCATGGCTGATCATTCTCAATCAGTACCCCGTTCCTGCTTTCTCCCCATACCCCCTGACTCCGCTATCCTTAAAAGCTCTATCTAGCTCTCTCTTGAATGCATTCAGAGAATTGGCCTCCACTGCCTTCTGAGGCAGAGAATTCCACAGATTCACAACTCTCTGACTGAAAAAGTTTTTCCTCATCTCAGTTCTAAATGGCCTACCCCTTATTCTTAAACTGTGGCCCCTTGTTCTGGACTCCCCCAACATTGGGAACATGTTTCCTGCCTCTAACGTGTCCAACCCCTTAATAATCTTATGCGTTTCGATAAGATCTCCTCTCATCCTTCTAAATTCCAGTTTATACAAGCCTAGTCGCTCCAGTCTTTCAACTGATCTCTACTGAGCGTCTTTAACTTTATACAGTTCCATCATTATTTTTGTTTGTTGCACCCAGCACACAAGTGGTCAAAATGAATAGCAACCTTGACAGTTGTCTGCATTCCCAGTTGTCAGTACTCTTAATGTGCAGTTAGATTGTTCTAAACAGTCTTGAAACAGTTGCAGAGCCTACATTTGCATGAATTAGATCAGCACTCAGCCACACAAGGCAGATGTGCAAGGCAATTATCAAGAGGTCTGACCTAAAATTCCATTCAGCCAAGACTCATGACTCCATAGCCCGGTTTTTAGTGTCCAAGCATATTTATTATTATCATTCTGGAGCCGGGCACCTGCCCTTGAGCGCAAATCCCTCCAACATCACATCCATGATGTTTATATCACCATGCCGACAGTGGGGCACTTGGCACATCCTGTAGCCTCATGTCTGTAACTCTCAGGCTGTTGGTTCTGGATCACTGGGCAAAGAAATTGCCTCTGAGAAACAAAGTTCAAGTCCCGCTCCAGAGGACTGAGTATAAAATCTAGGTTGACATTCCGGGCTCATGGATGGCATTATAAAACTAGGCACGATCTGCCTTCACAGATGGATGTTAAAGAATACATGGCATTTTTTCAAAATAAATCAAGGGAATTCTCCCTGGCTTCTTGGCTAATGTTTATCCTTCAACCAACATCACTAAAGTAGAATGTTTAATCATTCACGCCATTGTTCTTTGTGACATTTACTATGTGAGTGGAACAATTACGCTTCTAATGCTTTAAACTTAGTTTTAAAGCACTTTGGGATGCTTTGAGTGGTGAAAATTGCTCTTGAAAAGCAAATATTTTTTCTCGCATGTTACTCAGTTACAGCAAGAATAAAAGGTGAGAATTTGACATGAGAAACTGTGAAGCAGCAGCTCTACCAGCTGTGCCATTGTGCTGCCCTTTGGTTTATAATTTCTGGAAATATTGATTGATTATCGAGTCAAGTCACGTCCAATTTATTGTTATATGTACAAGTACGATGAGATACAGGTACACCGAAAAAATTGCTTGCAGCAGCCTCACAGGGACATGGACTCAGACAACACACAAAAACATGCCATAGATAAATTATACATAAATTACACATAAATTATACAAGACAATGAAAATGAAAAAATACATTGGTGCAAAAATACACTAATTGAAAAACAAACCCATGGTGGAGGTGGGGAGTAGTGTTTAGCTTAGTTTAGTTCAGAGATACAGCGCAGAAACAGGCCCTTCGGCCCAACAAATACTGATCCTCACACATTAACACAAGCCTACACAAAATAGGGACAATTTACAACTTATACCAATTCTCCAAACCCAAGCCAATTAACTGACAAACGAGTACATCTTTCGAGTGTGGGAGGAAACCGAAGATCTTGGAGAAAACCCACGCGGTTACGGGGAAAACGTATTAACTCCATGCAGACAGCACCCGCAGTCGGGATCGAACCTGCTCTCTGGCACTGCAAGCGCTGTGAGGGAACTACACTACCACAGCGTCACCGTGCCACCCGATGTTCCGTTATTAAGGTAGGATTAGGGCTTGCAGGTTGCTGTATGAACCTGATATTTGTAAGAAAATAGCCGTTTCTAAACCTAATAAATACTAGAAATGTAATAAATAATACAAAATGATAACATCAATTATACTGAAATGTTTAGAAATATAATGGAGGTAATAAAAAAAAGTTATTTTTGATTCCTCTGCCCCAGCAGTCCATTTGTCTGGTGTGCCCTGGTATAGAGGCTTTAACCTTTTAGACTTTAGAGATACAGCGCGGAAAGAGGCCCTGTGGCCTACCGAGTCTGCGCTGACCAGCGATCCCCATGCACTAGCACTATCCCATGCACTTGGGTCAATTTGCAATTTTTACCAAAGCCAATTAACCTAAACCCTATACATCTTTAGAGTGTGGGAGGAAACGTGAGAAAACCCACGCTGTCACAGGGAGAATGTACAAACCCCAAGAGCATAGAGCAGTCACCGCCGTGATAGCAATGGGAAATATCAAGGAGATTCCCTGCTCTTGGACATGCTAGGGGCAACGTCAGTAGGGAAATGGCCGATCAAGCTTTAGTCAGAGGGTGGTGAATCTGTGGAATTCTTTGCCACACAAGGCTGTGGAGGCAAAGTCAGTGGATATATTTAAGGCAGAGATAGATAGATTCTTCATCAGTACAGGTGTCAGGGGTTATGGGGAGAAGGCAGGAGAATGGGATTAGGAGGGAGAGATAGATCAGCCATGATTGAATGGGTCAAATGTCCTAATTCTTCTCCTAGCACTTATGAAAGATCCTATTAGTGCTGGATTGCTGAAACGTATTGTAATTTATACAAAGGAATGCTGGCGGTGGGCAAGCTAAAGTCAGCCAAGATATTATTTAGTATTATTGCCATTTTCTCATTCATTTTAATTTTGTCTTTCTCTCCCTGTAATGGACCCATAATTACTTTTAATACGCTCTTCCTTGTAATCTGCTTTTACAATTTTACTCGTCCCCTCACATATTCTGTTTTCACATTCTTCAATAATTTCTAGTTGATCATTATAAAATCGTACAAATCTTTAGCCAGTCTGTCTACTTTGGTGACGTTAAAATTATCTGTTGCTAACTTTTCTAATTTGATTTTAATTCGAGAGAATAGCTTTATGTCTCTTTTAAAATTCAGACTGGGTAATCAAACCAATGCTATTAATGCAGTTAGAGTCACTTTTTAATGTATTCTTTTCTTATATTTTTAGATTCCTCAATGTATACCATGCAGACAAAGGAACTAGTGAAATGATTTTAGATGTTCTACACTTGGATTTCTTTTCCTAATCTTTTATACTCTGCCTTTCATTCCTTTGTTCTGTGCTTCATGTCTGTCAGCTGATGGGCTCCGTTTTTGGTGTGTTTTTGGTGTTCCTTTGTTAGCTGTTAAACGCCCAGATTTGTTAAATAAAAATTGGCCACTGTCTGCGATCTCATGGATTCTAGTACTGTAATCTGAAGTGGAGATGGAAACAGGCACTGACTTTACAGGTATCAGTCTCTGCTGCAACCAGTCATCTGACCATTGTAGCGATCACTCCAGTGCTTTCATAGAAAAATGCTTCCCCATAAAGTGACATCTGGATACTTATTTTTAATTCTCCTTGACCCAATTTCCCTCATACAGATGGCTATGAAACATTACAGCTTTAATTTGTTCTAAGTGCACTGATTCCGTATTAAGCGAGAGTTCATTTTTCTCCTTTTTTAAAGTGGATCGTTTTTGTAGTGTACACAGTGGGCAGTCTACAACTTCTCTCATTAATTCACAGCATGTGACAACATAGAAAAAGAACCTTAAAGCTGTCAAGCTTTGCTTCGGTGAGCTTCATATCCTACTCGGTCTCTGTACCCTCTTCTAATTCCCTCATAAAAATAATTTATGGTGTCAACGTACAATCTACAACTATTAGGCTATTAAGCACTTCACCTCCAAATAAGCTTGAACTGCAGAGACTTAGGGGCATATTTTTGTCTTTGCACGACTATTGTTTGTTTATTTGTTTGTTTTTTTATATGCATTTACTGAACTTTTTTGTTGTTTATTATGCGTTTACAGAGTATTATGTTTATATATCTGTTGTGCTGCTGCAAGTAGGAATCTCATAGTTCCGTTTCAGGACAATAAAACACTGTTGACTCTTGAGCTTCTATTAAGATTTCTGAAATAAATTTCACATTCTGGGCAATCTTTCTTTCCAAATATTTATTTACTGTCCTATAATTCCCATTATGATTGTCTCAAGTTTGCATAAATTTGGAAACAAGCTTCCATTTCCTTATTCATACAAAGGGTGTCGGGTGTATGGAACAAGCTGCCAGAAGAGGCAGTTGAGGCAGGGACTATCCCAACGTTTAAGAAACAGTTAGACAGGTACATGGATAGGACAGGTTTGGATGGATATGGACCAAGCAAGGGCAGGTGGGTCTAGTGTAGCTGGGACATGTGTGCCAGTATGGGCAAGATGGGCTGAAGGACCTGTTTCCACGCTGTATCACCCTATGACTCTATTATTAAATAAATCAATTTCTGAGTCTACACAACTGGTCAGGTAGCATCTGTGGAGAATGATAGAGTTAACATTAAAATGATGAATAGTCCTTCATCATTCTTACTTTTTTCTCATGAAAGGTGAATGACTTGCAGCATTTAACTACAGCAAATCTTTTAGTTATACATATTCTTCACTGTACTTGTGCCAATGACAATAAACTCAACTTGACTTGACTGTTTCTCCCTTGACTGATGCTGCCAGTTCTTCACCAATTGTTGCTACTTGAGCTTAACAACTTCTGAATGGTTTTTGCATTTCAGTTATCATATTATAACCTTTTCTCATCTTAAAAGTTTCAATCAGGGTGTTTTCTACATCTTCTTAAACACCTCTATAGAAAAGTTAGATCTTTTCCAGTCTCCCTTCATAACTGGAGCACTTTGTCCCAGCTGCTCGGTCTGCATTATGTATCTCTCACTATTTTTATAACTTCAGTATAATACTGTGCCTATGGTGGCGCGGTGACACAGTGGTAGAGTTGCTGCTTTGCAGCGCCAAAGATCCGGCTTCGATCCTGACTACGGGTGCTGTCTGCACGGAGTTTGTACATTTTCCCTGTGACTGCCTGGGTTTTCTTCTGGGTCTCCAAAGATGTGCAGGTTTGTAAGTTAATTTGCTTCTGTCAATTAACCCTAGCATGTAGGATCAAACTAGTGTATGGGTGATCGCTGGTCAGTGTTGACTCGGTGGGCTGAAGGGCCTGCTTCCACACTGTATCTCTAAACCAAACTAAAACTACTCCCAATTATTTGAATTTTCAACCGGATCAACATATACATTTTATTCATGCTATTCCAATTGAATCCTGTGGTTTATTTTGTAATTAGCATCACGGAGCACAAAAGCAAGGCATTAATATTAAATTGTGTAAAATCACTGGTTTAGCCAAAGCTGGACTACTCCATCCAGCTTTGGGTTCCTAAATGGGTTCGGAGGAGATTTACTGCAGTCACAGGAGGATAGAAAATTGATGGATAGAGAATTGGCTTCATGGCAGAGGGTGATGGTGGAAGATTGCTTTCAGACTGGAGGCCTGTGAATAGTGGTGTGCCTCTGGTTTCGGTGCTGGGTCCATTGCTGTTTCTCATCTATATCTATGATTTGGATGAGAATGTACATGGCATGGTTAGCAAGTTTGCAAATGACACAAGAGTGGGCGGTGTTGTAGATAGTAAAGTTGGTTGTCAAAAATTGCAGCAGGATCTTGATCAGAGCAGAAGGATCCAGGAGTACAGGTACATAGTTCGTTAAAAGTAGCATCTCAGGTAGATGGTGTGGTCAAAAAGTATATTGACACAATGGCCTTCATCAGTCAGATCATTGAGTGTAGTAGTTGGGAGGTCAATTGGCAAACGTATAAGACTTTGAGGCAGTATTTAGAGTATTCTGTTCAGATTTGGGCACCATGTGATAGAAAAGATGTTGTCAAGCTGGAAAGTGTGCAGAGAAGATTTATGGGGATGTTGCCAGGACTTGAAGGCCTGAGCTATAGAGAGAGGTTGAGCAGGCTTGGGGCGCAGGAGGCTAAGGAGTGATCTTATCGAGGTGCACAAAATCATGAGAGGGACAGAGAGGAACCAGAGGACATAGGTTTAAGGTGAGGGGGAAAAGATTTAATAGGAACCTAAGGGGCAACCTTTTCACACAAAGGGTGGTAGGTGTATGGAACAAATTGCCAGAGGAGGTAGTTGGGGCAGGTACAATCGCAACTTTTAAGAAATATTTAGACAGGTGGATGGATAGGACATGTTTAGAGGGATATGGGCCAAATACAGGTAGGTGGGACTAGTGCAGATGGGACATTTTCACCAGCCTGGGCAATTTGAGGCAAAGGGCCTGCTTCCACACTGTAAGAATTTGTGACTCTGAGGGATGAAGTGGCACATTGGTGTAGCTAGTAAAGCTGGTTCCTCACAGTTCCAGTCACTGGGTTTCAATCTTGCCCTCTAGGCATTCAGTGCAGAGAATGCCCCTGAGACAACATGAGTTTCCTCGGAGCGTTCAGTTTCCATTTACATGCCCAAGGCATGAGGATCGATTGGCTAATGGGATCATGTTAAATTAATCCCAATTAATTGATGGGTGTAGCAGGGTAGTAAGAGTGGGGCAAAATGTTTCAGAACAAATCACTGGGAGACTGGGATGTGTTGTGAGCTGAGACTCAACAAGCTAAATGGCTTCCTCTGTTGTAAGGAGCTATGAAAAGGTGAAGGAATTCAGTCATGGCAAATCTTAAAAGACCAGTACTGTTCTTCCGAGAACAGAGAGAGTAGATATACAAAAGGTTCCTTGATTATCAGGGAGTTGAACAGATTGACAGGGCAGAACAGCTTCTACTGTGGTTATAGGAAGCTACTTTTAGATAATTGGCTTAAAAATGGAGGGAAGTATTTTTAAGGCACAAAGCCTTATGGTTTGAATGGTTTGAAAAATATTAGAAATATATTTTGTGTATCTTTCAAAAAGGGATTGAATGTGCACCTGAAAATGAAAAATGAGTTGAGCCACAGGTAAGAGCAGAGGAATGACACTCATTGGATCATTCTTATAGTTCTTTTCCTGCTGTCCACTGAGCCTCTAATTCCATGCAATTCAACACGACCTCTGTTTTCTGTATTTTTATGCTTCTACACATAAAACCAAAGATTCAGTCCTATTTTATGGCCTTATCTCCTTGTACCATCACCTTTAATAGGCTGTTTATCAGTAGAACATGGTTTTTAAGCTCAGCTAAAGAACTTAATGTCAGCCATTCGAAAGTAGATTTCCTTTCCCCTTTTTCCAACACTATTACTTCACACTTTTCCACATAGAGCTTCATCTGTCAAAGACTTTTACACCGTAAAATATCCCATGGCATTTGCCTTATATCACTTCCTCAACTTACTATGCTTATCATAAGTCCATAAGTGATAGGAACAGAATTAGGCCATTCGACCCATCAAGTCTACGCCGCCATTCAATCATGGCTGATCTATCTTGCCCTCCTAACCCCATTCTCCTGCCTTCCCCCCATAACCCCATACTAATCAAGAATCTATCTCTGCCGTAAAAATATTCATTAGTTTAGTTTAGAGATATAGCGCGGAGAGAGGCACTTTCGGTCCACTGGGTCCGAGCCGACCAGCAATCCCCACACAATAACACTATCCTATTCCCATTAGGGACAATTTTTTTAAACATTTCCAAGCCAATTAACCTACGTCTTTGGAGTGTGGGAGGAAACCGAAGATTTCGGAGAAAACCCACGCAGGTCACAGGGAGAACGTACAAACTCCGTACAGACTTAATGTACGGCACGGTAGCGCAGCGGTAGAGTTGCTGCTTTACAGCGAATGCAGCGCCGGAGACTCAGGTTCGATCCTGACTACGGGTGCTGCACTGTAAGGAGTTTGTACGTTCTCCCCGTGACCCGCGTGGGTTTTCTCCGAGATCTTCGGTTTCCTCCCACACTCCAAAGACGTACAGGTATGTAGGTTAATTGGCTGGGTAAATGTAAAAATAAAATAAAAAAATTGTCCCTAGTGGGTGTAGGATAGTGTTAATGTATGGGGATCGCTGGGCGGCACGGACTTGGAGGGCAGAAAAGGCCTGTTTCCGGCTGTATATATATGATATGATGATATGATATGATATGATATGAGACAGCACCCGTAATCGGGATCGAACCCATTCGCTGTAAGGCAGCAACTCTACTGCTGGGCCACCATGACCGTTGACGAAGAACAGGAACATAGTTACGTGTGTGATGGAGCCAGGGTTCAAGAATGTAGTTAGGTGCAGCCGATGCTGGGGGCTTGGGAATGTAGTTAGGAATACGGACAGAGATAGGGAATAGAATGAGTCAAATGACTGGGCCTCCACAGCCTTCTGTGGCAATGAATTCCACAGAATATCCTGTTGATAATAAATACCTTTGCCCACTCTTCTTTTCATCTTCCTTCGATGGAACATTTTTCATCATTCATTTGTAGGTTGTGAATATTACTCTGAACATTGCGAGCATTCGAGATTGTGGGCTTAATTGCCTTGAGCAGGTGGTGCCCATCCACCTTCTTGAACTGCTGCAGTCCTTCTAGTAATGATACTCACTAAATTTTGTTGGGAAGGGAGATCAAGCATTTGAAACTCAGCAACAATGAACTAATGAATAGCTCTGGATGAAAATGGTGTGCAACCTTTTAAGGAAGCCCGCAGAATGTCACCACGAGTTTGCCATCTTGGCGGCAGAAGTTGCAGTAATTACTGTGAAAAGAGCCGACGCCAAATGCCACGGTGCATGAAAATATAAAATAAAAACTGCAGATGCTGTGCATCAGAACTGAAGGCAGAGAATGCTGGAAACATCCAGCAGGTCAGGTGACATCGGTGGAAAGAAATCAATTAGTGCTTCGAGCATGGGATCTGACATCAAAACTGCAAAAGAGAGATGTCCATTAAGACGGCAGATAAGGTGGTGTTGGCGGTGGTGGGGGGTGAGACTGGGTGGTGATAGTTGAGGATGGGCAATGATTTGGCAGGGACAAAGAGAATTGCTCTGGGGTTCATAGAAAAGGAAACTGGCCCGAAGATAACCACAAAGTGCTGGAGTAACTCAACGGATCAGGCAGCATCTCTGGAGAAAAAGGTCGGGTGATGTTTTGGGCTTGGACCCTTCTACAGAATGTGCTGAGTCTGAAGAAGGGTCCCGACCCAAAATATCACCCATCCTTTTTCTCCAGAGATGCTGCCTGACCCACTGAGATAGTCCAACACTTTGTGCCCATCTTTGATATATACCAGCATCTGCAGTTTATTTCTAAGCAGAAGCAGGCCCAGCGGATCAGCTTGCCAATGTTAACCAAGGTGCCCTACAGTATCTACACTATTCACCTGCCCACGTTTGCCCCATATCCCTCTAAACCTTTCCTATCATGTACCTATCCAAATGTCCTTTACAGGTGAGATTGTGGGATGTCAAACTCAACTTCTTTGTCTGTACATTGTGTTGCTTATAATAAGGCTGTGTGACATGCCCAACTCACCAGACCAGGCAAAAAAAAGTGAGGCAGAGTGATGGCAGGCAGTTTGATGCAAACAAAAACACTGTGGGTCATCTAAAATGAAGGAAGTTGGAATGGAGTTCTGCAGACTAATGTATCCAGGCAGATTTTGATGTCAGCATGATGATGGAGCTAGTTATTGAATTCAAGAAATGAAGCAGTGCCTCAGTTAGCATCAATGATGCCAAAGTGGAGATGGTCAAGAGCTACACGTTCTTGGCATAAATATAACCATCAATCTGTTCTGGACCAACCGCACTGAAGCCATGGCCAAGAAAGCACACCAAAGCCTCTATTTCCTCAGATGACTGAGGAATTTCAGCATGACTCCAACGACTCTTACCAACTTCTACGGATGCACTGTGGGAAGCATCCCATTGGGATGCATCTTAGTTTTGTTTGGCAACAGCTCTGCCCAAGACCAGCAAGAACTGCAGAGGATTGTGAATGTAGCCCAAGCCCTCACCCAAACCAGACTCAGCATCCCCCACCCACACTATGGATTCCCCTATCAATTCAATTCACACTTCACGTTGTCTCAGGAAAGCAGCAACATAATCAATAGACAATAGACAATAGGTGCAGGAGTAGGTCATTCAGCCCTTCGAGCCAGCACCACCATTCAATGCGATCATGGCTGATCACTCTCAATCAGTACCCCGTTCCTGCCTTCTCCCCATACCCCCTCACTCCGCTATCCTTAAGAGCTCTATCCAGCTCTCTCTTGAAAGCATCCAACGAACTGGCCTCCACTGCCTTCTGAGGCAGAGAATTCCACACCTTCACCACTCTCTGACTGAAAAAGTTCTTCCTCATCTCCGTTCTAAATGGCCTACCCCTTATTCTTAAATTGTGGCCCCTTGTTCTGGACTCCCCCAACATTGGGAACATGTTTCCTGCCTCTAATGTGTCCAATCCCCTAATTATCTTATATGTTTCAATAAGATCCCCCCTCATCCTTCTAAATTCCAGTGTATACAAGCCTAATTGCTCCAGCCTTTCAACATACGACAGTCCCGCCATTCCGGGAATTAATCTAGTGAACCTACGCTGCACGCCCTCAAGGACCATTTTCACCCCAATCCTTCCCTATTTTTCCTTCTCACATTGAAAGAACGGGCGTTGTGCCTCCTGTATTTGGAAGGGAAGATGCCTTTAGGCAGGGACTGGTGGGCTAGGACAGACGAGCGGCCCAGGGAGTCATGAAGAGCGTGATCTCGGTGAAATCCTAAAAGGGAAAGAGAAGGGAAACGTCTAATGGTGGAATCTTGTTGGAGCCGGCAAAATTTACAAAGGGTGCATTGGAGGTTGATGGAATGAATGCTAACTGTTGACAAGCAGCAACTATAGTCAGGGGTTAGAGTGCAGTAGCCATTAATGCAGGAAATAACCAGCCTTCAAACTGTTTCAAACGTAATTTAGAAATGGGAACCGATTTTGAAGTTACTGGGACACTGCATAGACAAGCAGCTATACTTGCTCACAGCAGAAGGCCACATAAATGTTAGGCTTGGGAACAAACAAGACGATGACACATTCTCGTATTCATGAGCCAAACGTACAGACACTAAAGCAGTGTTAATTAGCCCACATCAAACCAGGCACCTGACATTTCGAGCCAAGGTAATTTTCAACAAAGTGACAAAGATCAAGAAAGGTTCCAGACCAACTATTTTGCCACATCAAGCATAGTCATTGTCATATTTGTTCCCTCAATCTATATTTGGGTTGTTTGTGAATTAAGAAGCGTATTTTGGATTTCTGGGTTTTGTTCTCATAAACCTTTAGGTTATCCATGTGAAATACTTCATCCTATTAAAGGTGGTTGAATATTTATAATAATAATAATAATAATAATAAGCATTTATTTTATATAGCGCCTTACCAGAAGCTCAAAGCGCTTTAGTCTGGTGACCTAAAAGGTGCTACTATTGTAAATACGTAATTCTAGGAACCCATTTATCAACACTGAAAATACTGGAATAAATTATGCAATTGTAGCTGTTGAAATAATTGTATTTAATTATCTTCCTTAATCTTTGTATCTAGAATATAAAAACATTGTTCACTTTGAGCTCAGAGAGATTCTTCCAACAGGTGCTAACACAAGATCTCCATTGTGTGTGTGTGACTCTGGTCGCTCATTATATCTATAGCATTGTACATCAGCGAGACCAAGCGCAGGCTTGGCAATCATTTCGCTGAACACCTCCGTTCAGTCCGCCTTAACCTACCTGATCTCCCGGTTGCTCATCACTTTAACTCCCCCTCCCATTCCCACGCTGACCTTTCTGTCCTGGGCCTCCTCCATTGTCAGAGTGAGGCCCAGCACAAATTGGAGGAACAGCACCTCATATTTCGATTGGGTACTCTACACCCCAGTGGTATGAACATTGACTTCTCTAATTTCAAGTAGCCCTTGCTTTCCCTCTCTCTCCATCTCCTCCCCCTTCCCAGGAACAGCTGGAGAAGAGGTGTCCAGGCAGAAATGTCTGGGAGTGGGCTCAACTGGGGAGATCTCGAAAGAACCACCAACAACCGAGTGAGGTGGAGGACATTTGTCAATGGCCTATGCTCCCCAGAGGAGCCAAGGGCTTAAGAAGAAGAATAATTTCTTTCTTACATTCTCTCTGACACACTTGGCATTCCTTAAGAGATTCCCTTGATTCACATTGCCTATACCTGCTTCATGCTTCCCTTTATTTGCTTGTCAAACTTCCAATGCCCTTTGTCATCCAAGGTTCCCTAAGCTTATCATTTTCATCCTTTTTGGAAGCTTTCTGAATATCCCATCCTAGCTCATCGCCAAACTCGTGGGACATGGAGTCGGCACTCATCTCTGCAACTGGATCCTCGATTTCCTGATCAATGGATCCCAATCAGTGAGGATAGGGGCAAATCATCCACGACGATAATCCACAACACTGGTATCAAGATCCATTCCCATGCCTCCTTGTACACCCATGACTGTGCAGCCAAATACAAATTCTATTCAATGTACAAATTCGCAGACGACACCACCATTGTAGGTCGGATATCTAATGACGATGAGAGTACAGGAAGGAGATTGAGAGCCTTGTGAACTGGTGGCGAGAAAGCAACATTTCTCTCAATGTCAGCAAGACAAAGGAGATAGTGATCGACTTCAGGAAGCCAATACCCCGGTTTGATCCATGGCACCAAAGCAGAGATGGTTGAAAGCCCTGAACAAGCCTTTAATTGACACTCGTGCATAGTGGTTGATAAACTAGTATCACAATATCAGCAGTAATACTGAGAATTTTCTCACGGCAATTATCAATATCTTACTTTAGCCTGTTTAAATACCAAACATAAGACAATGGTTAACTTGCCACAATTTCATTGAACAAATGTCACGTGTTGCAAAGTAAATATATTTTCAGGCATAATCACAATTTTCAATTAGATGAATAAGACCTTATCCAATTGTGCTTTAAATCACCAGTCATTTTAAAAATATATTGAAGGTTAATGATTTCATTTGCATCTGATGGCGATCTGCTTCAGTTATTAGGTTGATTATTCATTATAGTTATAATGCATCTAATGGTCCAGATCGATAAAGGACTTCTCGCAAAAATATCAATTGTGCACTAAATTCATTCAAAAATAAAATTATGTTACATGGTTACATCGAACATGATGAGGTTCCGCATGTAGGCTGCTTTGGAAGGTTAGATCGCAGGTGATCCAGGCAGAGCTAACTAACTGGATGCAGAATTGGCATTTTGGAAGTAATCAGAGGGTTATGGTGCAAGGGCATTTTTCAGACTGGAGGCCTGTGTTTAGTGGTGTGCCTCAGGATCGGTGCTGGGCCAATTGTTGTTTGTGGTTTCTATCAACAATTTGAATGAGACTGTAGAAGCAATGATCAGTGAATTTGCAGATGGCACTAAAGTAGTTGGTATCCCAGACAGCGAAAAATGTTATCAAAAATTACAGCAGACATTTGATCAGCTGGGCAATAGACTGAGGAATGTCTAAAGGAGTTTAATGCAAGTAAGTATGTGGTATTGCATTTTGGGCAGGGTGCTAAAGAAGGCTTTTGGAGCATTGGCCTTCATCCGTCAGAGTATTGAGCATAGAAGTTGGGATGTTATGTTGCACAAGGCATTTATGAGGCCACATTTGGAGTTCTGTGTTCAGTTTCGATCACTTTGCTGTCGGAAGGATGTCATTAAATGGAAAACATGCAGAGGATGGTGCAAGGACCTGAATGGCTGAGCGCTAAGGAGAGGTTGGTCAGGCTAGGACTTTATTCATTGGAGTGCAGGAGGCTGAGGGTTGATCTTATGGAGGAGATTGTGTAAAATCATTGAGGCGAATAGATCAGGTGAATGCACAAAGTCTTTTACCCAGGGTAGTAGAATCAAGAAACAGATAACATAGTTTTAAAGTGAGAGGGGCAAGAAGGACCTAAAGGTTAACCTTTTCATACAGACGATGGTGGACATGTGGCAAGAGCTGTCTGAGGATGTAGATGATGCAGGTCTTATAAAACTATTGAAAAGTCACTGGGACAGGGTGCATGTATAGGGAAAGTGTAGAAGGATATGGGCCAGACTGAGCAGGTGGATCTTGGCCGGTGTGGATAAGTTGAGCTGAAGGGCCTGTTTTCATGCTGCATGAATCTATGACCATGAAATATGCTGGTATATTGTAGCAGAACATAAAAGAGTGAAATTTAAAACGGGAAACCACAATGACAACTACTTGCATCTCCACAATGAATACTCCACACATGATGGTTCCCCACCACTTACTAATAAATTGCACCATAATGTGTACTGCTTGGCCCTTTTCAATGAGCCTGGTGAAGTACCGACTATGGTCAGGAGGCTGACTCTGCAATGCACTTTGTGGCACTTGTTATTCATGAGCACATTGAACACGATATGTGGCAGAGCAAGTGGTGCTTGCCACTGATCATGTCACTGCTTTACAAATGATGGACATGGAAGTCATTGATGGTGTCTATTGTTTGTCTCCTTTCTTTGGATGCAGAATGGTCTCGTGTCTAAACGATCAACTGGAAAGTGCTGGAGTTTGAAAAAGCTAGAACATATATTTAAACAAAATATAAAGTTCAACATGTTTTCACCCTTTCACCGACATCCTTTATGTTCTAGCCATTGCTAATCCCACCTTCCATTCTACCTAGACTAACTTGATTTTTTTCTTTCTCAATTCCAAGGAAGGGTTTTCAACTTGAAATGTTAACTGTTTCTCTTTCCAACGATGGTACCAGACCTGCTGAGATATCCAGGATTTTCTATATTTGTTTAAGATTTCCAGCATCTGCAAGGTTTTAAATGGGAACCTTTTCTGTCATACTTCGAGAATCTAAAAGAACTACCCACTGACTGAGGGCACTTGATTGTAGTTGGGGATCTGCCTTTAATTATGTTTTACTTTTATTTATTTACTTATTTTTGTTTACACAATTGCCGATTACCTCACAGGATGGCTGATGCATAATGAATGAGAGAATCCTGAACCATCTGACATGTTGTAGATATGTATGGGCCGGTGCCTTGGAAGAATGTAGAGGTTTTGCTGTCAAATTGTGCATTTGTATTTGTGATATGATATATTGTGAACACATCAGCTGCAAAGGGGTGTCCAGGGAGGGTGGGTGAGGGTTATTTTTGTTGTTATATATAAAGAACAAAATGGAGGGGAATGCAATGCATTACGTTTTTCGTATTGTATCTTTCCTTCAATAAAAATAAATATTTAAAAAATAAAAATTAAAAAAATTCACCCAAACGTGCTTCTTTGGAACTTATTAAACGATGCTGGACACCACAGAACAAGACATCAGGGAAGGCTAAAGGCTGGTCAAAGAAATTGGTTTTAAGGAACACCTGTAAAGAGGATACAAAGATTGAGAGGAAGAAAGATTTACAAAAGGATTTACATTGCTTTAGTGGCTGAAGATAGAAATGTTGAAGATAGTATAATCACATTTTGAAATTTACATTAGGTTGGAATTGGTGGAGACTGTTGATCCTAGAAGGTTTCAAGGCTGTAAAATATAGAGAGAGGAGATTTTAAAGAGTTTTAGTCGCAAGTATAAGAGTTTTTAAATTGTGGTGTTAAGGGCCAGTCCCACTTAGGCGGTTTTAAGGTGACTGCCAGTGACTAAGCTGTCGCCGACAGTTCACCGGGGTGTCGCGGGCATGATCGTGAGGAGTCTTCAAAGAATCGTGGTGGATCTCGGCGCGTCGCTGAGAAACCAACCGGTATGAAATTTCTCGGCGATAGCTGGCTTGTCGCCAGGTATCGTTGCTTATTGCGGGCGTTGTCGCATGCTGTTCCCAGGATTGCTAGATGCATTTAGAAGCATATAATATTAAATTAAGTAAAGTCATTTGAAGATACCATAAAATACTTGTGTTTAACCAATTTATTTACTGTCAGGACATTTGACAGGTAGATTGGAGGCGACAGATTGACGGTCAGGTAAGCGTGGGAATTTTCACGATGTTTATGGTCATCAGCGATTACATTTAAAGTAGGTTCCCAACCCAGATATGCAACCCAGAAACCAGATATGCATCTCCCGTACATTTTCAAAGAATGTCCACACTCCACACAAAAATCCATTTAACCACTTTTAAAATTAAATTTCTTAATACTGCTATTAGTAAACTGGAAGTCAATCCAGTTTATGCCTTGTTACCGTGAAGTTTGGTTTTCAAGTAACCCGGGCAAGATGTTATATTTCAAAACTCTCAAGTACTTACCGACGTCAGTGATTTCAGCGAATATTTGACGCCGGAGAAGCATTGATAAGCGTGGGAATTTCGTAATGTTTCCGAAGACGATGTGATCACGACCTGACTCGGCATTGTCGTGGTCATTGTTGTCGGGTAAAAGAAAATGTTGGCGATCTGCTACAACTTTGACAGTCGCCGGCAGTCGCCTAAAAAATTGCCTAAGTGGGACAGGCCCTTAAGTTGGCCTGGAATCAATGTACTTCACTAAGCACATGGTTAATCAGTGAATGGGATGGTGCAAAGTTGTATAAGAACAGAGGAATTTGGGGTGAACTTAACCACATGGAGGGGGAGTATAGAAAGCCATCCACAGAGGCCAGAAGAGGAGAAAACATTATTTTCTGGTGTTCTGACAAATATCCACTCTTCATCAATGTCAGTGAAGAACATTTCTGGTTACCATCACATTGCTGTTTGTGCTAGATAGTTGTGCTCGAATTGGCTGATGTATTATATAAGTAATTTTACTGCAAAGGTATATTATTGTCAGCAAAGTAATTTAGGATGCCCTAAGGCTGTGAAAGGTGCTTTATAAATGGAAGTCTTTCTGACACCCATGAATTATGTTCTTGGTCTTATTCTGTCTTATCCTGTTCTTGTTTCTAAGTATTCACATCATCCAGGTTGATCAGGTCTGCCAGTCTTTGGCAGCAGAGTGCCAGATGGTAGATATTGTTGTGAAGACAATGGTTTAAATGTGTTTCACAAAGAATACTTCATTATGCTTTCCTTTGTGTCCATTTTGTTTATTTCTTTCTGGAAAAAACGTGGAAAATTACTGAAGAAAAGACACAGATTGCTGAAGTAACTCAGCTGGTCAGGCAGTATCTCTGGAAGACATAGATAGGTGATGTTTTGGGATGGGACCCCTTTCTTCAGACTGATTGTAGGTGGAGGGGGTGGGGAGGAAAGAAAGGTGGAAGAGAGGTGGGGCCATGACAAACAAGCAAAGCCTGTATTGATCAGAGACATGGAAAACAACAATACACACAACCAACAGGCTGCAAACATTCATTAACACCTGCCTCAGGAGAATACTAAACATCTGGTGGAGAGATACAGTAAGCAATGTGGACCTGTGGAAAAGAACAAGCCAGGATCCCATTGACTTACAAATTCGAAGGAGAAAATGGAGTTGGATTGGACACACCCTCAAAAAAACCTGCCACAAACATCACCCGGCAAGCCCTGAAATAGAACCCCCAAGGAAAAAGGAAAAGAGGTTGCCCCAGGAACAGCTGGAGAAGAGGTGTCCAGGCAGAAATGTCAGGGAGTGGGCTCAACTGGGGAGATCTCGAAAGAACCGCCAACAACCGAGTGAAGTGGAGGACATTTGTCAATGGCCTTTGCTCCCTGGAGGAGCAAAGGGCTTAAGAAGAAGATGGTCTTTCTGCTGACTGGATAGCATGCAACAAAGGCTCTTCACTGTACCTCAGTACACGTGACAACAAACTAAACAGTAAAAACAATCACAACTGTTGTGTAACCTCCACACTGCGATTTCAAGTTTTTGCCCTACTCAGCAAAGCAACCATAGACTTATAAAGCATTGTGAACAGGTAATCAATGACAGTGAAGACGAGAGAAACCTCAGATGCTTGAATCGAGAACAAAGAGGCAATGCCGGAATAACTCGGTGGGATAGGCAGCATCTCTAGAGACAAAAGATGCAAGTCGATGTTCAAGGTCGATTTTTTAGATTTAGATTTAGAGATAGATTTGTTTTAGATTTAGAGATACAGCACAGAAACAGGCCCTTCGGGCCACCGGGTCCGCGTCGCCCAGCGATCCCCGCACACCAACACTATCCTACACCCACTAGGGCCAATTTGTACATTTGCCCAGCCAATTAACCTACATACCTGCACGTCTTTGGAGTGTGGGAGGAAGCCGAAGATAATAGACAATAGACAATAGACAATAGGTGCAGGAGTAGGCCATTCAGCCCTTCGAGCCAGCACCGCCATTCAATGCGATCATGGCTGATCGCTCTCAATCAGTACCCCGTTCCTGCCTTCTCCCCATACCCCCTCACTCCGCTATCCTTAAGAGCTCTATCCAGCTCTCTCTTGAAAGCATCCAACGAACTGGCCTCCACTGCCTTCTGAGGCAGAGAATTCCACACCTTCACCACTCTCTGACTGAAAAAGTTCTTCCTCATCTCCGTTCTAAATGGCCTACCCCTTATTCTTAAACTGTGGCCCCTTGAAGATCTCGGAGAAAACCCACGCAGGTCACGGGGAGAACGTACAAACTCCGTACAGACGGCGCCTGTAGTCAGGATCGAACCTGAGTCTCCGGCGCTGCATTCGCTGTAAGGCAGCAACTCTACCGCTGCGCCACCGTGCCGCCCGTATCCTGTGATGACAAGCAGGCAGGACATTGGCAACAATCTGTTTATGTGTTGATAATATATGCAGTCTATTGAAAATACAATATTTCTTCAAGACCCCACTGAACCCAGGATTAAAAAAAATAGGTGAATAGATATTAAAGCCAAATCAATTGCCGTGTTTTTTTAATGTCTCATAGTTTCTGCATGGTCAAGAACTATTGTATGTAATTCTTGAGGAATGAAACAGTTATTATGTTTGCAACTCATTCCCAGCTCACCTGTGCCACAGATTGCACAAAAATAACATTACTTAACTCCAACTTTAGAAGAACAAACCCTGTGGCAGTCATTTCAAAATTTCAATTTCCCAAACTATCTGACATGGACATCATTATAGCCTCAAAGATTGAGTCCATTATGTACTCTAGATTCATCCACATTAATGTGAAAACAATTTAAACTTGTTTCATTTGGGACCCTTGATGCAGTACAGAATTGGAATCTGAAATACACCACCCTCACATCGGAAAGACATATTATCAATGCACACTATCCCATTAGGTGAGAAATTTCTGTCAACTTGATCCTGTCTCAATTTCCTCAGGCAATGTAGTTATTTCTATGATTTAGGGCTCTCCTGCATACTTTGACACATCATTTTACGTCCAAACTGAAAACCATACTCAAGTACTTAAGAAAATTAACATCTTCTGGGATAATCATAACAAAAGCAAAGTTATATCAGCACCTGCAAAAGGCAAACATCATTTGTTTGCGTTTAATATTAAATTGCATTTATCACAGGGAGATAAAAAGTTATCAATCTTATGCCTATTTGGCCTTCGACTGTTCTCACTAATGAATCCCAGGACAACACTATCATCAGCATGCTTAATGGCATGATACCATGGCAGGAAAGCAGAGTAATCATTCACTTCTGCAATTAATAAAACACAAGAGAAAAGTATAATGTACTGGTTCACCAATGTGTGGTGTCACACCACTTGTATCCGATCTCCCTGTTGGAATTTGTTAATCCTACTGAAATCCAGAAAGAGCGACTGAATACAGATGAAGTACATCCTTAAAGGACACGGAAGAAATAGACATTGTTAATCAAGACCACTTGCAGACAACCCGAACCCCCAAAGGTAGGAATAGTTTGCCCAAGCACTTCCATTGGAGAATGTTGCAAGCCAAGGACACCCTAGAATGGATGGAAAATGTAAAGGAAGTATAACAAACAAACAGAATGAATATACTTCTGACTAGAACTGAAAGGCTCGAAGAAGTCATGCCAGTTTGACCTTGGGGATAATATAAAGCGTGTATCATGTCAACTACCCATGATACAGGTTTCGCAGCTGAAGTCAATGAGATTACATTGCCGAGGGCAGGAACAAAAATTATGTTTTGCACATTCATCTGAAGTTTAAATCACTCTCACTATTCTCTATAATCTTTTGCTACCTGTTGAGAGGTTGCTGAATTTATACTGTGAGTAAAAGGCATGAAAATTGCTTGATACTTTTGTTTTAAATTTGTCTCTCCACTTTTCTTGGCACCATTGACATATTTTAGTGGATTAATATCTGCACTAAGGGAGCTCGGCTGGGAATTTCAAACTAATTTGTTAAATTGTTGGACAATGTTATAAAATGGGCCCATATCTTACCAAGTATGCCAATTACCCTTTTTACAAAGAAGATGGATAAAAATCTTGTGTGGGAATTTAAATGAAAGTTTTTGAGCTAAACCGAGACTGAGCGTCAATGAATGGCACACAATGTTATGTTCAATGGAATTTAATGGTGTGCAGTAGAATTGATTAATACAGACAGATGAATATTTAACTGTTTGATTTGATTGTCTTTGACAATAGGAATTCCTAATGCAAACTAACCCTCAAGATATTAAAGAGGTTGACAAGGCACCTGACGGTACAAATTATATATGGTTGGTGGCAGGTATTGCTGCATGAGATTTTACTGACCAGCCAATTAGTTATAAGGAAAATACTGAATCTTCACCTGCAACTAGTATTTAATGGAATATCAAGTGACACGAATGAAAGATAAACAAATGGATTTGAGGTACAGATCAGTCTTGATCTTATGGAGGAGCAGAATGGGATTGAGAGACTGAAAGCCTTAATTCTGTCTATATATAAAAGTATTTAGAAGCAAAGACAAACAAAGATAAGTAATTTCATTCAGGGTTCTTATTTATGTGTCAGCATTAGTCACAAAGGTGCTGTTTTGTACATCTATCTGCAGAAAAAAAATACCCGTTGTCCATCTGCTAATGGTTCATTGTTGTCCATGGAAATATCAGGCATTCAAAGGTTTTTTAGTAACAGAAAGTAATAGAGGTTGTTTGTGGCCGCTGATCAAACACATTTTGGCACTGGGTCAAGTTTCTGTAGTTTAACCTTTTGGCTAAATGCCAATGATTTGTTAAACAGATTAAAGTTGCTCTAAACTTTGTTGCACGTATTCTGGGAATACACAAAGACATCCCATCTGGCTGACTAGCTTTAATAGATGGGTATTATGCAGAAGATTGGAATCCTTTGCTCCTTCCCATCTAAGATAACAGATGGATGCCGCTGACATTATTTTTAATTCGGCATAAAACTAATTTGTCATCAGCTGGAATCCACTAATTTTCGCAAAATAACCTATGAGACTTTTGAAGAACACCCTCCCATTTCTGTTTAGCACTCCCTTGCTTGCTTGTTTTACTGGCATGAAGTCTTTGTTCTAATTTGCTCTAAGCTTTCTTAATCTCCTTATACTTTATGAGTTTATTAGTGCGTCGCCAACATAATTTTTTTTTTCAATCTCAGCTAAATCTGGTTTGTTTTTTCCTGTTACTTTGTATTCTTCCGCTGATACTTCAGTGTCCACTTATTAATTACAGTTTAATAGGGTCTAAAGCAATGCCATCTTTCCTTCAGTAGAAAATATGTTGCATCAAATTGGCGCATAAGAACCACAATTTGTTATCACTCAGAACTGCAAGCTAACCTCGACTTCCAACTTACCAATTCGCAAGTTGACACCAGAAAGGAAATACAATCAGTTTTCAAGATATACTCTGCTGTTGAATATCCATCTAAAGCTTCGAATTGACTCTGCATTGTGCTCCTGGACTGCGAGGAGGTGAAATCACATTATTACTGATAAACTTTACTCAAAATGATCAGAAATATCAATGATGCAAATCAACAACTAAATTGTTCATGCTGTTCCATGGTCCAACATTGTGTCTCATTGATGGTTCTGTACTGCAACCATTAGGCAGTACCAAGTTTGCCCCAAGCATGGAATTGCCTCCTGGGGCATATGGAATCTAATAATAAGGCTTCAAGGCCATGGATACAATGAGTGTAGATTCCTTTGTGGTTAAAAAAACCCCATCCTTTTGAAAGTCATGGCTTTCACAGTGAAGTTTTCATTAGCCAGATGCATTTGGTTACCAGGATGCCTAATTCCTCCAGTGTTCAAGAGAGTCTACCAAGTAACTGTTAATAAAGCTGTTAATTTGGTTAGATGAATTGATTTTAAAGAACCAGGAATTTCACACTGTACACTCTATAAAAATCACAGACTCTCAGCTTGCCCAGTATTGCTTTCTTTATGCTATCATTTGCAGCACCAGAGAATGCTTATAAATGTACCTGGCAGCATCCTGAGAAAATGAAATATTAAATATAAACGCAAGTCAATTCTTTCTATATTCTGTCAGTCTGTTTGCTTTACCGATTGAAGGAGAGCTGTCGTCAACCGTAACGTGGAGAAAATCTTTTCTGACATGATGGAATTTAATGGATCGCAGGTTTCCTTCCCATCAACAAATAATACAGAGGTAGAATCATGTCTGGAGTCTTGCTTTAAATACTTTGCAGGAGAGATCAAGGGGAAAAAAAAGAAATGCTTTCAAAAATCAATAGCTGGAGAAATACTGTCAGAGTCCTCTAATTGCCTGATTCCTCAGATTATTACTTGGTCTCCTCCAGGGATGACAATAATCCGTATCAAACATGCCCAGTGGGTATTATATACAGATAAGCTGGATAGGTAGGGGTCCAATACAGAATTAATTTTTTGATATTTTAATTTAATTTTATCTCCAGTAAGTGGACCCTAGACTATCGTGCAAAAATGCACAATAAATATTTCTGCGTGCTTTTGAAAATAATTGAAATGGACATATTTAAAAATAAATAGTTCTTGTCTTAATTCCCACCCTCTGAAACCCCCCAGGTCATGCTGAGCTATGCTTTTATTGCCAGCTCATCCATTGCTTCACTGTCCAATGTCCATACTAAAATTTGACAGCATAGAATGAGAGTCCATACCCAGTCACTGCTGTGAGAGCTAATATTGTTTTGGCAGAGGTTGTGTCTTGGCAGATTGCATCAGAACTGAGCACTGTTCTCTTCTCACCATTCTTCTATTTACACACATAGTTCAAAGGAAATAATAACAGGGGGTGGACATCTTTATTTACCCGCTACAATTGAGTAGACTGTTTACACATAAGAGAGGGGCAATGAATCATATTTTCTCCGTACTGTAATCACACAGAGATACTGTAATCACTCCAGATAAAAAAAACATTTTTTTTCTCAAAAATACAGCAGTGAACTATTTGGGATTTTATAATAAATTTTGGTCATTTTGACCCTCGGGCTATCTTTGATCAGACTTTACTGGCTTTACCTTGCATTAACATGATTCCCTTTCATGCATCTATACCCTGTAAATGGTTCGATAGTAATCATGTATTGTCTCTCCGCTGACTGGATAGCATGCATCAAAAGCTCGGTACACATGACAGTAAACTAAACTCAACTGAACTGAACTGCTAAAGGAATTTTATTCCCCAATTTAACCTCTATTCAAAATTTCAAACTATCGTTCTAGAATTTGAACACTTAGGTCTACCAGTTATCAACTCAGTGGTCATAGAGGCATACAACATGGGCATGGGCCCTTAATATCATTGAGTCAAGCACCCATTTACAATCTATATACTAAAACTCTTGTTTGTTTGTTTGTTTGTTCTTGAACTACAGCCAAAACGGTACACAATAGCATGACAATTTTAGGCCCATCTTACTCAACATCGTCCCTTTGGTGCTAATTGAAATTGGTGTTATCTTTTTAAAGCTATTCACATTTAAAAGTTTAAATCTATCTCCTCGGGAGGGAGGGGGAGGGACAGAGGGAGGGGGGTGGAGGGAGTGGGGAGGGAGGGGGAGAGGAGGGAGGATAAGGGGGGTTGAGGGGGGTGGAGTGGGGGAGGGGGTGGGGAATGGGGAAGGGGAGGGGGAGGGGAGGGAGGAGAGAGAGGGCGGGCAGAAGGGGAGGGGGGGGAGGTAGGGGGGAGGGGAGGGGGGAGGGGAGGGGGGAGGGGAGGGGGGAGGGGGGAGGGGAGGGGGGGGGGAGGGGGGAGGGGAGGGGGGAGGGGAGGGGAGGGGAGGGGAGGGGGAGGGGAGGGGAGGGGGAGGGGAGGGGGAGGGGAGGGGGAGGGGAGGGGGGAGGGGAGGGGGAGAGGGTGCTGCACCAATGCAGGAGAGGTTTGGGCTCAATGGGTCCACTTGGTCTAGTAATCCTATATAATTCTTTCCTCATTCAACACTCACCTGGATTTTACCACACAGTTATACACTAGAAGCAATTTACCTTGGTCAATTAACCTACAAATCCACATGTCCTTGGGATATGGGAGGAAACTGGAGCACTGAGAGGAAACAAGGAGAACATGCAACTCCACACAGACAGCACCAGCTGTCAGAGTTGAATCCAGATGACTGGAACTGTGAGGCAACACTTCTATCAGCTGCACCACAGCCTGGCCCCCTCATAAGTATTAATGCCAAAACAAAAACATCGTCGGACAATTTGGTGATTTGGAATTCATGGCAATAACAAAGTTAATCTATCTTGAAAGCAGAAAAAGGTGAACCGAATGGAATGCAAATCAGGGAACTAAACATTACAAATAAGATTTGATCATGGATACAAAATGCTGGAGTAACTCAGCGGGACAGGCAGCATCTCTGGATGGAAGGGATGGGTGAAGTTTTGGGTCGAGACTATTTCTTCAGACCCGAAACGTGTCGACCCGAAACGTCACCCATTCCTTCTATCCAGAGATGCTGCCTGTCCTGCTGTTACTCCAACATTTTGTGCCCATCTTCAGTTTAAACCAGCATCTGCAGTTCCTTCCTACAACATAAGATTTGATCATGATGGATTGTTTGATTTCCAAGTCATTTCAATAAATGAAAAGGGCTGGGTCACTGGCTAACAGCGAGCTGTGTTACCAAGTACACAATAAACATTAAAATGAAATCCTTAAATTAATGTATGCAAAGAATATTATGGAATGGTATTTTTGTGACATGTTGCTGTGGCATCTGAGAGGGTGAAAGTGATCTTCAACGAGCCATTTATACCCAATCAAAGTGGAATAGAAAATCTAGCAGATTTTAACAGTCACTGATTCCTGACATCCATCAGATACTATTTAGTATCGTTTAGTTTAGAGATACAGCGCGGACACAAGCCCTTCGTCCCATCGAGCCCGTGCAATGAGCGATCCCTGCATATTAACACTATCCTACACACACTAGGGATAATTTACATTTATAGCAAGCCAATTAACCTACATACCTGTACATCTTTGGATCATGGAAGGAAACCGGAGCACTCAAAGAAAACACCACAGGTAATAGGAGAACATGCAAACTCCCACGGTCGGGATGGTGAGTTACATTATAAAGAAGCAGACGTGGAAATAGACCACGTAGCCCCCTCGAGCCTTCTTTGCCATTCAATAAGATCATGACAGGTCCAACCTCAACGCCACTTTCCTGCTGTCTCCCCACAACACTTTCCTTGTAGATTAAATGTTTGTCAATCTCTGCTTCACCTCTTATTGCTCTCATAACCACATCCTACCAATAGAAACAAAGGTTAAAGCATGATAGAAAGGATTTCATCTCCAGAAAAAACCCCAATGAAAATCAATTCACATATCAGTTACCACCTAAAATGACTGATATTCAGTGCTCTATTAATCTTAAGACTCGGGATTCACATCCATTCAATCATCAAGCATTCTTTTTACCTCCCCAAGGTATTGTTTTCTACGATTCTTGCGTCATCCATCGAAGACCGTATTCATGCCTTTCTTGTGATTCAACTATATTAGTCAGCTATCTGTTTTATTGAACTGTATCTGACATTGTCCAAAGTGTTTAAAATTGTTAGTCGGCATCCCAGAAGCTAGATTGCACCTATTTATGTTGCACAGAATGTTGCTCCCACAGCAGGCAGATGTCAAAGGTATTAAATAATTGCAATATTCCTGTATTGGTTTATTCCCTTTGAGAGATGTTAAAATCTGGAATGGTTGTTTCCCAGACAATCATTGCTTCCTACATTTGCACACTGATCCAAGGTAAATAGCTCAGTGTTGTTGCAATAGTTCCTGCATCCTGCAGGAAAAATGGTCCTGATGTTGAGAGAGTCCAGAACCAGGGGTCACAGTTTAAAAATAAGGGTGGGTCATTTAGGACTGAGCTAAGGAAAAATGTTCTCATCCAGAGAGTTGCAAATCTGTGGGATTCTGTGCCACAGAAGGCAGTGGAGGCCAATTCACAGAATATTTTCAAGAGAGAGTTAGATTTAGCTCGGGGCTAATGGAATCAAAGGAAATGGGGAAAAAACAGGAATGGGGTACTGATTTTGAATGATCAGCCATGATCACATTGAATGGCGGTGCTGGCTCAAAGAGCCAAATGGCCTACTCCTGCACCTATTTTCTACGTTTCTATTCTGCTCAGTGTCCTGCCGTGAGACTGCAGAAAACTGAGCAGGAGAGTGGGAAATTGAGCACGGGGGTCAAGGTGATGTGTCAGGGTAGAATAGAATTGCGGTTAGGAGAAAATTACCAGGAAGAAACCTTTTAACATTTTTTCAGCAAACCCCATTTTCTGCTGTTTAGTATTGGTGCCATATCTGTCAAGGCACATGGGGGAAAAACACGGGGAAAATTGCATTGGCACATTAAAAAAATCAGCTGAAAATGAATTTGTATTGCTTATTAAAGTTTCAGTTCTGCCCATGATGTATGGGTACAGTTGCTCTGGTGTGATTGCATTGTGTATTCATCAAAATGACCATTGGCTGAAAATAATAATTTGACCCTGGGTTTCCTTGAATATTTTTCATTACCCTCCTCTAATACAACACCTTTGAAGTTTCAATATTGTGATAAGGTTCCTCAAAGAAGCAAGGATAAAGGAAATACAAACATGATGCTGGACATACTTGGGGCATTGAACAGCTGAGAGATATATTTCAAGCTTTGCCTTAAATGACGGAAGCAATATAGAGTGATGGGAATTAAAATTAGGAGGGAGCGATCATGTGATTGAGGACTGAGCTTTTTAAGATGTCGATACAATGTGAGTGGAGAGAAAAAAATTCTCTGATAGGGTATCAGGAGCAAACTAACATAATCCTAAAATTGGGAGCAATTTGGTGCCAGTGGAAATCACAAAGAAAGATCTCGCACAAAAGTAGTATTTTGCAGTAAAAGATATCAAAGAGTATGGAGACGATTTTATTCATTTCAAGAGATGTTGGCACTACTGAAAAAGCCACTATTTACTGCTCGTTACTAAATGTCCTGAAGAAGGTGATTGTGAATTATTTTATTGAACCTGTGCAGTCCTTGAAGTCAAGGTTGTTCCAACAATGCCATGAGATGGAGAAATTCTCAATTTTAACTCAATAGCAATAATGTATCAAGAAAATACAGTGCTTTCAGAAAGTATTCAGGCCCCTTCACTCTTTCCACATTTTGCTACGTTACAGCTCTTGCACTTTCCACATTTTGCTACGTTACACACTTTACACATTTTGCCACGTTACAAATTTCAGGACAGGATATTCCCTTGCGCTTGCTATTCTTTCTTCTGTACAACCCATGGAAAGCGTTTGGATTTGATGCCGAACCTGTGCACATTCACGATACCTGTGCAGACCAACTGGCTGGTGTTTTGGTGGACATCTTCAGCCTTGTGTTACTGAGACCAAAGGTTCACACCTTCTTTAAAAGGGCATCAAGAATGCCGGTACCCAAGAAATGCAAGGTAACGTGCCTTAATGACTTCTGACCAGTGGCACTAACATCTGTGGTGATGAAATGCTTTGAGTGGTTGGTTAAAGTGTGTATCAACTGCTGCCTTAGCAACAACCTGGACCCCATTATAATTTGCCTTCCACCACCATAGATCCACACGGGATGTGATCTTGCTGGCTCTCCACTCTGCACTGGACCATGTGGACAATGAAAACACATACATCAGGCTAGACACAAAATGCTGGTGTAACTTAGCGGGTCAGGTTGCATCTCTCTAGAGAAGGAATGGGTGACGTTTCGGGTCGAGACCCTTCTTTAGACTGGAAGTCGCGGGAAAGGGAAACAGGTGATATAGACAATGATGTAGAGAGATATAAAACAATGATTTCTCAATTCCACTCTTGCATTATCTTCACTTAAACTACAGAGATGGCCCATTCACATCATATGCTATCTATTTTCTCAGGTGCATGCAAAACATCTATATACTAAAACTCTTGTTTGTTCGGTTGTTTGTTCCTGCACTACGGCCAAAACGGTACACGATAGCACGACAATTTTAGGACCACCTTACTCACCATTGTCCCCTTGGTGCTAGTGGAAGAAGTTTCAATGAAATTGGTGATATATTTTTGAAGTTATTCACATTTTAAAGTTTAAATCTATCTCCTAGGGAGGGAGGGAGGGAGGGAGGGGGGTGGAGGGAGGGAGGAGGGAGGGAGGGGGGGAGGAGGGGGGAGGGGGGAGTGGGGGAGAGGAGAGGGTGCTGCACCAATGCAGGAGAGGTTTGGGTCCAACACTTGGAACTAGTACTGAATAAAATTAAATAACCCTTTGTTACCCATTCATGCTTCGGTTGATACATCTTCCACAAATTAAATTCAACTTAATTTTTTTTAAAATGCTTTCTTCACATTTCCAAGATTCAAACAATATACGTATTTAAATCTACGATAAACTTGAATAATAAATTCATGTCATTGCTTCTATGATTACTGCAGATGATATAAAAATGATTACATCTGTAGCCTTGGTAACAGTGTCCATCCTTCATCTAATGTGTTTATATGGAAATCATGTCGCACTGATTAAGGAAGACTGCATAGTGATGATATTAATATGATCCTCGGATTTTTAAATGTCATTTATGTGCCAGACTTAATCCCCAAACAAAGGTTACATTTCTGTGAAAATTAGTAATATACTATTTCATTTTAAGCACGAGCTCAGTGAAGGGGGAGGAGAATGGTTAAAAATAACAACAGCTGCACTGCAATGTGTGACTGGTGCCGCGCACATTGCATAACAAATGCCAGACTTGTCTCCACCATTCTCTCCTTTTAGTTAAGTAGAACTTGTACTTGTGTGAATACGAGGGTGAAGAGGTAGCTTATCCTGCCATTATAATGAAATCATTGATTGGACTTGCTACTCATTCGAGCACCTGAATCTGGCCATCATTGTATTCGTAGCATTTTGGGGAACGGGAGAATTCAAGGTTTCTACTATCCTTCACGTGAAAACATTGCTTCAAGATGTCCCTCCTGAAAAGCCTATATTGAAATTTAAAATGATGATTCCTTGTCCTTCATTCACCCTTCAGAGTACATTTATAGATTATACCCAAATATCAGCACCTCAATTGGATCAAGTCTTTCATACTGATGCCAAGTTTATACAATCTGTGTTTACTAATCTTTTAAACCCTATTGTTTTTCTTGTGAATTTTTCATGTCCTCTTTGCAAGATCACAGAACATAGTCTTGGAACCAAACCTGGAATTTCAATTGAACTCTGAAGAGGATTCTACACAATAAAGTTATACTCACACAGCATGGAAACTTGTTGGCCAACCATGTCAATTAATGGGCACACATCTGTTTTAATCCTAAACCATCCGTGCCTAGATGATTCAAGTGCTAATCTTGACCCATCTTCAATCCTACCAGCGACTCTGCTTCCACCACTCACTGGGTGAAACAGATCCCCCTTGGATACCTCTAAATCCCTACCTCTTATCCTAAATCAATGTCCTCTAATTGCATCTAACTAATATGGGCAAATGTTTCCTGCAGTTTACCCTATCTATTCTTGTAGTTTAGTTTATTGTCACGTGTGCAGAGGTACAGGAAAGGCTTTTGTTGCAGAGCTAACCAGTCAGCGGAAAGACAATACATGATTACAATGGAGCCATTCTTAATTATATACATAAGCCATATCCCCTCTTCACCTCCTGCGCTCCAGGGAATAGGGGCCTCGTCAGCTTCACCTCGCAACTGAACTGCTCCATCCAAAGCAACATCCTGGGGGATCCCCTCTGTACTCACTCCAATGGTTTGACATCCTTCCTGGTGTGGTAGCCAGAAACACATAAGCACACCAGTTGAGGTCTGACCAAATGTGACCTCCGAGATCCCTCTGTTCCCCAAAACGCCCTAAGATCCTACCATTCATGGTGTTTGTTGTCACCTCATGAGTACTCCCAAAGCACATCTCGCATTTATTTGGATTAAACTCCATCTGCTATTTCTCAGATATTTCATCGATACTTTGATATCACTCCAGCATAAGACTACCCTCCAAATTATGAACGCCTCTACCAGTCACCCACAAACTAACTGATTACTTCTCCTTCATTCACATTCAAATTATTCACCTATTTTCCAAAAAGGGTTTCAAATTAAGCAAACCTCCTTGCTATTAGCCTCCATAGTAACAGACCCAGTTGCACAGAGGGGAACATGGAGATATCGACAAGAGACCTGGAAATTTGGGCTTCCGACATTTTTCGGAGTTTGTTCCACAGTGAGTGAGATTTCCTTGATTCTGTAACAGACAGCAAATATAGCCATGAAGTCCCCAGCTGAGATCACTGTGGGATCCGACTTTCATCACACAGTCGCTGGGCTCCAATTATCAAAAGAATGGAGGGTCTGAAGAAACAACCTGAAACGTCACCTATCCATTTTCGCCAGAGATGCAGCCTGACCTGCTGAGTTATTCCAGCACTTCGTGTCTTTTTTTGTATTAACCAGTATCTGAAATTCCTTGTTTCTTCGTAAAAACAAAGGAAGCACCTGACCTGAAGGTGGTTGACATCTGGTGTATCGGTGATTTGATCTCTTGGCCCAGGGGTGGGCTGTGGTGGTGGATTACTTGACGCCTGGAAGTTGTCAGCTGTCCTCCTCAAGTCCTGATTCCATGAAATCTAGAAGTCAGTGGGATTGTCTTTCACTTTTTTTAGAATACCTTGCATAATTTTGCAGTTAACGCCACCTCCCAGATTAAAAGCCAACATTTCAGTCATCATTGTAATAAGCACACCAACCATCAGAGTGAGTCGAGGTCTCTGCTTTCTCTGAATTACAAACACAGGCTTCTACCTTGCAGCGTAATCATCAATTTTGCATTGAAGGCTGGTTGATTGTATTGCTGTACATTCATTGGGTCTCTGAACATCAGCGCATCATGTGCATGGAAGTCACCAATTCAACTTCACATTGTTCATCGTGTATTTGACACAATCTACTTCATACTTCAATTCAATTACATGTCACTTTAAAAACATGCTCCACGTGGATGAATTTCTAGGCTATAGTGAACTGGTCATAGTCAGCAGACCCTCTTGAGAGCAACATAATGATGCGTCTTGTGGGTGACTTGTGTTATGGTGTCTGAGCATGAGGGTACAGAGTGTGCACTTAATCACTTTCTGGTTTGCTTGATTGCCTCAATGTTTGGCTGAGAATCTTCAATCTTGGCAATGAAGCTACGAGCTTCAGTCCACTAGATGTTATTTATCTGCAAGTGACTGGCAAAGTATCGGCATTATATTTTTAAATATACTGATTAAATCATAAAAATTCAAAACTAGAAAGAGCTAATTGATCATTCCAGATCCAAGAAATGGTAACTTTAAATATTCCTTTACTGGGAGCTACATATATATATATATATATTATAGTATTATAATATAATATAATATAATATACTATAACATAATACAACAAATACTTTGGAACACAGTATATCCCACTAAAATAAAACACGGAAACGCTCGGGTGCACAATATAACACACGACAGTGGAACATATTAGCACAATATATTACACCGTAACACCACTCGCACACATACACATACACATACACATACACATACACATACACATACACATACACATACACATACACATACACATACACATACACATACACATACACATACACATACACATACATATACATATACATATACATATATATATATATATATATAGTGTGTGTGTGTGTGTGTGTGTGTGTGTATATATGCATGTATATATATGTGCACACACATATATAAAAATATATTATTTCAATTTATGTTTATTGAGTTTAGGAGCAAAGAGGTCATTCTGCAGTTTTACAGGGCCCTGGTGAGACCACACCTGGAATATTGTGTGCAGTTTTGGTCTCCTAATTCGAGGAAGGACATTCTTGCTATTGAGGGAGTGCAGCACAGTTTCACAAGGTTAATTCCTGGGATGGCGGGACTGTCATATGATGGAATCAAGGGAGAAGGCAGGAATGGGGTACTGATTGTGGCTGATCATCCACGATCCCATTGAATGCATTTGCTGGCTCCAAGGGCCGAATGACCTACTCCTGCACCTGTTTTCTATGTTTATCCGTTTCTATGTTTCTATGTAACTGCTGATAATAATCAAACTCATTTATTAGAAGCACAGATAAACAAATACAAGGACTTTCACAGACATCATTACTGTCAACATAGCCATGGATGCAACTGGCCATTCTCAGGGTGGCCCCCTTCCCTATTTCCTGCAAACTACTGTTTGGTGTTTGCATCAAGGATTCTCAGGGGATAGAGTCATGTCTAAATTGCTACTGTGCTCACGTAATTGTTTGGCAAAATGGAAGTAGCAGCACCATTTGAGTCAGACAAGTTCAGAAAGCTAATCTGTCGTGTACATATGCTGTGGGCTGTGTCCTTCTGTTCTTCTGTCTCTTGTGGAAAGCTTTGACAAAGCTTGCAGCTTTGTTGCCAACATTGCTGTATCCATGCACAAAGGACTTTACTTATCTGCTGTGCTGTTGGAAATGTACCTTTATTAATATCACTCTTGAAAACCAATTAGTGCCTCACAATTTACAAGCTCAATGCGTTCCTCGTTGCTATCAATATTATTAGTGGTAATTTAGGCATGCATTAATGCTAACATCATATGGGGGACAAACCTATAATAATGGCAATACCTGTATTTCCAGAAGTTCAAAACAGTTGTCTAAAATTTAATTTCACAATATTATATTCCAACGACACTTGTCAAGGTGGCAAACAGACACATTCAAAACTGTTGTCAGTATTTTTGTTTAAATCATTTTTTATCGTCAGTTTTTTAAAATTTAGCGAACTATCTCATTGGTGTGGAAACAGACTCACACATACGGATAGGTCATAAAGGACAACTGTTTCGCTTCTCTGAGAGGGAATAGTTAACCAGGAGTTTTACAACATTCTGACAGATTCGGGGTGTTTTTTCTATACTTGTATCGATGAGTGAGAGGTTTAATCTATTGCACTGGCTCCTCAGGGAGATGTGAAGCAGTGAATATCGATTAATTCAGATGCAAATCAGATAGATTTATTTCAGAAAATAACATGTTGGGATAGAGTAATTTTATCACTGGATTACTTGACTAAGAAATTGGCAGAAACATATTGGGTGGTCACGGTGGCGCAGCGGTAGAGTTGCTGCCTTACAGCGAATGCAGCGCCGGAGACCCGGGTTCGATCCCGACTACGGGTGCTGTCTGTACGGAGTTTGTGCGTTCTCCCCGTGACCTGCGTGGGTTTTCTCCGAGATCTTCGGTTTCCTCCCACACTCCAAAGACGTACAGGTTTGTAGGTTAATTGGCTTGGTAAATATAAAATTGTCCCTAGTGTTAATGTGCGTGGATCGCTGGTTAGCGCGGACCCAGTGGGCCGAAGGGCCTGTATCTCAAACTAAAATTACAGAAAATACGAGTTCCCTCCAACCAGCAATTTCTATTTTCCATATATGTACCAGGTTTATATTTTCTGACTTTTAAAAGCAAATTTAATTTCTTAGACTGCCATGGTAGCATTATGCATTTCCCGTCTCAGAATAATTATTCCAAGTCACTGGCTTACCGGTCCAGTAGCATATTCACTATGCGATAGTGGCCACAGAAAATAAAGACATCCAAGGTGAGGTAGAAATAATGGCAGACTTTGCTGAATATATATGTTGCACAAATAAGGAGACTGAATGTCATACAGGAGAAGTGAACCAATTGTTTAAGGCAATTTCCTGTAAGAAATAAATAATATTCCTTACTTACCAAGAGGACCTTTATATTTTCATCTAAAAGATACTATCAGGAGAGAAATATGAATCTATTAGCTTCAGTTCTTTGAAACATCAAATATCTAGGGGCAAAATTCTTCATGCATGTTCAGTACTCATTCAAAATTCTACAAAGCCAAGCTTTGTTTGGAAGCCAAATAGCAAAACAAAACTATGCCAAGGAATAAACATAAATGCAGAGATGTGATAATTGAAAGGTTACTGAAGCAAAGCAGTGGGGTTTATAATCTCCCAGCTGGTTTATATTCCCAATTAATAATAAACAATCTGCAGTAAATTCTCAAATTGTCTTTTAAATCATTTGTGAGTAAAACCAATCAGCGTTTTAGAAAAGGATATTTTGAGCTGGGGAAAAGATTATTCGATTGCTGCAACAAAAAAAATATATCATTGGTGTCCACTGCTTGCAATGCCTTTGTGACTGGATAACCAAGCATTTCTTGCTTCTCCATCTAACCTTTTATGCTAACTACAAACAGCTGAACACACATTCAGCAGCTGAAAGGACTGAGCCCCTCAAAAACGCCATCAGGAAGAATCATTAAATGCACACAGACTAAATGCTGATTAATATCTGTCCCAGTACCTCACAAAAACAGGTGGTAATTCAAACTAACAACAAGCATCTTATTAAGTAAAGAGTGACAGGTACATGAATAGGGCAGATGGATAGGACAGGTTTGAAGGGATATGGACCAAATGCAAGCAGGTGGGACTTGTGTAGCTGGGACATGTTGGCCAGTGTGGGCAAGTTGGGCCGAAGGGCCTGTTTCCCCGCTGTATCACTCCATGACTCTAAAAGTTTACTGTTGGAGGTCAGTTTTCTTACTGAAGTATTCTTCACAGATAGACATCCACAAAGATAGAGAAGTTGAACGCTTCTGCACTAAACAGTGCCACAGTAACATTAGGACTGTCGTCATGTGGCACCATCATTAAAGCAGTTCAGTCTACGGAGGCAATGATTGTTCCCCCCCAATAGTACATACTACCTTTAATAATGAAAATCAAAATGTGACAAATACAAATATCCAAAGTAAGTGCCCACTTTTTATGTATTCAAGCACAAAACCTTCCAGCCAATAGGGTTGATGTCCATCATTCTGGCTCTCACCTTAAATGATGCAGCTCCCCAAGTGTATTTCAATGAGAGTGATGAGTCCTCTGGTATTTCTCAACTTACTTTCATCCTTCACGCCTCTTCCAACATGATTCTAAATGTTCTTGCTTCTTCTGACCTTGTATAACCTGAGGTGTAGCATTTACCATCTGCCGTGTTCAGTACCCAAATGATGCGGGCCTCATTTTCACTGCGTCTCCAAATCTTAACATTGGCAGGTCTTTGGTATCTCTGTGTACTTGTGTGCTTGCCTTCCCTTTGCTGCCAATTATCCTCCTGCACTTTTTAAAAAAAACCTCCGGTAGCAACAGCCTTTCTGTTGTTGGAAATAGAATTCATGTGAGAATTCTCACAAGTCTCTGAGCCTAAATGGTTGTCATCCATTGGGTTGGAATATTGGAATTGCTTATCACAGGATTGAACCTTTCAGGCCACTATTTTATGTTTCCCTTTCCGTCCATCTGCACAAATCCCAACTGTGTGTACTTGAGCCATGTCCCTCTGTGACTTACAATGTAAGTGCCTTTTGAAATGTTTTGGAAGGAACTGCAGATGCTGGTTTAAACCGAAGATAGACACAAAAAGCTGGAGTAACTCAGCGGGACAGGCAGCATCACTGAAGAGAAGGAATGGGTGATGTTTAAGCACAAAAGGCTGGAGTCTGAAGAAGAGTCTCAATCTGAAACGTCACCCATTCCTTCTATCCAGAGATGCTGGCTGTTCCGCTGAGTTACTCCAGCTTTTTGTATCTCAGTGCCTTTTAAAATATCTCTTAAGCATCGTGATTGTACCTGATTCCACCTCTCCTCATGCAGTGTGTTTTTCACTCTGTGGGAAATTGTTTTATCCCCATATCCTATTTAAACTCCTTCCTCTCACCTTAAACCCATGTCCTTTTCCACCATGAAAAAAAGGATTCTGACTATTTACCCTATCTATGTATCTATGCAGCAGTGCATTAAAATAGATTAAATATAAACACTCCTTATTAAGCTCTGCTCTATGTGGATCCTGTGCTGATTCTTTTTTTTTGGTTTACATAGGTCTCAGATAAATATCAATCATCTTCACAGTGTGCTGGCTCACCTTCATTATTCCATTCAGGTTTCTTGGATCCAGGCAAATTTTCAGCATGCCACTGATGTCCTAACATTTACCAGATATGTCTACTGGGGCCATTGTTATTGACCCAGCCAGTTTCTCCAATTCTGCTTTGAATTTCTCCTCGAGAGATACTGGCACATGCCATGGAGGGTGCACCATTAGCACATCTACACTAAGGTGGGATTTACACTTTATTTCCCTGTTTCGTGTAAACCATCTACATGTTTATCAGTGGCTTGTAGGGTTGAGTGATTTATTGAAGTAATTTTCATGATCTTCTCCTGGCATATTTCATCAGTCACGATGGCGGTCACGGTGGCGCAGCGGTAGAGTTGCTGCCTTACAGCGAATGCAGCGCCGGAGACCCGGGTTCGATCCTGACTACGGGTGCTGTCTGTCCGGAGTTTGTACGTTCTCCCCGTGACCTGTGTGGGTTTTCTCCGAGATCTTCGGTTTCCTCCCACACTCCAAAGACGTATAGGTTTGTAGGTTAATTGGCTTGGTATAAATGTAAAAATTGTCCCTAGTTGGTGTAGGACAGTGTTAATAAAACGGGGATCGCTGGTCGCATGTAACCAACTAAACTGTAAACTATAATGGGCTGTAATTATATAATTTTAAAAATCACTACATAAAAACAAACAATAATAGTGCAAAAAGATACAACCAATGCCCCATAGTCTATGCAGTTCAGAGCTTACTTGGACATAGAGCATTCAATATCCTGCTGGTTGTCGGGAAGAAGCTGTTCCTGACCTGGACGTTACAGTTTTCAGGCTCCTATATCTTCTTCCCGATGGCAGGAGTGAATTGAGTGTGTGGGTCTCTGATGATGCTGGCTGCCATTTTGAGGTAACAACTCCTGAAAATCTCTTTGATGGTGGGGAGGTCAGTACCCATGTTGGACTGGGCAGTGTTCACCAGTTTTTGCAGTCTTCTTCGCTCCTGAGCGTTCAAGTTGCCGAACCAGGTTGTGAAGCAACCAGTCAATAAGATCTTTACTGTACACCTGTAGACGTTCAAGAGAGTACCCTCTGACATATTGAATCTCCGCAATTTTCTCAGGAAGTAGAGGCGTTGATCGGCTTTCTTTATAATTGATCAGTGCTGGGTCTAGGAAAGATCTTCATAAATATGCACGCCCAGGAATTTAAAGCTTTTGACTCTCTCCACCATCATCCCTTCGATACAAACAGGATTGTGGGTCCTCATCCTTCCTCTTCCAACGTCCACAATCAGTTCCTTGGTTTTACTGATGTTGAGAGCCAGGTTGTTGTGCTGGCACCATTTGGTCAATCGATCGATCTCACTCTCTACTCTGACTCATCACCATATGTAATTCGTCCAACAACGGTGGTGTCGTTGGCGAACTTGAAGATGGAGTTTGCACTGTGTCCGGCTACACAGTCATGAGTATAGCAGGGGGCAGTGAGTGGAGCAGGGGGCTGAGCACGCAGCCTTGAGGTGCTCCCGTACCGATGGTTATGGAGAAAGATGTGTTGTTGCCAATTCACACAGACTGTGGTCTGTTGATGAGGAAGTCAAGGATCCAGTTGCAGAGGGATACGCAGGGACCCTGAGCTTGGTAACGAGCTTGGAGGGGATGATGGTATTGAACACTGAGCTGTAGTCTGACGTATGTTTTTTTATTGTCCAAGTAGTCCAGTGCAGAGTGGAAAGCAGGTGAGATCGCATCCTCCGTTGACCTGTTATGGCAGTAGGCAAATTGTAATGGATCGAGTTTCCTGTTGAGGTAAATTCTCCAATTTCAAGCATTGCATCACCCCATCCCTACTTTGGTGTGCACACATCCCTCTCACCATCTCCCACCACCCCAGTCGCCCGGCTCCTTACCCCTCCCCTTCCACACATCCATCTCCCATCCCGATGTCCCTTATTTCCCTTCTATTCCTCCTCTTTCCCCTCTCCCCCCATTCAACCCATACTCCTTACTCTGTCATTCACATCTACTTTCCTTCCCTTTCTGATTTTTTTTGGTCTCCTTTTCACTTATAACCTCCGTTGTTTACTCCACCCGTCTGCCAATAACACCCTCCCCACGCCCAGCCCTATTCCTACACTTTTAGAGTTTTCACCTCCACCCCCCCCCCCCCCCCCCCCCCCCAACTCCATTTCAAGAAGTGTTCCAACCCGAAATGTCCATTTCCTCCACAGATGCTGCTGGTCCCATTGAGTTTCCACAACAGTTTGCTTTTTGCTCATGACTGCAGTTGCATCTGCAATTCTTTTACGTCTCTGTGACGCTGCCAAAAGTGAGTTTGGAACGAGAGGGTAACATAGCAAATAATATTCCCCCAGAGACAAAAATACAAAATGAAGGGTATTTGATGACAAATCGTGGATTTGCAGGGCTGATGGTTTGGCCGTGTGCTTGTAAAGGTTGGGTTGTATGTCAAAGGTGAAGCAGATGCTGCCAAATAATAAGGCAGAAGTCCTCTTTTGCAGAAGAGGTCACCTGGAGGTTGGAAAAATAGAAATCCAAATCTAAGTAAAAAGTTAGCAAGTTGTTTAGACTGGGGTGAGGTCCCTGACGAAGAGAATTTAATCTAAGTGATGAACAGTCCATTGTAAGCAGCCGAGCCAAAGGCATTGATTTGACATTGACCTGACCATTTCAGAATATTAGGTGTATTCAAAAACTGTAAAGGCGACAGTTCAAAGGAAGAGTCCATAACCTGACCGAACTTTCTGCGAGAGGAAGTTCAAGGGAATTACCGGACAACAGCTGTGCCATTCTAAGCGTTCATAAAACACGATGAGAACCAAACGTTCAGTGTGAGGTATTATTGATTTAGTCTGGCACAGATGATGCAGATGGAAAAGATGAGACTATGTGAGTTCTGGGAAATTGTTCAGTGTCCGCAAATAGAATTTCTGAATGACTTGAGTCAAATTGCAACGTGGAAGCAGCTCGAAAGCTCCGAAGAGCCTAAGAGGGATGCGTAGCAAATGTGGACTGATTAATGTAAGGCACAAAAGCAGTTTTACCAATGTGACAAGACTATTGGCAACATTGGAAGTCTTGGGGATGATTCAGAAAGGGAAGGTCAGAGGTGATAATCCCCGGGTCTTCAGAAGGGGAACAGGAATGAGGAAACAATGTCTGCAGGGAGTCAGGATGAAGTATCTGGTGAAATCTACGGCAAAAATGGAGATCCTTAAAAGAAAGCAAGATGGCAATTGTTGTGATGAAGAACAGGCTGTCCAGTCAAATACTAAATTCAATATATAATTGCAATTTATATAACTTGAGAATGTACAATTAATTGTTATTATGTTTGCAGATGACACTAATGTGGATGAGTCTCATTTTGGGAAGTCAAACCTGGGCTGGACCATCACAGTGTATGCCAAGGCCCTGTGGAGTGCTGTAGAGCAGAGAGATCTAGGAGTGCAGATAAATAATTAGCTGGAAATTCTGTCACAGGTAGGCCGGTTGCTCAGGAAGGTTTTCGACATATTGGCCTTCTTGAGTAAGTGGATTGAAGATACCAGTTGGGATGTCACGTTACACAAAAGGGCACATAGTGCTGGAGTAACTCTGTGGGTCAGGCAACATCTCTGGGGAACATGAATAGGTGATTTTTTGGGTTGAGACCATTCTTCAGACTGATTGTACAGGGGGAAAGAAAGCTGGAAAAGGGGAGAGGCAGGCCAAAGTGTGGCAAGTAATAGGTCGACACAGGTGAGTGGGATCTTTTGACCAAAGATACTAGAGGAGCAAGATAGACCACTCGACCCTAAAAAACGTAGTATGTCATGGCACCATTTTAGTAGGCAGAAACTTGCAGAAACATTTTAAAAGAAAAATAACAAAATTTTGTGAATTGATAGATGAGATATATTCTGCATTTTTATGGTATCATCTCACATACTGTTCCCCCAAAACACTGATTACACTGTGAGAGGCATAGCGAACGGTGGGTTTTGCCTTCTAAAATCGCGGACGTTTGTGTACTACACTTCAGTATAGGCGATTTCAATGGAGTGGTCCATCTTGCTCCTCTAGTATCTTTGCTTTTGACAGTCAGGTCAAATGGTTGGAACAAAGGCCAGACATAAGAACTGTAGGTGTGAGTCCAGGTGTGTAGGTGTTGTGAAGAGTGGTGGATTGTGAATGAAAGGGAGGAAAGTAGCAGGAGGTGGAGGGAATGTTGAGGGGGGATGTAGGTGGGAGTCCAGGTGCTGGGAAGTGGAGGGGGGGTGGGGGGGATGTTGAGGGGGGATGTAGGTGGGAGTCCAGGTGGCGGGAAGTGGAGGGGGGGTGGAAAGAGGGGGAGGAATTGGGAAATTCAACGTTCATTGTGTTGGGTCATGCAAGTAGAATATGGAGTGTTGTTCCTCCAGTTTGCATGTGCTCTCACGCTAGCAATGGAGGAGGCCCAGGACAGAAAGGTCAGCATGGGAATCGGAAGGGGAGTTAAAATGGTTGCAGATCGGGCACAAGTGTTCAGTGACACTGTCACCGAGGCTACGTTTTATCTTGGTGTTGTGCAGGAGGTCACATCGAGAAAACCAGATGCGGAGGATGATGTTAGTGGATGTGCACACGGACCTGTTTCTCACCTGGAAGGATTGCTGGGGTCTCTGGATGGAGGTGAGGGAGGAGGTATAAGGACAGGTATAGAACATCTCCTGCAGTTGCAGAGGAAAGGGGCAGGTGGCTTGGGTGGGAAAAGATGAGTGAACCAAACCGAGGGAACGGTCTCTGGGGGGAAGATGGAAAGGGGTGCAGATGGGAAAATGTGAGTAGTGGTGGGATCACGTTGGAGGTGACGGAAACGTCGGTGTATGTGTAAATTGTCCCTAGTGTGTGTAGGTTTGTGTTAATGTGCGGGGATCGCTGGTCGGTGCGGACTCGATGGGCCGAAGGGCCTGTTTCCGCATTGTATCTCTAAACTAAACTAAACTAAACTAAACTAAACTAAACTAAACTACCTCTCTCCTTTTTCAGCTCCTCCCCACAATCTGTCTGAAGAAGTTACAAAGTTACAGAACTTTATTGTCATTCGGTACCGAGGTAGCGAACAAAATTACAGCAGTCACAGAACACAACAAAAAAGAAAAGAACACAGGACACACGACATACGACCCCAACACAAACATCCATCACAGTGACTCTAAACACCCCCTCACTGTGATGGAGGCAACAAAACTTCCACTCTCTTCCCCACGCCCACGGACAGGCAGCTCAACCCCTACCGAGGCGACCGACACACACAGCCCCCACAAGGGGATGGAAGGCCCCACCACCCCCCGCCCCACCCCACCCCCCACCCCCACACATACGGGTCTGAAGAAGGGTCTCGACCCAAAACATCACCCATTCCTTCTCTCCTGAGATGCTGCCTGACCCGCTGAGTTACTCCGTATGTAAAGTTGACTTCAGAAAAGATCGTGGCCAGAAATATGCAATAAAATTCAATGCAATACAGTCACTGAAAGGAAGCATGCAGGTACAGCAGGCAGTGAAGAAAGCCAATGGAATGTTGGCCTTCGTAACAAGAGGAGTTGAGTATAGGAGCAAAGAGGTCCTTCTACAGTTGTACCGGGCCCTGGTGAGACCGCACCTGGAGTACTGTGTGCAGTTTTGGTCTCCAAATTTGAGGAAGGATATTCTTGCTATTGAGGGCGTGCAGCGTAGGTTCACTAGGTTGATTCCCGGAATGGCGGGACTGTCGTATGTTGAAAGGCTGGAGCAATTAGGCTTGTATACACTGGAATTTAGAAGGATGAGGGGGGATCTTATTGAAACATATAAGATAATTAGGGGATTGGACACATTAGAGGCAGGAGACATGTTCCCAATGTTGGGGGAGTCTAGAACAAGGGGCCACAGTTTAAGAATAAGGGGTAGGCCATTTAGAACAGAGATGAGGAAGAACTTTTTCAGTCAGAGAGTGGTGAAGGTGTGGAATTCTCTGCCTCAGAAGGCAGTGGAGGCCAGTTCGTTGGATGCTTTCAAGAGAGAGCTGGATAGAGCTCTTAAGGATAGCGAAGTGAGGGGGTATGGGGAGAAGGCAGGAACGGGGTACTGATTGAGAGTGATCAGCCATGATCGCATTGAATGGCAGTGCTGGCTCGAAGGGCTGAATGGCCTACTCCTGCACCTATTGTCTATTGTCTATTGTCTAATGTAGTCACAGTTATGAAGAGAACAACTTTGAAGCAACAAACGGAAAAGTCTGAAGAAGGGTCTCGACCCGAAACGTCACCCATTCCATTTCTTCAGAGATGCTGCTGTCCTGCTGAGTTACTCCAGCTTTTTGTGTCTATCTTCGGTTTAAAGCAGTTCCTTCCTACTCAAATGGAAAAGAGTAATATGTTGACAAATCAATTAGCTGTGAAAGCAATCCGTTGTAATTGCCACCCTCAGGGTTGAAAACAGAACTTTTGTTCAGTTTAGTTTAGAGATACAGTATGGAAACAGGCCCTTTGGCCCACTGAGTCCGCACTGACCGGCGATCCCTGCACATTGACACCTTCCTACACACACTAGGGACAATTTCTTTAGACTTATACCAAGCCAATTAACCTACAAACCTGTACGTCTTTGGAGTGTGGGAGGAAACCGAAGATCTCAGAGAAAACCCACGCAATTACGGGGAGAACATACAAACTCCGCACAGACAGCTTCCGTAGTCGGGATTGAACCTGGGTCTCCGGCGCTACAAACGTTGTAAGGCAGCAACTCTACCGCTGCGCCACTCTGCTTCCATAAACCAAGTGAACAAAAAGACTGAGTGAATTTACTGTCAGTTGATTTTACAACTGTACATTAATATTAGTAGGTAACTGTTGTATTATTTTATTTTGAGTAGTTGATGATTTGTGTGGGTTTATACACTTTTGAAGGAAAAGCATCACATTGTACTTTATTCATTAAGGTGTCGGGTGTGTAGATTGGTTCCCCTGCACTATTCTGTAAGTCAGATAATATCATCCTGGTAGGGAACGTTAGTCCAGACACACAGAGCAGCAGACACAGAACTCTTTTAAAAGGTTTATTAAAAAAAACAATCAATTGCTACCAATAAAATAATGTAAACACAAAGAACACAAATGATATGAAATCACTGACATAACATATGAGAGACTGCCATAAACTAGAAAGTATTCCTTCTCAGGCAGTCCCTCAGGATCAAGGATGACTTACTTACACTCAGTTTGTGCATTGTGTGGTGATTAATAAGGCCATCGTGAGAAATGCAGGCTGTTCCACAGCGGGGGCTGGACGCATGTGACAGGGTAGGCATGTGAGGATAGTTTGTGAGGAAGTGCACTCCTTGGGCCACTCATTCAAGGCTGACTGTTCTCCTGATGCATGACCTCATGCCTCTCGAACACCGCCCTAACAGCTTTTTTCTCTGCTTTGATTGATGATTATCCAGAGATTCCCAGGAGTCGACACTGATGTTCTGTTTCTTTTAAGGAGCCTTCTAACACATTTTTCATTTGTTTCCTCCATTCATTTGTTATCCCTTTCCCCTGTCAGAGCCCGGGAAAGAGTCTGTTTTAGGACTCGGGGATTAGCCATGCAAAGAACCTGACATGCCCAAGATAGGCAAGGCTGCGCAGGGGTAGAGTTGCTGCCTTACAGCACTTGCAGCGCCGGAGACCCGGGTTCGATCCCGACTAGGAAATTTGTACATTCTCCCCGTGACCTGCGTGGGTTTTCTCCGAGATGTTTGGTTTCCTCCCACACTCCAAAGACGTACAGGCTTGTAGATTAATGGGCTTTTTTATAAGTGTAAATTTTCCCTAGTGTGTGTAGGATAGTGTTAGTGTGCGGGGATCGCTGGTCGGTGCGGACTCGGTGGGCCGACGGTCCTGTTTCCATGCTGTATCCCTAAACTAAATTGGCTGTAACTAGAGCCCTAGATTTGGGGCTGGAAGAATTTTAAAAGAGAGTTAGATAGAGCTCTAGGGGCTAGTGGAATCAAGGTGATATGGGGAGAAGGCAGGCACAGGTTACTGATTGTAGATGATCAGCCTCCTCCTGCACCTATTTTCTATGTTTCTATGTTTCTATGACTCCATGCTGCAACCTAACTCCCGAGGTTCAGGTGACCTTGTATTGCAATTGTTGAAGATTGAACAACTTCTTATTAGTTTTGAGGATTAGATCTACAGCAGTGATATATTTGTTGGAGGTGAAGTGCCTCGTTGTGGTGTGAAAGTTTGAGGTATATGTTAGGTACAATGAGACAGCCTTGTATTCACTGAGATTCTTTCAGTAATTGGTCACTTGGTCAGTATTATGGCTTGCATGCCAACACGGGACAAATGTAGCACCACTAAAGATGTTAAAAGAGCTACAATTTTCTTCCTTTACTGCTCAAGTTCCTTTTACGATACTTATAGATTATATTTGCTGGCCCTCAAAATTGAATTGATAGGAAGCAAATTGTACATTAACAGGCATTTTAAAATATCTTATTTTCCCTTAGTGAAAATCCAGAGGCATCCATGAAATGTGTACTGGTTCTCTACTCACAGATACTGCCTGACCGGCTGAATATTTCCAACATTTTCTGTTTTGTTCTCAGAATATAGAGGCAATCCACATGCAAGCTGTGCAGTGCTTTCAATTGTGTTAAGGAAGTGACACAGCAATTAGGAAAGAACTGTAGATGCTGGTTTAAATCGAAGATAGACACAAAATGCTGGAGTAACTCGGCGGGTCAGGCAGCATCTCTGGAGAGAAGGAATGGGTGACGTTTCAGGTCGAGACCCTTCTTTAGAATTGTACAACAATTCAACAATTATACAAGTTTGCCCAAGTTTGCAGGAGGTGCAGATCGAGAGCAAGCAAGATCATGAGGGACCCCTGCCACCCCAGCAACGGACTGTTCCAGATGCTATGGTCAGGCAAACGCCTCCGCTGTCACGCTGTGAAAATGGAGAGGATGAGACGGAGTTTCGTCCCACAGGCCATCAGGACTGTTAACTTTTATAACTCCAGGGACTAAATTTTGTCTTCTCTATATTAACTTATTAACTTTATTTATATGCTGTAACTGTAATTCTTTTTTGTGCACAATCCGCAGGCATTGCCACTTTCATTTCACTGCACATCGTGTGTGTGTATGTGACAAATAAACTTGACTTGACTTGACTTGAAAATGCGATCAGTCTTTTAATTGGCAATTCAAATGAGACTTCAGGCATAAATGAGACCGGAGCTTTCATTTCAGTTTCTAGTCTTTCTTTCGTATGTCAACTACAACAATCAAAAGTGGCAATTGGTGCTTCAGAGTACCGTAGTTGATGCTTTGCTGCAAATAATAATAATAATAATAAACATTTATTTTATATAGCGCTTTTCCAAATGCTCAAAGACGCATTGCAAAAACAGTCAAGACATAAAAACAAACAAACGAACTGTCCTGACGGAGAAGCGGCGAACAAACAGCGCCAGCGTCCTCTCACGTCAGGGTCCGGCAGTAGACAATAAAGAACACAAGACACACAATTACAATTTTTAACACAAACAGCCATCACAGTGATTGCTCCAGGCACACCCTCACTGTGATGGAAGGCAAAGAAAAGTCTTATCTCCTTCTCATTCTTCTCCCGTGGTGCCACGAGGCGATCGAGGCTCCCGACTTTTGAAGCCCCCACCGGGCGATGGAAAGTCCCAGGGCCGAGCCGAGCAGGCCGATGAAGGTCCTGAGCCCCCACCGGGCGGTGGAAAGTGCCGCGGCCAGGCCACGCAGGGCGATGAAGGGCATGCGAGCGGGTCAATCAAACCTCGCGCTTCGGGGCGGTCGAAGCTGCTACGGCTGGAGCTCCCGAAAGCCGGTCGCCAGCCAGGGACCTGCGAACTCCCGATGTTGCGGTCTGCAGGGCCCACGGCCGAAGCCTCCGAGATGGTAAGTCCAGGCCCTGCGACCGGAGTCTTCAAGGTCGATCCCAGCTGGAGGCCGCCGACTCCACGGTGTTAGGCCGTAGCACGAACGGAGACACAACACGGTAAAGGTCGCATCTCCGTTGAGGAGGAGATTGGAAAAAAAGGTTTCCCCCACCCCCCCACCATCCCCCACACATACAGAGCTAAAAATAAATCAAAAGAAACATTTAAAAGATAACAAAGACAAAAACAAAAAAAAAGACAGAGAGACTGCCGGTGAGCCACAGCTGCAGAACACAGCCATGCCCCCCAAGTGTTGTCACATCTGTCGAACAACCCAGGGTGGACGACAAGGATGCAAAGCAGCTCCCACCCCAGTTTCTAGTAACACAGCATGCCTTAGCAATATTGACGTGAATTTAGCAGGGTTTAACAATGGGCCAGAGGAAGGGAACATTGAAACACTCATTCAGACCTGGATCCCCAGGTTAGCAGGGTTTAACAATGGGCCAGTGGATGGGAACATTGAAACACTCATTCAGACCCGGATCCCCAGGTTAGCAGGGTTTAACAATGGGCCAGAGGAAGGGAACATTGAAACACTCATTCAGACCTGGATCCCCAGGTTAGCAGGGTTTCACAATGGGCCAGAGGATGGGAACATTGAAACACTCATTCAGACCCGGATCCCCAGGTTAGCAGGGTTTAACAATGGGCCAGAGGAAGGGAACATTGAAACACTCATTCAGACCTGGATCCCCAGGTTAGCAGGGTTTAACAATGGGCCAGAGGATGGGAACATTGAAACACTCATTCTGACCTCCAAAGACTAGCAGACAAATACGAGTCACAGAATAATGGGTGTGATTGTCACGATGCAACCAGATCTGCCACTTATACTGGCTGGAGGGAAGTAAGCCCAGTGCCCAATGTTATCACCGAGCAGCAGTTTTTTCAGAACATTCAAAATCCCATCAGATCAAAAAGTGACAGCACTCCTTATCTGTCCTTAGTCACTTTGGGCACAAGGACAAGCCTCTTCGTCTTATCATGGCACAACGTCCACAACACACTTCAGTTAAGAGACAGTTATAATCCCCCACTCTCCTCAGGCAGTAGATGCAAAAGCATTAGAACATGTGTTACCAGATTTAGGAAAAGCTTCTTCTTGCTGTTATGACAGTACTGAAATGTCCTCCTAGAAGCTAGGAGTTTTCCTGGTCTTCCAATCTACCTCATTGTGGACGCTAATCTCTGTAACTGTGATGCTATCATGCTGTCACATTATATTCTGCACTGTGATCATATTCCTCTTTGTACTAACCATGTATGGCTTGATTGTATTCATGCACAGTACTATTTGACAGCAGAGAAACAAAATATATTTCCTACAGCATCAGAACAAAGTAACGGAAAAAAGGGGGCATGCAGTGTGGGTGGAGGGAAGGTCTTTTTGATACTATTGGCCTTATAGAAAATGCAAGTAGTATTATAAAAGAAGGTCTTCCTTTTGCACAAACTGTATGCCTCCTTTCTCTGTTTCTCTGCTGCGATCTAACAAAGAACGCCTTCACTGCTCTGTACCTGTTTCGGCAGAGTTTGAAAGCAGTGGCGTCTTCACTCCTGCATGATATGTAGCAAGAAATTAAGGATGGTCACAGGCCTCCATAATGCAGGCCGAGAAGTTTATAATGGACTCACAGATTTAATTAAATCTCCTTACAAAAGAAGTACTGATATTTATACTCATGGAAGATAATCACCAAATCTCAGTGTGGAGTCGGATGTTTTTGTCCAAAAACATGCATAAAGTTTAGTTTAATTTAGTTTAGTTCAGAGATACAGTGCAAAAACAGACCCTTTGACCCCGCGCCGCCCAGCAATCCCTGCACATCTCACACACCAGGGACAATTTACAATTTTACCAAGCCAATTAGCCTACAAACTTGTTGTTATTGTACGTCTTTGGAGTGTGGGAGGAAATCGGAGATCTCGAGGAAAACCCACACAGGTCACGGGAAGAACGTACAAACTCCGAACCGGCAGCACCCATAGTCAGGATCGATCCCAGGTCTCTGGTGCTGCAAGGCAACAACTCTACCGCCCAGCTAAGGTAGGTAAATATTTCCTGGTTGCTGAAGAAGGGTCTCGACCCGAAACGTCATCCATTTCCTCGCTCCTAGATGCTGCCTGACCTGCTAAGTTACTCCAGCATTTTGTGATACCTTCATCATGGTTGCTGAAATCATGGCATAAAGTTTCCAGGCACTGCATGGTCACAGAGTCTCTGCTCTGCCCACGATCCGGTGATGCTGGCAGTTACTCTGTTTTAGTGCCTCAGTGATAATAGAAGACTGGGAAATCTGGAGAAGAAATAAGTCAGGCTGAACTCAGTGGCTGGATCACAGGAAGCATTAAAAAAAATAACAACAAATTCCATTAGACTGTGGACACTTTAAAGGCATGCAGGCAGTGGAGGCAAGTGCCTTCTAAATCTGTGTGCTCACACCAGACTGGGATAAATTTTATGAGTTAATTTGTGATATGTCATGATTAAGGTTTAGCAAGGACAGGGTTATCATTCCCAAGATATCCAGCGTCAGCTTTTCTTGGACCATGTCTGGACATCAGCTTTCACGATTAGTCAACAACTCTGTTACTGTTATGGTGTCAGACACTTACCAGATGGCAGAAGATGAAACAAATGGGTTTTCAACATTCTTTACCTTGCAATTCCATGTTCCCCAGACTGTAAAGGGATTAGGACATCTTATCCAACATGGCTTTGAAGTTTATGGACATGTTCAGTTGCATGGTCAATTCAGTCATCAAAAAGTAGGACATTATTCCTATTATGTGTATCGCTCTTTCTCCCGCTCAAGTTATTATCTAACATGCTTCAAACCCAATGGCGGAGCTGTCAGATCAAACAGTTCTTAAATATTGAGATTGAAATTAGATGAAAGGCTTTTGGAACCAACAGATGGAAAATGGCTTAAAAAAAATAAAATTGTAGTCATGAACAATATGAACCGAAATAAAGTATATCAGTGGAAAACATAATGAATACAATGCAATATGTAAGGATTGATTTCAAGTCTGCCTATCCTGTGGTTAAATTAAACCTTTGAGTGCTCTCTGTGACACAGAGCCAGCTTCTTTGTGAACACTTGGTTTTAGGTGGTAGAAATATGGTCCATGACATTGGTGCAGCGGTAGAGTGGCCCAGCGCCGAAGACCCAGGTTCGATCCTGATTACAGGTGCTGTCTGTACGGAGTTTGTACGTTCTCTCCGTGACTGCGTGGGTTTTCTCCGAGATCTTTGGTTTCCTCCCACACTCCAAAGACATACAAGCCTGTAGGTTAATTGGCTTGGTGTATGTGTAAATCATCCCTAAAGTGTGTAGGATAGTGTTAATGAGTGGGGTGATCATTCGACAGCGCAGATTCAATAGGCCGAAGAGCCTGTTTCCACGCTGTATTTCTGAACTAAACTAAACTAAACTAAACTCAACACAGTCAGGTGGTGAATTCATTGTAATGTAAAGATTCTCATCCATTGCTACTCTCCAGTGCATACGTGTTCCCTGACTCTGGACCTGTGCACACTTTAGAATATCACTTTGACCAGAAAATTAAATTAGTAGCCAAAATAGGAAAAATAAACACTATGTGTGTTCATAAAATGTTTAGACTTTAGATTTTACATTAGAGATACAGCATGAGAGAGATACACTTTAGAGATAAAGAACAAGGCTCTTTAGCCCACCAAGTCTGCGCCAACCAGCGATCCCCGTACACTAGTAGTATCCTACACAGTAGGGCCAATTTACAATTTTACCTAAGCTAATTAACCCACAAACCTATACGTCTTTGGCATGTGGGAGGAAACCTGAGGGCCTGGAGAAAAACCATGTGGTCACAGGGAGAATGGACAAACTCCGTACAGACAGCACCCATAGTCAGGATGAAACCAAGGCCTTTGGCGTGGTCAGGCAGCAACTCTATGCCACTGTGCCGCTAAATAAGAATTACGTCGAATAATTTATTGCAGCCGTGGTGAACACAGCCTCTTCCTTATTATCACTATACTAGTAAAGGGTGCATCCGTTGTGCCCGAACCTTGCTGGGTTCCCATTGTGACGTGGGGAAATCGTGCTTCTTTCTTTAAGACGAATGGGTTTTTTTTTGGAAATGAAATAAATGTCAATGAAAATCGCGTTTTTTCTTTAAAATAAATGGTCGTTTTTTTGTTAAAAATAAAATAAATCTCACTGAAAATCACGTTTTTTCTTTAAAATAAATGGCTTTGAAAAAAAAAAAACCTCAATGGAAATCATGTTTTTTCTTTAAAATAAATGCATTTTTTAAAAATAAAATGAAATTAATCTCAATGAAAATCGTGTTTTTTTTTTTTTAAAAAAGGCTTTTTAAAAAAATAATTTAAAAATCTGAATGAAAATGGAGATTTAAAAAAAAATCTTTTCTTTAGCGTTTTGGCTTTTTGCGACGGCCGTTGCTTTGAGCGGGAAGAAGACCCGGCGGACAACCATCGTGCTTTGAGCGGGAGGAGCAGGCGACCAATCAGTGCGGCGGCTGCTCTCCTCCCATGTGGGACATGGACCAATCGGGCGTCGAGCGGGAGGTCGGAGCCAATCAATCGACCCCATGGGGGGAAAATGTGTTTTTTCTTTAAAATGAATGTCTTTAAAAAAATTTTTTAATAAATCTCCATGAAAATTGCGTTTTTTCTTTAAAATAAATGGGTTTTTTAAAAATAAAAAATAAATTCAATGAAAATCGTGTTTTTGGTTTGCCATTTGGTGAGTAAAGTAAGTGAGTATGGTGAGTAGGGTGGTGCTAAAATTGTCGCTCTATCGTGCACCGTTTTGGCTATATTTCGGAAACATAATAAATCTATATATATATACGCATATACAAGAATAGAGTTTTAGTAATATAATATATAGATTAATTTACTCATCAAGACCACTGAACTTTCAAAACAAAACAGTAATGGAAATCTAGAAAACTAAATTTGACATGTTTTCAGTAATCATTTGATTCAAGCAATTTGTTTTCTATCTTTCAATGAAAATAGACAATAGACAATAGACAATAGGTGCAGGAGGAGGCCATTCGGCTCTTTAAGCCAGCACCGCCATTCAATGTGATCATTCTCAATCAGTACCCCATTCCTGCCTTCTCCCCATACCCCCTGACTCCGCTATCCTTAAGAGCTCTATCCAGCTCTCTCTTGAATGCATTCAGAGAATTGGCCTCCACTGCCTTCTGAGGCAGAGAATTCCACAGATTCACAACTCTCTGACTGAAAAAGTTTTTCCTCATCTCAGTTCTAAATGGCCTACCCCTTATTCTTAAACTGTGGCCCCTGGTTCTGGACTCCCCCAACATTGGGAACATGTTTCCTGCCTCTAACGTGTCCAACCCCTTAATAATCTTATATGTTTCGATAAGAACTCCTCTCCACTCCAATGAAGTGTTTGAACCAGGAAAGTTGAATTACATGTTTTTTTAATAATCTTTCAAGTTCAAAATAAATAGTTTTGTTGGTATTTTACCTTGAACAAAGTTGGGAGTTTATTTACTGCTCTATTACATTTAAATATAATTAAGTTAATAAGGAAAACACATTTCCCTGCTGGTCCAATTAAAAACTGACTGTGTAGTAGAATGTGTTTTATTTAGATTCATCATCTGCTACATATCGAGGAAACTTGTAAGTGAGTTAAAGATTTAATTTCAATATGATTTTTGCTATTCAGAATTACCTTCAGTTGCTCAAGTCTGTGATTAACTACACTTAGAATCAGCATATAAAAGAATCATTCTCCCTGAATATTATTCATTCATGGTTACTTGATGCAACTTGTCAAGTGAAAGGAAGATTGCACTTGTATTTAGGTGTAGGAAGGAAGTGCAGATGCTGGTATACACCAAAGATAGACAATAAATGCTGGAGTAACTCAGCGTGACAGGCAGCATCTCTGGTGATGTTTCAGGTCAAGACCCTTCTTCAGATGTCTCGACCTGAAAAGTCACCCATTCGTTTCGATCCAGAGATGCTGCCTGTCCTGCTGAGTGTATTTGGTGGTATCTTTCACCGATTATGACCCACGATAGTGAGGAATTGCATTTTCAGACTACTTTCGGGACATTGTTGGAAAATAAATATTGACCAAAATACCAAGAGACCAAGAGAAAACCCCTGTTATGTGCTTAACCGTTCGTTGGGAAACTTTAAATCCATATGAGACAGCAGACAGGGTGGTTTAATAACTCATCAGAAAGACTGCATCTCCAACAGTGATGCACACAAGTGTCAGCCTCTCTGGTGTGGATAGACACAAAATGCAGGAGTAACTCAGCGGGACTGGCAGCATCTCTGGAGAGAAGGAATAGGAGACGTTTTGGGTTGAGATTCTTCTTCAGACTGAAAGTCATGGGAAAGGGAAACGAGGAAAAGGGAAAGGGTGACTTGGCCAGGTTGTGTGAGTGGGCGGATGCATGGCAGATGCAGATTAATGTGGATAAGTGTGAGGTTATCCACTTTGGTGGTGGGAATAGGAAGACAGAGTATTATCTGAATTATGTCAAGTTAGGAAAAGGGGACGTACAACGAGATCTGGGTGTCCTAGCGCATCAGTCACTGAAAGGAAGCATGCAGGTACAGCAGGCAGTGAAGAAAGCCAAAGGAATGTTGGCCTTCATAACAAGAGGAGTTGAGTATAGGAGCAAAGAGGTCCTTCTGCAGTTGTATAGGGCCCTAGTGCGACCGCACCTGGAGTACTGTGTGCAGTTTTGGTCTCCAAATTTGAGGAAGGATATTCTTGCTATTGAAGGCGTGCAGCGTAGGTTTACTAGGTTAATTCCCAGAGTGGCGGGACTGTCATATGTTGAAAGACTGGAGCGACTAGGCTAGTATACACTGGAATTTAGAAGGATGAGAGGGGATCTTATCGAAACGTATAAGATTATTAAGGGGTTGGACACGTTAGAGGCAGGAAACATGTTCCCAATGTTGGGGGAGTCCAGAACAAGGGGCCACAGTTTAAGAATAAGGGGGTAGGCCATTTAGAACGGAGATGATGAAAAACTTTTTCAGTCAGAGAGTTGTGAATCTGGAATACTCTGCCTCAGAAGGCAGTGGAGGCCAATTCTCTGAATGCATTCAAGAGAGAGCTAAATAGAGCTCTTAAGGATAGCAGAGTCAGGGGGTATGGGGAGAAGGCAGGAATGGGGTACTAATTGAGAATGATCAGCCATGATCACATTGAATGGCGGTGCTGGCCCAAAGGGCCGAATGGCCTACTCCTGCACCTATTGTCTATTGTCTATTGAGAGATATAGACGATGATATAGATAGATACAGAACAAATGAATGAAAGATATGCAAAAAAGTGACAATGATAAAGGAAACAGGCCATTGTTAGCTGTTTGCAGGTGAGAATGAAAGCTGGTGTGACTTGGGTGGGGGAGGGATGGAGAGATAGGGAATGCAGGTGTTACTTGAAGTTAGAAAAATCAATATTCATACCACTTGGCTGTAAGCTGCCCAAGCGAAATATGAGGTGCTGTTCCTCCAATCTGCGATTGGCCTCACTCTAACAATGGAGGTGGCTGAGGACAGAAAGGTCAGTGTGGAAATGGGAGGGGGAGTTAAAGTGTTTAGCAACCGGGAGATCAGATATGTCTAGGCGGACTGAGCGGAGGCGTTCAGCGAAACGATTGGCCAGTCTACGTTTGGTCTCGCCGATGTATAAGAGTTCACATCTTGAACAATGGATACAGTAGACGAGGGTACTCCGCTGAGTTACTCCAGCATTTTGTGTAGATGGTTTGAACCAGCATCTGCATATGAGAGTGCCTTCCTATACACTCTCTGTTGTGGAGTTTGACTTCAGCTACTGAATCTCCTGCTGTACAAATTATTCCTCTGCACAAATTGGAAGTGCAGTAATTATAATTTATTACTCGAGTAGGATTTACTTCAGTGCAGTGCACTTTTTCTTCTGATGTTTTCCCTTTAATGACAACAAATGGTGAGTGTGTGCTGATATATGATGTAGTGGCTTTACTGATCAATTACTGAGTTTACATTCAGTGGCTATTTTAGTCATTCGCCTTTTCACCTCAGGATGAATCATTGTGCAGGACGGTGGATAGTGCAAAGATAAATCATTCTGAGGTAGAATTCCCTCATCTAGACCTGCACTTGTTATAGCTCTGCAGTTGGATACTCCTTCAGAATGCTATGATTCACAATGTGGGGTTAGAGGGTTGAGATTGATACTTACCTTCGGATCATGTTGAATTAATTGCCCAAGACAAGGACAATGCCAAGACACTATAACTAAAAGTTGCCGAATTGCTAATAGAATTTATTGCAGTGGGCTGTTCTACTCTTCCAAATTGTCCACATAATATATTTTGAATCTTTCTGAAGTAAATTCTGTTACTGAGGTCAATTGAGCAGGCATACATTCCCAGTGAGTTACACACAAACTCGCAAAACAGAGGCAAAACATCAACTTCTCCACAGAGTAACCATATTGAATCTGGTCAACAATAACTCAGTTGTCATGTCGTTGCCTCTGATGGAACTAAAATTCAGAAGGGTTGTGCAATTTGCATCCACAATTATATCCAAATTTTTTTAAATTTTTAAAAAAATATTTTTTATTTTTGAAAAGCATATGTACAAATAGAAATAAGAAAAAACACATTTGTTACAAAGTTCTTACATAGCTTCAATTTTTAAATTTTTGAAGAGAGAAAGTAAAAATAAAAATAAAAAACTATAAACTTGGGGAGAGAGAATAAGAGGGTTAAAAAAAAGGATCTAACAATAAAAATTAACGGGAGTAGATCCGGGAGACAATAACCACAGTTGTACATCCAACCCCTAACTCAAGTTTCAACTTTTAATTTAAATTTTTTATTTTAGTCCTGTGCCAAACCCATTTACTTTTCTAAAAATTCAATAAATGGAGACCATATTTTTAAAAATAACTCAGGTTTGTCGATTAAGGCAAACCTTATTTTTTCCAAATGCAGGGTCTCTGTCATTTCCGTAGTCCACATTTTAATTGTGGGGGTTATTGGTTTTTTCCAAAATTTAAGTATTAATTTTTTCGCAGTTATTAGACTGTAATCAAGAAAATGTACCTGACTTACTGTAAAATTTGTAGTATGTTCTGATAATCCTAATATAATTAATTTTGGGTCCATATCTAATTTTTTATTAATAACTTTAGAAACTATTTAAAAAATCTCCAACCAGAAGTTTTGCATTTTTATACAAGTTACGAAAATATGAGTTAAATTAGCTACTTGAAATTGACATTTATCACAAATAGGATACTAGGAAAAATCCTATTTAATTTCGTCTTCGAATAATGTAATCTATGTATTATTTTAAATTGTATTAAGGAATGTCTAGTATTCAATGAACATTGATGTATATGTTGTAAACTTTCATCCCATATATCTTGCATTATAAATTGATTCAATTCGTCCTCCCATGCTCGCCTATAAGATTCTGATGACGGAATGTCAGTGTCAAGGAGAGTATTGTAAATAAAGGATATTAATTTATTTGAGTTATAATGTCGATTCAGGCATACATCAAGTGTTTCTGGACCTCTAAACTTATATTCTTGCATGTGTGATTTTACATAATCTCTAAGTTGTAAATATCTAAAATAATTATTAACATGTAATCCGTACTTCTGCTGTAAATCCTGAAAAGAAAGAAAAGTTCCCTTATGATAAAGATCTCCCACCCTTTTGATTCCATAACTTTTCCATTGAGCAAAGCCTCTATCTAAGACAGACGGTTTAAAAGAAGGATTATTCGCAATAGGAAGGAAAACAGATAATTTACTCAATTTTAACGTAAGCTTTAATTGTTTCCAGGTACGGATAACACTATGTATAATGGGATTACCTCCATATGTTTTTTTATTTAAATTTATTGGAGCTAAGAGGATCGCAAAGATAAATCATTCTGAGGAAGAGTTCCCTCATCTAGACCTGCACTTGTTATAGCTCTGCAGTTGGATACTCCTTCAGAATGCTATGATTCACAATGTGGGGTTAGAGGGTTGAGATTGATACTTACCTTCGGATCATGTTGAACTAATTGCCCAAGACAAGGACAATGCCAAGACACTATAACTAAAAGTTGCCGAATAGCTAATAGAATTTATTGAGTGGGCTGTTCTACTCTTCCAAATTGTCCACATAATATATTTTGAATCTTTCTGAAGTAAATTCTGTTACTGAGGTCAATTGAGCAGGCATACATTCCCAGTGAGTTACACACAAACTCGCAAAACAGAGGCAAAACATCAACTTCTCCACAGAGTAACCATATTGAATCTGGTCAACAATAACTCAGTTGTCATGTCGTTGCCTCTGATGGAACTAAAATTCAGAAGGGTTGTGCAATTTGCATCCACAATTATATCCAAATTTAGCAGCAACAACAGAAGTCAGATTCCTTTTTTTAACGGCCACTATTGTATTGAATTGTGTGATTCTGTTTCTGTGCGTGTATTTTGCTACAAAGCACTTAAGGATTTTCCTTGGTCATGACGAATGTACAGAATAGTGAAAGGCTTGGACAGAGTGGATGTGGGGAGGATGTTTCCACTAGTGGGAGAGTGCAGGACTAGACGTAATAGCCTCAAAATTAAAGGACTTTCTTTTAGGAAGGAGATGAGGACATTTTTCTTTAGTCAGAGGGTGGTGAATCTGTGGAATTCTTTACCACAGAAGGCTGTGGACGTCAAGTCAGTGGATATTTTTAAGGCAGAGGTAGATAGATTCTTGATTAGTGCAAGTGTCAAGGGTTATGGGGAGAAGCCAGGCGAATGGGGTTAGAAGGGAGAGACAGATCAGCCATGATTGAATGGCGGAGTAGATTTGATGGGCCGAATGGCCTAATTCTACTCCTGTTACTTATGACCTTATCACCTTATTACCTTATTTGATCAAATAGGATCTTATGTGCTCTGTTCCTCTTGGAAACCCACATGTGTGTGTTGGCCTTTGCTTGCTGGAGATGTCTTTACCTTTGATATCCTGTGTGTGTTCCATGAGATGACTTGAAAGGATCCAGCTGTATAGAAATTTAATTTCATGAAGACTTTCAGATTTTAAAGGAGAGCTACCCTTGCACTTATGATAGCTGCACAGTGCACACTAAGGAGGTAATAATGTTGCAGCACATAGGGGGTAACTCTCAGGCTGAATAATAATGTTATATTCCAATTAAAGTCAATGGAGTTGAAAATCATTCAGGAAGTAAAATGGGCCACTGCCTCAATACTGCCAGTTTGCTGCCAACTCAATAGACAATAGACAATAGACAATAGACAATAGGTGCAGGAGGAGGCCATTCGGCCCCTCGAGCCAGCACCGCCATTCAATGTGATCATGGCTGATCATTCTCGATCAGTACCCCGTTCCTGCCTTCTCCCCATACCCCCTGACTCCGCTATCCTTAAGAGCTCTATCTAGCTCTCTCTTGAATGTATTCAGAGAATTGGCCTCCACTGCCCTCTGAGGCAGAGAATTCCACAGATTCACAGCTCTCTGACTACCCCTTTTTCTTAAACTGTGGCCCCTGGTTCTGGACTCCCTCAACATTGGGAACATGTTTCCTGCCTCTAACGCGTCCAACCCCTTAATAATCTTATACGTTTCGATAAGAACTCCCTGCCTTTAGTTTAGTTTAGTTTCGTTTAGTTTAGAAATGCAGTTTAAAGGCCCTTCGGCCCACTGAGTCTGCACCGACCAGCGATCCCCGCACATTAACACAAGCCTAAACACACTAGGGACAATTTACACACACACCAAGTATACAAATCCAAGCCAATTAACCCCCAAACCTGTACGTCTTTGGAGTGTGGGAGGAAACCGAAGATCCTGGAGAAAACCCACACAGATCACGGGGAGAACGTACAAACTCCGTGCAGACAGCACACGTAGTCAGGATCCAACCCGGGTCTCCAGCACTGCAAGCGCTGTAAGGCTTCAACTCTACCGCTGCACCACTTTCTGATAACGTGTGACATGATCTCGAAGGGTCTGGCAGTCATACCTCTGCGAATTTTAATTTTTTTAAATCAAAAATCAATTGCGATACAAAATAATATTTACAAACGAAAACCCCTGGTAACACACCCACCACCACAATACAAAATCATCAAATTATCAAAGACACTAAATTTTCAAACAACTATAATACAATCCTTATTGAGGAAACATTCCACCCCCCGCGGTGCCCAGCGATCCCGGAAATCCCCCAGGTTGCCCCTGGGCAACGCATAGCCCCTCTCTAGTACCACCAGGATGCTGATGAAACCCTGGAAAAGGGGCAGGCAGCCGGCTCAGGCAGAGCCCTCTTCCACCTGACATACCTCCATGATGGTGGAGTTGAGTAGGAACTAGACAGTGGAGCGGTGATTGGGAACACATTTTTAACAAGTGATTTTGGAGCTGTTTGTTTTTCCTGCTGCTATTTACATGGAAACTGAAAAAATGTCAATGTGTCTAACTGTGTTGTTTTCGGTAAGGTCTCAAGACTCAATGTGAAGGTTGCACATTCGATTGTGTACCTAGGATTGCACTGCCTGATTTCGTGGGCAGTGCAACCCCAGGTATACAATCGAATGTGCAACCTTCACGTTGAGTGTTGAGACCTACCCGAACACAACCCAGTTAGACAAGTTGACACTTTTTCAGTTTCCATGTAAATAGCAGCAGGAAAAACAAACAGCTCCAAATCTGAAGGTGTAGGAAAGAACTGCAGATGCTGGTTTAAATCGAAGAAAGACACAAAATGCTGGAGTAACTCAACGGGTCAGGCAGCATCTCTGGATAGAAGGAATGGGTGACGTTTCAGGTCGAGATCCTTCTTCAGACTGATGTCAGGGGAGGGGGGCGGGACAAAGATAGAATGTAGTCGGATACAGTAGATCTACTGTATCCGCTGCTCCAGGTGTCAACTTCTCTACATCGGCGAGACCAAGCGCAGGCTCAGCGATTGTTTCGCTGAAAACCTCCGCTCAGTCCATCTTAACCTACCTGATCTCCCGGTTGCTCAGCAGTTCAACTCCCCCTCCCATTCCCAATCTGGCCTTTCTGTCCTGGGCCTCCTCCATTGTCAGATTGAGGCCCAGTGCAAATTGGAGGAACCACACCTCATATTTCATTTGGGTAGTTTACACCCCAGTGGTCCGAACATTGACTTCTCTAACTTCAGATAGCCTTTGCTTTCTCTCTCCATCCCCTCCCCTTCCCAATTCTCCCACTAGTCTTCCAGTATCCGACTGCATTCTATCTTTGTCCAGCCCCCTCCCCTGACATCAGTCTGAAGAAGAGTCTCAACCCGAAACGTCACCCATTCCTTCCCCCCAGAGGTGCTGGCTGACCCGCTGAGTTACTCCAGCATTTTGTGTCTAGCTCCAAATCTGAGCCAAGCTAGGCCTTTCATGTTGATTCCTCAGCGCTTAAGAACAAAAACACCAGGTCGTTATCAATATTCAGGCAACCACTTCACAAGATATCGTAAGCACTCACCTCATTCACTGGAACAAACCTCACTATGGTCAAAAACAATGGAAAGTGGCGAAAGTTGGTTCTAGCTCAGCACAGTGTTTGAATGTTCTCTATGCATTCATTTTTATTGCAGGGAGTGCAGAGGAGATTTAAGACCAGGGACGGGGAATTCAATTATGAGAAGATCGAAGCTGAGGTTCATCCCCTTAGAGCAGAGAAGGTGAAGGTGAGGTTAAATGAGGAGAGGTTCAGAAGTATGAAGGGTTTTGATGCAGTAATTGAGAGGAAAATATTTTCACTGAGAGGCTGATTGACTGTATACTCAGAGGAACCGGATTTAAGATAATTGGCAAAAAGACCAGAGGGAAGATGAGATTTTTATTTTACAAAGTTGCAGGAATCTGGACCAAAATGTTAGGGGAAGTGGTAACTTTCAGAGTTCAATACATTTTTGAAAAGAAAAAGTGCAAGTTATGGAGTAAATGCAAGGAGTGGAACTAATTGGATCGGTCTTTCAAAATACCAGCACAGGCATGATGGATCAAATATCCTTCCATCATTTCATAAGGTTGACCTGGAATAATAAAGACATAAGATGATGGAGCATGAAGTATCGCTAAAGCATGGTTTGTTGCTTGACAAATAGTACTGATAAAGTTCATCATATTCCTCTTCAGCATTCTGCACCTTGTTAGAAATACATGATTCTGTCTTCAGGCAGAATTTTAAAACTACCAGTTCTGAATGTTAATGCTTTGTGCTCTGCTGGCTGCACAAATCTACATATAATAATTCTTTGCAAGACCAAATGTGCTCAGGCTGGATGCAATTTGTAAAATGTATCATTCTGTAGGGATGTAGTGATTAATTCATAGAGTGGGGAAAAAAGCTATGAATTGTGCTACATAACATCAATGATAGCAATTTGGAAGCACATTTGTAGGAAATGACCCACACGGTTATTAAACAGAAATTTGAAATATATATTAAAAGGATATAGGAGGATAGAAATATAAGGACCATGAGAAGACCATTTAATTCTGACCCTTTGCTGCCATTCAATTTGCTCCTCATCTCAACTCCATTTACCCACTTTAGCTTTGGGTCCCTCCTTACCAAAAATCTATTGAAAGTTCTATCTATTTCTTGAAAGGTGTGAATGACGTGGCAAACATAACATTTAGAGCAAAATAGTTCTGGACTCGCACGATCCTTTGAGCTAAAGAAATAATCCTTGATATTGCTTCTGAATGACTTTGCTCTAACTTTAAGATTATGTCCATATGTTTTTAATACCCTCACCAGAGGAAATATTTTTAAAGTATTTATCTTAAATTCCTTTTAACATTTAGAACGATAACTCGATCATGCACCAATTTCAGATATATTTGCGGGAACAAAAATAATTTATTTATAGCTATTTCTATTTCCATTTCTATTTGCTCAAAATTTATAGATAGAAATCATTATTCTATTTAGCAGAAAGGCTTTATTCATGAAGCCTTGTGCTGAAGAGTAAACACTGGCAAAAACATGTCCCAAATCAACATGCTGATCTTGTATTGAGAATGTGAAACATAGACCAAGAGGTATGTCTATATACTAAACCTCTAGTTTGTTTGTTTGTTTGTTCCTGATAGCACCACAATTGTAGCACCACAATTGTAGGCCCACCTTACTCACCGTTGTCCCTTTGGTGCTAATGGAAGAAGTTTTATTGAAATCGGTGTTATATTTTTTAAGTTATTCACATTTTAAAGTTTAAATCTATCTCCTAGGGAGGGAGGGAGGTAGGGGGAGGGAGGGAGGTAGGGAGGGAGGGAGGTAGGGAGGGAGGGGGGGAGGGAGGGAGGGGGAGGAGGGGGATGGGGAGGGGAAGAGAGAGGGGGAGCGGGGAGGGGAAGGGGGAAGGGACAGGGAGGGAGGGAGAGGGAGGGGGGAAGGGAGGGGGGAGAGAGGGGAGATTGGACAAAACCTGGCAAATGATAGGTGGATGCAGGTGAGGGGGGGGGGGGGGGGGGGTGTGGGTGGAGAGGAAAGGGATGGTTGATTGGACAAAGACCAGAAATGGAAAGACAGAAAGTGTGAGATAAGGATGGAATATGAGTGTTGTGATGCCAGAGGAAGAAAACAAGGTGGAAGGTGATGGGAAGGAGTAGGTGGGGGTGGGCTGGGTTGGGGGAGGGGAAATACATGCACATCCTGTTGGGGCACAGGGAAGAGAGGGGAAAGAAAAACAAACAAGTAAACAAGCAACCAAATACATCGATAAATAAATAGACGGATAAATGGAGGAATAAATAAAATGGTGGTTGATTGTAGGTTAGTTACCTAAAATTGGAGAATTCAATGTTCATGCCATTAGGTTGTAAGATACCCAAGCATAATATGAGTTGCTATTCCTCCAGTTTGTGTGTGGCCTCACTCTAGCAATGGAGGAGGCCCAGGACAAAATGGTCAGTACAGGTGCCCCTCGACTTACGATGGGGTTACGTTCCGAGAAACCCATCGGAAACCAAAAATATCGTAAGTTGAAATGCATTTAAAACACCTGATCATGTGGCCGGAAGCGAGCTGTGGCTCACTACAGGTCGCTGCTGTTTGTACCATCACAAAGTCGAAATATCGTAAGTCGAAGCATCGTAAGCATCTGTATAGGAATGGGAAGAGGTGTTAAAATGGTTAGCAACCAGCTGGCCTTGGCGAACCAAGCGCAAGTATTTGGTGAAACAGTTGTCCAGTCTACACTCTTGAGTTTTCTTTGTCCATAGGCTCTTACTGGTGCGATGCTGGGTGGATCAGTAATGTGGCCTTAGATGTTACCACATGAATATATCCAAATTGTGGGAAATAAAACATGTCATCATGGTGGCAGCGGCAGAGTTGCTGCCTTACAGCGCTTGCAGCAACTGTTTTCTCCGAGATATTCGGTTTCCTTCCTCACTCAATGTGCGGGGATCGCTGGTCGTCGAGGAATCGGTGGACCTAAGGGCCTGTTTCCGCACTGTATCTCTAAACTAAACTAAACTAAACTAAACTAAACTAAACTAAACTAAACTAAACTAAACTAAACTAAACTAAACTAAACTAAACTAAACTAAACTAAACTAAACTAAACTAAACTAAACTAAACTAAACTAAACTAAACTAAACTAAACTAAATTAAACTAAACAATACATTATGTGTACATATAATGTAAGCATCATGTGTTGCAGTAAAATAAACAGCTGGAAGAACACAGTGATTCAAGCGGCAGCTAAGGTAAAGGCATGATTGATGTTTTGGGCCTTGATGCTGCAGATGCTCTCAGATCTCCAGATTCCAGCATTGGCAGCCTCTTGCTCTTCATGAGCCCGAGTGCCTTACAGTTAGTCTAAAGTAAACATCCTTGCGTTTACACTCAAAAATGATGAAAGTTAAAGCTTAGCACCACATCCAGCACAAACTAAGGTCCAGAGCCAAATGTACTTAACCAGATTAAAGGATAGTGTAATTCAGATGCAGATGAGCACCAGTGTGAAAAAACATCAACATTAAAATCATTATTTTTACAAAGGATTAATTTTTAGTTTAGTTTAGTTTAGAGATACAGTGCGTAAACAGCCCCTTCGTCCCACCGAGTCTCCGCCGACCAGCGATCCCAGCACATTAACACTATGCTACATGCACTAGGGACAATTTACACATACACCAAGCCAATTAACCTACAAACCCGTACATCTTTGGCATGGGGTTGTTGATAGATTGTGCTCATCATGGGACTCTTAAATAGCTTGTACAAATAAATTTTAAAAACTACAATTCTGGAAATCTAAAAATAAAAGCAGGAAATGCTGGAAATACTCATCAGGTCAGGCCACCTCTGTGGGAAAAGAAACAGACCCTTTACCTAAGCTGAAAAGATTCAACTCTGCTCTTAGATACAATTACCATCTTGCCTTTTTCACCCTCAATTGTGCCTCTTTCGCTTATCTCTCATAAGGCATCGACCAAAACATGCTTCCACAGCCACATCTTTCTTTGCAGCAAAACAAGTTCTGACAAATGGTCTTCAACCTGAAGCATTAGTTCTGTTCCTCTTCCCAGAGATTGGACCTGACCTGCTGAGCTTTCACCAGCATTTTCTGTTTTTATCTTGGAAAAACCTGGTAGGATATGGATAGAACAGTATAAAACATCCTGATCCTCAAAACCCGTGAGTACAGGCTAGGTGAGGGTACCGTCTGGTCAGCTGAAATAAAGAGAGTGAGAACATACAAGTGTAATGTGAGTGAGAGAGATTGTAAGCAAGAAAGTGGGAGTGAAGGAGAGAGACAGGGAAAAATAACATGATAGCAGGGCTTCCCTTCTTTCATCCCAGGACAGGATGGCCCTGCAGAGAGTAGAACGCACCATGGCAACTACACTCATCCCCCTGCAGGACCTATACATCAGGAGGTGCAGATCCAGAGCAAGCAAGATCATGAGGGACCCCTGCCACCCCAGTAACGGACTGTTCCAGATGCTACGATCAGGCAAACGCCTCCGCTGTCACGCTGTAAAAACGGAGAGGATGAGACGGAGTTTCTTCCCACAGGCCATCAGGACTGTCAACTTTTATAACCCCAGAGACTAATTTTTTGTCTACACTATAGTAACTTATTAACTTTATTTATATGCTGTAACTGTAATTCCTTTTTGTGCACAATCCGCAGGCATTGCCACTTTCATTTCACTGCACATCGTGTATGTGTATGTGACAAATAAATTTGACTTGACAGGGAATAATTCGGTATAATCTCGCCCGGACGAAGAATTACAACAATGGCAACTTCTGAGATGCAAGGTGAAGAGCAGAAATGAGTAAGTTAGAGCAGAAATGAGTAGGTTAACCTATGATGAGCGTTTATCGGCACTGGGCCTGTACTCGCTGGAGTTTAGAAGAATGGGGGGGGGGCCTCATTGAAACATACAGAATAGTGAAAGGCTTAGATAGAGTGGATGTGGAAAGGATGTTTCCACCAGTGGGAGAGTCTAGGACTAGAGATCATAGCCTCAGAATTAAAGGATGTTCTATTCGGAAGAAGATGAGGAGAAATTTATTTTGTCAGAGGGTGGTGAATCTGTGGAATTCTTTGCCACAGAAGGCTGTGGAGACCAAGTCGGTGAATATTTTAAGGCAGAGATAGATAGATTCTTGATTAGTACAGATGTCAGAGGTTATAGGGAGAAGGCAAGAGAATGAGTGAGAGATAAATCAGCCATAATTGAATGGTGGAGTAGACTTGATGGGCCGAATGGCCTAATGCTACTATCCCTTATGACCTTATTACCTTGTGAGTTTTGCTGACACAGCATGTTAATTTAATCGAATGGTGTTCATCAAAGCAAAATGTAATAGCTGATGTTTTGCCTAGGTTATTGTGTGGGTCCTCTGATATTAAAAGAGAAGGTTCATTTTTTAGACTGCAGATTGTAGATGAAGATTTTCCAGGAACAGCCAATGCGATTACACAGGTGACTCAGTTCAGTTCAGTTTAGTTTATTGTCACGTGTGCCGAGATACAGTGAAAAGCTTTTGTTGCATGCTATCCAGTCAGCAGAAATAAAATGTTCTTACAGTGCACTCCATAATGTTTGGGACAGACCCATCATTTATTTATTTGCCTCTGTGCTCCACAATTTGAGATTTGTAATAGAAAAAATCACATGTGGTTAAAGTGCACATTGTCAGATGTTAATAAAGGCCATTTTTACACATTTTGGTTTCACCATGTAGAAATTACAACTGTGTTTATACATAGTCCCCCCCATTTTGGGGCACCATAATGTTTGGGGCACATGGCTTCACAGGTGTTTGTAATTGTTCAGGTGTGCTTAATTGCATCCTGAATGCAGGTATAAGAGAGCTCTCAGCACCCAGTCTTTCCTCCAGTCTTTCCATCACCTTTGGAAAATGTTAATGCTATTTATCAACATGAGGACCAAAGTTGTGCCAATGAAAGTCAAAGAAGCTATTATGAGACAGAGAAACACGAACTAAACTGTTCGAGACATTAGCCAAACCTTAGGCTTACCAAAATCAACCGTTTGGAACATCATTAAGAAGAAAGAGAGAGCTGGTGAGCTTACTAATCGCAAAGGGACTGGCAGGCCAAGGAAGACCTCCTTGGTGGACAGAATGATGACAGAAGAATTCTCTCTATAATAAAGAAAATTCCCCAAACACCTGTCCGACAGATCAGAAACACTCTTCAGGAGTCAGGTGTGGAATTGTCAATGACCACTGTCCGCAGAAGACTTCATGAACAGAAATACAGAGGCTGCACTGCAAGATGCAAACCACTGGTTGGCCGCAAAATAGGATGGCCAGGTTACAGTTTGCCAAGAAGTACTTAAAAGAGCAACCACAGTTCTGGAAAAAGGTCTTGTGGTCAGATGAGATGAAGATTAAGTTATATCAGAGTGATGGCAAGAGCGAAGTATGGAGGAGAGAATGAACTGCCCAAGATCCAAAGCATACCACCTCATCTGTGAAACACGGTGGTGGGGGTGTTATGGCCTGGGTATGTATGGCTGCTGAAGGTACTGGCTCACTTATCTTCATTGATGATACTACTACTGATGGTAGTAGCATAATGAATTCTGATGTGTATGGACACATCCTATCTGTTCAAGTTCAAACAAATGCCTCAAAACTCATTGGCTGGCTGCTCATTCTACAGCAAGACAATGATCCCAAACATACTGCTAAAGCAACAAAGCAGCTTTTCAAAGCTAAAAAATGGTCAATTCTAGAGTGGCCAAGTAAATCACCCGATCTAAACGCAATTGAGCCTTTTGTATGCTGAAGAGAAAACTGAAGGGGACTAGCCCCCAAATCAAACATAAGCTAAAGATTGCTGCAATACAGGCCTGGCAGAGCATCACCAGAGAAGACACCCAGCAACTGGTGATGTCCATGAATCGCAGACTGCAAGCAGTCATTGCATGCAAAGGATATGCAACAAATTACTAAACATTACTACTTTCATTTACATGACATTGCTGTGTCCCAAACATTATGGTGCCCTGAAATGGGGGGACTATGTATAAACACAGCTGTAATTTGTACATGGCAAAACCAAAGTGTATAAAAATGGCCTTTATTAAAATCTGACAATGTGCACTTGAACCACGTGTGATTTTTTTCCATTACAAATCTCAAGTTGTGGAGTACAGAGGCAAATAATTAAATAAAGGGTCTTTGTCCGAAACATTATGGAGGGCACTGTATAAAGCAAGTCTATAAATATAATCTGGGAGGGTGGACCAGCTTAAAGAAGTATCAAAATAAAGTCATATAAGTTATATGGATAGGACAGGTTTGGAGGGATGTGGACCAAGTGGGACTAGTGTAGCTGGGACATGTTGGTCGGTGTGGGCAAGTTGGGCCGAAGAGCCTGTTTCCACATTGTATCACTCTATGACTCTGTGAACTTTTATGGGAGAGTGAAAAGCTGTCAATTAAACAAAAGTCAATAACTCAAGGCAAATAAAGAAATAATTTTGGCCAAAGGGTCAGAGTCAGCAAACCACTGAGGAATTATTCGAATCAGCATTGGGAGCATTGTAAAGAAATCAAAGTCTGCAATTCTTAAACATTCACTGTATATAAAATTCAGTTAAAAAATGCAATGCTGATCAGCTGCCTTTGATAGAGTTATCAACATTAGCACATTCAAATTTGTTGAAATTACCAAGCTAAATGGGAAAGAAAAATATGATGAGAAAGCAGGATCTTTAAAAGAATTCAAGAGAGATTTTGGTGAGCATACTGACAGACGTTGAAGAACAGGGGGATTGTAAACGTATTCATTTTAATAGGAAATAATTTTTAAATCGTGCGTGACAATTATGGGCTGATGTTCAGGGTGTGCTTGGAATCCTCTACTCTAAATGCAGTTAGTAACCATGCAAGTATAGTAAACAGTAAGTGAAGATAATTGAATGTTGTTTTTATTGCCATTGAGATGAAGTACCAGAATAAAGCACAGGATTTTGGTAAGACTCACACATGAAGTATTATGCAATTTTGGTCTCCTTGCTTGCAAAAGGAATTACTTCTCTTGAAGGCAGTGTAAATGCTTTTTCACTAGATTGAATGAGTATGATAGGTTTATAGTCCTGAGAGTTTAGAAGAACTTGAGGGGGATCTTATTAATACATATAATGTTAAGTGTCGATCCTTCCCTTGGCAAATAAATCAAAAAAATCAGACTATTTAGGACTGAGTTAAAAAAAGCTTTTTTCATTCAGAAAATGGTGATGTTTTTTATGATTCTTTACCCCGAGAATTCTTTATCCTGAGGCTGGAAATGATAGATATTTTTGACACATAGACAATCAATGTATCTGGGCATCTGCCAGAAAAGTGAACAAACCTTATATCTGCCATGATCTGATTAAACAGTGGAAAAGGTTTAAAGAGTTGTATGGCAATTCTTGCTCCTATTGCAGTTTGCTAACAAAATTACAACCTGTAGTAATTCTGTTATTTTTAATATTCTAAGATCATTAATAATATTTAGCCAACAAGTGACATATATCTCCAAACCCTAAATGAACTGATGCGATGTGGATTGTTATGTTGTTTAATACCAGGTGCTGGCCTGGAGTATCCATTTGACTGTGTTACTTACGTGATTCTTTCAAACTCAGTATCACCAGAGAAAGAAATTGCATCATATTAAGCACAAATTAACGAGATTCTGCAGCCTTTTTATTGCTTTTAAAAACATTATCTCTGGAATTCTCTGGCAAATGGCAATGTTGGATTATTAAAAATCTTTAAGGTGGAGGTGGATAAATAATTGGTCTGGAGAAATGGCACAGAAGAAGAGTTGAGACCAGCATAGATCAGCCATGATCATACTAATTTGTGGGATAAGCTTGATGGGCTGAATGGCCTACTCCAGCTCCTATTTTCTTGTGTCCTTGTGTTATGTTCACATAGGACACCACCCACACCTTCTAGAGGAATTAAGTACCATTGAGAATTGGTCTGAAGAAGGGTCTTGACTTGAAATGTCTCCTATTCCTTTTCTCCAGAGATGCTGTCTGACCTGCTGTGTTTCTCCAGCTGTTGGTGTCTACCTTCGGTTTAAACCAGCATCTGCAGTTCCTTCCTACACATTGAGAATTTCTGTGTTCATTTATAGAGGGGCTTTAGAGAGGCTCAAAAATTTGCTTCCGTTGGGTTTAAAAACAGAAAATGCTGGAAGATGTTTCTCATTTCTGATGAAAGGTTTCTGACCTGAAATGTTTCCACTGATGCTGCTTGGCCCGTTGCGTGTTTACTGCATTTTCTATTTGGCATTGGTTTATTACTGTTAGGTGCAGTGAACTACTTATATGTTATGCTACACGGTCAAACCATACTATATTGAGCACACTCAAACCATACATAAATACAATAGTAGTGCAGAGAAAAAATAATGAACAGAGTGCAGAATATATGTTATGGCTATAGAAAAAGTGTAAAAGCAAAGTGCAAGGGCGACAATGAAGTAGTTTGGGAATTTTTAAGACTACACCCTCCGCTTAATATCTTTTTAATGTTATTCTTTAACATGTTATTTAATTTTACCAGTTCATGGCATTTTTTTGTGTTGCGTCAGTGATTGTAATGAAAGGTTAAAAAAAAACTTTTCAAAATTTGTGTATGTTTTGGCAGCCTTGCAGCAAAACCACCAATTGGAGCACACTGCATGAACTCTGGGAGTTTTCTGACTGCTCAGCTTTAGCAATGTGGCATTTTCTCTTAGTTTAGTTTAGTCTTAGTTTAATTTAGCGACATCATGGAAAGAGGCCCTTCAGCCCACCGAGACCTGGCCGACCCAAGATCACCTGTATTCTAGGTCTTTTCTACACATCAGGGACAATTTACAGAAGCCAATTAACCTATAGACCTGAACATCTTTGGGATGTGGGAGGAAACCGGAGCACCCAGAAAAAAACCCATGTGGTCACAGGGAGAATGTACAAACTCCAAAAGGACAGCACCCTTGGTCAGTATTGAAACTGGGTCTCTGACGTTGTAAGGCAGCAACTCTACCGCTGCGCCACTGTGCCACCTGTACATCCTCTTATATATTCACTTGGGATCAAGGATGACTTGGTTTCACTCTGTTTTATGGCTTCTCAAGGAACCGATGAGGCCAGTGTGTGAACTGCAGATAAATTCACAGATGGGAGAGGAGGTGGAAGGTAGTTTGTGAGGTCTGAAGAAGGGTCTCGACCCGAAACGTCACCCATTCCTTCTCTCCAGAGATGCTGCCTGACCTGCTGAGTTACTCCAGCTTTTTGATTTAAACCAGCATCTGCAGCTCTTTCCTCCATGTAGTTTGTGAAGTGTCCTGCCATTAATGACAGTGTTTTTGGGTGCTTCCAATCCATGGGCAGGAGATTCTACGGCACGGTAGCGCAGCGGTAGAGTTGCTGCTTTACAGCGAATGCAGCGCCGGAGACTCAGGTTCGATCCTGACTACGGGTGCTGTACTGTAAGGAGTTTGTACGTTCTCCCCGTGACCTGCGTGGGTTTTCTCTGAGATCTTCGGTTTCCTCCCACACTCCAAAGACGTACAGGTATGTAGATTAATTGACTGGGTAAATGTAAAAATTGTCCCTAGTGTGTGTAGGATAGTGTTAGTGTGCGGGGATCGCTGGGCGGCGTGGACTTGGTGGGCCGAAAAGGCCTGTTTCCGCGCTGTATCTGAAATATGAAAAGATAAATATGAAAAATATTCTCTAAACTATTCCAAATTGGCCATCTCTACTTTGAGCAATCATTGTCTAGTATTCCCAAAAGTCAGCAGACACACTGCATTGTTTTTAAAGGAGTCTCTGACAATATCCTTGAACCTTTTTATCCTTGACAGAGCTAGGAACAGCGTGTTTATGGTGAGAGTCTAATACTGAGTGAATGAACAATGTAGCCTGTCCAACAGAGTTGTTCTCTAGTAGATTAAGAGGAAATAGGTGGCATGGTCTCATTATCCCGAGACATAAGCTCATTTGCTGTACTGATCCATTTTAGTTTCTAATACTTCAACAATAGTAACCTGAGGTAGTCTCACCAAGTCTGAGTCATACTCCAAAATAGTTCACATCATATGAGGAATAGATCGGGTAGATGCACAGAGTCTCTTTCCCAGAGTAGGTGAATCGAGGACCAGTGGACATATGTTTAGGGTGAATGGGAAAAGATTTAATAGGAATCTGAGGGGTAACTTTTTCACACAAAGGGTGGTGGATGTATAGAGCAAGCTGCCAGAGGAGGCAGTTGAGGCAGGGACTATCCCAACTTTTAAGAAACAGTTAGACATATACATAGATAGGACAGGTCTGGAGGGGTATGGGTCAAATGCAGGCAGGTGGAACTAGTGTAACTGAGGCATGTTAGCCGGTGTGGGCAAGTTGGGCCGACAGGCCTGTTTTCACGCTGAATGACTCTATGACTATGACTCTAAGCACCGTTCCAAATGAAGAAGGCATGAATACTTTTGAAAGATGAAATATTAAGAGTTTTTTTTTTTTTACAGAGCCAAATATTAAATATTAAACACACATAATTGTTTTGAGTGCTAAAGGACCATGCTTTTTCAACATGACTAAACCAGAGATGTATTTATTCACCAAATGCTGGAGTAACTCAGCAGGTCAGGCAGCATCTCAGCAGAGAAGGAATGGGTGACGTTTCGGGTTGAGACCCTTCTTCAGACTCAGAGATGTAGGTTGGCTTGGAGATGACTATAACCTGTTAGATTACCCTTTAACAATCTCTTTCCCATAAGTTACCCTAACCCTAACCCTGTGTAATTGAATCCATACCATCCGCACAAGTTATAAGTCAGGACTGCCAATTCATGTCATGTTGGGTTACTGGGGACTTCAGTAGTAACTGTGCCAATATTCCTATCAGGTTAGCAGCTAGTTCTACCCAACTCTGTGCAGCGGTACTTCCATTCAAGTCTCAGTGGACGTTTGGAAGCTCACCAATTTGGCTTATGCTCTGGAAACCTTGCACCTGACGCTGGTTTTATAGAATATAAATCATGGCACCAAATTCCTGTGGGTGTGGATTTGCATTGAGTCTCAAACCTCGATGATCCCACTAACAAGAGACCACTCTGATACATTAGTATGCTCCTACAACTGGGAACATAGCATGGCTTTGCAACTGCCGTCTCTGAGGTGATTCATCGCAGTGATTTTCCTGTGGAAAGTCAGAGGTTAATGGGAGACTTGAAAGAAGTATGTAAAATTATGAGAGGCATAGATAGGGTTGACCTGTCAGAACCTGTTTCCCAAGGTGGAAATGTGCAACACTAAAAGGCATGGCTATGAGAGAGAGAGAGAGAATGTTTAACGGGGATGTGTGGGGCGTTTTTTTACACAGAGAGTATTGGAACATTGCCAGGGGTGGTAGAGGTAGATCCATTTGTGCCTCTTAAGAGGCCCTTAGATAGACACATGAAAGTGCAGGGAATTGAGAGATATGCATCATGCACAGGCAAATGAGATCAGTTTAACTAAGCATCATTTTCAGCATAAACATTGTGGACCGAAGGGCCCGTTCCTGTGCTTTACTGCTCTATGTTCTAGAATACAAGGCCTTTTGGTTTTATCAAAGCTGAAATAGAAAAGTGTTTAATTGGAAGGTGAGCATCAATCCGCGGAATTCTCTGTCACAGAAGGCAGTGAAGGTCAATTCACTGGATGATTTCAAGAGTTAGATGTAGCTCTTAGGGCTAACGGAATCAAGGGATATGGGGAGAAAGCAGGAACGGGGAACTGATTTTGGATGATCAGCCATGATCATATTGAATGGCAGTGCTGGCTAAAAGGGCCGAATGGCCTACTCCTGCACTATTTTCTATGTTTCTATGTTTCTAATTATAGATATTTTAATCAGACATTTTTTCTAGCAATGATCCTTAATGAGATCATTTGATTGCATTGAGTTAACATACTAAGAGATGTTCATTGCTGCAGCCTCTGCTGATGAAGCTGCCTTCATGTTACCTTTCATCAAGGCAGAACCATTAGAATCATTTGTATCTTTTACACAGAAAACAATTTTCAGCTGAGGAAGTTATGCCTCCATCACTTTGGCACTCTTGCTATTCTTGCTATTGAGGGCGTGCAGCGTAGGTTTACTAGGTTAATTCCCGGAATGGCGGGACTGTCATATGTTGAAAGACTGGAGTGACTTGGCTTGTATACACTGGAATTTAGAAGGCAAGTATACACTGGAATTTAAAAACGTATATTAAGGGGTTTGGACACGTTAGAGGCAGGAAACATGTTCCCAATGTTGGGGGAGTCCAGAACAAGGGGCCACAGTTTAAGAATAAGGGGTAGGCCATTTAGAACTGAGATGAGGAAAAACCTTTTCAGTCAGAGAGTTCTGAATCTGTGGAATTCTCTGCCTCAGAAGGCAGTGGAGGCCAATTCTCTGAATGCATTCAAGAGAGAGCTAGATAGAGCTCTTAAGGGTAGCGGAGTCAGGGGGTATGGGGAGAAGGCAGGAACGGGGTACTGATTGAGAATGATCAGCCATGATCACATTGAATGGCGGTGCTGGCTCGAAGGGCCGAATGGCCTCCTCCTGCACCTATTGTCTATTGTCTCTTGTCTATTAGCACAATTCTGTAGCAGGCTGGGAAATGCCCTGTCGTTTAGCAGTGCCCTCGTTCAGCTCGTGCATGGTTTTTGCATCTTTGCGATCTTTGGTCATAAATTATGGAAACAAGGGAGGTGACAGACGAGCACTGCAGCGGAAGGGTGACGTCCACGTTGTACAGCAGTCTCTCATTGCAACATTAATAATAATAATAATAATAAACATTTATTTTTTATAGCGCTTTTGCAAATGCTCAAAGACGCTTTACAAAAACAGTCAAGACATAAAAACAAACAAACATTGTCCCCAAGAATTGCAAAACCATGCGGTGTGGCTCCAGGCCAACCCGTTCCAATTTTCAACCCCCTGCCTCAGCTTGGACGCTGCGGAATGCAATTGTCCAGAGGATATCTGGGTCACACCATCGGCAGCAATCAGTCTGAAGAAGGGTCTCGACCCGGAATGTCACCCATTCCTTCTCTCCTGAGATGCTGCCTGACCTGCTGAGTTACTCCAGCTTTTTATGAAACAAATACCTTCCATTGGCAGCATAATCAGCAGGAGGCTCCCTTAGCCACCATTGTCAGCATCTTCCATGTGCTTGTTAGAGCTGCTCTTCCTCCCAAATGCCTCAACCCCTCTTCCTATCTTATCATCATATATATACAGCCGGAAACAGGACTTTTCGGCCCTCCAAGTCCGTGCCGCCCAGCGATCCCCGTACATTAACACCATCCTACACGCACTAGGGACAATTTTTACATTTACCCAGCCAATTAACCTACATACCTGTACGTCTTTCCTTCTTCATCTCCTACTGGTGATGGGCTCTGGACACAGATTGAGACCTACATAGTGGACCAGGCATCACGTGCTGATGCAATGTCCAATCCTTCCTGGAGAGAACTGCACAGGACCATGCAGACAAAATAATCTTATCTTGGTGGTTTATTTCATTTCACTCTTGGTGACCCCCTCATTGTAAAGTTCACCTGCTGAACTGGATGGGAGTTATCCTTGTGAGCAAAGCCGCAGGGCAAATGTCTTGTAAGCATACATGCTTGGCTAATAAAATTTAATTTATTCTATTCTATTCTTTTCAGCAGTCAAAGGAAGGCATAGATAAGATCCAAAAAAACTATGACCCTGACAACACTCTAACTGAGCATCAAAGGACAGCTGATTCTACTCCTTGCAAATCCTTTGCACCAAACGACAGACACATTTCAGCATGTACTGCATCCATAAGTGCTGTGTTTCACTTTATGATCTGTACGCTTTGTCCGGGAGCAGAGCAAGGACGCCCGTTGGCTGAGCAGTAAAGTAAGTGCTAATCACAGTTCAACAGGCAGTTTAAAAAGAGCGCCAAAAGGAAGTAGTAGTCAATTTGAAAAGTCCGGGAGCAGAGCAAGGACGCCCGTTGGCTGAGCAGTAAAGTAAGTGCTAATCACAGTTCAACAGGCAGTTTAAGTGAGAAGTCAGGTAAATTGGACAATCAGGCAATTTAAATTGGTGATATAAGCAAGGCTCACAAAAGGGTGCAGCCCTGTTCAGGTGCAGACCAGTGAGGGAAGTGCCCAGTGAGAAAAGTGCGAGTCTTTGGCGAGGAGGCTGAGGTGAGGAGGATACCATTGTTTAAGCCAGAGCTGGTTATAGGCACAAGGTGATGGCGGAAAAGTTGGTGCGGTGTGTTTCCTGCAGGATGTGGGAAGACAGGGACGTCGCTGGAGCTTCTGGGAGCTACACCTGCAAGAACTGTGTCCAGGTGCAGCTCCTGAAGGGACGTGTGGTGGAGTTGGAGAGGCAGTTGGGTGACCTCAGGGCCATCCGGGAATGCGAGAGTTTCCTCGACAGGACCTATTGTGAGGCTGTCACGCCAAGGGTCCAGGTCGAGCGAAGGTGGGAGACTGTTTCCGGGGGGAGTGGACGTGGACTACAGGAGACCCCAGTGGCTGTGCCTATTGCAAATAGGTATACCCTCTTGGGAACTGTCGGGGCAGAAGACGTTTCCAGTCCGAGTGGCGGACCTGTTGGCAAGGATACACGACAGGGGAGACCGAAGTCTGGAAGAGCCGTAGTGGTCGGTGACTCCATAGTCCGAGGGACGGACAGAAGATTCTGTGGCAGCAGGAGGGACTTGAGGATGGTCTGTTGCCTCCCTGGTGCCAGGGTTCAACACATCACAGACCGGCTTCAGAAAATCCTAGCGAGGGAAGGCGATCAACCTGAAGTCGTTGTGCACGTGGGCACGAATGACGTCGGGCGGAAGAGGAAGGAGGTGCTACAGCGGGAGTTTAGAGAGTTGGGAAAAACGCTGAGAAGTAGGACGTCGAAGGTGGTTATCTCTGGACTGCTACCGGTACCTCGTGCTGGTGAGGCTAGGAACAGAGAGATAGAGGGTATGAATTTATGGCTGAGGGACTGGTGCAGAGAGCAGGGATTTAGATTTCTGGACCACTGGGATCTCTTCTGGGCTAGGGGTGACTTGTACAAAAGGGACGGGTTGCATCTTAACAGCAGGGGGACAAACATTCTGGCAGGCAGGTTTGCTAGTGTGACACCTGTGGCTTTAAACTAAGTAGTGGGGGGGAGGGGTTAACAAATTGTGAATATGAAGATGAGGTAAAAGGGAATACAGGAGATATTGCAAAAGACTCTCGGAAGAATGGGAACAGAAGTTCTAGAGCGGAAAAGAAATTAAGGGCAGGGCCAATTGTGAACGATGTGAGAGGGGAGGTAAATACAGAAGTTAAAGTGTTGTACTTAAATGCGCGTAGTATAAAAAATAAAGTGGATGAGCTTGAGGCTCAGTTAGTCATGGGCAAGTATGATGTTGTAGGGATCACTGAGACATGGCTACAAGAGGACCAGGGCTGGGAACTGAATATTCAGGGGTACACAACGTATAGAAAAGACAGACAGGTGGGCAGAGGGGGTGGGGTTGCTCTGATGGTAAGGAATGATATTCATTCCCTTGCAAGGGGTGACATAGAATCAGGAGATGTTGAATCAGTATGGATAGAAATGAGTAATTGTAAGGGTAAAAAGACCCTAATGGGAGTTATCTATAGGCCCCCAAACAGTAGCCTCGACTTAGGGTGCAAGTTAAATCAGGAGATAAAATTGGCATGTCAAAAATGTAATGCTACGGTGGTTATGGGAGATTTCAACATGCAGGTAGACTGGGAAAATCAGGTTGGAAATGGACCCCAGGAAAGAGAGTTTGTAGAGTGCCTTCGAGATGGATTCTTAGAACAGCTTGTACTGGAGCCTACCAGGGAGAAGGCAATTCTGGATTTAGTGTTGTGTAATGATCCTGATCTGATAAGGGGACTAGAGGTAAAAGAGCCATTAGGAGGCAGTGATCACAACATGATAAGTTTTACTCTGCAAATGGAAAGGCAGAAGGGAAAATCGGAAGTGTCGGTATTACAGTATAGCAAAGGGGATTACAGAGGCATGAGGCGGGAGCTGGCCAAAATTGATTGGAAGGAGGCCCTAGCAGGGAAGACGGTAGAACAGCAATGGCAGGTATTCCTGGGAATAATGCAGAGGTTGCAGGATCAATTTATTCCAAAGAGGTGGAAAGACTCTAAGGGGAGTAAGAGACACCTGTGGCTGACGAGGGAAGTCAGGGACAGCATAAAAATTAAGGAGAGGAAGTATAACATAGCAAAGAAGAGTGGGAAGACAGAGGATTGGGACTCTTTTAAAGAGCAACAAAAGTTAACTAAAAAGGCAATACGAGGAGAAAAGATGAGGTACGAGGGTAAACTAGCCAATAATATAAAGGAGGATAGCAAAAGTTTTTTTAGGTACGTGAAGAGGAAAAAAATAGTCAAGGCAAATGTGGGTCCCTTGAAGACAGAAGCAGGGGAATTTATTATGGGGAACAAAGAAATGGCAGACGAGTTAAACCGTTACTTTGGATCTGTCTTCACTGAGGAAGATACACACAATCTCCCAAATGTTCTAGGGGCTGGAGAACCTAGGGTGATGGAGGAACTGAAGGAAATCCACATTAGGCAGGAAATGGTTTTGGGTAGACTGATGGGACTGAAGGCTGATAAATCCCCAGGGCCTGATGGTCTGCATCCCAGAGTACTTAAGGAGGTGGCTCTAGAAATAGTGGAAGCATTGGAGATCATTTTTCAATGTTCTATAGATTCAGGATCAGTTCCTGTGGATTGGAGAATAGCAAATGTTATCCCACTTTTTAAGAAAGGAGGGAGAGAGAAAACGGGTAATTATAGACCAGTTAGTCTGACATCAGTGGTGGGGAAAATGCTGGAGTCAATTATAAAAGACGAAATTGCTGAGCATTTGGATAGCAGTAACGGGATCGTTCCGAGTCAGCATGGATTTACGAAGGGGAAATCATGCTTGACAAATCTACTGGAATTTTTTGAGGATGTAACAAGGAAAATTGACAAGGGAGAGTCAGTGGATGTGGTGTACCTCGACTTTCAGAAAGCCTTCGACAAGGTCCCACATAGGAGATTAGTGGGCAAAATTAGGGCACATGGTATTGGGGGTAGGGTACTGACATGGATAGAAAATTGGTTAACAGACAGAAAGCAAAGAGTGGGGATAAATGGGTCCCTTTCGGAATGGCAGGCAGTGACCAGTGGGGTACCGCAAGGTTCGGTGCTGGGACCCCAGCTATTTACGATATACATTAATGACTTAGACGAAGGGATTAAAAGTACCATTAGCAAATTTGCAGATGATACTAAGTTGGGGGGTAGTGTGAATTGTGAGGAAGATGCAATAAGGCTGCAGGGTGACCTGGACAGGTTGTGTGAGTGGGCGGATACATGGCAGATGCAGTTTAATGTAGATAAGTGTGAGGTTATTCACTTTGGAAGTAAGAATAGAAAGGCAGATTATTATCTGAATGGTGTCAAGTTAGGAGGAGGGGGAGTTCAACGAGATCTGGGTGTCCTAGTGCATCAGTCAATGAAAGGAAGCATGCAGGTTCAGCAGGCAGTGAAGAAAGCCAATGGAATGTTGGCCTTCGTAACAAGAGGAGTTGAGTATAGGAGCAAAGAGGTCCTTCTACAGTTGTACCGGGCCCTGGTGAGACCGCACCTGGAGTACTGTGTGCAGTTTTGGTCTCCAAATTTGAGGAAGGATATTCTTGCTATGGAGGGCGTGCAGCGTAGGTTCACTAGATTAATTCCCGGAATGGCGGGACTGTCGTATGTTGAAAGGCTGGAGCGATTGGGCTTGTATACACTGGAATTTAGAAGGATGAGGGGGGATCTTATTGAAACATATAAGATAATTAGGGGATTGGACACATTAGAGGCAGATAACATGTTCCCAACAAGGGGCCACAGTTTGAGAATAAGGGGTAGGCCATTTAGAACGGAGATGAGGAAGAACTTTTTCAGTCAGAGGGTGGTGAAGGTGTGGAATTCTCTGCCTCAGAAGGCAGTGGAGGCCAGTTCGTTGGATGCTTTCAAGAGAGAGCTGGATAGAGCTCTTAAGGATAGCGGAGTGAGGGGGTATGGGGAGAAGGCAGGAACGGGGTACTGATTGATAGTGATCAGCCATGATCGCATTGAATGGCGGTGCTGGCTCGAAGGGCTGAATGGCCTACTCCTGCACCTATTGTCTATTGTCTATTGTCTATTGAGCCGATGTTCTCAAGTTCTGCTTAAAAATAAGGAACGTTAGTTTAGTTGCCTATCAGTGAAAATCACAGCATTTGTGTTCGAATTTCTCAGCAACTGGACCACTCCACAGCAACACCAACACAAAGTTCTCTACAGAATATTTGAGTCCATCTAACCTATGCTACTGCCTTTACTGAAACAAAATCTATAGTTGTCGTAAGCAGTCCAAATGCTTCCAAAACTTGTTTTTATTTGCATTTTGCCAGATGGTTTAAAGTTCAACAGATTAGTGATAGAGTTTGATAGGAATGTGAAATTTCCCCCTCATTTGGCTCAGTGACAATTATATTGCTCAGACTAAAATCATCTTCAATGCTGCTTTTACAGCAGTTCTACTCTGGGTGTTATTGGCAAACAGCAACTTTCCAGAAAACGAATCTGCCTAAATTGGGAAAATGTCGAGTCTAATTCCAGATTGACTGATTCCGTCGGAAATGAGATTGTGATGGACCAAATTCCACCTTGACTCTGAGCCAGAATTGTCATGTTTCAAATTCCAAACCTCCTCCCATTTAGAATTGTGATGCTTCCAACTTCAGCCTGACTCTGTCTGATTTTGTGCTGGACGGAACTGCTGGTTTAAACCAAAGTTAGACATAAACAGCTGGAGTGATTCAACGGGTTGGACGGACAGCATCTCTGGAGAAAAGGAATAGGTGTTGGTTTGGGTTGAGACCCTTCTTCAGGCCCACCAAGTCTGCGCCGACCAGCGATCCTCATACACCAGCACAATCCTACACACTAGGGAACATTTATAATCTTTACTGAAGCCAATTAACTTAAAACCTGCACGTCTTTGGTGTGTGGGACGAAACTGGAGCACCCGGGGAAAACCCACGCAGTCACAGGGAGAATGTAAAAACTCCATACAGACAGCACCTGTAGTCAGGATCGAACATGGGACTCTGGCGTTGCAAGGCAGCAACTCTACGGCACATGGTGGCACAGCGGTAGAGTTGCTGCCTTACAGCGAATGCAGTGCCTGAGACTCGGGTTCGATCCTGACTACAGACGGGCGCCGTCTGTACGGAGTTTGTACGTTCTCCCCGTGACCCGCGTGGGTTTTCTCCGAGATCTTTGGTTTCCTCCCACACTCCAAAGACGTACAGGTATGTAGGTTAATTGACTGGGTAAAATGTAAAAAGAAAAAAATTGTCCCTAGTGTGTGTAGGATAGTGTTAATGTGCGGGGGTCGCTGGGCGGAGCGGACTCGGTGGGCCGAAGGGCCTGTTTCCGCGCTGTATCTCTAAATCGAAATCTAAAAAATCCTACACACTGGGGAACATTTATAATCTTTACTGAAGCCAATTAACTTAAAACCTGCACGTCTTTGGTGTGTGGGAGGAAACTGGAGCACCCGGGGAAAACCCACGCAGTCACAGGGAGAACGTAAAAACTCCATACAGACAGCACCTCTAGTCAGGATCGAACCCGGGTCTCTGGCGTTGCAAGGCAGCAACTCTACAGCTGCGCCACCGTGCCGTCCCTTGAGCAGGAAGTTCCAGAATTTAGATCAAGCAACAATGAAGAATTGCTGATATATATATTAAGTCAGGATGGTGCTTGATTTGAAGGGAACCATGCAGCTGGTGGTATTCCCATTTGCCTGCTGCTTCATCTTACTTTGTGGCAAATGTTACACCTTTGGAAGCTTCAGTCGGAGTATCCTGGGCAGGTAACTGCAGTGAATTTTTAGATTTTTTAGATTTTGGAGATACAGCGCGGAAACAGGCCTTTCGGCCCACCAGGTCCGCGCCGCCCAGCGATCCCCACACATTAACACTATCCTACACACACTAGGGACAATTTTTTTTTTTTTTTTACATTTACCCAGTCAATTAACCTACATACCTGTGCATCTTTGGAGTGTGGGAGGAAACCGAAGATCTCGGAGAAAACCCACGCAGGTCACGGGGAGAACTTACAAACTCCGTACAGACGGCGCCCGTAGTCAGGATTGAACCTGATTCTCCGGCGCTGCATTCGCTGTAAGGCAGCAACTCTACCGCTGCGCCACCGTGCCGCTCATTTTGTATTCTTTGTAGATCATATCTGCTGCTGCCAATGTATGTGACTGTGTAGTGTGGTGAAAATTGGAGGACTTGGTGATGGCAACACGATTAAGGTCAAGGGTTGGTGGTTGGACTCTACCTGGTTGCAAGGGTCTCGACCCGAAACGTCACCCATTCCTTCTCTCCAGAGGTGCTGCCTGATCCGCTGGCCCGAGTTACTCCAGCATTTTGTGATACCTTCGATTTGTACCAGCATCTGCAGTTATTTTCCTACACACTGGTTGCAGATGGTCATTGCCTGTAAACTATTTTACATAAATGTCAAACGCTTTCTAGTTTTTAACCTCATTTAGGCATGGACTGTTTCTTTATTATCTAAGGTGTTGCAAATAGAACTGAAGTCAGCAGAGACATCACTGAGCATTCCCACTTCAGGCCTTGCGTTGAAGGGAAAGCCAATGAAGCATTTGACGAGGAAACCTCCCTGATCATATCATATCATATATATACAGCCGGAAACAGGCCTTTTTTCGGCCCACCAAGTCCGTGCCGCCCAGCGATCCCCGTACATTAACACTATCCTACACCCACTAGGGACAATTTTTACATTTACCCAGCCAATTAACCTACATACCTGTACGTCTTTAGAGTGTGGGAGGAAACCGAAGATCTTGGAGAAAACCCACGCAGGTCACGGGGAGAACGTACAAACTCCTTACAGTGCAGCACCCGTAGTCAGGATCGAACCTGAGTCTCCGGCGCTGCATTCGCTGTAAAGCAGCAACTCTACCGCTGCGCTACCGTGCCGTGCGCATATGTGGCTCCCTTATTTTGTAACTACACTGACACATATGGGGAGATAGAAAGGTCGACCAGCTTTTTGCACAGAAGTAATCCCTTCAGAATGCTGGAAGTGGAGGGGAGGGAGCAGTGTGGTGGTGGAGGCATCACTTTGTAGATGGAAGAAATTGTGTGGAGGATGGTGGGATAGAGGATCTACGATTTAACAGCTTGGAGAGGGGTGAGAAGAGACGTGTTGGAAATGAAGAAGATGTGATTGAAAACGTCGTCGACGGTGGTGAATGAGAATCCAGGGATGAGCAGTAACGAAGATGTTCACAAAATGCTGGATTAACTCAGCGGGTCAGGCAGCATCTCTGGAGAGAAGGTATGGGTGACGTTTCGGGTCGACACCCAACTTCAGAGTGAAAATCAAGGGATGGTCATTGCCTGGAAATTCTTTTGCTCCAATGTCACTTGCTACCTACCAGCCCAGTCCCCAAATGCTTTCTAGTTTTTGCCTCATTTTCCCGTGTTTTCCCATGACTTTCAGTCCGAAGAAGGGTCTCAACCCGAAACGTCACCCATTCCTTCTCTCCAGAGATGCTGCCTGTCCCACTGAGTTACTCCAGCATTTTGTGTCTATCTTCGATTTAAAGCAGCATCTGCAGTTTGTTCCTACACTGTAAAGGAGACATATTGCTATCACTCATGTTGGTTACATCATCAGATCAGATGTGATGGACACAATGAAACAGAAACAAACTGAAGCTCTAAAAAAAATACAAACGAAAACAGTTTAATTTATCACAAACTAAACTGATAAAGATAAAATAATCTCTTACGGAATACTATGTTAATGTACTTAAACAAATAACATAATTATGGAGACTGTTTATGCAACTATCAAATTAATTGAGATAATTAGGATATTTTTATATTACAATATCATGTGTTAACTAATTGGAATGTGAACTTAATGCACAATTTAATAGTGTTTATATCAAGTAAAGTAGAAATTGTTAGTGCAGTTAAATCTTATTGAGGATATTTATGTTAAAATTAGATTTGAGATAAATTGCCCATGTAAGTTTTGAAAAGAATGAACTGTAAAATTTACAGTACAACCAACATTGGAACAGAGTGAAGTCCAACAAAGCAAGCAACATCGGATAACCAAGTTTGAAATTCAATTGGTTGTGCTCTTGAGTGTAATCTAGAGAGGCATGGGTTCAAGCTTTGTTCCAATGCACAGCATGGGATGGAAATGTCACTGTCTAGGATGAGATGTCATGCTGAAAGACAATTTGACGGTAAAGGTACAAAATAAGGTATTCACACATAATCTGGGAGGTTTCGTAGTCAAATGCTTCATTGATCTTCCTTTCATCGTAAGGTCTGAAGTGGGAATGCTCAGTGATGTCTGCACAGACTTCAGTTCTATTTGCAACACCTTAGATAATGAAGATAGACACAAAATGCTGGAGTAACTCAGTGGGACTGGCAGCATCTCTGGAAGAAGGAATGGATGACGTTTCCTTCTCTCCAGAGATGCTGCCTGTCCCACTGAGTCACTCCAGCTTTTCGTGTCTATCTTTAGTTTAAACCAACATCTGCAGTTCCTTCCTACACCTTAGATAATGAAGCTGTTTTTGCCTGCACACAGTGAGACCTGGACAGCAACCAGGCACAGCTAAGTGGCAAGGAACATTTGTGCCATCAATGTGCCATCTCCAACCTGCAAAGACCTGGCCCTTGACATTCATTGGGCTTCACCAGGATTGGTTTGATGAGAATGATCAAGAGATTGATGAGCTAATTAAGTGCAAACATAAGGTTTTCCTGGATTGGAAGCTCCACCTTTCCTCAGAGGGAATGAGACAGCTTTTCAGCCACCTGAAGGCAGAGATCCAGCAGAAAACCCAGGACCGAATGAACAGATGGTGGGCGGAGAGAGCACACAGACTCAGCAACTTGGCAGTGGCCAGACAAGGAACGCAGTGGTACTAACGGTGGAGCTTCTGCCTTGCAGCTTCAGTGAGCAGAGTTCAGTCCTGACTTCTGTCTGTTGCTTCTTCATCAGCGTCTCCGAATCTCAAAAAAAACCCTTCCGTCCATCCTTGTGGGTGCACGTTCATCTTTAGGACCTCAGTAGTTCATGGAGGTGGCTCACTACTGCCTTCTCAAGGGCAATACAAAAGGACATTTTTAAGGCAGAGATAGATTCTTTTTTCTTTTTTTAAATTTTTTATTTAAACCCACAACCCCCCTCCCCCCCACCCCCCAGTTAGAAAAAAGAGGAAAAAGGAGAAGAAAGAAAAAAAAAAAGAAGAAAAAAAAGAAAGAAAGAAGGAAACCTGGAGACAAGAAGGAAACACTTCCGGCTAATTTCTTATTAAATTCTTTTTAAGGGTATCAAAACAATCATGAAATTAAATATTTCCAATTCTTAATCCTAGTTTTAAAGTGAATGGGTTCCAAAGTTTCAAAAATAAATCATATCTATTTCTCAGATTATAAGTAGCTTTTTCTAATGGGATACAACTATGCATTTCTGCATACCATCTTTCAATTCTTATTTCCTTATGATCTTTCCAAGTCACTTGGATAGTTAGATTCTTGATTAGTACGGGTGTCATGGGTAATGGGGAAAAGGCAAGAGAATGGGGTTGAGGGGGATAGTTAGATCAGCCATGATGGAATGGTGGAGTAGACTTGATGGGCCGAATGGCCTCAACGTGCTCCTATCACTTATGAACTTATAAATGTTAATATTGCAAGAGAAGACCACCTCCTATGGGTAAATAATTTATAAAATAATCTGTGCAAAAATTCATATTAATTTGCCTTTATTCTCTGTGCTACCTGTGGACTCCAATGTTTCAAAGGAATAGCATTTGAATATCTCAGCCACTACACCAAGCCCTAGCATCGCTTTACTGCTACTAATTTGTCCGTAGATTGAATTGGTGAGATAGAAGATGCAGCGTTTTGAACACCTGTTTATACTTTGACCTATTCAAACAGGCTTTTCCCACCACAAACGTATTTGCTTTTGGTCACCACCGCCAAGGGAAAAGGTTTCCCCTGGTGGGGGTTCCTCTGCGCAGGGATTCTGCCCCTCTACGCCAGGGGACCTGGGGTGGAGGGCATTGCACCGAGGAGTCCCCTGCAACCTGTTTCTCTCGCGGTTCACAGACTCGCCAACCGCCTGGCACTGTTGCGGGCTGGAAGAGCCTGTGTACCGCGTGTACATGGAGTGCGTGAGTCTGTGTACTACGTGTACATGGGGTGAGTGAGTCTGTACCACATGTACATGGAGTGTGTGAGTCTGTGTACCACGTGTACATGGAGTGTGTGAGTCTGTGTACTACGTGTACATGGGGTGAGTGAGTCTGTACCACGTGTACATGGAGTGTGTGAATCTGTGTACCACGTGTACATGAAGTGTGTGAGTCTGTGTACATGGAGTGCGTGAGTCTGTGTACCACGTGTACATGGAGTGCGTGAATCTGTGTACCACGTGTACATGGGGTGAGTGAGTCTGTACCACGTGTACATGGAGTGTGTGAGTCTGTGTACCACGTGTACATGGAGTGCGTGAGTCTGTGTACCATGTGTACATGGAGTGCGTGAGTCTGTGTACCATGTGTACATGGAGTGCGTGAGTCTGTGTACCATGTGTACATGGAGTGTGTGAGTCTGTGTACCATGTGTACATGAAGTGTGTGAGTCTGTGTACCACGTGTACATGGAGTGCGTGAGTCTGTGTACCACGTGTACATGGAGTGCGTGAGTCTGTGTACCACGTGTACATGGAGTGCGTGAGTCTGTGTACCACGTGTACATGGAGTGTGCGAGTCTGTGTACCACGTGTACATGGGGTGCGAGACTCTGTGTACCATTTTAACCTGCTGTCCTTGTGTTCTGGGTCCTAGTTAATGCAGGTGCATATCCTGCAGAGTTGGAGGATGTTTCCACCAGTGGCAGAGCCTAGGACTACAGGCCATAACCTCAGAATTAAAGGATGTTCTTTTAGGAAGGAGATGAGGAAAAATTTATTTAATCAGAGGGTGGTGAATCTATGGAATTCTTTGCCACAGCAGGCTGTGGAGGCCGTCAGTGAATATTTTTAAGGCAGAGATAGATAAATTCTTGATTATTACGGGTGTCAGAGGTTACGGGGAGAAGGTAGGGGAATGGGGTTAGGAGGGAGAGATATAACAGGCATGATTGAATGGCGGAGTAGACTTGATGGGCCGAATGGCCTAATTCCACTCCTATTCCTTATGACCTTATGATCCTGTCTGCCCTTCTGACACCATTAGCTTTGCTGATCCTTTTAGATAACCTTGGACTTGGAAACATGGTCTCTTCAGAGGCACAGAGTCTCTTGCCCAGAGTAGGGGAATCGAGGACCTGAGGACATAGGTTTAAGGTAAAGGGGAAAAGATTTAATCGTAATTTGAGGGGCAACTTTTTCACACAAAGGGTGGTTGTTGTATGGAGGTAGTTGCGGCTGGGACTATCCCGACATTTAAGAAACATTTGGACAGGTACATGGATACGACAGTTTTAGAGGGATATGGGCCAAATGCAGGCAGGTGGGACTAGTGTAGATGGGACATGTCGGTCGGTGTGGGCAAGTTGGGCCAAAGGACCTGTTCCCACACTGTATCACTCTATGACTCTATGACACTATCTCTCTGTGTGTCTGATAATCACAAACAGAAGTATATACCACAGGGTAGACACAAAATGCTGGAGTAACTCAGCAGGCCAGGTAGCATCTCAGGAGAGAAGGAATGGGTGACGGTTGTTCAGCACTTTAACTCCCCCTCCCATTCCCAATCTGACAAATCTGGGGATAAACATCATCAATAAATGAAGGACGGCACGGTGGTGCAGCGGTAGAGTTGGTGCCTTGCAGCGCTTACAGCACCAGAGACCCGGGTTCGATCCTGACCACGGTTGCTGTCTGTACGGAGTTTGAATGTTCTCCCCTTAACCTGCCTAGGTTTTCTCCGAAATCTTCGGTTTCCTCCCACACTCCAAAGACCTCCAGGTTTGCAGGTTAATTGACGATATAAATATATGATTGTCCCGAGCATGTGTAAGATAGTGTTAATGTGCGGATATCGCTGGTCGGTGCAGACTCAGTGGGCTGAAGGGCATGTTTCCGTGCTATATGTTTAAACTAAACTAAACTAAGACTTGCTGGATGTTTTATAAAACCAGTAAAAGAAAATGCAAGTTCAGCGCATGGTCCTGATAATCAAAAACTCTTGGGGATTTGTAACACATTGTGTGCATCTAAACAAAATAATTTTTGTTCTGGTCCCATTCCAGCAAAAAGTTAAAAAAAAATTCCAACATATGTTAGATAGATTGTTATATCTATAATTCGATGGTAGTTACGAACAGACTCAGTAAAATCTTGACATCGGCAGCTTGCAGTTGAGCGTGTTTTGACATATTTTCGGTCGCTCCGTTCTCTGACTTTATGCCCTTACATAATTGCTTGGAGGCATATCTTTACACCCTCATAAGGAATTACTGAGGATAATCATTGCAACAATCTCTCACATCAGATTGTTAGATTAGCTGTTGCAATAAAACGACATTAATCTGGTAGGGTCAGAACTTTGCCACTGGACTAGCCGATTTTCTAGACTACTGGATGTTATCCTATTGATAATCAAACACTTTTACAATAGACAATAGACAATAGGTGCAGGGGTAGGCCATTCGGCCCTTCGAGCCAGCATCGCCGTTCAATGTGATCATGGCTGATCATTCACAATCAGTGCCCCGTTCCTGCCCTCTCCCCATACCCCCTGACTCCACTACCATTAAGAACTTTATCTAACTCTCTTTTGAAAGCATCCAGAGAATTGGCCTCCACTGCCTTCTGAGACAGTGAATGGTAGGAGATGGTAGGAGATGGTAGGAGATGGTAGGAGATGGGAGGGTTAGACATGACCTAAAATTGGAGAATTCAATGTTTATACCATTAGGGGATAAGCTACACAAGCAAAATATGAGGTGCTGTTCCTCCAGTTTACATGAGTCCCAGGACAGAGAGGGCAGGCAGTATGTGATTGTGAAGGGGAGTTAAAATGGTTAGCAACTGGGAGATCAAGTAGGCCCAGGCAGACCGAGCAGCAGCGTTCAGGGTCACTGCTTGGTCTCACCGATGTACAGGGGGCCACATCGGGCAAAGCTTCAAGCAACTGTGGGAAATGGAAGTGTGATTTTCAAGGCAGTCTGGGATCTGGGGGCCTTGTGAGCAGGGAAGATGCAGAAATCAGGATCTAGAGAGCCAGATTCCAAACTATCGGCATTGCAGAATAATCAGATCGCAGATTATCAGAGATTTATTTTACTGCAAGAATGGTTTATTTATGAAGCTCAATGAAAAAAAAGCGCTAACAAATTTAGATTCAGAATGTATCTTAAAATTGACCCAATATGCTCATTGTAGCTCATTCAACACTCATTCTGGAAACTTATTACAGATAAATCATCTGCATTACCTTTTCACCCCTTGATTGTGTTGGTTTGGTGCAGATACGAAAGGTGATGTGAATGTACATCAATATCAAAACTAGGAAAGGCCACCTTTCTCATGGTAGGTGATTTATTTTATCTTGCACTCATTGTATAATGTTACCTCATTTTTCTTCTCAGCAGTTGCTTAAACAAGTCAGAACATGTGACCTTTAACCACCCGCTGATGTATGAAGTTTCTCATCTTGGCACAAGGGATTCCTTTAACTGAAATAGATAATCGTCCAATAGTCTCTCACATTCCTTACAAATCTAACTCCTTGTGTTAATGAGGCAAACTGGTCCACATCCTTCATTGTCGAACAGGAGTGCATACCTTACCATGCAGTACAATGCGTTTGTACTGTACAGACATGGGCTGCCTCATGTATACACTGGAATTTAGAAGGATGAGAGGAGATCTTATCGAAACGTATAAGATTATTAAGGGGTTGGACACGTTAGAGGCAGGAAACATGTTCCCAATGTTGGGGGAGTCCAGAACAAGGGGCCACAGTTTAAGAATAAGGGGTAGGCCATTTAGAACTGAGATGAGGAAAAACTTTTTCAGTCAGAGAGTTGTGAATCTGTGGAATTCTCTGCCTCAGAAGGCAGTGGAGGCCAATTCTCTGAATGCATTCAAGAGAGAGCTAGATAGAGCTCTTAAGGATAGCGGAGTCAGGGGGTATGGGGAGAAGGCAGGAAGGGGGTACTGATTGAGAATGATCAGCCATGTGTAAGATTTGAGAAGTTTTCCCTCATTCTGAAATCAATACAAAACCAAAGAGCTGCAGTTTGGACATTTTAAACGGGAGACTGGGGCTGATAGCGGAGAAAGGCTGCAGTCAGTTTACCAAAGGATGTCACAATCTGTGGGTCCTAAAATGGCTGCAGGACCTCGTGACCAGCCACAAAAAAAGGTAAAAACCTTACAACCCAGTCTCTAGGTTTTCTGCAAAGCCATGGCCAGAACAAAGGATGGGTATTGGCCATGCAGAAACCTACGAAACCAGGTCGGAGTCCAGACACTGGGGCGCTGACATCAGCATACTCACAATGCCCCAAGCCGACCTAAACAGTTCATCTCAGTGAGGGGGCACAATAGCCCATAGAAAACTACCTGGTAGGTGATGGGAAACCAGTTAACACCCATCACCTCACAATGAAATCCCAATTTACACCTTCTGGCCATCCCCGGTATCCCCGAACATAAGCGCAGATCAGAAGAAAACCTCATACATATCTTTTTGAACAAAGAGATTCCAAGATCTGGCGGGAGATAGGACGGGTCAGAAACAGTATAACTGGCCACTACTTTTGGGTTTTAAACTCACGAAGAAATACTGGAAGAAGAAGCTGAAGCTAGAAGAAAACCTGCAAGAAACGCATGCAGGCAAGAAAACGAATGCAGGAGGAAGAAAAGACAGGCAAGAAAAACGGATGCAAGAGAGAGGAACAGGCACGCAACTCGAGGAGAAATACTGCCAAACGAACAGCCAGTAACCCCAGTAATAGCCCCATGGTGAGCATGCATTCCAAATCCTACATATCCTGGACATAGTTTAGTGGAGAGGGGAGGGTGGTTGTGAATAAACGTTGGGTGTGTACTAAAATATGTGTTGGTCAAGGTTGCGATGCGTCGTGCGTTCCCCATCTTACAGTCGTGTATGTGTCTTGCAGAACTGTGTTTAAGAATTCATAAGTAAAAGGGTATTCGTGTATATGTTTTGTGGAACTGTGTGTTTCAAGAATTCAGCGAAGAAGGTATTCAGATATATGTCTCGTGGAACTGTGTGCTTTTAAGTTTTCAGCGAAAAGGGGTATTCGGGTATACGTCTTGTGAACTGTGCGTTTTGTGATTAATAAATAAAAGATATTCATGTATTCGGTATGTGTATTATAGATATGTCTTATCGAACTGTATAATAAGTATTCATGGACAATAGTCCCAAGTGCTGAATAAAAGCCTTTTTCATTTAAACCCTGGTTTTAAAATCTGGTCTGGTTGAATTTTTTCTGCACTATAAGAGCTCCTGCACCTAAGTCCAGTGTCTAGAACCATAAGGGGTGAGTGGGTCGAACCACTCACGGGGAACCAGTGTGCACGGCCTGGTCAAGGGATCAGAGCAAGGCACGGGGACCTTAGGTCGGGCGAAAGCTCGGCGCAGAAACCCCTTACACATGATCACATTGAATGGTGGTGCTGGCTCGAAGAGCCGAATGGCCTCCTCCTGCACCTATTGTCTATTGTCTATTGCCTCACATTATTGCCCCTTCCAGTCATAGCATTTACATGTAGGAAGATACTGCAGATGGTGGTTTAAGCCGAAGATAGACACAAAAAGCTGGAGTAACTCAGTGGGACAGGCAGCATCTCTGGAGAGAAGGAATGGGTGACATTTCGGGTTGAGACCTTTCTTCAGACTACATTCCAGGTTGAGGTCATCAAGGCCTAGAAACTCTGAGACACATAGTGCCATGCACACAGTCTGTGCGGGCATGCAGAAGGATTTCTTAGAATGGTGAGGAACAATGCAATTGTATGGCCAACAACAGGCCTTTTCTATTGGGTTGATGAGGCAAGAGGCACTTATTGGCAGAGTTAATGATGATCGGTACACAGCTACGGTTGCTACAGGCTTCCGGTGATTGAGGCGTGTAGCAGGACCATCAGAAAGCAGGGGAAAAAAAGAGATGTATTGCTGGGAAGATTGGAGGCTGGAAAGAAATTGGGGGTGAGGGAGATTGGTGACCATGTTTTGCAAGGGGTGATGTTGGAAGGACCAGCAATTGAGGGAGATCGAGTGAAATTATCAGGGATTAAAATGATGGCTTCGCGGGGGTTGGTAGAGGGGTCCATTTTAATTGTGCTGTTTGAATGTACAAATCCATCCAGGGAAATGTTCAGGCAGATATATTTGGGAAAATCTACCTCATTGATAGCAGATAGTTTTCGGGAGGGTGTATTGGTGCAAAAGACACCAGCTTCCACACAACAAACCATTTTTGTAGTAGGATGCTAAATGTAATATTTTACCCTAATTTGCCCAATGCGGCATGGACGTTGACCAACAATTTTCTGTTCTGTCCCAATATAATGGGAAATGCTCTTCCAATCGGAGATGTTGACACCTTTTGGAGGTCCCATAATGGGGACTTAGCAAAAGAAGGAACGGTTTTGGTGTTTCTATATGTATAGGTCCAAACTCTTGATTCATCTTGCACCACATCTTTCTGGAATATGTGGCTTATGAAAAATAGATTACGTGTGATCATTTTGTGTTAAAGTCAAATCCTTCCCACAACTAGCGTTGAAATTGTTACAAATTTCAAATGCCAGAGGCAACGATAACAGATTCAGGATATAAAGTATTCATGTGGTAATAATGTTGGCTTTTGGGGATTTGTAAATAAGCAACTTACTTAGTGTAATGCAGAAAGACTCTCAATTGCAGTTGATGATTGCAATAAAATTGATTGTTTTCACTCTCCCATCATTTTATATTCAATCAATCTTTCTCCACACTCCAGAAAAACTGTACTGGTACAAAATTGCAACTTTTGTGCAATCCAACGCTATAAGCTAACACGTCGGTTATTGCCTTGCCAAATTCCGAGCAAATCTCCTTGTCCTCCAACAGTGAGTTGAATTTCCCTACAGCAAACACATTCAACATCACTAAGATTTTTAAAGCTGAGAAAGAAGAATTCTGATCAAGAATAAATAAAGCGTGCCTAGACAATGTTTTACAAAATTAAAAATGCATTCAATCTCCTTTCAGTCCTGGAATGGTTGTTCACTCTCTTTGATTCTTGATGGGGTACCTATTTTCTAAAAGAAGAAGATGGAAAAAAAGCTACAGGGCAATTCTTAGCCACGCATGTGACCAAAAATGTGAAAAATTGTGGAATCCATCTCTTCTAATTCTGAAAGCATTATGGGTACATTGTTGACTTATATGTGTCGAAGTTTATCAAGTGAAATTTGTATATGATATGTTGACAATGTTTGTTTAGGGTCAGAGGTCAAATATGACTTGTTACGTGTGTGACCTCACATGGTCATGCACATGACCAGTCATATTTGACCTCTGACGCTAAACAAACATTGTCAGCATAACATATAAAAATGTCACTTGATAAACTTCGACATATACAAGTCAAAAAACAGTCCAAAACAATGTACCTGTAATGCTTTCAGAAACAGAAGAGATGTATTCCACAATTTTTCACATTTTTGGCCACACACGTGACTAAGAATGGCCCTACATCATAGAATCAAAGATCTTAGGGCAAGATCATTACAGCTTGTTACTTTAATCATTTCTCTGAATAGAATGCCAGAGGAATAGGTAGTTTCTCGGTTGAGGGTTTTAGAAAATTCAGGCAATCACTTTGAAACAGTCACTGAGAAAGGAAAGGTTATGAGAATGTCAGGAACTCTTAGGTCCAGTTAATGAGAGGGACTAGGCCTGCGGAAATATTTACTCCAATCCAAAGTGGGCCCTTGCAAAATCTAATTATATTTTCCATGGTTTGGTAAAGTAAGCATGCAGGTACAGCTGGCAGTGAAAAAAGCAAATGGCCTGTTGGCCTTCATTGTGAGAGGATTTGAGTTTAAGAGCAAGGAGGTCCTCCTGCAGTTGTACAGGGTCCTGGTGAGACCGCACCTGGAGTGTTGTGTGCAGTTTTGGTCTCCTAGTTTGTGGAAGGACATTCTTGCTATTGAGGGAGTGCAGCGTAGGTTCACGAGGTTAATTCCTAGGATGGCGGGACTGTCATATGATGAATGAATGCATCGACTGGGCTCTGTCTTCTGCCTTAAAACTGTTACAATCTGTTTCGTTGGGTTGTTGTTGTTTAAATTAATACTGACTAGCTAATTAAATTATTGCATCGTATGGGAGGTGCATTCCCAATCTCGTTGTACCCCTGTACAATGACAATAAAGATATATTGTATTGTATTGTATATTGTATTGTATTGTATTCACTGGAATTTAGAAGGATGAGAGGGGATCTTATAGAAACAAGTTAAATTCAAGGGATTGGACAGGCTAGATGCAGGAAATATCTTCCCGATGTTGGGGGAGTCCAGAACCAGGGGTCACAGTTTAAGAATAAGAGATAAGCCGTTTAGGATTGAGATGAGGAAAAACCTTTTCACCCAGAGAGTTGTGAATCTGTGGAATTCTATGCCACAGAAGGCAGTGGAGGCCAATTCACTGGATGTTTTCAAGAGAGAGTAAGATTTAGCTCTTAGGGCTAATTGAATCAAGGGATATGGGGAGAAAGCAGGAACGGGGTATTGATTCTGGATGATCAGCCATGATCATATTGAATGGCGGCGCTGGCTAAAAGGGCTACTCCTGCACCTATTTCTATGTTGATATGTTTCTACTTCCTGTGATATCAGAGTTTGCAGGGAATTGATTGGTTCAGTTACTGGGAGTTTATTTATAGACATCATCTAATAGATATTTCTTCATGTTATCTGTAGGCAAGAGTGATATTGCCTTTTATTGCAACGGTCATCAAGTACAAAGACAAGGTAGTTTAGCTGCAACAATCCAGGGTATTGAGCTTAGCATTGTTTTAGTTTCCTTTAAAGGAGATATCCTTACCTTGAAGGCAGAGTAGAAATGATCATCAGATAAATTCCATGTCTGAGGGCATCACCTCGTGAGAAATGTACATATACCATTTGAAGTTCAGAAAATGAGACATGATCATGATGGCAGCATGGTGGCGTAGTGGCAGAGTTGCTGTCTTACAGTGCTTACAGCGCCAGAGACCCGGGTTCGATCCTGACTACGTGCGCTTATCTGTACGGAGTTTGTACTTTCTCCCCATGACCTGTGTGGGTTTTCTCCGAGACCTTTGGTTTCCTCCCATACTCCAAAGTCGTAGAGGTGTGTAGGTTAATTGGCTTGGTTATAAATGAAAAATTGCCCCTTGTGTGTGTTAGTGTGCAGGGTTCGCTGGTCAGTGCAGACTCAGTGGGTCGAAGTGACTGCTTCCACGCTGCAGCTCCAAAACTAAATTGAACTAAAACTAAATCTCACTGAAACATAAGGGAGATTAATAGGGTACGTTCTGAGCGGATTTTTCCTCTGGTGGGGATGCTAGGATTGTGGGACGTGCCTCAGCAGAATGAGACACCATTTAAGAAGCGGATTAGGAAAAATGTCTTCTGTCTGAGATTTGTGAATTTTTGGAATTCTCTCCTCAAGAAAACCAGGGAACCGAGTGATTCAGTGAATTCGAAGCTGAGATGGAGATATTTATACTTGGAAATCGAGGCTTATAGGCACCAAGGAGAAGAAAGGAGCTGCAACAAAATTCAAATCAGCCATAATCTTATTGAAAGGCAGAGCAGACACCAGTGTTGTCTGGCGCGCTCCTGCTCTTGGATGTTATGTTCCAGTGTTTGTTTGAAAGTACATTGGTTTCTCCTTCACCATCATACTTGATCAAGTGAAACTTGTCTGAAGACTGCGACTGCGGCTGAGATTTTGTTTTAACCTTTTGAAGGCATGCAACTGAATTAAACAGCCATTTATCCTGCAAAAAATAAGGCAGAACAGCTTACTTTTGTCGTCAGTAGCTGACTACATTACTGGCATTCAACCCGTTAGTGCAAATCTTTCCCATCATGTTCAATCGACAGCAGAAAGTGCTAGGTATCCAATTAAGACTTCCCCCAAAGAATCTCAAACAACATACATCAAACTTACAATTCTGAAATGGGATACATGTCTGGGTGTTTATATAATTCGTAAGTTATTTTTTGTATTTATTTCACCTCAACACTCAGTATACAGGGCCTAGAGTCTTCGTAACAAGGGGAGTTGAGTATTGGAGCAAAGAGGTCCTTCTGCAGTTGTACAGGGCCCTAGTGAGACCGCACCTGGAGTACTGTGTGCAGTTTTGGTCTCCAAATTTGAGGAAGGATATTCTTGTTATTGAGGGCGTGCAGCGTAGGTTCACTAGGTTAATTCCCGGAATGGCGGGGCAGTCGTATGTTGAAAGACTGGAGCGACTCGGCTTGTATACGCTGGAATTTAGAAGGATGAGAGGGGATCTTATTGAAACATATAAGATTATTAAGGGATTGGACACGTTAGTGGCAAGAAACATGTTCCCAATGTTGGGGGAGTCCAGAACCAGGGGCCACAGTTTAAGAATAAAGGTAGGCCATTTAGAACGGAGATGAGGAAAATCTTTTTCAGTCAGAGAGTTGTAAATCTGTGGAATTCTCTGCCACAGAGGGCAGTGGAGGTCAATTCTCTGGATGCTTTCAAGAGAGAGCTAGATAGAGCTCTTAAAGATAGCGGAGTCAGGGGGTATGCGGAGAAGGCAGGATCAGGGTACTGATTGTGAATGATCAGCCATGATCACATTGAATGGCGGTGCTAGCTCGAAGGGCCGAATGGTCTACTCCTGCACCTATTGTCTATTGTCTATATTGTACTATTACTTTTACTCATATCTAATATTATCTCCAGCATCTACGCTATTCACCCTGTTAGCATGGCCCACATTTTAAATGGATGGTTCTATTAAGTATTTTTGTAATTCTCAATGTAATGGGTCATAAGACAATTTATTAGAAAAGACACAGAATATTTCTATAATCTTAGCTCGCTTCTTTGGCTATTGAACACGACAAACTCCAATTACAGTGCATTCAGAAAGTATTCAAACCCCTTCATTTTTCCACATTTTGTTACGTTACAGCCTTATTGTAAAATGGATTAAATTTTTATCATCAATCTCCACACAATACCCCATAATTAAAAAGTGAAAACAGGTGTTTAGAAATTTTTGCAAAGTAATTAAAAAGAACAAACTGAAATATCACATTTACATAAGTATTCAGACCCTTTACTCAGTATTTTGTTGAGGCACCTTTGACAGTGATTACAGCCTCAAGTCTTCTTGGGTTTGATGTTACAAGCTTGGCACACCTGTATTTGGGTAATTTCTCCCATTCTTCTCTGCAGATCCTCTCAAGCTCTGTCAGGTTGGATGGGGAGCATCGATGCACAGCTATTTTCAGGTCCCTCCAGAGATGTTTGATCGGGTTCAAGTATAGGCTCTGGCTGGGCCAATCAAGGACATTCACAGACTTGTCACGAAGCCACTCCTGCGTTGTCTTGGCTGTGTGCTTAGGGTCATTATCCTGTTGAAAGGTGAACCTCTGCCCCAGTCTGAGGTCCAGAACGCCCTGGAGCAGGTTTTCATCAAGGATCTCTCTGTACTTTGCTCCATTCATCTTTCTCTTGATCCTGACTAGTCTCCCAGTTCCTGACACTGAAAAACATCCCCACAGCATGATGCTGCCACCATCATGCTTCACCGTAGGTATGGTATTGGCCAGGTGATGAGCGGTGCCTTGTTTCCTCCAGACGTGACGCTTGGCATTCAGGCCAATGAGTTCAATCTTGGTTTCATCAGACCAGAGAATCTTGTTTCTCATGGTACTAAGAGTCCTTTAGGTGCCTTTTGGCAAACTCCAAGCGGGCTGTCATGTGCCTTTTACTGAGGAGTGGCTTCTATCTGGACACCCTACCATAAAGGCCTGATTGGTGGAGTGCTGCAGATATAGTTGTCCTTCTGGAAGGTTCTCCCATCTTCACAGAGGAACTCTGGAGCTCTGTCAGAGTGACCATCGGGTTCTTGGTCATCTCACTGACCAAGGCCCTTCCCTCCCAATTGCTCAGTTTGGCCGGGCGGCCAGCTCTATGAAGAGTCCTGATGGTTTGCAAAGTTCTTCCATTTAAGAATGACGGAGGCCACTGTGCTCTTCGGGAGCTGCAATGCCGCAGAAATTCCCACATTCCTCATTGTGATGGAAGGCGAAAAAAAAGTTCAATCTCTTCCCTTCTTTGTTCTCCCGCAGTCGGGGCACTCGAAGCCTTTGTTGTCGGGGTGATCTTGGCTCCCGCAATTGGTGGTCAGGCCATCCGCATTGGGGCGATCAAGCTCCCGCATTGGGGGGATCTCAGCTCCACACGCCAGGCGATCTGACCCCGGGTCGGGGCTGGTCGAACCTTCTGCGACTTGGAGATTCCCGACATCAGTCTCTACCCGAGACTGCGAGCTCCTCGATTTTAAAATCCGCAGGCTGGAGTGTCAATCCCAGACAAGGGATCACATGCTCCGATGGCAAGTCCATGGCCCCGCGGTGGTGCTCAAAGTCTGTCTCGAGCAAGTGCTGCCAGCTCCATGATGTTTGGCCGCAGAGCGACTGGAGACACGATCCGGAAACAATCGCATCTCCGGCAGAGAAGGTAAGAGATCGAAAAAAGTTTTCCCCGACCCTCCTCCACCCCCCACATAAAACAAACCAGAGAACATTAACACATACTTTTAAAACACACTAAAAATAACAAAAAAGGTCAAAAGACAAACAGACCGTTGGCGAGGCTGCCATCACTGATGGCGCCATCTGGTGGCCTACCCCTTATTCTTAAACTGTGACCCCTGGTTCTCGACTCTCCCAAAATTGAGAACATTTTTCCTGCATCTAGCTCGTCCAATCCCTTAAAAATTTTATATGTTTCTGTAAGACTTATAATATTATTAATATGCCTAAAGTAAAACTGACACAATTTCATTTTCTTCCACAGGTAACAATATGATAATGTCCAATTATTCCACATAGTGAAAGAATGCCATGAGATTGTTCATATCAACGAGAGGAGAGACAGGGTCTAGGTTTCACGCCTCATTTCCTCCCGCCTAGACTACTGCAACTCCCTATACACTGGGATCAGCCAATCTTCCCTGTCCCGCCTGCAACTGGTCCAAAATGCCGCAGCGAGACTCCTGACGGGTACCCGTAAAAGGGACCACATCACGCCGATTCTGGCCTCTCTCCACTGGCTCCCTGTATGGTACAGAATCAACTTCAAGCTCCTCCTATTCACATATAAAGCCCTAAATGGACATTCCCCCCCCCCCCCCCCTACATCAAAAATCTTCTAACCCACCTCTCTAACTCCAGGTCCCTCAGGTCGGCCGACTTGGGGCTACTCACTATCCCGCGGTCTAGGCTTAAGCTCAGGGGTGACCGCGCTTTTGTGGTTGCAGCTCCTAGACTGTGGAACAGCATCCCTCTCCCCATCAGAACTGCCCCCTCCATCGACTCCTCTAAGTCCAAGCTCAAAACCTATTTCTACTCCCTAGCGTTTGAGGCCCATTGAGGAGGCGCTGTGAACTGTTTTGTATGTGCTGTTATGTTTGTGTGCTACTGTATGTTTCATTTTTTTCCTTAGTACCTAATCAGATGTACAGCACTTTGGTCAACGTGGGTTGTTTTTAAATGTGCTATACAAATAAAATTGACTTGACTTGACAAAAGACCATGCCTCGGATGGTGCTGTATGCCTTCAAAGCTGCACTGAAGTGCCTGTCTAGATATTAGTGTCCATGTGTCACATTTGACCTCACAACAGTCAGAATGATTAAGCTACCAACCAAGCACATGCTAATGAAACATTAACTTTACCAAAGGAGCCGAACACAATATAAATTATACACAACCACATGGACATATTATTATTAAGCACCACAAAAAAAACCCAAGCAATTAATTGTACATCTGCTTTAAACCCATTAAAATGGGTATCCTGGGACTGATTTAGTCTTCTTGATAGAAAACCACAGATCAGAAGTGTTATTGTGTAGCATTTCTTTAATGGTAAAAAATGCCTAAATTAATCAAATCATTCATTATCCATGAAGCAACTGTTAGCTCGAGATGTTTATGTGTCAATTCTTTGCACTGAGCATAGAACAGTAGAGTTTAGAATTACAGCATGGAAATAGGCCCTTCAGCCCATTGAGTCCATGCCGACCACCATTCACCTGCACACTAGTTCTATGTTCTCTGTTTTGCATCCTATACACTAGGGGCAATTTACTGAAACCAATTAACCTACAAACCTACACATCTTTGGAATGTGAGAAGAAACCAGAGCACCCAGAGAAAGCCCACACAGTCGCAGGGAGAATGTACAAACTCTGTACAGACCATACCTGTAGTCAGTATAAGAAAATAACTGCAGATGCTGGTACAAATCAAAGGTATTTATTCACAAAAAGCTGGAGTAACTCAGCAGGTCAGGCAGCATCTCAGGAGAGAAGGAATGGGCGACGTTTCGGGTCGAGACCCTTCTTCAGTCTGAAGAACGGTCTTGACCCGAAACGTCACCCATTCCTTCTCTCCTGAGATGCTGCCTGACCTGCTGAGTTACTCCAGCTTTTTGTGAATAAGTACCTGTAGTCAGGATCGAACACAAGTCTCTAGCATTGTGAGGTAGCAGCTCGACCACTACGTCACTGTTCTGCCCTGTACAGTGCAGGAACAAGCCCTTTGCCCAACAATGTATTGCCAATTAAAAACTACACAGCCGCCTGTCTATATTTCCTTATTTCCTGTCTGCTCATATATCTGCATTGTACGTCTCTATTCAGTGTAGGAAAACGACAACTTCTTTAAGCTACCCCTTTTGCATGGTCATCAGGAATGTTGTCTTCCTGGCTATCACATGACTCCGGAACGGGTAATTCCAAAAGAACAGGATACATTGGACTTGTCATCAGCAAATCAATAGAATTAATGCATGAGAAAAACTGCATGGCAGAAAAATGGGCAGCACAGTGGCACAGCTGGGGCAGAAAGATCAGCCCAGTGGCACATCTAGTAGAACAGTTGTTTCACAGTGGCAGAGACCCAGGTTCAGTCTTGACCTTGGGTGCCATTTGTGTGGAGTTTACATGTTCTCTCGGTGACTGTGTGGGTTTCCTCTGGTTTCTTCCATCTCCCAAAGACGAACAGATTAGTAGTTTAATTGCCCACTGAAAATTGCCCTGAGTGTGCAGGGAAATGATAGAATCTGGGAGAGATTGATGAGAATGTAGGATTGGTGTAAATGAGTGGTTGATGGTCCATGTGAACTCAGTGGGCTGAAGGACCTATTTCTGCGCTGCATGTCTTTAGGATTCTTTGAATCTGACTTCAATTCATTATCATCTGCATTATCATCCATCATCTTAAAAATTGCCAAGCTTTAGTTGTAAATGAAATATTAGATAGACATTTCTGGCCCCAGGTATCAACTGTCGTTTTTGCTTAGCATGGATTTTTGCAATCTCTTTTAAAACAACATATCATGTGTACATTTAAATTACATCAAGTCACATATGTTATTTATTGAATTATCATTGTTGATCTATTGTGAACTGATTGAAGAAGATGCCATTTGAAAAACAATGCAATGAGGTGAGGTGAAAAGTTTGATTTGTTCCCTGTAAGTCAATTGCAGCCTTCAAATTGCTGATTTAAAAAAAGAGATATATTAATGCAGTTTTGGTCCTTATAGCCCCCAGACACATTTTGTAAATGGACATTTAGTATCTGGAATAGAATGAACCATATAAGCCTTTTAATTAGTTAATTGTAGTTCAAGTGCATCAAAAAAGAAAAGAGATTCTTCCGAACCAAACAACAGGCTTAGATAGATACTCAGCAACTGTATGCATGCCAGGACTTCCTACAAGATCAAACAGAATAGCTAAAGTATCAGCGATTCAAATCAACCAGAGGAGCTCAACGCTTTCTATGCTTCCTTCGAAAGGGAGAACAACGATGTATCTTCACGGGACCCAATGCCCCCTCCTCACCCTATGATCTCAGTTTCCAAGGCCAACATCACAAGATCCTTCTCAAGGGTGAACTCTCAAAAAGCGTTTGGCCCTGATTGTGTACCTAGCCATGTTCTCAAAACCCGCCTAGACCGACTGGCTAGAATTTTCACGGACAACTTCAACCTCTCACTATTACGGTCCAAGGTTTCCACTTGCTTTAAAATGACATCTGTAATGCCAGTGTCCAAGAAGGGCAAGGTGACATGCCTCAACAACTCTTGACAGGTGCCACTCACCTCCATTGTGATGAAGTGCATTGAGAGGTTGGTTATGACACAAATCAACTCTTGTCTCAGTAGTGACCTGGACCCACTTCATTTCATCCCACTGCCTCAACAAGTCAACAGCAGATGTGATCTTGCTGGCTCTCCACTCTACACGGGCCCACCTAGACATACGCCAGGCTGCTGTTCATTGACTATAAATGAGTATTTATCATCAACATTCCTTCCAAACTGAAGGATCTGGATCTCGGTTTTTCTCATTGCAACTGGATCCTGGTCTTTCTTATCAACAGACTTCAATGAGTACAGATTAGCAACAGTACCTCCTCCTTGCTGACCATCAGAATGATGGCACTTCAGGGCTGCATGCTAAGTTCCCTACTCTATCCTTTCAATACCGTCACTGTGCAGCCAGAGATAATTATAACACCATGTTTAAATTTAAAGAAGATATCACCATCATTGCACGAATAACAGATAACGATGAGTCAAAGTAGTGGAGGATGATTGACGATCTGGTTGAGTGGTGCCATATAACAATCTTACTGTGACCCAAGGAATTGATTGTTGGCTTCAGGAAGGGAAAGCTGAGGGACCACACAATTGTTTTCATTGCTGGGTTGATGTTTGAGAGCATCAACAGCTTCAAGTTCCTAGGGATACACATCGTTGAAGATCTGTCCTGGGCCCAACACATTGAAGCAATCATTAACAAAGCTCACCAGTGTCTCCACTTGCTCAGTTGTTTGAGGAGATTCAGATTGCCACTGAATAGTCTGTCCAAGTTCTACATGTGTAGAGAGGACAGCCCACTCGCTGGTTGCATCATGGGCTGGTTTTGAAATTTGAACGCTCAAGGATGAAGAAGGCCTCAGAAAGTGGTTGACATTTCCCAGCCTAACATGGGTATTGAGCTCCCCACCATTGAAAGGATCGATGGGGGGCACTGCCTGAAGAAAACTCCTAATATCATCAAAGACCCACAACAACCTGGCCACGTTGCTGCCACCAACATACAGGAAAAAGGCACAGGAACCTGACAACTGTTACCTTTGGGTTCAAGAACGGCCTCTTCCATCAACCATCCGGTTCATGGTGTTAATGGTGGACTTTAGGAGGAGAGGAACAACCCAGTGCCCTGTCTCCATCAATGGTGTGGATGTGCAGTTTACCAGGGAGTACAAATACCTTGGAGTGCACCTGGACAGTAAACTGGACTGATCCAGGAACACAGAGGCCCTGTACAGGAAGGGACGGAGCCAGCTGTACTTTTTCAGAAGGCTCCGCTCCTTCAACTTCTGCAGTAAGATGCTGTAGATGTTCTACCAAAACAGTGGCGGCCAGTGCCATCTTCCTCGCAGCCGTGTGCTGGGGCAGCAGGGCGAAGGCCACGGATGCAAATAGGGTTAACAAACTCATCAGGAAGGCTGGCTCCATCCTGGGGACGGAGTTGGATTCATGGGAGGTGGTCTTGGAGGGGAGGATGCTCCTCAAACTGCAGAGCATCCTGGACAATACAGCTCATGACACACTGGCCAACCTGAGGAGTAACTTCAGCAACAGACTGGTTCCCTCCTGGAATAAATAAAGTTCTATCGTATTGTATATCGTATCTGTCGAATGAACCATCCAGTTAAACCCTAAACACGACCCTCCCTCATCATATTAATCCCATCAAATCATAGCAGACTTTGCAATACAATGGCTATTCTACGTACTTTGAATTTTGCATTATCGTAGTCTACTTTACTTCGAATAACTGATATTTTATTGTATATTTATTTTTATTGTTGTTATGTTTAATGTCCCTGTAAAGCTGCAACAAATAATAATTGCTTTGTTCTGGTTCGTATCTGGTGCATGTAACAAATAAACAGTCCAGCCTCTTGAGACACTTCATTGCAGTAAACATGACAAATTGTGAGTTTTTGCCTGATGTGGGCCTTCTGCAAGGTTCCACGGAGGCATGAAAACGTGAGTACATGCAAGACACAAGGACTTTAATTACACAGTTGGAAAGCTTTCTTAGATGAAAATTACATCACAAAGTATCTACAAGAGATTTTATGAAGTTAGTGCCCAATTCAGCATGTCCAGTTAATCCAGGGAGTTTGATGAAGACTGAACATCTAAGGCTGGATGCTTGGAAATGTATAAGAGAAGGCAGATGTGGGTTATTATCTTGGAAGACAGAAAAATCAATGCAAAAATAATGACAAGAAGTGGCTGGAAAACAATATCATATCATATCATATATATATAGCCGGAAACAGGCCTTTTCGGCCCTCCAAGTCTGTGCCGCCCAGTGATCCCCATTAACACTATCCTACACCCACTAGGGACAATTTTTTACATCTACCCAGCCAATTAACCTACATACCTGCAGCATTTGCTCTTGCAAGGAATTTGGAATAGATGAGCACCATGATGCTGAAGGTCATTAATTATAGCATGTGATGCAGAAGGTGATGTAATGAGGCCCAACTGGGACGAAACACAAAATTAAAGTGCTTTGGCTATTTAAGATTTGAATGGAAAAGCCACAATTGGGAGATAAATCCAAGAAATGGCTGAGAGAATATTCAACCTGAGTTCTTGAGAATAAGCATAGATTTATTATAAAAGACATAATGGCATTTTGTTTTTCTTTAACTTGTGTCAACGTTGTGTGCACTTAGTCTGTTCTTGTCAATGATTAGGCACACTTAAGCAATTCTGGTAATAAATCAAAAGGCCTGGTTCACTTAATGTTCCAAAGTGAAATCAGGAAATGCTAGAGAGAGTAGATGAGCCAATGTTTGAAATAGAGTAGGTTTTCAAATCAATGACATTTCATCAGAACCAGCTAGTTATCCAGTTATCTGGAGTCAGTGTTGATTTCAATAAACAGTGACATCCCAATTTTGGAAGATCAGGTGCTGTTTATGATGGACTTCATTGGAACAGAGGGGACAAAGATGGAGTGGTTTGGAGAATTAAAGTGGCAAGTAACTGGTAGATCGGGGTGACCCTTGCAGACTGAATAGAGATGTTACACAAAGCTATCATCCAATCTGCATCTAAGTTCTTCAACGTGGAGCAAGTCACATTCTGAGCACCGAATGCCGTACCTTAAATTGAAAGAAGGACAATAAACCGCAGCTTCATCTGCAAGAACTGTTTTGCTTTCTTTCTGTTGACAAGGGAAGAAGCAGAAGAACATATATTGCGTCTCTGTGGCTGCTGAGGAAGGGGGAGAGAGGTGGGGACTGAGTGTTGGTGCATCTTAAGCAACAAGGCTTGGAAGAAATGGTGCCTTTAGAATTCTAAAAGCTGAGGGGTGGAGGAATGATTCTAGTAATAGCATCACATTGATCTTGGCCAAATTAGAAAGATGATCCATTAACCACAGATGCTGGTCAGATAGAAGATGAAGACAAAGAGTACACTACATATTTTCTGAGTGAGAAACATAAAAACATAGAAAATAGGTGCACGAGTAGGCCATTTGGCCCTTCGAGCCAGCACTGCCATTCATTATCATCCAGTCTGACGAAGGGTCTCGACCTGAAACGTCACCCATTCCTTCTCTACTGAGATGCTGCCTGACCTGCTGAGTTACTCCAGCTTCTTGTGATACCTTCGATTTGTACACGCATCTGCAATTATTTTCCTACAATATCATAATGGTTGATCATCTAAAATCAGTACCCGTTCCTGCTTTCTCCCCATATCACTTGATTCTGTTAGCCCTAAGAGGTATATCTAACTCCCTCTTGAAAACACCCAGTGAATTGGCCTCCACTGCCTTCTGTGGCAGCGAATTCCACAGATTCACAACTCTCTGGGTGAAAATTTTATTCTTCATCTCTGTCCTAAATGCAGTTGTACAGGGCCCTAGTGAGACCGCACCTGGAGTACTGTGTGCAGTTTTGGTCTCCAAATTTGAGGAAGGATATTCTTGCTATTGAGGGCGTGCAGCATAGGTTTACTAGGTTAATTCCCGGAATGGTGGGACTGTCATATGTTGAAAGACTGGAGCGACTAGGCTTGTATACACTGGAATTTAGAAGGATGAGAGGAGATCTTATCGAAACGTATAAGATTATTAAGGGGTTGGACACGTTAGAGGCAGGAAACATGTTTCCAATGTTGGGGGAGTCCAGAACAAGGGGCCACAGTTTAAGAATAAGGGGTAGGCCATTTAGAACTGAGATGAGGAAAAACTTTTTCAGTCAGAGAGTTGTGAATCTGTAGAATTCTCTGCCTCAGAAGGCAGTGGAGGCCAATTCTCTGAATGCATTCAAGAGAGAGCTAGATAGAGCTCTTAAGGATAGCGGAGTCAGGGGGTATAGGGAGAAGGCAGGAACGGGGTACTGATTGAGAATGATCAGCCATGATCACATTGAATGGCGGTGCTGGCTCGAAGGGCCGAATGGCCTCCTCCTGCACCTATTGTCTATTGTCTATTGTCTATTGTCTACCCTTTAATCTTAGAAGAGAACTGAAATGTAACAATTGGAATGGACATGATTTGGAGCCAGGACAATATGGTGGAGAGAAAGCTCCAGTTATGGAAATGGTTCATAAGTTACACTGGTGACCACAGAGAAAAAAACATATATTCTTTTTAGGATATATAAACTTCATAAAGGTTTTGCATAAATGAACTTTTTCAAAAGAAGCACTTCTTGTCTTTCTGTTATCTAATGCTCCCCCTAGGAATAGATAGAAATAAACGTCTTTTTTTACATAAAGCTGGTTCATCTTGCTATACAGTTACATGTATTTCTGTATTCAGATTGCATACAGTAAGTAATTATTTGATATAAAAGCCTATTGCAGAGGTGACCAACATCAGAAAATTGTAATCCTTGCCATGAATGGCACTCCTGTGGTGAATTTATTTTTTGATCATATCACCTTCTATAAACGAACAATAAATGCTGCTATCTATTTTCTGGGCTGGAACAAGAGGCAACAAAATAATTAAAACAAGCATGGGTCTGATGGAGTTCTCTGATTTCAGTAAGGAGGCTGCTGAATATTTTTTCAGTAATCCTTACTCGGTAGCACAATTGCTCATTATGTTGCTTTCAAATGCAGTGAGTGTTCATCGAACAGACCTTGTAGAATGCATGAACCCTTTCTGGGATTAGTGCCCCTGGCTAGCCAGTCACACCATGCAAAATTCATAGTCTGTCTACTTACACTGAATATCGAAGAAACCATGGAAAACAACAGCTGAACCATTTGACAACAATTGTTTTGTCACCTCAGCTGTTATTAGGCATAAATGCTTTTCATCAGTCACATAATTGAATTTTGTTGATTTCAATATTAACTATAATAACACTGCTTTCCTTATATTAATAATTAGCTTCAGATAAATATTATGACAGCTAAAAATAACAAGGTGTAAACCTGTAGCATCGAATTAGTCGTCTCCTGCTCCGTTTTTCAATTTCTGTGAAGTAAGAATATTTTTCCATTTACAATACCGTTATTTCTGAGATACGCCTGTGAAAAGAAATCTAGAATTTTTCTCTGGAAATACATGCTCCCACTTAAATTTTTAAAAAAGCATGAAAGAACACATCTCACTCCCCAGAGGTTGATTGTGTGCCTTCGAAAAACTGTCACTCCAACAAAAAGTAGATTCATCTCCCAGATTCAATTATGGAAGAGCCAGCGCGATCATTTCCTCTTAATAAAACATTTTATCTTCTGTTGTGACATTCAAAAAATCCTGGACTCTAATGAACAAAATGTCAAGCAGTTGTTGGCATTAAGGATAGCTGCAATGTTTCTCTAGGTCATGATGAAACAATCTAATGAAGGGAAATTAAAAGGCAAATGTTTATTGTTTGCTAAGACTAGTCTTATCAGAGTTCGCTCTGAATTTATGGCTTTAATTTACACTTGATATAAAATATAACTTTACTGATTTTAATATATCACTTGTCTTTAATAAATCTGCCATGATCAGGGGTCGCTCTCATGTCATCTTCCGAAGCAATATTTAGTTCTAATGGAAATTCAACTAAATCACCTTATTTAATGTTTGGAATAAATGTGACATATATGTGACATTATAATACGTCAAGAGAATCATAGCTGCCTGGAAATTTAATATGAGATTAAACATCGTGAAGACTGTAGGACTTCAATGCTGAGCATGCACTGAATGCTTGAATGTTTTATTTGTAAGTGACTGGAAATATAGGAAATATATGAAAATAATTTGTGCACTATTCCCCCATGTATATACCTCACCTTTCTGTCAATCTTGCTGAAAGAATTTATGGAGGACATTGCAGGGGAATCCAAGAGCTTATGAGGCAAGTGTCAGAAGCAATAGAAATCGAGCATCAGGCCTTGAAACTTACCATCATTGCAGGCATCATTGAGTTGGTAGCAACAGTCACAGGAGGACATGACCGTATGATACACAAAGAAAAAAATCAGATTCAGTCTGATAAAAAAGTTACTAAATCAATGCCAAATTTATACAACACAATCAACAGATATCGGTAAAATAACACGCAGAGAGGCTCAGAAATGTAAGAGGTGCAGAAAATGAACAATACATTACATATTAGTCCATTCCAAGCTTCAAAGACTCACCGTAGTGCATAATCTCTGCAAGTTATATCATGGGCTGTATTATTCAGTTTATGAGATGCATCAATACACTTTGGAACTTTTCTGAGCTCAAATAAGGTTCTACATACATTCAAGAAGACACTAGAGGCTGCAAATGTTGGAATCTGTAGCAAAAGCAATCCACTGGAGGAATTTAGTGGGTCAGCGGGAGGAAGAGGAATGGCCAACATTTTGGGTTGAGAGCGAATATCAGGACTGAAAGTGCAGGGGAAAATAGTCATCATAACAAATTGAGCGGGAGAAGTGAGATAACAGATGGTAGGTAATAGGTTAAACCAGGCAAGGTGCAGGATGATTGCCCGATGGGACCGAGTGGAGGGAGGGTGGTGAAGGGTAATTCAGTCAGAGGCAGGTGAAGACAATAGACAATAGGTGCAGGAGGAAGCCATTTGGCCCCAAGCCAGCACCACCATTCAATGTGATCACGGCTGATCATTCACAATCAGTACCCCGTTCCTGCCCTCTCCCCGTACCCCCTGACTCTGTCTGAAGAAGGGTCTCGACCCGAAACGTCACCCATTCCTTCTCTCCCGAGATGCTGCCTGACCTGCTGAGTTACTCCAGCATTTTGTGAATAAATCCCCCTGACTCTGCTATCATTAAGAGCTCTATCTAACTCTCTCTTGAAAGCATCCAGAGAATTGGCCTCCACTGCCTTCTGAGGCAGAGAATTCCACAGATTTCCAACTCTCTGAGTAAAAAAAGTTTTTCCTCATCTCCGTTCTTAATGGCCTACCCCTTAATCTTAAACTGTGGCCCGAGGCTATATCTGAGGAAAAAATAAATATTTTTTCTAGATCTGACTATGGGCAGGAGAGTGGGAGGACCTGCCACTCGACCCACTGAATTCTTCCAGCAGTTTGATTTCTGCTCTACAGTTTTCTTTTTTCAAACGGTATCACTTCATTAATATGTTTTAAACTACTCTTTAACCTTTCTCCTATCCTATAATTCCTCATGCTTGATCCAAATCTCCCACCTTTTAACAAAGCTTAGGTTTTTACAAAGCTCAGCTCATAAGCAGCACCAACTTAACACGCAATTATTTTTGAAACGAACACGGATGGGAACTGAAGGAAGCAGTTCAAAGGTGGAGAAGGGAGTTTCATGTTGGAAGAAATTGGAGGATATATCCAAAATTAATCTTGGAGTAGATTAGAGCAGCTATAATTAGAAAGGCAACGATGGAACAATTTGAGATAAAGCTGCTCAGCTGGGTAAAAGTAGAATGGTTTTGGCATTGCTCTGTAATAAAACCCAGAAAATGTGGAGTTAGGCAGGATCTATATTTCAAGAGTCGAGAGAGTTTAACACAGCCTTTCATGTTTGGGCTAAAACTTGTCAATGTTGATGCACAGGAATCAACCAGGATTCAAGAGATAACAGTCCCCGACATACACACTGGATCAGAAAGAACAACAATTCTCAAAATGCCCAACAGGTCAGGCAGCGCCTGTGAAAGGAGATGTTTAACGTCCACAGTATTTATTTTTATTTTTGATGGTAAGCTACAATCCTGGGCTTTTCTATTTCAAATGGTGTCAAGGCCTCTGCATAGCAACGTGAAGAATATTTCCAACCCTGCCGATCATTAGTCAATGTTGGGCGGGTCGATTTGAGTGGTATTGGATTAAGCTGGAAATCCCAAAGGATTCAAAGTGTGCTAACCTTCACAAATGTCTTGTTCTTTAAGACATTAAGAGGCATGAGGTTAGTGTAGGAATGAGGTGCTGAAATAAAAGATCAGCCATGACCTTGGCTGGCATCATAACAACCCCTGGGTAAGGCTGCTCCTCACCACTCCAGTGAACCAGGTACAATCCTGACCTGCGGAGCTGTCTGTGTGCAGTTTGTATGTTCTCCCAAGGATAGACACAAAATGCAGGAGTAACTCAGCGGGTCAGGCAGCATCTCTGGATAGAAGGAATGGGCGATGTTTCGGGTTGAGACCCTTCTTCAGGGGTGAGGGAAACAAGAGATATGGAAGGGTAAGGTGTGAAAACAAAGGATCAAAGTGGACAAAGGTCTCCCTATGATGTGTGGATTTCACTGGTGCTCTAGTTTCCTCACCTATCCCCAAAATATCTGGTTTGGGAGATGAATTGGCCATTCTAAATTGTTTCTAGTTTGAGTGAAGTTGATGAGACGGTAGGGAGAATAAAAAAAGATGGCATTAGTGCAGGATTTGTGTAATTGGGTGCGTAATAGTGGTTGTGCGGCTAAAGGGCCTGTTTCAATGCTGCAAGACACTGACTTAATAACTGGTGTAGCAAGCATGAAAGAATGTTCCCTCCATGAGAACGGCTCCTCCTCCTACTTCACCTTAAACTCTGGCAAGGTGTGGTTATGAAGTATAATTCAGTGGCATAAATGGATATGTTTTAAAAATGGGAAAAAATGTAAAATGAACATTGAGGTAATGCCGTTCATTTTGTAACTTTGTGCAAAGGCATGATTTGATTTGCTCTTGACAAGAGTTGAAGACAGAAAACTGACAAGGGGGTAAAGAAAGGAAGCTGGTTGTTACCAAATAAAGTTGCCGAGAAGACACTTCTTGGTAGATGTGAGATACAGTACTTTAGAGAGCTTCAAAGAATCAAGTGAGGGAATGGTTATATGTCATCATGATTAAATTCCTAGCTGAAAGATTCCCTCACCATTTCATGTCAGAGACATCACATTCATATTTAGATTTGTTTAGTGTCATGTACACCAGGGTGCAATGGATTTAATTCCTCTTATGAAGCACCCGTAGTAAACAATAGATACAATATGTGCACAATGCACACAACAGTGAATGCAATAACAGCAAAATGCTGCAGGTATTATAATACTGATTTAAGTAGTACAAACAACAATTGCAAAGTGCAGTAAATGAATAACCAAATAAGGTGGAGATTAGAGTAAGAGCACATGGCAGTATTCTCACCTGCTCATTCTCAGAATGCCTGAGAGTCGACTGCCAAAACAACTTCCGTATGGAGAACTGTGTCAGGGCAGGCGCTCAGTAGGAGGACAGAAAAAACGGTTTAAGGACTGCCTCAAAGTGTCCCTCAAAGACTTGGACATCAACCTCAGCACTTGGGAGTCTCCTGCTCTGGACCGTCCAACTTGGCGTAGCAAGCTCACCACAGGAGCTCGTGCAGCAGAGAACAGATGCACTGCAGAGGCCCAGAGGAAACGCACCGCTCGCAAGGCCCGAACTACCTCCACTTCCACTGCAGCACCCATCCGCTTGTGTCCTACGTGTGGGCGTGCCTTCCGGGCCCAGATTGGCCTCACCAGTCACTTCCGGACCCACAGTCACCAATCCTCCAACTGAAAGTGAAGTCATGGTCATCTTCGAACCCGAAGGACGAACAACATTCTTACCTGAAAGGGTTGATTGGTACAGGAGTCTGATAGGTGTGGGAAAGAGTTATTATTTAAATTTGAATGTTCAGGCTTTTGAGCTCCTGCACCTTCTCCCAGCAGATAGATGAGAGAAAAGGGAATGTCCTTCATTGACGATGCTTCCAACCTTCTTGATGCAACAAATGGTGAAGGTGGACTGGATGGAAGGAAGTGACTAACCTGCGATGGACTGCCCTGTGTTACCCGTTCTCTGCAGGTGCAGGCAGTGAGGAGCAGAACAGTTGCTATTCAAGGCTGAATTGCATCCCGTCAAAATATTCTTCCTGGAAGTATCTCTAGATGTTTGAGAGAATTCTCGTGGAAATGTTAGATAAACAGAGGAAATAGCACAATGACCATTGAGCTCATGGGCATTTTTACTCTAATATTGCAATGAGTCTTTTGAATGTTTGAAATAAACACATTCAAAATATAACATTTAATCTGTTTCTATCTGAGATAATCTTGATAATAAAATGTAATAGTTTAACACCTCGGCAAAATTATTACAAAGTCTTCTAAAGGGCCTGTCCCACTTAGGCGATTGTTTATGCGACTGCCGGCGACTGTCAAAGTCATAGCAGATCGCCAAAATTTTCTTTTACCCGACGACAATGACTACGACAATGCCGAGTCAGGTCGAGATTACACCGTCTTCGGAAACATCGCGAAATTCCCACGCTGTCAATGCTTCTCCGGCATCCTAATTTTCGCTGAAATCACTGACAAGTCTGTAATAACATGAGAGTTTTGAAATACAACATCTTGCCCGGGTTACTTGAAAACCAAGCTTCACGGTAATGAGGCATAAACTCGATTGACTTCCAGTTTACTAATAGCAGTATTAAAATTTTAATTTTAAACTTGGTTAAATGGATTTTTGTGCGGAATGTGGGCATTCTTTGAAAATGTACTGGAGATGCATATCTGGTTTCTGGGTTGCATATTTGGGTTGGGAGCCTACTTTAAATGTAATCGCTGATGGCCATAAACATTGTGAGAATTCCCACGCTTACCTGACCGTCAAACTATCGCCTCCAATCTACCTGTCAAATGTCCTGACGGTAAATAAATTGTTTAAACACAAGTATTTTATGGTATCTTCGAATGACTTTCCTTAATTTAATATTACATGCTTCTAAATGCATCTCAGACAACCTAGCAAACCTGGGGACAGCATGCGACAGCGCCCGCAATAAGCAACGATACCTGGCGACAAGCCAGTTGTCGCCGAGAAATTTCAATCCGGTTGATTTCCCAGAAACGCGCTGAGATCCACCACGATTCTTTGAAGACTCCTCACGATCATGCCTGCGACACCCCGGCGAACTGTCGGCAACAGCCTAGTCGCCGGCAGTCACCTTAAAATTGCCTAAGTGGGACTGGTCCTTAACAATACATCTTTTGAATACTTTCATCTTTTATGGTCAGCTTCCATCTTAATTAACTTCAGCATTGAGTTGTTGAATATGCATTTCACTTTCTTTCATTGGCATTAGATAACGTGCTTCCATTCTGGTTGTGAGTGTTTGAAGTGGCCAATGAAAGCAACACGAGAACCATTGCCATCTTCCGAGGAGTTGGAAAATGTGTTGAATATGTAAACCGTACACGAGACATAAATCAGATGAACTGGAAATAATTCGGTGAAAGATTTCAGCCAAAATTGTCATTATCCTACTGTAAAAAAGCTTGCCATTGTGTCAACCTCCATTAATTCTCAGAGACTTCACCAATGTGGTACTTTTGAAGTTTAGCCACCGTTGTAATGCAGTAAACAAAGCTGTCAAATGGCACACAGTTGGGTCCCATTGACAAGTGGTAAATAATAAAGCAGATCATTTGTTGTTATTCAAGAGATGAATCTTGGCCAGGACAGCAGTAGTTTGCTCCAGTCCTACTTGAAATGCCATCATGAGATCTTTCATGATCACTTGAGAGGACAGATGGTGACTCACACCTTTGGCATTCCACTGGACTGTTTGCCTAAATTAATTCTCTTGTGTGGGACTTGAACTCAATACGTTTTGATTCACAGCCAAGAATTAAATCACCATGCCAAGAATGATTCCTAAATCTGTATTAAATATTTCTGGTTGTTTTGTTTTTGGATGAAACTTGATGTTTCTGCAAAATTGAAAAACATAATTCACACTAGTGTTTATAAATCGGTTGCACTAATGCAGTTTTGGAATTCAAGATTACAATTAAACTTCACACAGATTATTGCAAATAGGATCATTGTCCATGGAGGCGATCACGGAGGCTGGTTGTTTCACTGAAAATTTACAGCTTCAAACTATATGGAATAAAGCCATATAAGGATTGAAATGAGGATTAGAAGGTATTAGCTGTAAGGAGAGTATAAGAAAATAACTGCAGATGCTTTACAAATGGAAGGTATTTATTCACATAATAGATGCTTTACAGCTCGAAGGTATTTATTCACAAAATGCTGAAGTAACTCAGCAGGTCAGGCATCATCTCGGGAGATGCTGCCTGACCTGCTGAGTTACTCCAGCATATTGCGAATAAATACCTTCGAGCTGTAAGGAGAGGTTGGACAAACTTCGATTGTATTTTCTTTGAATGTCAGAGGTTGAGGGGTGTTTATAAAATTATGCGAGGCATAGATAGGGGAGACAGTCAGAATTTTATTCCCAGAATGGATATGTCAAATAATGGAGAGCATAGCTTTATGTCAAAGGGGCAAGTTTAAAGGAGTTTTTAACTCTGACAGTTGGAGGCACCTGTAATGTTTTGCCATGGGTGATGGTCAAAGCAGATATGACAGTCGAGATGAGAGGCTGTTAGATAAGTATATGAACATGCAAGGAACAGATTGTGAGCAGGGAGAATGGATTAGTTTAGCTTGGCATCATGTATGGCACTGATGTCCTGGGACAAGATGTCCTGTACTGCTCTGTTCCATGTTTAATGTTATATAAAAATCATGAAATTGTAACTTCTGATGCCAGGTCCCGAAGGTTCCTTCGTTCTGGCCTACACATTCACAAGTAGTGACAAAAATTCTCCAGGACAATTTAAAGTTTGGCTGCTTATCAATGGGGAATAAATTGGAAATGATGTCCAAACTAATGTTTTATTCCAATGTAAGTCAATATATAAATGCTGATTTTTCCACAAATCTTCTTGGGCATTTTTCTAAAAAGTGCCTTCTTGGGCACTTCATGGACAAATCATGAGTTCTCTGTGATTTGACACAGGACAAGAAATTTCACATCACTTCACCATGCTGAAACATTAAAGCATTACAGGATTATCTAAGGGAGAACCATGGTTCCTGTCCACTGGTGGCAATGTGTACCTTCATTTGTTGCTCCAAATCCATTTGAGAAAACTGCATACACACAAGAGCAAGGGAACTCATTGGGCTTACATTTGACATTTCTAAATCCAATTAGTTTCTCTCTGTGGTTAATAGACAATAGACAATAGACAATAGGTGCAGGAGTAGGCCATTCAGCCCTTCGAGCCAGCACCGCCATTCAATGCGATTATGGCTGATCACTCTCAATCAGTACCCCGTTCCTGCCTTCTCCCCATACCCCCTCACTCCACTATCCTTAAGAGCTCTATCCAGCTCTCTCTTGAAAGCATCCAACGAACTGGCCTCCACTGCCTTCTGAGGCAGAGAATTCCACACCTTCACCACTCTCTGACTGAAAAAGTTCTTCCTCATCTCCGTTCTAAATGGCCTACCCCTTATTCTTAAACTGTGGCCCCTTGTTCTGGACTCCACCAACATTGGGAACATGTTTCCTGCCTCTAATGTGTCCAATCCCCTAATTATCTTATATGTTTCAATAAGATCCCCCCTCATCCTTCTAAATTCCAGTGTATACAAGCCCAATCGCTCCAGCCTTTCAACATACGACAGTCCCGCCATTCCGGGAATTAACCTAGTGAACCTACGCTGCACGCCCTCCATAGCAAGAATATCCTTCCTCAAATTTGGAGACCAAAACTGCACACAGTACTCCAGGTGCAGTCTCACCAGGGCCCGGTACAACTGTAGAAGGACCTCTTTGCTCCTATACTCAACTCCTCTTGTTATGAAGGCCAACATTCCATTGGCTTTCTTCACTGCCTGCTGTACCTGCATGCTTCCTTTCATTGACTGATGCACTAGGACACCCAGATCTCGTTGAACTCCCCCTCCTCCTAACTTGACACCATTCAGATAATAATCTGCCTTTCTATTCTTACTTCCAAAGTGAATAACCTCACACTTATCTACATTAAACTGCATCTGCCATGTATCCGCCCACTCACACAACCTGTCCAAGTCACCCTGCAGCCTTATTGCATCTTCCTCACAATTCACACTACCCCCCAGCTTAGTATCATCTGCAAATTTGCTAATGGTACTTTTAATCCCTTCGTCTAAGTCATTAATGTATATCGTAAATAGCTGGGGTCCCAGCACCGAACCTTGCGGTACCCCACTGGTCACTGCCTGCCATTCCGAAAGGGACCCATTTATCCCCACTCTTTGCTTTCTGTCTGTCAACCAATTTTCTATCCATGTCAGTACCCTACCCCCAATACCATGTGCCCTAATTTTGCCCACTAATCTCCTATATGGGACCTTGTCGAAGGCTTTCTGAAAGTCGAGGTACACCACATCCACTGACTCTCCCCTGTCAATTTTCCTAGTTACATCCTCAAAAAATTCCAGTAGATTTGTCAAGCATGATTTCCCCTTCGTAAATCCATGCTGACTCGGAATGATCCTGTTACTGCTATCCAAATGCTCAGCAATTTTGTCTTTTATAATTGACTCCAGCATCTTCCCCACCACTGATGTCAGACTAACTGGTCTATAATTACCCGTTTTCTCTCTCCCTCCTTTCTTAAAAAGTGGGATATCATTTGCTATCCTCCAATCCACAGGAACTGATCCTGAATCTATAGAACATTGAAAAATGATCTCCAATGCTTCCACTATTTCTAGAGCCACCTCCTTAAGTACCCTGGGATGCAGACCATCAGGCCCTGGGGATTTATCAGCCTTCAGTCCCATCAGTCTACCCAAAACCATTTCCTGCCTAATGTGGATTTCCTTCAGTTCCTCCATCACCCTAGGTTCTCCGGCCCCTAGAACATTTGGGATGAGGGATGAAAATCCTACCATTTTGAATATGGCAGTTCGGTTGCTGGGTATTTAATAGGCAGCCTGATACAGCTTGCAGGAGTAAGAGCTGAAAGTGAGGCATTTTGTTTTGTTTTGTGGGAGTTGTAAGTTAGTTGTGATTGTGGTGCCAGGGAGTTCAGGAGCCAAGCTCAGAAAAACAATTTGACTTTTACCTTTTCCATCTCCCACGGAACTGGTCAAAATGATTGGTATCCGTGATTGCTTGCATTCTGCATGTTCAAAACTTTCCTTAGCTAAAGTGCCAATCCGAGGCCCCCTTTTATTAATGGCATCAAAAATCGGAATTACTTTTAATACCTGATGTTAAGTCACTTTCATAACGGAGCCAAAATGTGTAGGAAGGAAGTGCAGATGCCGGTTTACCCAACGATAGACACAAAATGCTGGAGTAACTCAGTAGGACGGAAATGCTGCCGGTACCACTGAGTTACTCCAACATTTTGTGTCTACCTTCATAATGGAGCCAGTCAGATTGCTCGTGTTAGTTTGGCTGTTATGTTTTTAACCTGATATCCTGGTAATTTGGGCCACAAAGTTAATCCAGAAAAGGGAGCTCAAAATCCAACTCATGAGTTGGTCCTTGGGAGCGTTAGTTTTTTTTTGCCGTGTGGAAACATTTGCAGAATAATTCTGGTTTGCTCCATTGCCCTCGAAGCAATCATTGAAATGACTGAGGAGCAGCAACAAGCAAATGTGTAGAAGTAGCGAGTTCATGGTTCACTAGCTACCTAATGAACAGTTGCAGAAGATATCAGCGCATCATGGAGAGTTTGATGACATTTCAAATAAAGATTAATAGAGAGAGAGCTCTGCTGGTGGACCATAAAACATATCTTATATTTATTACAGATATAAACATAAAATAAAATGAATACTAAAAAGGGTTTGGTAAAAGACTGAGTATTTAATTTAGCAATGGTGAATGCACTTGCCATTAACCTCTATGGCACGGCAGTCTACCTCGTGGTCTATGCTGTGAATTGTATGAAGATTAGGCTCATACTTGATGGGTTAGACAATAGACAATAGACAATAGGTGCAGGAGGAGGCCATTCGGTCCTTCGAGCCAGCACCGCCATTCAATGTGATCATGGCTGATCATTCTCAATCAATACCTGTTCCTGCCTTCTCCCCATACCCCCTGACTCCGCTATCCTTAAGAGCTCTATCTAGCTCTCTCTTGAATGCATTCAGAGAATTGGCATCCACTGCCTTCTGAGGCAGAGAATTCCACAGATTCACAACTCTCTGACTGAAAAAGTTTTTCCTCATCTCAGTTCTAAATGGCCTCCCCCTTATTCCTAAACTGTGGCCCCTTGTTCTGGACTCCCCCAACATTGGGAACATGTTTCTTGCCTCTAACGTGTCCAACCCCTTAATAATCTTATACGTTTCGATAAGATCTCCCCTCATCCTTCTAAATTCCAGTGTATACAAGCCTAGTCGCTCCAGTCTTTCAACATATGATAGTCCAGCCATTCTGGGAATTAACCTAGTAAACCTACGCTGCACGCCCTCAATACAGGATGGATGCTTTTTACCCCAGTAGCGGACATAGCTGACATAGCTGGCCTGGCATAGCTGGCCTGCCCTGATCGTTACAATGCCAACAAGATTTTCCTCTGTCCTTTGTCTACCCAGGAGCAGGCCCATTGCTGTCGCTTTGTAAGAAGCCGGGTTATGTTGTTCTGTATATTTCAATGCTATGTGAGTGAATTCTAATTTTATTTTTAAATCCGCAAATTGTGAAACTGAAAACATTCTGCATGAACCATACAGTTATCAAAGTTATTCCAGTGTGGTTCACCAGCAGATCTGAGGGGGGATCTTATTGAAACATATAAGATAATTAGGGGATTGGACACATTAGAGGCAGGAAACATGTTCCCAATGTTGGGGGAGTCCAGAACAAGGGGCCACAGTTTAAGAATAAGGGGTAGGCCATTTAGAACGGAGATGAGGAAGAACTTTTTCAGTCAGAGAGTGGTGAAGGTGTGGAATTCTCTGCCTCAGAAGGCAGTGGAGGCCAGTTCGTTGGATGCTTTCAAGAGAGAGCTGGATAGAGCTCTTAAGGATAGCGGAGTGAGGGGTATGGGGAGAAGGCAGGAACGGGGTACTGATTGAGAGTGATCAGCCATGATCGCATTGAATGGTGGTGCTGGCTCAAAGGGCTGAATGGCCTACTCCTGCACCTATTGTCTATTGTCTATTGTCTATTGTCTATTTAGGATGCATGTGGAATAATATCATTCTTCACGCAATACTCCTTTGGCGGAGGGGAGATGTACCTACTTGACACGTGTTCCTGTCTGGCTGCTGCAGGCAGTGATTTCTGAGGATGGCTGCATTGCAGTGGTAACTTCTGTGATGGTCCACTGTGTCTATTACACAAACTGGAGCTCCTGGTGTTGGAGGAAGAGAAGACATTCCGAGATGCTAAGTGTAATGGCAGTTTCTATACCTTCTCAAAGTCCAACTTCGATAGCTATTACTGCTCAGGGATGGAATGGAGGTATAGCTTAAACACACACCGCACTCCGAGATAGCAAAAATGAATCTTTCAAACGCTGTTTCTTGATTAATTGGTCTTTATTAAAGTAGCACAAATCAAAAGAGTAATTCATAACTTTTCGTTCTTATCAACTGTTTCTTCTTCAAACAATACAGTAAAAATTGTGTAGTCGTTACCGTGTGGTCAATAGACAATAGACAATAGACAATAGGTGCAGGAGTAGGCCATTCAGCCCTTCGAGCCAGCACCGCCATTCAATGCGATCATGGCTGATCACTCTCAATCAGTACCCCGTGAGTGTAGCTGGTGCGAGTGTGACTGGCGTGAGTGTGGCAGTCGTGAATGTGGTAAAAAACTGTATCCTCTCCATCCTCCGAGACTAAACTGACCCACAATCTCTGTCACTACGCTAGTCTCCTCCAATGTCGACGCTCCCCATTACGTATCAAAACACACCCACAAGCATGCAAAAAAGACAGAAACTAGAAATATTAAACATAGCCATAATACAATGACAGTAACTAAATTAAGCATAAATGGCTCCTACACTAAGGAAGGACAAGAAAATTCACTTCTGCAGGCTCAATGCCACCAAGATTGTTCACAATACCATGCCTCCATGTACAGTTCTTCGAGGAGCAATGTATTCATAAGGTCATACGGTTATAAGTGATAGGAGCAGAATTAGACCATGTGGCCCATCAAGTCCCCTCCGCCAATCAATCGTGGCTGATCTATCCCTCCCTCCTAACCACATCCTCCTGTCTTCTCCTCATAACCCCTGACACCCGTACTAATCAAGAATCTGTATCTCAGCCTTAAAAATATCCATTGACTTGGCCTCCACAGCCTCCTGTGGGAAAGAATTCCACAGATTCACCACCCTCTGACTAAAGGAATTCCTTCTCATCTCCTTCCTAAAGGAACATCCTTTAATTCTGGTATGACATTCAGTCCCAGATTCTTCCATTTGTGGAAACATCCTCTCCACATCCACTCTACCCAAGCCTTTCAACTTTCCGGTACATTTCAATGAGGTCTCCCCTTATCCTTCTAAACTCCAGCGAGCACAGGCCCAGTGCCACCAAATGCGTATTTAAAGGCTAAGCTTTCAAAGGTGGTGCTGATGAAGGTTTGCACTGCTTAGCAAGAGTAACTGCAGATGTACCTCTCTGCCACTGATCGATCCTTCCCTCCCGTCTGCTTTCCTCACCCCATCTGCCCTTCTTCGATCATGGTGGGGGACCACAGATGACAGGTTCACTACGAGTATCGAAACACATCTAATGCTCAGTGTTGCTGAATCTGAAGCACACAATGCTTCACTTTATCTTTTGATGTTTGGCGTTGGAGAGCTGTGTCTACTGAACTATTGACTTCCAGTCACTGTAGATAGCAGGGGCACTAATTAGACAAGCTTTGTGTGGGTAAGTTTGACATGGCTTGGAACTTTTCACTGTGCAATGAGCAGCTTCAAAACAAAATCCCAAAGTGCAGCAAGTGGTGCAAATCGTTACAAATATGTGACCATTAGCTCTAATGAGACAGGAAGAGATGAACTCACGAAACCCAAACATACATCAAATGAAATGATTTGTTTGGTAAATATCTACTTGCTTAATAATTTAATTTAATTCAATTTGCAGATGCAATCGACCACAAGGGCGCTTCTGATTTGGGCCTATTTATGCAAATAGTTCAGAGTTTAAAACACTGTACTCAGTCTGAAGAAGGGTCTCGACCCGACACCTCACCCATTCCTTCTATCCGGAGATGCTGCCTGTCCCGCTGAGTTACTCCAGCTTTTTGTGCCTATCTTCGGTGTGAACAAGCACCTGCAGTTCCTTCCTACACAAACATCCCAAGCAATAATGTGATGGCCTCCAGATACTTTATTTTTACCGATGCTGGCTGAGGAACACATTTCTTCTTAAACAACTCCACAGGATCAAGGCTGTCTTGCTTCCTATTGCAGTTCGGTGTAGAGTTGGAGGACAGGTAGCATGACAGGTGGTCCACTACTTCCCTCATATTCAGCACATTCCCGACAGAGGGACTCAGGATGCCCAGCCCCACGCCCCCCAAATGCATCATGTTATTTTTTATTGGTCACGGGCCAGCAATTATCACCTATTGGTGGGGCAGTTTGCAGCCCAGTGGTATGAACATTGACTTCTCCAACTTTAGATAGTTCCTCTGTCCCTCTCTTCCCCTCCCCCTTCCCAGATCTCCCTCTATCTTCCTGTCTCCACCTATATCCTTCCTTTGTCCCGCCCCCCTGATGTCAGTCTGAAGAAGGGTCTCGACCCGAAACGTCACCCATTCTTTCTCTCCTGAGATGCTGCCTGACCCGCTGAGTTACTCCAGCATTTTGTGAATAAATACCTATTGGTGGGAATGTTTTCCTTCAAGGCGATTTCAGACCATACATGAATCATATCCTTTGTCTGTCTGCTGATGTCTTGCTGTGATCACATTCAGAGTAGCATTGCACTTCAGTGCTCATCAAGGAACTGGTGGGTCCTTCCTTTCAGAGCTGCTGAAGTGTGATTAGATAATGGGGGTGTTAGACTGGAAAGTGTATGGTGTTGGTTTATTCTGGTCATGGGTACAGAAATAGAGTGAAAAGCTTTGTTTTTGTCTTGTCCATTCAAATTAGACTGCACATGAGTACGATCAAGTCATACACGTCCAACAGGTAGTGCAAAGTGCAGACAGAATGGTGACACAGCAGTAGAGTTGCTGCCTTACAGAGCCAGAGACCCGAGCTCTCCTCTACTCTCTCTCTCTCTCTCTCTCTCTCTCTCTCTCTCTCTCTCTCTCTCTCTCTCTCTCTCTCTCTCTCTCTCTCTCTCTCTCTCTCTCTCTCTCTCTCTCTCTCTCTCTCTCTCTCTCTCTCTCTCTCTCTCTCTCTCTCTCTCTCTCTCTCTCTCTCTCTCTCTCTCTCTCTCTCTCTCTCTCTCTCTCCCTCCCTCCCTCCCTCCCTCCCTCTCCCCCTCTACCTCCCCCTACCCCCCCCTCTCTCCCCCCCTCTCTCCCCCCTCTCTCCCCCCTCTCTCTCCCCCCTCTCTCTCCCCCCTCTCTCTCCCCCCTCTCTCTCCCCCCTCTCTCTCCCCCCCTCTCTCTCCCCCCCTCTCTCTTCCCCCCTCTCTCTCCCCCCCTCTCTCTCCCCCCTCTCTCTCCCCCTCTCTCTCCCCCTTCTCTCTCCCCCTCTCTCTCCCCCCCTCTCTCTCCCCCCCTCTCTCTCCCCCCCTCTCTCTCCCCTCTCTCTCTCCCCCTCTCTCTCTCTCTCCCCCTCTCTCTCTCTCTCCCCCTCTCTCTCTCCCCCTCTCTCTCTCTCCCCCTCTCTCTCTCCCCCTCTCTCTCTCCCCCTCTCTCTCTCTCCCCCTCCCTCTCTCTCTCCCTGCAAGTTGCAGGAACAGCACCTCATATTTCGCTTGGGCAGCTTACACCCCAGCGGTATGAACATTGACTTCTCTAACTTCAAATAGCCCTTGCTTTCCCTCTCTCTCCAACCCCTCCCCCTTCCCAGTTCTCCCACCAGTATTACTGTCTTCGACTACATTCTATCTCTGTCCCACCCACTCCCCTGACATCAGTCTGAAGAAAGGTCCTGACCCGAAACGTCACCCGTTCCTTCTCTCCAGAGGTGCTGCCTGTCCCCCTGAGTTACTCCAGCATTTTGTGTCTATCTTCGAATTTACAGTGACCTTGGTTTTGACGTGGAGGTGACAGATGTTGAATAGTTTCCCAGTCATAGTGTGGATTAGCTCCACTCCATGTTGGTGTTGGACGCCTTCAGCAAGATTGAATTACAAATGATGAAACAAAAAGTGAACCAACATAAAACGGACTGAAATCCTGATCCCGAGGTCTCGTGAGGAATCCAGTGTCAGTGCTGAACTTGTCACCAGAGTGCAAGCTGGAAAGTAATTCCTGAAGCCATTGTCTATGCAGCACAAGCTTTTTTTCCTCAAACCCTGCTGTGCAATAGCGGCACCAAGCTAACAAGTCACCATATGGATAACGAGATGTCTCAGATGCGTCTGAGTCTGCCCTCAAAGGGTATTATGAGTGTAACCATGGATGGAAATATTTATTAATATGTTTTAGACTGCTGATAAACCTGCACTTCTCTCCACCACCGCACGTTTGCTGTTCTAATGCCCGGACTTCAAATTTTCCTTCAGTGAATAAACAAGATGGAGGCGGTGCAATCAAAAAGGAAAATGTTGTCAAATAAAATGGCATGGATGTGATTTTCACAGGAGCAGAAAGGGAAAGAGTGGGCAATTTGCAAGGAGCAATAGAAGGATCATTTCCGAGTGGTTGCTATGGTGAATTCTGTCTAGAATTATGGAAAGTTAAAGAATAAATAATGTTTAGAGTTAAAGGATAGCGCACAGGGGAATTGCGAGCAGAATTGACCGTCTGTAAGGAGAGTGAGAATTACCAGGAGCTGCAGTCAAGACCAATGTCATTTACAGACTATAACAATCTATTGGAGTAATGGCAAGATATTTTATGCCATAACACAGCAATTTGTGGTATTTTGTCAGGTGTAAATAAACCATTTAAAAAGAGTTGTGGTGCTCTGAGAGACTAAACTGATTTTCCTCACCCAGACGGGTTCAGGAAATACTCAGGTTGAGGAGAAACTACTTGCATCCAGGTAGAAACTTGTTGAGGAAGGCTTGGGGTGATGATACATCTTTGTTTAACTCTGTTCTTCCCTGTGATAGCTTGCATTTTCATTATAAAGAACAGATATATGTTGGAGACCAATAGCTGAGAGAATCCAAATTTGATAAGGATTCTCATCTATAACAAAGATAATAGCTAAAAAGAACTATTCCATGGCTGAATCTGCTTCCAACTTTTCTCTTGGAGTTCATTTGTGGTGAATATCATATCCTTTGTGCCTCAACAGATAATATGCAGACTGTGACTTCAAGATGGTTCTTTTGTCACTTGGAGAAGACGGTTGAAGAGGGGTAAATATAAGGGGTAATTTCACTGCTCTATTTTAAATAGAGCATGAATTTATGAAAGGTAAATCATGTCTGACGAATCTTATAGAATTTTTCGAGGATGTAACTAGTAGAGTGGATAAAGGAGAACCAGTGGATGTGTTATATCTGGACTTCCAGAAGGCTTTCGACAAGGTCCCACATAAGAGATTAGTATGCAAACTTAAAGCACACGGTATTGTGGGTTCAGTATTGATGTGGATAGAGAACTGGCTGGCAGACAGGAAGCAAAGAGTAGGAATAAACGGGTCCTTTTCAGAATGGCAGGCAGTGACTAGTGGGGTACCGCAAGGCTCAGTGCTGGGACCCCAGCTATTTACAATATATATTAATGATTTGGACGAGGGAATTGAATGCAACATCTCCAAGTTTGCGGATGACACGAAGCTGGGGGGCAGTGTTAGCTGTGAGGAGGATGCTAGGAGGCTGCAACGTGACTTGGATAGGTTAGGTGAGTGGGCAAATGCATGGCAGATGCAGTATAATGTGGATAAATGTGAGGTTATCCACTTTGGTGACAAGAACAGGAAAGCAGACTATTACCTGAATGGTGGCCGATTAGGAGAAGGGGAGATGCAACGAGACCTGGGTGTCGTGGTACACCAATCATTGAAAGTAGGCATGCACGTGCAGCAGGCAGTGAAGAAAGTGAATGGTATATTGGCATTCATAGCGAGGGGATTTGAGTATAGGAGCAGGGAGTTTCTGCTGCAGTTGTACAGGGCATTGGTGAGACCGCATCTGGAGTATTGCGTACAGTTTTGGTCTCCTAATCTGAGGAAAGACATTCTTGCCATAGAGGGAGTACAGAGAAGGTTCACCAGATTGATCCCTGGGATGGCAGGACTTTCATATGAAGAAAGACTGGATAGACTCGGTTTGTACTCGCTGGAATTTAGAAGATTGAGGGGGGATCTTATAGAAACGTACAAAATTCTTAAGGGGTTGGACAGGCTAGATGCAGGAAGATTGTTCCCGATGTTGGGGAAGTCCAGAACAAGGGGTCACAGTTTAAGGATAAGGGGGAAGTCTTTTAGGACCGAGATGAGAACGTTTTTTTTCACACAGAGAGTGGTGAATCTGTGGAATTCTCTGCCACAGAAGGTAGTTGAGGCCAGTTCATTGGCTATATTTAAGAGGGAGTTAGATGTGGCCCTTGTGGCTAAAGGGATCAGGGGGTATGGAGAGAAGGCAGGTACAGGATACTGAGTTGGATGATCAGCCATGATCATATTGAATGGCGGTGCAGGCTCGAAGGGCCGAATGGCCTACTCCTGCACCTATTTTCTATGTTTCTATGTTTCTATGTTTCTATGTTTCTAAAACAGCACAGGGTTATTTTGCACTCGTGTTAGAAAGTGGGTGGGAATTGGTTTAATACCTCATTAAAAAGACAACACCTACCTGTAAGAGGGCAGCACTCCCTTAGCACTCTGTGTTCAAGATTCTGGAGTAAACAAACTGTCCGTAGTTAAGGGAATATTTTGGAAGGACAAAGCTACGTTACAGCTAACGCTGAACTTGGCAAAGTTAGAACACATTATTATCTGAATGGTGTCAGATTAAGAAAAGGGGAGATGCAGCGAGACCTGGGCGTGCTTCTACACCAGTCACTGAAAGTAAGCACGCAGGTACAGCAGGCAGTGAAGAAAGCTAATGGCATGTTGGCCTTCATTGTGAGAGGATTTGAGTTTAGGAGCAAAGAGGTCCTACTGCAGTTGTACTGGTGAGACCACACCTGGTGAGACCACACCTGGAGTATTGTGTGCAATTTTAGTCTCCTAATTTGAGGAAGGACATTATTGCTATTGAGGGAGTGCAGCGTAGGTTCACCAGGTAAATTCCCGGGATGGCGGGACTGACATATGATCAAAGAATGGGTCGACTGGGCTTGTATTCACTGGAATTTAGCAGGATGAGAGGGGATCTTATGGAAACATATAAAATTCTTAAAGGATTGGACAGGCGAGATGCAGGAAAAATGTTTCAGATGTTGGGGGAGTCCAGAACTAGAGGTCAGTGTAAGAATACGGGGTAGGCCATTTAGGACTGAAATGAGGAAAAACCTTTTCACCCAGAGAGTTGTGAATCTGTGGAATTCTCTGCCACAGAAGGCAGTGGAGGCCAATTCACTGGATGTTTTCCAGAGAGAGTTAGATTTAGCTTCGTGGGACTAAAGGAATCAAGGGTTATGGGGAAAAAACAGGAATTGTTGAAATACTTATATTTGAACCCCCCCCCCCCCTTCAGAATGTCAATGGTAGGGGATTTGATGATAATTCTACTGATTTTAGATGATCAGCCATAATCATATTGAATGACTGTGCTGGCTCGAGGGCCCGAATGGCCTGTGGATTTTCCAATTGTAAGGCTAGCTTTTGATGGATATTGGATATGCAGCAATTTGCAGAACTTCCAATGTCTCTCAGTATAAGTGCAGGAATCCTCTTGTCTCAAACTTACCAGCAGAGAAGGCTGGACCATCTCCTGCTGCCCACCACCCTTGGCCTTTGTGGAATCTAATAAAAGAACAGAAGGTAATGTGGACGCATCAGTAGAGTTGCTGCCTTACAGCACCAGAGACCCGGGTTTGATCCTGACTATGGGTGTTGTCTGTATGGATTTTGTAAGTTATCCCCGTGACCTGTGTGGGTTTCCTCTGGGAAGCTCCGGTTTCCTCCCACACTCCAGACGTACAGGTTTGTAGGTTAATTGGCTTGGTATAAATGTAAATTGACCCCAGTGTGTGTAGGGTGATGTTAATTTGTGGGGATCGCTGGTCGGTACGGACTCGGTGGGCCGAAGAGCCTGTTTCCACACTATCTCCAAACTAAAAAAAACTAAACTAAACCAAACTAAAGATTCCCCAGCGATTGTATAAGGCTATTAGATATCATGCCAGGTTAAATTTTGTGCAGGATCTTAAGAACAATAATTAGAATATGGATTGCACAATTTTGGCGAAGAAAGGGAAATACTAGGATTTTGTAACTATTTGTATATAGTTTACATGTTTTTTTAACAATAGGAAGGTGTTTTACTTCATAATAAATTATTCATTTTTCAGAATATATAAGTGCCCTATCATGTCTAATATTTATTGTCCATTCATAATTGCCCTCCAGGACATGGGAAGAACCTGCTTTCCTTCTGATGAAGATACTCCCACAGTGTTGTTGGCATGGGAGCTTTTCTGCCACAGAAGGCAGTGGAAGCCACAGGATTTGGACCCAGTGGCAATTATTTGTGTCATCTTTCCAAATCAGAATGGTGCACGATTTGGAAGGGAATTCAGTGTCCCCATGCATCTGGTGTCATTGAACTAGGTAGTACAGTCAATAGTCAATAGTCAATAGTCAATAGTCAATAGTCAATAGTCAATAGTCAATAGTCAATAGTCAATAGTCAATTTATTTGTCACATACACATAAATGTGCAGTGAAATGAAAAATTACCCGCAGTTCAACAATAAGACCAATAAAAATAAGCAATAAAAATATGCAATAACACATACAATCATAAACCAAACAAAAGAAACATCCATCACAGTGAGTCTCCTCCAGTCACCTCCTCACTGTGATGGAAGGCCAGAATGTCTTTTCTCTTCCCCTGCCATTTTCTCCCGCGGTCAGGCTGTTGTAGTTGCCACATCGGGGCGGTCGGGGCTCCCGACATTGAAGTCCCTGCCGGGCGGAGAAAATCCCGCGGCCTATTTCAGGCCGTGCCGGACGGTGAAAGGTCCGCGGCGGGCCGACCCAAGCCCCACGATTCGGGGCGGGCGAAGACGCTGCCGCTGCCGCTGCCGGAGCTCCTGATGTCGGCCCCCACCCAGGGGCCTGCGGGCTTCCGACGTCCAGGCGGCCCACGCCGAAGCCTCCAGAGACGAGTCGCAGCCGCTCCCGCAGCATCCGAAGGCAGCCAGCGCCGCAGGTGGTGAGTCCGGGCCGCGGGCTCTGCGAACCAGAGCCCAGGTGGTCCTAGCCGGAGGCCGCCAGCTCCAGGTGCATGGCCGGTGGTAGGCCGCAGCGGGAACGGAGACACGACACAGAAACAAAGGTCGGGTCTCCGTTCGGGAGAGACAATGTTACAGTTCCCACCCCCATAGGTCATGTGTTTTGGAGGTGATCTCAGTGTAACTTAGGTGAATAACTGTGGTGCACTTTTCAATGGTGAACCGTGCAGCCACTGCGTGCTGGCAGTGGAGGGAATGAATGTCTAGGGTGGATAGGTTACCACTCGAGCAGACTGCTTCATCCATATTGAGCTTCATGCGTGTTGTTTAGAGCAAAACTCAACCAGGCAAATTAGAGTATTCTATCACATTCTTGCCTTGTGCCCTGCAGAGTGTGGAATGACAGAGGCTGAATGATTCACCATGGGACACCCAATCTCCAACCTGCTCTTGTGGTTGGTTGGTCCTATTGAAATACTTATATTTGACAACCCCCTCCCTTCAGAATGTCAATGGTATGGGATTTGATGATAACTCCACCATTGAATTTCAAAGTTTGGAGGTTAGATTCTCTCTTGTTGTAGATGTTCATTGCTTGGTGCTGTTGTGGTCACACGTTACTTGCCATATCTCGGCCCACGCGTAAAAAAAATTCTGAGAGGCGCTGCAGACATAAACTGCTTGATTTGGTGATGAGTTGTGAAAGAGGATTGCATGTTGTTCAATGGTCAGAAAAGATTGCGACATCTCTCCTTGTGGTGAAAGGAAAACCATTGTTGAACTAGATGAAGATAGTTGAGCATAGCACACTGACAAGGTGTCATGTGGCTGGGATGATACACCTCCAATAACCATGGGCAATTTTGGAGACCACAAAAGACTGCAGATGCTGGAAACAAGACAAAAAAAAACCTGCCGGATAAGCTCATCGGATCAGTCAGCATCTATGGAGGGAAACATACGGTCGATGATTTGTGTCAAGACTCCTCACTGACCCAGGGCGGTAACCTTAACTTGACAATCATGGTGGAATGAGGAATATGCCAGGCCACGAGGTTACACATTGTGATGATGTACATCTGTACGCAAATAGTTTATGAGTGGAAATACGCATTAGGTGATCGATTTCCGTGCATTCTCAACTCAGGTCAGATTTCATCTTTCTCCACACCCACATCTACCATGGAGAACAGACGACCTGCCCACCCTTTCAAGCTGCCTTTACATCCCCTACATTTTTGAAATTCAACGGCTACCATCAAATCCAGTACAAAGACTCAATTTAGGTTAGTTTCGAGATCTGTTTCTACTGATGGTCCACAGCACCTCACCGATGCCCATTTCTGCATTGCCATATCTGTCCAGAGTCTATCTGAACATTGTCCCCCCCCACGCAATGGAAGGTACTCTTGAAATTAAAAGAAGACTTTGTCTCCACAAAAAACTTCTATCAATGATTTCAACGACAAATACATTTGCTGCAAAAGTTTAGGTGATGACAAAGACAAGTATGTTTACATCTTGTGTTGCCTGGTCTGGCAGCTGTGTCATTCAGGACTTGCCTAGCTGTGCTGCTAGCAAGCCATGCCTTGTGACAGACATTGAAGTCTCCTATCTAGAGATCGTTCTGTAGCTCCTTCTCCTCTTAGGCTACAGAGAGAGGTTGAACAGGTTGGGTCTTTATTCTTTGGAGCGTAGAAGGTTGAGGGGGGACTTGATAGAGGTTTTTAAAATTTTGAGAGGGACGGACAGAGTTGACGTGGGTAGGCTTTTCCCTTTGAGAGTGGGGAAGATTCCAACAAGGGGACATAGCTTCAGAATTGAGGGACAAAGGTTTAGGGGTAACATGAGGGGGAACTTCTTTACTCAGAGGGTGGTGGCTGTATGGAATGGGCTTCCGGTGGAAGTGGTGGAGGCTGGCTCGATTTTATTATTTAAGAGTAAATTGGATAGGTATATGGATAGGAGGGGATTAGAGGGTTATGGTCTGAGTGCAGGTAGATGAGACTAGGTCAGGGAGAATGGTCGGCGTGGACTGGTAGGGCCGGACAGGCCTGTTTCCATGCTGTAGTTGTTATATGGTTATATGGTTATATGGTTACTGGTACATCAATTGCGGGAAGATAGGGGAGATAGTCAGGTGGAAGTTTCCTTGCCTGAATTTCACTTGAAGCCATGAAATCTCATGCATCCGAAGTCAACGTTGAAGGCAAGCACTTGCCTGCATATAACTGGCCTGCCCCTTCTAGTGAGCCTGTCCTGCTAGTGAGACAGAACATATCCAGAAACTGTGATTGAGTCATCTGGCACGTTGTCTGCTGGGTTATGACTACCTGGGTATGATTATGTGAGGTGGTTGCTTGACGAAATATGTGGAGCTTGCCGATTTAGAGTTGGCCCCCAGATGCTTGTGAGGAGAATTGTGCAAGGTAATTGGATTCGGAGAATATTACCATGTCTGAATTAGATGTCTGTTTTGAAGCCTGGTGTTACTTTCGGTTTTATCCTTTCTCTATTTCAATGCCAGCCATATCAAAGAGATCCATATTAATAATTCTTTGTTGATAGATCAACCTAAAGAACAAGGAGGGTAAATGTTATCTCTGGACACAGATGTTTATTTTTATTTTTATGATAATCATTACCAACGAGTAGTGTACTGGTTTTGTTTTATTCCGATTAGTAACTAATGTTAAATTCCACAGCTGCCTGAATGTGATTTAAATTCAGGTCTCTGGTCTGTTAGTTCAGGCCTCGGGGATACTTCATTATTGCACCAACACTAAATATTTTAATTATTTATTTCAGCTTTAATAGTTTTTCAATATTTCTGAATGTCAGTGAGAATTTCAGCATGTGTGAAGTCTGGGGCCTTGTAGATCAGAGTTTAATGCACAACCAACATTATGAATATTTCCAGATGGGTTTTGTTTAGTTTAGCGACAAGCCCTTCGGCCCACCGAATCCGTGTCGACCAGAAATCCCTGCACATCAATACCAATCTGCACACACTCTAGGGACAATTTACAATTTTACCAAGCTTGCAAACCTGGACGTCTTTGGAGTGTGGGAAGAAACCAGAGCTCCCGGAGAAAACCCATGCAGATCACAGCGAGAATGTACAAACTCCATACAGACAGCACCCATAGTCAGGATTGAACCTGGGTCTCTATGCTGTAAGGCAGCAACTCCACCGCTGTGTCACCGTGCCGCCCATTCGAGTTCTGATTGGGATCTGGCCAGCCAGACACTGCTCTGGAACTCATCTCTTAGCTCCAGCTTCTGTGAGTTTGGCATCCAGTGAAGTTAAATTGGAAGATAGATGGAACATGTACCATGGCCGGTGTAGCAAGGGAGGCTTAATAAAGAAAATCTACCAGTTAATGTGATCAATCTATTAGATGGAGCGGCACGGTGGCGCAGCGGTAGAGTTGCTGCCTTACAGTGAATGCAGCGCCGGAGACTCAAGTTCGATCCTGACTACGGGCGCCGTCTGTACGGAGTTTGTACGTTCTCCCCGTGACCTGCGTGGGTTTTCTCCGAGATCTTCGGTTTCCTCCCACACTCCAAAGACGTGCAGGTTTGTAGGTTAATTGGCTGGGCAAATGTAAAAATTGTCCCTAGTGTGTGTAGGTTAGTGTTAATGTGCGGGGATCGCTGGGCGGCGCGGCCCCGGTGGGCAGAAGGGCCTGTTTCCGCGCTGTATCTCTAAATCTAAATCTAAATCTAAATTATACATTTTTTGAGTAACAATAATAATATATTTTACGGTATTTATTACTTGGTAACATCTCTGAAAATTATCAACGATTATTTAGTATATGTTGTATTATTGTAAAATCTACCTAATAAAAATGAAGTCTGACCTGAGGGAGATTAAGCAGTGCACAATGCTTCACTGAAGTTCTTAAAACGAACTAGAAATGTCTGAAAAGCCAATTAGATGACCATAAAAGATTCTGTGGCATTCAAAAGACAATCTAAATTTGTCTCCCTGAGGTTATCACATAACTAGCATCATTAAAACTGGTTATCTACCATTATTGTTCTACTATTTATTGGAGTTTTCTGTGGTTAACTTAGTTGCTGCATTTCCTACATTACAACAATAACTGCAATGAAATCCCGAGAATGAAAGAAACAGTTAGACAGGCACATGGATAGGACAGGTTTAGAGAGATATGGGCCAAACGCAGGCAGGTGGGAGTAGTGTAGCTGGTATATGTTGGGTGGTGTGGGCAAGTTGAGGTGAAGGACCTGTTCCCATGCTGCATCACTCTATGACTCTATGACCATCAGTTTTTCCCTGTCAAGAAGGGAAGGATAAAGAACAAGAAGAGCAAAAGGAAGACGAGAGGTCACAAGGGGATGAGAGATGCACGTGGATGATGCTGATAGAGAGCACGGTGGGCTGTTACCTCAGGGGTCGGCGATGTGATGGATGGGGAAATTCTGATGGAGGATGCAGGTATACCAGGCACTCGCCGAGAATCTAGACTGCATGACTCCCTGCAGGGATAACAATTCATGTATGTATACTACCCGACAAAACTCATCTCCAAATTCCTGGACTTGGGGCTCGACACTCCTCTCTACAACTCGAGTCTCAACATCCTGACACATAAACCACAATCAACGAGGTGACAAAAAACATCCTCCATGCTAATTCTCAAGACTGATGCCCCACATGGATTCTTATCCTTGCTATGCACTCACGATTGCACTGCCAAACTCCATTTGCAAGTTTGCAGAGGACATCACTGCAGTGGACCGGATCATGAACAATGACGATATGGTGTGCAGGGTGGAGATAGCGAGTTGAGTAACATGTTGTCAAGACAACAACCTCTTTCTCAATGTCAACTGGATGAAGGAGCTAATTCATGACTTCAGGAAATGAGGGGATGTACAAGCCCCAGTCAGCATTAATGGAGCTGAAGTGGAGATGGTTGAGAGCTTCAAGTTCATGGGCGTAAAAAATCGCCAACAATTTGTCTTGGACCAACAACATTGAACCTATGGCCTAGAAAGCACCCCGATGCATCTACTTCCTCAGAAGACAAAGGGAGTTTAGCATGTCTCCAGCTTCTTCAGATTGAAACAGCACCTATCCATGTCCTCCAGAGATGCTGCCTGATCTGCTGAGTTACTCCAGCATTTTGTGTTTTACATGCGACTGGGGGCTGTCTGCTGGTGTGCATATGTTTATAAGTGATCAGAGCAGAATTAGGCCATTCGGCCCATCGTCTCCTCCACCATTTCTATCATGGCTGATCCATCTCTCCCTCTCAACCCCCATTCTCCTCCCCTATCCCCCGACATCCGTACTATTCATGACTCTGCCAATCCCTGCCTTAAAAATATCCATTGACTTGGGTCTCCACAGCCAACTGTGGCAATGAATTCCGCAGGTTCACCACCCTCTGATGAAATTATTGTTTGCAGCAATAGGAGAGCAGAATGATTGCTCAAACAGTTTGACCCATGAAAATCCACCAGTTCCTTGAGACCCCTTTTCGTGTGCAAGTTCATGATGTGAAACTCGCAATTGACCACCAAACACCCACCGTGCTAAGGCATTGCTGGCAGCAGGCTCACCAGTACCTCACAGCCATCAAACCCCTGAGTGCTCTCTTCACCATCATCACTGCCTCTCAAGCCTGACTGAGAACGGAGAGTGTTTGAGTATCATATGCACCAGATATGAACCAGAACAATGAAATTATAACCTGTCGCAGTTTTATAGGCACATTAGATGCAACAACGCCTACCACTACAATAATACTGTATAATACTATTAATCTACTACAATAATACTATGCTATACTATGAATATACTACAATAGTACTATGCAATACTATGAATCTACTACAATAATACAATGCAATATTATGAATCTATTACAATAATACTATAAGAAAATAACTGCAGATGTTGGTACAAATCGAAGGTGTTTATTCACAAAATGCTGGAGTAACTCAGCAAGCCAGGCAGCATCTCAGGAGAGAAGGAATGGGTGACGTGCTATACTATACTATGCTATACTATACTATACTATACTGGACTATGCAATACTACGAATCTGCTACAATAATACTATGCAATACTATAAATCTACTACAATAATACTGTGCAATACTATGAATCTACTACAATAATACTATGCGTTACTATTAATCTACTCCAATAATACTATGCAATACTATGAATCTACTACAATAATACTATGCAATACTATGAATCTACTACAATAATACAATGCAATACTATGAATCTACTACAATAATACTATGCTATACTATAAATCTACTACAATAATACTTTGGAATACTACGAATCTACCACAATAATACTATGCAATACTATGAATCTACTACAATAATACTAAGCATTACTATGAATGTACTACAATAATACTATGCATTACTATGAATATACTACAATAGTACTATGCAATGCTATGAATCTACTACAATAATACAATGCAATACTATGAATCTACTACAATAATACTATCCAATATGATAAATCTACTACAATAATACTATGCATTACTATGAATCTACTACAATAATACTATGCATTACTATGAAACTACTACAATAATACTATACATTACTATGAATACGATGAAAACCAAAATATGATTATGTTCAAAATCTAAAGCATATAAAACTACTACAGTAGTGCAAAAGTTGCTACTGTCATGTGTAATACAAACGTGCTTGAGTTAAACCTTTAGTGAGTCGAAACATTAAGTGCTGATTTCCCCTTGAATTAATAAATATTGTTGGACTGCTGCAGCCACATGATGGTGCAATATTTAGACTTGTGTCTCAGTGGCCTTGCTGCTCTGACAATTTGCATCTGACCCCCAGTGTGAGGTTTATTATTAACCTGCAGCTCTCACCCCCTGCTTGTTTTTTTTTTCTCTCTCTTACAATAGTTCTCAAGGTCACCTTTGAGGGAAGGACTCCTGTGAGAGGCAGGGAAGTACAAGGAAGGTCACACGGTGAGATGCAAAACCCACTCTACATTGGCTCTTCTCTCTGAGTACAGCTGCTATGCAGGAATTGAAAGGGGCAGGATTATGCCTGAGAGTGTTCATGAGAATATTGGCTTGTGCAGGAAAATGTAACACCTTATTGATCAGATCCATTTATTGCAAGCTGAATGGAATCCAGTGTTCCCACGGCCCTGTCACTTATAGTTGTGCAATGTGAAATGGCCAGTTGTAGCAATGGCTTAAAATGATCTCATCATGAGGGATTTATCATTGCTGAATGATGGTTGATTTATTTGTCTCAAAATGTAACTCTTTACCCATCCAACGCTCATCTTATGAGAATGCTTGAACTGTGTTCCCCTGGGTTGCGGTGGTGACAATGTTGACCAGCCACCATTGATGGTGAGCAGCTGTTCAAATGATCACAATGCCCAATCAATGTCTGGATCTGCAGAGTAGAGACCATGCAGGAAACACCCATGGGTACAGAGTACATTGTCTTTTAAGGATGGTGTTGTTGAAGTAAGATGTTTGGTTCAGGAGGACATGAGGAGATTTTTTGATGTCATCCTGGCTCTCCTGACCGTTATCGATGAGTATGTTGGTGTTTTACGTTGTAGTGTGGAGGGGGCAACATGGTTTGCATTCAGAATTTTTATTTGCAGGCCTCATAGATAATTGTCTCTTAAAACCTTGTTAAGCCAGTGCCTGCCTCCTCCATTTTTTGGATGAAGCAGGGTGCTGATTTAGTTTAGTTTAGATTAGTTTAGAGAAACAGTGCGGAAACAGTCTGTTCAGCCTACCGAGTCTGCACCAACCAGTGATCCCCCACACTAGCACTAACTTACACGCACTAGGAACAATTTACATTTATACCAAGCCAACTAACCTACAAGCCTGTGCGTCTTTGGAGTGTGGGAGGAAACCGAAGATTTCGGAGAAAACCCACGCATGTCGCGGGGAGAATGTACAAACTTCATACAGACAGCACCCGTAGTTGGGATTGAACCCGGGTCTCTGGCGCTGAAAGCGCTATAAGGCAGCAACTCTACCGCTGTGCCACCATGTTAATGAAGGATTTTTTCCCCATCCTTTGCCTCCTGAACTTTTTGCTCCTGCTGCCCTCCAGATTCCACCTCATGGCCCCCGTGTTCTCGGTCTCCTTGCACCTCTTCTTCAACTCTGACCACTCATAGGAACCGGCAGGCTTGTGCAGCGTGCAACAGTTGATGCTGAACTCTCCACGTCTCTTTGGATTGTGCCATGAGATTTCCTGGAAGCGATGCAGGCTATAATCATGTCATCTTCAGGAGCCACACGGAATTTCAGCCAACATTCTTATGGCTCTATTTGTTCATCTGGTGCAGTCAAAGATCACACTGATGTTGGTTCCCAAGGAATTAACAATAGCCCTTGTCTGCCTAGCGCTAATCCATGGGCAGTACTGGCCATGGAATATATCCATCAGCAGAGACTGACTTAACATGAAGGCACCTGGACAGGGGAAGAATGAAGGGATGAAAGTGGATGACTGTGATCAGGTGGATGCAGATATCCACTTGTCTGAGTTGCTTGACCAGGTGACACAGTGTTGATGTCTTTGTAGAAAGGATGATGAGTGCCTGCTAAATGATTGATGAAAACCATTCCATTTGCAATAGAGTTTCCATGTGGTCTCTTGGATGCAGTGATGAGCAACAAATTTGGAGACATGGTTGAAATCTGCTGTAGGACATTCCTGTGGCAAGGAAGTTGGAAACTGATATCAACTTGAACTTGGTGGGGAGCACAGTCCAGGTGCAAGAGTGTGGCCACAGATCTTCCCACAGAAATAAATATATGCCTCTTACGACAACTTGAAAAACTTGAGCTGAGAATATAATGGCTGTCAGGAATACTTAGGTGGGATGTTATGTGTCTGAAAATGGGTTTGATGCAGAGACTGATGCCATTAGCTACACATTTAACAATGGAAATTACACAAAATTGCTGTGCCCAGTTTTGTAATGGTTTTAATTTAATTCAGAAATGATCACAGGCATGATTTATTTCCAATTCAGTATTGTTTTTTTGCCTGCCTTCACACAGAGAGTGGTGAGTCTGTGGAATTCTCTGCCACAGAAGGTAGTTGAGGCCAGTTCATTGGCTATATTTAAGAGGGAGTTAGATGTGGCCCTTGTGGCTAAAGGGATCAGGGGGTATGGAGAGAAGGCAGGTACAGGATACTGAGCTGGATGATCAGCCATGAACATATTGAATGGCGGTGCAGGCTCGAAGGGCCGAATGGCCTACTCCTGCACCTATTTTCTATGTTTCTATGTTTCTATCTACACAATGGTTTCTTATTGATTCACGTTCTAGGCTTTCCACTTTTCGATAGGTCATAGAACAGGTCAGCACTGGAAAAGGCCCCTCAGCCCATGTTGTTCATACCAAACAAGATTTCAAGCAAAACTATTCTCCTGCACGTGATCCTTCCATCCTTCCTCCTTCCATTCCCTGCATATCCATGTGCCTATTTAAAAGCCTGTTAAATGCCACTGTTGTATTTGCTTCCACCACTATACCAACAGCATATTCCGGTACCCACCACCCTCTGTGTAAAAAAAATATCCTGCACCTCCTTTAAGCACTTCCCCTCTGATGATAAAGCTGATCCCTCTAGTCTTTGGCATTATCACTATGGGAAAAAGATTCTGTTTAATCTATCTATGCCTCTCATAATTTTATGACCTTCTATTAGGTCTCCCCTCAGCCTTCGACAATCCAGAGAAACAATTATCGTTTGTCCACCCTCTCATTGTTTAGTTTATTTTCACATGTACCGAGGTACAGTATTTTTCATATTTTTCATATTTCAGATACAGCGCGGAAACAGGCCTTTTCGGCCCACCAAGTCCGCACCGCCCAGTGATCCCCGCACACTAACACTATCCTACACACACTAGGGACAATTTTTACATTTACCCAGTCAATTAACCTACATACCTGTACGTCTTTGGAGTGTGGGAGGAAACCGAAGATCTCGGAGAAAACCCACGCAGGTCACGGGGAGAACGTACAAACTCCTTACAGTACAGCACCCATAGTCAGGATCGAACCTGAGTCTCCGGCACTGCATTCGCTGTAAAGCAGCAACTCTACCGCTGCGCTACCGTGCTGCCCGTAAAAAGCTTTTGTTGCATGCTAACCAGTCAGTGGAAGGACAATACATGATTACCATCGAACCATCCACAGTGTACAAATATTGATAAAGGGAATAATGTGAATAACGTTTAGTGCAAGATAAAGTCCTGTAAGACCAATCAATGATAGTCTGAGGGTCTCCAATGAGGTAGATAGTAGCCCAGGACTGCTCTCTGGTTGTGGTAGGATGATTCAGTTGCCTGATAACAGCTGGGAAAAACTGTCCTTGAATCTGGAGGTGTGCGTTTTCACACTTCTATAGCTTTTGCACAATGGGAGAGGGGAGAAGAGGGAGTGGCCAGGGTGCGACTCGTCCTTGGTTATGCTGCTGGCCTTGCCGAGGCAGCGTGATGTTTAAATTGAGTCAATGGAAGGGTGGTACGTTGTGTAATGGTTTGGACCGCATCCACAATTCTTTGCAATTTCTTTCGGTCCTGGATGGAGCTGTTCCCAAACCAAGCTGTGATGCATCCTGATAAAATGCTTTCTAAGGCACATCTGTAGAAGTTGGTGAGAGTTGTTGGGAACATGACAAACTTTCTAAGGCTTCTAAGGAAGTAGAGGCATTGTGTGCTTTCGTGACCATCGTTTCAATATGGATGGTCCAGGACAAGTTTCTGGTGATAATTTCTCCTAGGAATTTGAAGCTTTCAACCATCTCTACTTCAGCGCCGTCAATGCAGACCGAGGTATGTGTACCACCTCGCTTCCTGAAGTCAAACACTATCTCCGTTGTCTTGCTGACATTGAGAGAATGGTTGTTGGCTCGACACCAGGTCATGAGGTTCTTGATCTCTAGCGAATATCCTCTAATCCAGGCAGCAATTGGCAAACCTCTTCTGGTTTATACTAAAGTTATTTATATTTAAATTATTTTAAAAATCTTTCCTTTTGGAAAGCATGCAAAGACAACACTTTATTACAATTAATAGGTGTGGATGATCTCAGACCAAGCAACCTTCTAATGCATGCCATAAACACTTGTTAGGCCAGGAATGTACCAGAACAGAAGTGATACATATGTCAGGCTTGGGGCACTAATGTTATTTTCCATTTCTCAATACATGAGCACTTACATCGTGCAGACCAAATTGGCTGTGTTGTAAGTCAGCTAAATAGCCGAGTTTCTCGACAAATAAAAAACGTGGAATAAAGACAAAGCTTAATCAACTGTGGAAATTAAGTAAAAATCAACTTCCCAACTGACCTGTCCTAGTCCGATTGCCTCGTAAAGAGGTTTGCAGCCAACTATGCACTGAATTACTTTAATTGCATAAACAACACAGTGTCAGAGCACTGCTTGACTGTTCAACTTGGATGCTAGCCACACCTTGCATTGATATCGTGTTCATTTCTGTTCCAGTTAATGGTGCACAATGTGCTCTTGCAATGACAGTGACACTGTTCAGAGGTCGTTTATTTCACTCTGACTGCAACTTCTGATGTCTAGATTGGTCGTCAAATGACAAATTTGCAAGGGGGTTTGCAGCAGGCTTCAGACATGCAATCAAAATAAGTGTTTTGATGACAATTTCACTGTTTTGCACACGATTTTCGCTGCAAAAATCAGAGACCAAGCTAAGGCTTACCGAATGAAGTGCAATTAAGTTTTAATAGTGTGCTAAATCATAACTGTTGCCGAAGAACCTCTCTGACCTTGAGAAACTAATTTTAGAAATGTGGAGTTTTATTCAGCCATCTCTTGATTAAACAAAGAAAAATCCAATCATATTGAAAATAATAAAGTCATTATTATTTTTGAAAAACTTGATATTTCAGCCTCCATCTTAATCCCAAATAAATGCCCATTCTTTAGTCCACAGTGTAAAATGATTAATAATTGGGCTGAAATTCATACCGTTTACTTCCCAATTTGTTTCCAATAAGAATTTATAAACTGATGAAGGGTCTCGACCTGAAAGGTCACCCATTCCACAGATGCTGCCTGTCCCGCTGAGTTACTCTAGCTTTTTGTGCCTATCTTCAGTTTAAACCAGCATCTGTAGTTCCTTCTTCCACAGAATTTATAATCTATTTGGCTCTTTAAAATGTTTGACCATACCACTGTTGTAGGACCATCTGGTAGTCTGTAAGTCACATCAGACGAGGTGACACAAGGCTGTTGACTGCAAAATCAGTGCCCGTGTTTTGCATTAGAATTAAACCACAGTGAGGACTTATTTAAACAAAAGAATCTATTAATGAATCAAACTTGGTTCTCAGGCACTACGAGGCAGCAGCTCTACCAGGTTGTCATATGTAAAGCATCTTCTCCACACCCTTTCAGTCTATCGCCTCTGTCCTTAATTATGTTAAAATGTTGCTGATTTTTATAAAGACAGGGTCACTTTAAATGGGAATATGATCCGTCAGCAAAGACAAAATTGAGTATATGCACCTAACAAATAAGAATTGCTTTTTCAAAAGTATACGTATTAAAGAGAACATTATCTAAATACTAAAACTCTTGTTTGTTTGTTCAAGAACTACAGCCAAAATGGTACATGATGGCGCGACAATTTTAGGCCCACTTTACTCACCATCATCCCTTTGGTGCTAATGGAAGAAGTTTCATTGAAATCGGTGTTATATTTTTAAAGTTATTCACTTTTTAAAGTTTAAATCTATCTCTTAGGGAGGGGGGAGGGAGGGGGGTGGGTGGAGGGAGGTGGGTGGAGGGAGGGGGGGACGGAGGGAGGGGGGAGGAGGGAGGATAAGGGGGGTTGAGGGGGATGGAGTGGGGGGGAGGGGCAGAGGGGGAGGGGAGGAGGGAGGGGTGGAGGAGAGGGTGGAGAGGGGGGATGGGGCAAGGGGGAGAGGGGGGAGGGGAGGGGACGGGGAGGGGGGAAGGGGATGAGGGGGGGAGGGGGGAGGGGGGGAGGGGGGGAGGAGAGGTTTGGGCCCAACGAGTCCACTTGGTCTAGTAAGACATAAGATCTGCTCTCTTCCCTTGTTGTACCATTCAAAACACTACCATTGATTATTAAGTCAGGGTTGACCTTGAGAAAAAAAGATTAATGTAGGTTCAAAATTAGGCTGCTGAACTGCATGCGGCTGTCAAAACTTTGTGACAGAGCCAAGAAAATTAGGGCTGATCTTAATAATCAACATTGCTGCTCGTTTCTCTGTCTCTGCTGCAGAATTTGTCTTAGAAGCAGCCAGATACCCAGAAATGAGCCCCTCTTTTGAATCCTATGAAGAACAATTTTCTAGGCTCAAATAAGCACTTAACTTCGTCATTAAAATGAGAGGTAAGAGAGGCATATCTTTACATGGTGTTTATTTGCTTCCCTCCTTTCCAACTCCCTATCCCACACGGTGGCGCAGCGGTAGAGTTGCTGCCTTACAGCAAATGCAGCGCCGGAGACTCGGGTTCGATCCCGACTGCGGGTGCTGTCTGTATGGAGTTTGTACATTCTCCCCGTGACCTGCGTGGGTTTTCTCCGAGATGTTCGGTTTCCTCCCACACTCCAAAGACGTACAGGTTTGTAGGTTAATTGGCTTGGTAAAATGTAAAATTTGTCCCTAGTGGGTGAAGGATAGTAGATAATAGACAATAGGTCCATTCAGCCCCTCGAGCCAGCACCACCATTCAATGTGATCATGGCTGATCATTCTCAATCAGTACCCGGTTCCTGCCTTCTCCCCATACCCCCTGACTCTGCTATCCTTAAGAGCTCTATCCAGCTCTCTCTTGAATGCATTCAGAGAATTGGCCTCCACTGCCTTCCGAGGCAGTGAATTCCACAGATTTACAACTCTCTGACTGAAAAAGTTTTTCCTCATCCCCGTTCTAAATGGCCTACCCCTTATTCTTAAACTGTGTTAATGTGCGGGGATCGCTGGTCGGTGTGGACCCAGTGGGCCGAAGGGCCTGTTTCCGCGCTGTATCTCTAAACTACACTAAAGTTCCCCAGACTCCCTGCCTCTTCTGATATTGTGTAATTCTGAGCAGGTAGAGGTATCGGTGCACAAACGATCCCATCGAAATTCAGGCAGACTCCAGAGTCTTTGTTTGGAGAATCTGTTCCTATGCTCCGATATAGTCCACTCCTTCAGACAGTCTGATCAATTTCATCAGACAATAGACAATAGACAATAGACAATAGGTGCAGGAGTAGGCCATTCAGCCCTTCGAGCCAGCACCGCCATTCAATGCGATCATGGCTGATCACTCTCAATCAGTACCCCGTTCCTGCCTTCTCCCCATACCCCCTCACTCCGCTATCCTTAAGAGCTCTATCCAGCTCTCTCTTGAAAGCATCCAACGAACTGGCCTCCACTGCCTTCTGAGGCAGAGAATTCCACACCTTCACCACTCTCTGACTGAAAAAGTTCTTCCTCATCTCCGTTCTAAATGGCCTACCCCTTATTCTTAAACTGTGGCCCCTTGTTCTGGACTCCCCCAACATTGGGAACATGTTTCCTGCCTCTAATGTATCCAATCCCCTAATTATCTTATATGTTTCAATAAGATCCCCCCTCATCTTTCTAAATTCCAGTGTATACAAGCCTAATTGCTCCAGCCTTTCAACATACGACAGTCCCGCCATTCCGGGAATTAACCTAGTGAACCTACGCTGCACGCCCTCAATAGCAAGAATATCCTTCCTCAAATTTGGAGACCAAAACTGCACACAGTACTCCAGGTGCGGTCTCACCAGGGCCCGGTACAACTGTCCGGAGACATTTGATATTGTCAGTTTTGAAAGCTTAGAGCTGCTCAGAATGGATCAAAAGTCTGCACTAAATGATTCAGCCTCATGAATGTAACCTTAATGCAGTGTCTCTTGGGGTCAAGAGTCATGATAGTTGGCATCTCAACCAAGTTGTAATTTGGCCTGACTTTGTTATCCACTTGGAGGGCGATGAGACAATTCTTTTTCAGCCCTGGTGGTGATGTTAACAGCTGTACTATAGTTCTTAACATCTCCAGCAACACTTGACATCTAATTACATGCTCCCCAAACTCCTGCTTTTGAACAAATGGAGTAATACTCCAATTAATATTTTGGGACCAGCATGAATCAAAGAATTACAGCCCAATTAGGCTAAAATGGGTGGTTGAAAATGTTCAGGGATATTTTTACAGGATCTTATTAATGTTTAGCAGAATATCATAGAGGTTTTAAGGACTAGTCAGCATGGTTTCTGAAGCAGTTCACATATATACCCGCAGAATTCTACGTAAAGTAGGCAAATTAATTAATGAACATGCGATGCAATGGACAGAATTGTCCTTGATTTTCATAATACCTTTTGAAGATGTTTTTCGTTCGAGGCTATAAATTAAAATTCCTACAATTGATGAGATATTAGTAAAAGGAGACCAGAGGGCCAGGCAAGAATGTGAAGAAATATTGGGGAATTCAAAGCTCATACTGCTGGGGTGTAGGGTGTCCATGCTGATTATGTGCGATCCTGAGAGTTTGCATTTTCCTCACTCTGGCAGTGGAAGAGGCCAAGGATGGATGTCATTGTTGGAAGGGGAATTAAAATGCCTGACAACCAGAAGATCGAGATGGCCACCACGGACGGAGAGTGGGTGCTGGGGGAAGCGGTTGCCCGGCCTGCGTTTGGTCTCACCAAAGTAGGGGAAGCCACGTTGTTGGCACTGAATGGAATAGATGAGGTGGGAGGTCCGCGGGCGAGTCACTGAATCACATGGAAGGGCTTTTTAGGTTGCTGGATGGAGGTGAGAGTGGAGGTTTCAGGACAAGTGCCACACCTCATACATTGGCTGGGGAGAATGGCTGGGAAGCGGGAGGCATCGGTGGGAAGGGGTAAGCGAACCGAGGAGTGTTCAGGGGGAATGGCCCCAGCGGAAAGCAGAAAGGGGTGAGTGTTGGTGTCAAGATCACATGCTGGCTGGTGGAAATGATGAAGAATGATGTGCCAGATATGGAGGCTGGTGCTGTGAAAGTTCGCCACTAAGCAAGCTCTACACGAGTTCTGACTGGGAGGAGGGATCTATAAATCTCCAGTGTTTTGTTAATTCTCCATTACCCTATTAAATTTAATTCCCCTACCTAATTTTATTTAGAACTTGAACGTGATCTGTAAATGATACTGTCATATACCTCTGGTACATTCGTTCCCCATCATTCATGCACACTTGGTAACTTAGGATAATACAACTATTCCTGTCCTTTGCGAGACATCCCTTCATTAATATCAACCCATTTTAATTCCACATGACAACTTTTGCCTGCAGCTCATTCAGTTTATTGGTCGCATTATGGATATTAATATGCATGCGATTTAATAACTCCTTTGCCAGTTTTATTATTTTCTTCATTCCGGACCCTGTAGTCTTATGATGCTTCTAATTTTACTGCTGCTTATTATTCTGCACCATCATCTTCCCTTGCAGCTGAAGAAGGGTCTCGACCCAAAACGTCACCCATTCCTTCTCTCCAGAGATGCTGCCTGTCCCGCTGAGTTACTCCAGCATTTACATAGAAACATAGAAACATAGAAAATTGGTGCAGGAGTAGGCCATTCAGCCCTTCGAGCCAGAACCACATTCAATATCTTCTTCTTCATGCGTTTGAGGCAGCAGAGATTATGTAACGCCCTCCAGGCGCTGTAGCCAGTGCAATGTGCTGTTGTCGAGGGCCGTGAGGTCTACCCCTCCACCAGGGGGACGGAGGACAGTGCAGTCGAAAATGAGGTGCTGCACTGTTTGTTGGTCTGGTCCACACACGCAGGCTGCTGATGAACGCAACCCCCAACGATGCATGTTGGCGTTGAACCGGCCGACCCCTGTGCGGAGCTGGTTCAGGGCGACCCACTCTATGCGGGGCATGTCCGAGCTGGGTGGGGCTGTGGTGTTCGGTGCGACAGTGAATTGAGGAGGTGGCGATGTCTGTTCCCAGCTGGTTCTCCATGCTCCCAGTATGTTGAAACCGGAGCCACAGAGTGTCGCTGCATGACGGGAGAAAGGGTGACGAGATGACAGGCGTTGAGGTCCCAGTTGCTGTGAATCCTGGGCGAGGTGGTGCAAAGGATGTTTGGCGTCCGATGGGGCCTTGCACACCAGCCTATGAGTGAAGAACTCTCCGCGAAGCTTGGAGGGTGCGATACCTGCGAGCACCAGCAGTAGATCCGTCGGAGTAGGGCGTAGGCAGCCAGTGATGATCCGTATGGTGTCGTTAAGGGCGGCGTCTAGCTTGCTGGTATGAGCGCTGCAGCACCATGCTGGGGCGGCGTACTCATCAGGGCTGTACACGAATGCAAGAGCACTGGTTCGAACAGTAGATGTCCTGGCGCCCCATGATGATCCGGCCAAGCAACGCAGGAGGTTGTTCCGTGCCGAGACTTTCGCACGGAGAGCTTCAAGGTGTTGCTTGTAGGTCATCTGCCGATCTAGTTTCACCCCGAGGTATGTAGGAAATGGGTTGTAGGGTAGGGGTGACCCATTGAGGGTGACGGTTAGCTGGCATTGAGCTTCCTTGGTGTTCGGGTGATAGGCCGTTGTGGTGGTTTTTGCCACACTCAGTTTTATTCACCAGGTCTTAAGGTAGCCCGCGACAAGTTCCATATCCGCCGAGATCACATCCTCAACATTTGACCAACTCTTGTCTGAGTGCAGTCGGGCCAAGTCATCTGCTTATCCACACTGGCGCGAGGTCGTGCGTGGCAGATCGCTGCTATAGAGATTGAAGTGCATGGGGGCCAGTACCGAGCCTTGGGGGACTCCGTTTCTTAGGAGTCGCAGTCGGCTAGATTGTCCGTCGCTGGTCTTTAGTACAAAACTGCGGTTGGCAAGGATGTTGGCAAGGAACCGCACTAAATGACGGTCAGGGATGGTGCGGAGGAGCTTCAAGATCAGGCCCTGGTGCCACGCTGTATCATAGGCGGCGGTGAGGTCCACCAGTGTGATGCCCGCCTTGTGACCCTTTTTGAAGCTGTCTTCGATGTCATTGGTCAGCTTGACTATTTGGTGGGTCGTGCAGCGTCCACGCCGAAATCAGGCTTGTTCAGCGGGTAGTTGAGGGTCGACGATTGGATGGAGCCGGGACAGGAGAAGCCGTTCAAGGAGTTTGTACGGGACACAGAGGAGTGAGATGGGCCGATAGTTCCTTGGGTCGTCCGCAGGCTTGTTTGGGCTTGGTAGCGCAATGACGGTGGCCTTCTGCCAGATCTTCGGAATGGACTGACCAATGAGGCAAGAGGAGTAAAACATTCAATATGATAATGGCCGATCATCCAAAATCAGTACCCCTTTCTGGCATTCCCACAGCTCCGCTCTTGCTCTCCCTCCCACCCAGTCCTCACCTTTCACCCCATCAGACATCACATAAAGCATATAATCCTCCGACATTTTCGCCACCTCCAACAGGATCCCACCACTAGTCCCATCTTCCCATCTCTACCCCTTTCTGCTTTCTGTGGAGACTGTTCCCTCCGCAACTTCCTGGTTAGCTCATCCCTTCCCACCCAAACCAACCCCTCCCCAGGTACCTTTCCCTACAGCTGCAGGTGATGCATCACCTGTCCCTATATCCTATAAACTAAGTGCAGACAGGCCGATCGTTTCGCTGAACAGGTTCGCTCAGACCACGTTGGCCTCTCAGTTGCCAAACACTTTAACTCCCCTTCTCAGTCCCACACTGACCTTTCTGCCCTGGGCCTCCTCCGTTGGTTGCGGCCAAACGCAAATTGGAGGAACAGCACCTCATTTAGTTTTGTTTAGTTTAGAGGTATAGAGCAGAAACTTGCCCTTCGGCCCACCGAGTCTGCACCGACCAGCGATCCCCCACACTAACACCAGTCCTACACACACTTGGGACAGTTTACATTCTAACCGAGTCAATTACGTCTTTGGAGTGTAGGAGGAAACTGAAGATCTCAGAGAAAACATACAGGTCATGGGGAGAACGTCCAAACTCCATACAGACAAGCACCCATGGTTAGGATCAAACCCAGGTCTCTCGTGCCGTAAGGCAGTAGCTCCACTGCTTCGCCACCATGCCCCCCCCGATAGAGTATTTTGCTTGGCATATTTCACTTGGGCCAGCAGTATGAATATTGATTTCTCTAACTTGCATCCCCACACTCTCCGTCCCACCCCCACCCTAGTTGCCGTACTAATTTCACTGTCATTCTGTTGAGTTTCACTGTCGGTATAACTTGGTATCACCTTTCCCACAGTCAACAATGGACACACACAATTGTGAGCTCCAACTTTGATCATTGCTGCTTTTTCCATATCTTTCATTCATTTGTTCTACGTACCTTCTATATCTCTCATTTCCACCTCCCCGACTCTCAGTCTGACGTAGGGTCTCGACCCAAAACACCGCCTATCCCTTTTCTCCAGAGACGCTGCCTGACCCGCTGAGTTACTACAGCTTTTTGCATCTATCTTGCTGTATAACAAAATTGGTTCCCAACCTCTGGCTAATAAAGCACCCTTACTCCACTACCTTTTGTCTTCTTTAGGTAAGCCAATTTTGAATCCATATTACTTCCACCCCTCCTCCTTCCCAGATCTCCCTCTATCTTCCTGTCTCCACCTATATCCTTCCTTTGTCCCGCCCCCCTGACAACGGACCGAAGAAGGGTCTCGACCCGAAACGTCACCCATTCCTTCTCTCCCGAGATGCTGCCTAACCTGCTGAGTTACTCCAGCATTTTATGAATAAATACCTTCGATTTGTACCAGCATCTGCAGTTATTTTCTTATACTACCAGGTACCATGGATCCCATTATCTTAATCTTCTGGGTCAGCCTACCATGAGGACTTTGCCAAATGCCTCACTAAAATCCATATAGTTTAGTTTATTTTAGCCTAGTTTAGAGATACAGCACAGAAACAGGTACTCAGTCCACACCGACCAGCGACCCCTACACATTAACATGATCCTACACATACTAGGGATAATTTTACAATTATACCAAGTCAATTAACCTACAAACCTGCATGACTTTGGAGCGTGGAAGGAAACCGAAGATCTCTGGGAAAACCCACGCGGTCACGGGGAGTATGTACAAACTCCTTACAATTAGCACCCGTAGTCGGAATCGAACATGGGTCTCTGGCACTGTCAGTGCTGTAAGGCAGCAACTCTACCGCTGCACCACTGTGCCACCCTGATAATTCATTTTAAAATCTGCCTATTAACTTTTTTTTGATCCACACAGATTCTAACAGGTTTAATCTGGCAGGGAACCCCCCCCCCCCCCTTCCCACCCCCCCCCCCCCCCCCCCCTCACTCTAGTTAGATGTGAAGATGAGGGGCATGACGATATTGGAGCCTTCTGTGCAACTCTACCATTTGGGCAGATGCCTATGCTGTTCAGCACTTCAGATTACAAATCGTTGCACCAAGGCATGACTACCGTGAATTCTGGGCCACACTAGGGTTGCAGCGGGTGGAAAGAGTTAAAATCAAGGGCAAGAACATGATAAACTGTAAAGACTGCCGAGGCAGAAGCTCTGATGATGCTCTTTATTTTGAACCAAGATTATTGCTAATAACAGGAGAGGAGAAAAATCAAGCCCATTGTTTGGATTTACTTGAAATCAATAATCCTGTCGCGGCTAGATTATCTGCCTGATTACTCATGCAATCGTATGCAGGTAAATCCTCCGGGAAGGTACCTTAATTCTGTGCATTCCATGTCAGTGCATTTTTATAATTACATATTTCCATACCATTTACTCTTTTTCATTTACAATTCTTTTGGCACTGGGATGCCATTTTGCAGGGTACTTTAACATTAATTCTGAGAATAATAGCAACTAAAGTTTTTTTTGTTATTTAGTGAGATAATATGCATGAGCAATTCTGGTGTCGTGTTCCGCTACCTTAATGCAAATAAGTGTTATCAGAATTTAATAATACACAGATTTTATACGCATCTTCAGGCTCCAATTGTATATTTCATTTATGACCTACTGTAGATGTGCCAACTCAACTGTAAGTTATGTGAATTTTTTAATACAAGCATTCTTGGCCCATCGGATACATATTCAGTAGAATAGTTATTAATACACAAACTATAAATCCATTACAAATAGCAGCAATAGCTCGACTTTAACTAGCCGAATATGTGGACGGAAGGCATAGTTCCAACAAATCATTTCTGCCTGGGAAATTATAAAATGTTTTGGAGATGCTAATGGGAGGGCTTTTAGCATTTGTTTTTCACTGGAGTTGGTCTCCAGAGTGCAAATTTACCTAAAAAATATGAAGCTGGAAAGGACATAACCTCATAATAACCTTGTAATTAAAGCGCTCCCACATCTTGTTAACATTAATGTTGTCAGTGTAACTGATGGATTTACAATAAAGTCAGGGGCCGCGTTGCCAAATCTATGACAACCTTAATCCCATAATTCCCAGATTGCAGCTGCTCAAACATTGTTCTTAAAAATACCCATGCTCTGTGGTGCCTTCAACTCACCGATTTTTATATTTCCACTTATCATAAAGGCAGGCTTATTTTGTGATGCGGGCCTTGTATTCTATTGTTGGTGTGGATTGAAATGTTTTCACTTGTGGGGCGGTGATGGGGCTGTGCCGAGCACCAAAGAAATGCCATTCGATTGAAGAACCGATCCTTTTACGATTTTTGCTTTGATCAAAAAAAATAAAATCTTTTTCATGAAAACAAGTATCAAGTAAAGAGAGGTTGCGGAATAACCGAGCGATTGGATATCTGTGCTCTGGTACTCTTGTCGACGTTGTGATCCTGCCTTGGTCCCCCACCAGTTAGTGGGATTACCCCAGGGAGAGGCTCCGGCGCGCGCCGCCTGGACGTCGGAAGCCCGCAGGCCCCTGGGTGTGGGCCGACATCGGGAGCTCCGGCAGTGGCAGCTTTTTCCCCCCCCCCCGAATCGCGGGGCTTGGGTCGGCCCGCCGCGGACCTTTCATCGTCCGGCGCGGCCTGAAATAGGCCGCGGGATTTTCTCCGCCCGGTGGGGGCCTCAATGTCGGGGGCCCCGACCGCCCCGACGTGGCAACGTCAACAGCCTAACCGCGGGAGAAGACGGCAGGGGAAGAGAAAAAGACATTCTGGCCTTCCATCACAGTGAGGAGGGACTGGAGGAGACACACTGTGATGGATGTTTCTTTTGTTTGGTGTTAGTTTATGATTGTATGTGTTATTGCATTTTTATTGATTATTCTTATTGGTCTTGTTGTTGAACTGCGGGTAATTTTTCATTTCACTACACATTTATGTGTATGTGACAAATAAATGACTATTGACTATATTATTGTCTGACGACATTCTACCCATCCACTGCCCCCCCCCCACCTTTCAGATAGAGAAAGGCAGATTTGGTTTGGGCAGAAGGAAAGAGCAATCAAGGTTATTTTGCTGCTTCAAAAATGAAAACTGTACCCCCTATTTGTACTAAATACAGCAAATCTACCTGCTGGTTACTCTTTAGAAAATATTATAGTAGACCATCAGGATGTGTATTTGTAAAGTAAAGAACCACAGGAACTTTACAGAAGAACAATGATCAAAGATTGCCTGATAACCAAAACTTGGGATTGACTTCTTCTTATCGAGTCCCCATCAAAAGATTAGAAATTGTTCAGCCAGATAGCAGACAATGGCGTCTTGCACTTCTTGTGTTTCTTGTGCGTAGTGGTGGAAAAATTGGTGGAAACAGGGCCGCAAGGTACAACAAAATATTTAGAACAGGGAGGAGGGAAAATTTTGTCACTCAGGGAGTTGTAAATCTGTGGAATTCACTGCCTCAGAAGGCAGTGATGTAACGGACCGCAGGTAGACCCAAATGCAGCACACGGAACCAAGGAAGTAGTTTTAGAAAGAGCTTTATTTCTACCTGCTCGTGGTCGGGGACAGAAGACTGAGGCGTTCACCAGGGCTACGACGAGGCGTGTAGGTCGGGAGCAGGCAGGGTCGGCAACGGGAAATCAATCCAAGAGAGAATGCTGGAGAGTCTTGCATGAGGGCTAAGAACAATCTGGCAAAGAGTGTGTGTGCAGGAAGGGTTTATATGCTGGCTTGATTGGTGATCTGGAGCAGGTGAGTGAACAGGTGAGGGGAGTTGGCTTAACGTGGTAGGCATGGCTGGCAGGTGAGTGAACAGGACAGACTGTGACAAGTGAAGGCCAATTTTCTGGATGCTTTCAACAGAGCTAGATAGAGCTTTTAATGATAGCGGAGTCAGGGGGTATGGGTAGAGGGCAGGAATGGGGTACTGATTGTGGATGATCACCCATGATCACATTGAATGGTGGTGCTGGTTCGAAGGGCCGAATGGCCTACTCCTGCACCTATTCTCTATTGTCTATAATAAGGAGCAGGAGAAAAAGATGCAAGAGTTTAGGGAGTAAACAAGGATTGACATCTTTGGTACCAGTGGTGGGGGAAGAATGCAAAAAACCTGCAGATGGATGACAAGTTCTGCGGGAGAGGAGGGCGAGGATGGGCTAAAGGAAAGACTGGAGAGCGTGAAGACAAGGTGGGAATTGAATATCAGTGTGAAGACCTGTGAGCTTGGACCTTACCTTGTCACACATGGCAGAGGGTGGCTGTGCACCTGCGAAGCATGGATCGACTCCTCCAGGGAACACGGGCACTCAGCTGAATGGTCATCACATATAGATCTTTTGCTCAGTAACTCTCCTTCACCTCCCATGCCTCACTCACAGGCAGATGGGCAGAGATTTGTTCAACATAAATATCAATGGATATTGTGAAATATCAATGGATATTTTGTTGTGGTTCCCTGATCCTCGAAATTAAGACAGGTGACACGGAGAATTCTTCGAGAAGTTAAAAGCCTTTATTTGCAAACAACGGCTGGAACAATCAGGAAGCCAACCACCTGACTGCCCACTTAGTACATCGGGCAGTCTATGTTTATAGGATTGCGCAGCGGTAGAGTTGCTGCTTTACAGCGAATGCAGCGCCGGAGACTCAGGTTCGATCCTGACTACGGGTGCTGCACTGTAAGGAGTTTGTACGTTCTCCCCGTGACCTGCGTGGGTTTTCTCCGAGATCTTCGGTTTCCTCCCACACTCCAAAGACGTACAGGTATGTAGGTTAATTGGCTGGGTAAATGTAAAAATTGTCCCTAGTGGGTGTAGGATAGTGTTAATGTGCGGGGATCGCTGGGCGGCACGGACTTGGAGGGCCGAAAAGGCCTGTTTCCGGCTGTATATATATATGATATGATATGATATGATTATTCCAAACCTTATCTTCTTTGCATTACCTCATACCCACACTCCTTTCTTCAGTCATTCATTTCTTTGCAGTCACCCGTCTGTCCCGCCACCATTAAATCCCATTCAGTAATATATCCTTATCTCAATGCTCACATCCCTTCATACTTCGCCTCCCTTATTTCCCTGCTAGTCCATCCCTCACATCCATCCATCACCCCAAGGCCTATGTCTTTCCTTATCTCGCCACCATTATCTAACAAGGTTACAGACAGTTGCAATGCACTAAAGTATAAAGAATGCCTACGCTGTTAAATTTAAATGGCTAATAATGATTACAGCAGTTACAATGTAACAAACTAATATACAAAATACAACAATTTCTATGGCAAAGATACATAGATTCTTGATTAGTACGGGTGTCAGGGGTTATGGGGAGAAGGCAGGAGAATGGGGTTGAGAAGGAAAGAGAGATCAGCCGTGATTGAATGGCAGAGTAGACTTGATGGGCCGAATGGCCCAATTCTGCTCCTATCACTTATGAACTTATGTACAGATGGCAGTGATTGTTCTGGAGGCTGGCGAAGAATATCCATGTTACCTTACCTTCTCTGTGTACTTGACTTACCATTTGATGCATTCCCAGGATGATGGTGCAAGTGAAATCAGTGCTAAAGTGGCCATCATATCATTATATGCAGAAAGATTTGTTACTGATGGTTTTGGTGAAGGGGGATACTCCAAGGCCCAGTGTCCTCTCTGTAGCCGTACATGGAACCTAGTGGTGAACAAGATCAGAGCGGCACAGTGGCGCAGCGGTAGAGTTGCTGTCTTAAAGCGCCAGAGACACGGGTTCGATCCTGACTACGGGTGCTGTCTGTATGGAGTTTGTACGTTCTCCCCATGACCTGCAAGGGTTTGCTCCGAGAACCACCGGTTTCCTCCCGCGCTCCAAAGATGTACAGGTTTGTTGGTTAATTGGCTTGGTATAAATGTAAATTGTCCCTCGTGTGTGTAGGATAGCGTTAGTGTGCGGGGATCGCTGGTTGGCGCGGACTCGGAGAGCCGAAGGGCCTGTTTCTGCACTGGAACTCTCAATGAAAGTAAAAACATTGGTAAGGACCAGTCGTGCCTGCACAGTGGGTTGAGAGACATAGGATCCTGTTGTCTCTGTGCTCAGCTATGGTTGAACTGATAGAGCTGCTGCCTACCCTTCACGTGGTTTGTCTGCTCAACCCCTCCAGCTTTTTCCATGGTAACGAGCTCAACACCAGCCAAACACTTTGATATCATATACAAAAGAGCAGAAAGGAGGCAGATGAGAGGTTGGGGGCAAATACTGTGGTCAGAGAGTGGAAAGTTAGCGGACAGGACAGACAGGTGCACAGTAAAAGAGAGAAACAAAACAAGAGGTTCAAATGTAGTTATTTCTGTGGTAGAGGAGGTGCAGAGGTAAGGCAGATGAACTCACGGCACGGATTGGCTTGGAGGATTGGGAAATTATAGCCATACCAGAAACATGCAGAGAGAAGAGCAACTCAATATTGGCAGCTCAATATTCAGGTAGAGAACAACTTTTAAGACATGCGACAGGTTTTGTTAGATCTGGTCAGAAGGCAGTGGAGGCCAATTCTCTGAATGCATTCAAGACAGAGCTAGATAGAGCTCTTAAGGATAGCGGAGTCAGGGGGTATGGGGAGAAGGCAGGAACGGGGTAGTGATTGAGAATGATCAGCCATGATCACATTGAATGGCGGTGCTGGCTCGAAGGGCCGGATGGCCTCCTCCTGCACCTATTGTCTATTGTCTATTGGTTCTCAGATCACAGGCACAACATTCCCCAGCAATGGCTCACATTCATCAGGTTGCCCATCCATTAGAGGCCCAAATCTCAGCAATGAACAATTGCCCTGATCAACACCAGTTCACTCAACACTGACCCTCGGATAACCTCAGCAGATTGTTTTGCTGGTTGCTCCATACCGATGAAATTGCTGGATTATTGGTGTAGAAACACAGAAACATAGAAAACAGGTGCTTCGGCCGACTGAGTCCGTGCCGACCAGTGATCCCCATACATTAACACAGCCCTGCACACCAGGGACAATTTAATAATAATAATAATAATAATATTACATTTATTTTTTATAACGCTTTTCAAGATACTCAAAGACGCTTTACAAAGCAAACAAGACATAAAAACAAACAAACAAACAAAAGATTTGTCCTGAATTAGAATTTAGAATCTTTACCAAAGCCAATTTATACATTTGTACCAAGTCAATTCACCTACAAAGCTGCACGTCTTTGGAGCTTGGGAGGAAACAGGAGTGCCTGGAGAAGACCCACGTTGGTCACAGGGAGAAGGCAAAATAATAAAAGATTCATCCTACCCCGGCCACCGTCTGTTTGTTCATCTGTCCTCTGGTCGACGTTTCAGGTCGATCAAATCCCGAACAAACAGACTTAAGAACAGTTTTTACCCCAGGGCCATACGAGAACTGAACACTACTTTCTGCACTAGGCAACACTGTTAAAACTTTTGTACTTAATATAATTGTATTTATTGTTTTTGCATTTATTGCATATATGTTTTTACGCACCGTCAGGATTGGCTATTTTTTTAGTTTCGTTGTACTTGTTGCAATGATAATAAATGAATATTATTATTATTATTATTATTATAAACTCCATACAGACAAGCGCCCATCTCTGGTCTGGATCGAACCCGGGTCTCCGGCACTGTAAGGAAGCAACTCTACCACTGTGCCATGGTGCTGCCCTAAAGCAGAACTCTGTAGGTTAGAGCTCAGCAGGGTATCACTGTGCATAACAATCTGTTCAGTCCACCCACATCTTACCCCCAATTAAGCAGCAGGATGTATGTATCTCCAGACATCCCTATGGAACTGGAAGTGAGACTCAGTAGGTGAAGGAATACGACCTGTCTAACACTACACATCAGCTGCGAAGAGTGGAGCCTGCAGAAGGGGACAGGACCCTGTGCAGCCAATCTCCATCACTGGTCTTTTCCTGCTGATTAATTTTGTAGGTGAAACGCTGGCAGTGCTGCACATGGTCGACGAAGGCCCTCACATCGTGCCCATTGAGCGCAGCAAGTGAAGAGGGCACAAGAGATTAGTTTAGTTTCGTTTACTTTAGAGATACAGTGTGGAAACAGGCCCTTCGACCCGCCGAGTCCAGGCCGACCAGTGATCGCCGCACATTAACACTATCCCCCCCCATCCGGACCAAACTCAGATCCTGGGGGGACAGGGCTTTCTCCATCGCTGCTCCCACACTCTGGAACTCACTACCCCAAACCGTCAGAGACTCCTCCACACTCACCACATTCTAAACATCACTGAAGTCTCACCTGTTCAGCACTGCCTTCAACCACTGACCGTCACCTCACCTTCTGTCTCCTTTCTCTGTTTGTTTACTTATTTATCTATTTATTCACTTCCCTATGTTCTCTAAATCCCTGTAAAGCGTCTTTGAGTATATGAAAAGCGCTATATAAATGTAATGCATTATTATTATTATTATTATTATTAACACTATCCTACACACACTAGGGACAATCTACACTTATATCAAATGTACAAACCCAAGCCAATTAATCTACAAAACTGTATGTCTTTGGAGTGTGGGAGGAAATTGAAGATCTCAGAGAAAACCCACGCGGTCACGGGGAGAACGTACCATCTCCGTACAGACAGCACCCGTAGTTGGTATCGAATCCGGGTGTCCAGCGCTGCAAGTGCTGTAAGGCAGCAACTCTACCGCTGCGCCACCGTGCCGTCCAAAAGTTGAGCAAATAAAAACAGGAGGACGAGAACTTTAACAATTGATCCCACTGTGGGATGTGGCTTCACGTAAAGTGAATGCTTTATTGTGCTCTCAAGATAGAGCAGGGTCCAATGATGTGTTCAACTCATTAGGACTCAAGTTATTTGGAATTTGCGTATCGTTCGGCAAGGATCATTACATGTGGCACTAATTTCCACTTCCAGCTTTGTGTTTTTGCATTGTAATACTTGAACACACAATTATATGCTTTCCAATTACCTTGAAATTAGATACATCTGGTCATATTATTTTAAGCCTAACGTCCTTTCAAAGTGTGTTCTGCCGATGTTGAAAGATTTGCACCAATTTCCGTCTGAACTCCCTCCCACGGGTAATTGCTCTGGGCATTTATTGACGCGGCTTGCCCTAACAGAACTCTCATTTGCCCTTTATATTTTATGCACGTATTAATGTCACCAATGTGCTTGGCTCCTTTTAATTATTTAGCAGGAGGAAATGCGTCGAAAGGTCGCGACTTACGACCTTCGCAAACAACTCATGATAAAATGCAGGGGATGCCACCTTGGAAGCAGTGAACAGGTGTGGATTAAGTTACCCATGCTCGGCATATTTTCAATGCAAAAAGGCGTCCATGTATCATATCATATCATATCATATCATATATATACAGCGCGGAAACAGGCCTTTTCGGCCCACCAAGTCCGCGCCGCCCAGCGATCCCCGCACATTAACACTATCCTAGACACACTAGGGACAATTTTTTACATTTACCCAGTCAATTAACCTACATACCTGTACGTCTTTGGAGTGTGGGAGGAAACCGAAGATCTCGGAGAAAACCCACGCAGGTCACGGGGAGAACGTACAAACTCCTTACAGTGCAGCACCTGTAGTCAGGATCGAACCTGAGTCTCCGGCGCTGCATTCGCTGTAAAGCAGCAACTCTACCGCTGCGCTACCGTGTAAGCTTTATTTGGGGATCTCCACAGTGAACCGACAAGATTATTGCAAATTGCAGACCACGCAATCCCTGACCGATGTTGCCACAGAAAGCAGGCACTCACTGACGCATGTTCCATCAGAAGAGCCCTGGGCCAATAGTGTATCGCCATTCTGTTTTCCCTCTCGCCCCAAATATTGAGATGGACACAAAATGCTGGAATAACTCAACGTGACAGGCAGCGTCTCTGGATAGAAAGGAAGGGGTGACCCATTCCGTCTCTCCAGAGATGCTGCCTGTCCCGCTGAGTTACTCCAGCATTTTGTGTAAACCAGCATCTGCAGTTCCTTTCTACACACTATCATATTGAGATTTGTTCAAACAGATCGACCCTCTTCCTATGGGTCTGTATGAGAAAGTATTTTCCACTGCAAGTCCGGCCTCTGGAAATGCATATTGTAGGTCGGGTGTTCTTGTCCTTCAAGAGGAACACATCATATCATTATTTTTTAATTCAGTGATGTGCATCTTTGAATCTGGCATTACCATTATGCTGAACACCCAGTCAACATACTGACAAAGTCTGAACTCCACTTCTCAGATGTTAGAGTCATATAGTCAGAGATTCTTGCAGCACGAAAACAGCCCCCTTTGGCCCAATTTGTCAACCGCCTCGATCCATGTACCTGTCCAAATGTCTTTTAATGTTGTTACAGTACCTGCCTGAACCACCTCCTCTGCAGATGGTTCTATATAACCCACCAGCCTCTGCGTGAAATGGCAGCAGGGTGGCACAGCGGTAGATTTGCTACCTTACAGCGCTTGCAGTGCCAGAGAACCGGGTTCGATGCCGATTATGGGTACAGTTTCCTCCCACACTCCAAAGACGTACAGGTTTGTAGGTAAATTGGCTTGGTAAATGTGAAAATTGTCCCTGGTGTTTGTAGGACAGTGTTAATTGCAGGGATCGCTGGTTGGCACAGACCCGGTGGGCCAAAGGGCCTGTTTCCACATTGCATCTCAAAGTAAAGTAAAGTAAACTAAACTAAACTAAAAGGTTGCCCCTCAGGTTCTTATTAAATCTTTCCTCACTCACCTTTACGGCGAGTCTGGAGGCTTGTTCTTTGTTAAAGAAGTTTATTGCGGCAGCAATATTCGATTACAAAGTATAACAAACAAAATTACAGACAACCATTAAATCAAACTGTTCGCTTCGAAGTTCTCTTCCTACTGACTGGTTTTGGGCGCCAAAACCACCACCTGACCTAGCTGGCCAATCCGAGGGTTCGACTCACAGGACCAATCCCTATGGTCGCTACACCTTAAAACTATGTCCTCTGATTCTTGATTTCCCTTCCCTTGGGAAAAGATTCTGTGCATTCACCTAGTCTTTGCCCCTCGTGATTTTATGCACCTCTATAAAATCATTCCTCAGTCTCCTCTGCTCCAGGGAATTACATCCGAGCTTACCGAGCCCCTCCTTGTAACCTTAGGCCCTTGACAACTGGCAACATCCTCATAAATCCTTTGTATTGCAGACAGCAGAGGTATTTTACCAGCGTGAGACGACTTGTCCCTTTCTCATCACTGGACCTTTCTCTGCCTTGAAACCACTGGCGATTCGAGTTATGCAGGTGCAGACCCGGGGCGGGAATTGTCACTCCAATCTTGTCGTTCCCTCTGATAAGTTTCCATTAAAATTGTTTCCAATCTTAGACCAAAAGCACAAAATAACAGTTAGCAGAATTTTTCCAAATGCTTCCTGTCACATTTAAATTTTCTGACAGAAAAGCACATTGGAGGGAAGCAATTCATTTTAGAGTAGCCAATTCGGATTTGGCAATTTTTTCCAGAATTTTAAAAATCCAGATTGCATTTGCGATATCTGTGCCACGTTGTTGAAGCGGGTTTCTTACGTTGTTATTTCTACAAAACAAAGTGTATTGCAAGTGTTTGAAGATTTCCTGGTAAGGACAAGTCTGAGTATTTGTCTACCATTGTATAAACACAGGAAAAATAGTCAGACTTTATCCAATTTCTAATAATTGGACAAAGTAACACTTTGTTGCAACACGCACTGCTTTTTCTGTTCTTGTACTCATAAATAGTAAGAAACAGTCATCCAACCATTATCTGCTCATGATATGGCGAGTCTGGAAGCTTGTTCTTTGTTAAAGAAGTTTATTGCGGCAGCAATATTCGATTACAAAGTATAACAAACGGATTTACAGACAACCATTAAATCAAACTGTTCACTGCGAAGTTCTCTTCCCACTGCTTGGTTTTGGGCGCCAAAACCACCACCTGACCTAGCTGGCCAATCCGAGGGTTTGACTCTCTGGACCAATCCCTGTGGTCGCTACAATTATGTTAATTCATTTTCTGTTTAAATATGAACTGGCTGTGAGGCATGTGTGTTGGTGAGGGGGAGATCTCAGCAACTGTTCAGTTTCAATGGCTATTTGCTTTGGACACAACAAAAAATTACATCAGTGAAAGTGTTCATAATCTCACCTGCACCTCGAGGGGCAACACTGGATTCTGCCGCAACTCTGTCAGGGCATCAAGAAGATAATTAAACTGTAAAATGGCCCACAGGAAACAGACCGTTTTCTGCTAGAAGGACACCATAGGGTCATAGAGTCTTTGGTTTAGTTTAGAACTACAGCATGGAAACAGACCCTTCACTCCACCGAGACCGCACCGACTAGCGATCCCCGCACATTAACACCATCCTACACACACATGGGACAATTTTACACATACCCCAAGCCAATTAACCTACAAACCTGTACGTCTTTGGAGTGTGGGAGGAAACCGAAGATCTTGGAGGTCACGGGGAGAATGTACAACCTTTGTACACCCATTACCCATTGTCGGGATCGAACCCGGGTCTCCGGCGCTGCAAGTGCTGTAAGGCAGCAACTCTACCGCTGCGCCACCGTGGCCGCCATAGAGTCATAGAGTCATAGAGTCATAGAGTGATACAGTGTGGAAACAGGCTCTTCGCCCAACTTGCCCACACCGGCCAACAAGTCCCAGCTACACTGGTCCCACCTGCCTGCGCTTGGTCCATATCCCTCCAAACCTGTCCTATCCCATGTACCTGTCTAACTGCTTCTTAAACGTTGGGATAGTCCCAGCCTCAACTACCTCCTCTGGCAGCTTGTTCCATTATCCCACCGCCCTTGGTGTGAAAAAAGTTACCCCTCAGTTTCCTATTAAATCTTTTCGCCTTCCCCTTAGACCGATGTCCTCTGGCCCTCAACACAAAAGTTTGCAAAGAGTTTGTGCAAATGCATCAAACGATTGCTGGCTGCATGAAGAACGTTGGCAGCTCATGAAGTCAATCAGGTTGTTCTGCTGAATAGATGGTGACACTGCCATATTCGGTTCTTCACACTGCAACCACTGCCCTTCCTTAACCTTCCATGGTTGTGGAATTCTCTGCCACAGAGGGCAGTGGAAGCCAATTCACTGTATGGATTTAAGAGAGAGTTAGATAGAGCTCTAGGGGCTGGTGGAATCGAGGGATATGGGGAGAAGGCAGGCACGGGTTATTGAGTGGGGACGATTAGCCATGATCACAATGAACGGAGGTGCTGGCTCGAAGGGCCGAATGGCCTCCTCCTGCACCTATTTTCTATTTCTATGTTTCTATTACCACTATCCTACACACACTGGGGACAATTTATAATTATACCAAGCCAATTAACCTAAGTCTGGAGTGTGGGAGGAAACGGAAGATCTGCGGTGGAGGGGAGAACATACAAACTCCGTGCAGTCAGCACCCGTGGACGGGATCAAACCCGGGTCTCCAGCGCTACACGTGCTGTAAGGCAGCAACTACTGCTGCGCCACTGTCGCTGTGGCCTCTGATGTTCTCTCCCCTTTGTGTAGGATCATTCAACATTTTTCCATCGCTGTGTACAGGCCCTTGGAGCCAGGCTCCTTCACCAGCTTCCAATGCCTTCAGAGCATGTGGCCCATCCTGAGAGCAGAATATCACTTGTTTATATCCACACAACCAACATCACCAGGGTAGCTTCAAACAATTTTGGTAGTGGGTCCATCCCATTGTCAGTGTCTTTGTTGAATCTCCCATAGCAGATTATCTTGAATGATTTCAGACCTACCTTTCGTTTTAAAAGTTGGTAGCTTGCTTTAAAGAATGTTGGCACTGGCACGGTAGCGCAGCGGTAGAGTTGCTGCTTTACAGCGAATGCAGCGCCGTCGACTCAGGTTCGATCCTGACTACGGGTGCTGCACTGTAAGGAGTTTGTACGTTCTCCCCGTGACCTGCGTGGGTTTTCTCCGAGATCTTCGGTTTCCTCCCACACTCCAAAGACGTACAGGTATGTAGGTTAATTGGCTGGGTAAATGTAAAAATTGTCCCTAGTGGGTGTAGGATAGTGTTAATGTGCGGGGATCACTGGGCGGCACGGACTTGGTGGGCCGAAAAGGCCTGTTTCTGGCTGTATATATATGATATGATATGATAATACTGCCCTCCCCCCCCCCCCTCCCCACCCCCCCCCACCCCCGCTGACTTGTTGAATGAATTATGGAAATGAACTCATTGTAGGGAGTTGGGGTGTGAAATAATGACACAGGTTATATGGAAATGGCATGAATTAAATGGAAATCACATTTTCCACTTTATTTCGGAGAGTTTTCCAGCTCATTGCTCCTTACATATCAAATCACTAGTGAAGGTTTGAACAGTTTCTAGGAGACCTATTGTTTGCGCAGAGAAAGTAGGGAAAGAATTGCACAAAATATTTTTTTAAATACCAAGACTGGTGGGAAAGTCATGCTACATTACAAGCACATGTTATTGAGAGGGTCAGCAGCAAGAGGGAGTTGGGGGAGGGGAGAGGGGTGGGAAGAGGGGAGGGGGAGGCAAGTGGGGAGGGGAGTGAGGGGGGAGAGAGGTGGGGAGAGAGGAGGGGAGGAGAGAGGGGAGTGAGGAGGGGAGGGAAGGGAGGGGGAGGGGAGAGCAGAGGGGAGTGAGGGATGGGGAGAGGTGTGTGGAGAGAGGAGGAAGGAGGGGGAGGGGGAGGGGAGAGTGGGGAGGGGTGGGGAGAAGGGTGGGGAGAGAGATGGGGAAGGAGGTGGGGGGAGGGGGAGGGGAGAGCAGAGGGGATGAGGGGTGGGGAGAGAGGAGGGGGAGGGGAGAAGGGAGGGGAGTGAGGAGTGGTGGGGACAGCAAAGGGGTGAGAGGTGGGGAGAGGGGAGATGGGAGGGGTCAGGGTGAGGGGAGGGGGAGGGGGGAGAGGGGAGGAAGGGAGGGGAGTGGGAGTGGGAGGAGGGGAGGGGAGAGAGGGGTGGGGAGAGGGATGGGGAGAGAGGAGGGGGAGGAAGGGAGGGGAGTGGGATTGGGAGAGCAGGGAGGGGTGGGGGGAGGGGGGGGAGAGGAAGGGAGGGGAGTGGGATTGGGAGAGCAGGGAGGGGTGGGGAGAGGGGGGGGAGGGGGTAGGAGAGTGGGGAGAGGGGAGGGGTGAGGAGAGGGAAGGGGGAGGGGGAGGGGGAGGGGAGAGGAGGGAAGGGGGGAGGAGGAGGAAAGGTGGAAGTGGCTGTGTTTTACAGATTTATACACTCATGTTATCTATGGTTCCTCCGGAGCCGTTTTTGGTGCTGCTCACTGTCTTTTCCAATCTGTCTGATGAATATATTTTGCAGATGTGAAAGAATTGCCCTGGCTGTCTTGGTCAACATTAATTTCTCAAACAAGACCAGAAGACTGGTAATCCGATAGTTTTGAAACTGCTGGTTATGCAGCTTCTTAACAAAGCTACTTCTTAACACTTCAAAGTCTAACATTTTAACTTAATTGACTGCAAAGTGTTCTGCTCCAGAAGTTGGAAAAGATGTACATTAAAAAAAAATGCAATGCAAAACCTCAATGCAAATGGACACAAAATGCTGGAGTAACTCAGCGTTTTTGGGAGACCTATTGTTTGCGCAGAGAAAGTAGGGAAAGAATTGCACAAAATATTTTTTAAATACCAAGACTGGCGTGTCACACTCCTTTTCTTGGAGATAGACACAAAAAGCTGGAGTAACTCAGCGGGACAGGCAGCATCTCTGATGAGAAGGAATGGGTGCCCACTCCCCTGACATCAGTCTGAAGAAGGGTCTCGGCCCGAAACGTCACCCATTCCTTCTCACCAGAGATGCTGCCTGTCCCGCTGAGTTACTCCAGCTTTTTAGTGTCTATCTCCAAGAAAAGGAGTGTGATTAGACAAAATACAATTCCCTTAGAACAATTACTCGGTGACAGCTAACAAGAACCATATAAAATTGGGACATCAGGCTAAGTTGGGCATTGCAGACAGAAGCCTAATGAAGATTTGACCAGAAGACGAGACCGTACCAAAAGAAGAATCAAGTACAATGCAAAACCAGATCACCCTACCGCCTTGACGTTGATTCCTCGGTTTAGTGGTTGTATGCATAGGTTGATGCTGTCTTTATTCTTGTACTCACTTCTTTTTTAATGTTGTGTGCAATGTAAACCGTTCAGAGTGACTTTGATTAATTACCATTGGGTGCAGAATGACCTTCTTCGGCTGGCTGCTCTCCAGATCTATGTATCACTGGAATATGTGTTTCCCAAACGATTGAGCAATTGGCACCAATGTGAAACAAAGCAAGAAAGGGGCAAGGAGTGCCAGTTTGGCAATGCAGCAGGCATCGAAGGCACACACGCAATATCACACCTGCTGATGCAACTGCTGATTCAACTACGCGTCTGACTCGGCAGAAGCTAAACAGAAAGGTCATTATTAACACACGCCACATGTTGGAACAGTACTAGATGACTCCCTCAAGTGTCAGGACTGCCATCAGTTAAAGTCACTGCCATGTTGAACTATCTTACAAGAGTCAAATAATCCCTCTAGTAGATGTCTTCATCCTGAGTTAATTTACAAAGAAGCCAGATGCCATTTTGCCTGTTCATGTGCCCAGCACTAAGAACCAGTGCGATGAATGCATTTAATTGAATACACAGGTGAATGTTAGCTGCACCCCATGACTTCCCTACACGGAAAAGCTGCATTCCATTCACACTCATCTGTGAAAAATAATTCACATCTTAAAGAAATAAGCTAAAGTAGAGAATATAGGATAGGAATACGGGAGGATGGTTTAAAACGTGGTCGTATACACCGTACACTTCCTTATAGACAATAGATAATAGACAACAGGTGCAGGAGGAGGCCATTCGGCCCTTCGAGCCAGCACCGCCATTCAATGTGATCATGGCTGATCATTCTCAATCAGTACTCCGTTCCTGCCTTCTCCCCATACCCCCTGACTCCGCTATCCTTAAGAGCTCTATCCAGCTCTCTCTTGAATGCATTCAGAGAATTGGCCTCCACTGCCTTCTGAGGCAGAGAATTCCACAGATTCACAACTCTCTGACTGAAAAAGTTTTTCCTCATCTCAGTTCTAATTTTCCTCATCTCAGTTCTAAATCTCTGCATCTCCCTCTCCCCTGACTCAGTACGAAGAAGGTCACCGAAACGTCACCCATTCCTTCTATCCAGAGATGCTGCCTGTTTCCGCTAAGTTCTTCCAGCATTTTGTGTCAATCTTTAGGATAGGAATATCAACCTGAACAGAATCCAATGAGCTGGTCCTCAGATGATGTGAATGGCCCACAGCTGGCCAAATGGTTCAAACTAAGCAAAACTCTCAATGCAAATCCAACTGGAGAAAGGTCCAACTTATCCAAGGATATTCAAAGGCAATGTGGCAAAAAGAGTTAAAGGGACACTTGCAGAAAGTGCTGGAGATAGTAAACTACAAGTGCGTTCGATGGCAAGGTTGTCGATCCCATCTTGAGATCATTGCCAAATAGTTGGCACTGGGCAAGGAAGATCAAAATTGGCCAGGTGTTTACCAATCCATTCTCATCCATTCACATTGATGCCATAAATGATAATCCTGGCTACTTGCATTGATACCATCTGAAATCACCTTTAAGACGTGCACTCTTTGTGGTGGTGTATTTCCACGTGAGGCAGAGGTTCACCTGCACCTCCTCTAACCTTATCTATTGTATCCGCTGTTCCAGATGTCAACTTCTCTACATTGGCGAGACCAAGCACAGGCTCGGCGATCGTTTCCCTCAACACCTGCGCTCAGTCCGCGTTAACCAATCTGATCTCCCGGTGGCTCAGCACTTCAACTCCCCCTCCCATTCCGAATCTGACCTTTCTGTCCTGGGCCTCCTCCATTGTCAGGGTGAGGCCCAGCACAAATTGGAGGAACTGCACCTCATATTTTGCTTGGGTAGTTTACACTCCAGCGGTATGAACATTGACTTCTCTAACTTCAGATAGTCCCTGCTTTCCCTCTCTATCCCCTCCCCCTTCCCAGTTCTCCTATCTTTGTCCCGCCCCCTCCCCTGACATCAGTGTGACGAAGGGTCTCGACCCGAAACGTCACCCATTCCTTCTCTCCAGAGATGCTGCCTGACCCGCTGAGGTACTCCAGCATTTTCTTTTTTAGATTTAGAGATACAGTGCGGAAACAGGCCCTTCAGCCCACCGAGTCCGCACCGCCCAGCGATCCCCGCACATTAACACTATCCTACACACACTAGGGACAATTTTTACATTTACCCAGTCAATTAACCTACATACCTGTACGTCTTTGGAATGTGGGAGGAAACCGAAGATCTCGGAGAAAACCCACGGGGAGAACGTACAAACTCACGGGGAGAACGTACAAACTCCATACAGACGGCGCCCGTAGTCAGGATCGAACCTGAGTCTCCGGCGCTGCATTCACTGTAAGGCAGCAACTCTACCGCTGCGCCACCGTGCCACCCTGCCTGTGTCTACCTGCCTGTATGGCCAGCATTTTGCATTGAATAAATCCCCTTGGTGTTCTTTGATGGCTGCTGCAAAGGCTTTCAAGGGTTTTGTCTGCACATTTTGCTTTGTGCTATTGCCGAGTATTTTCCATTTCGGAACTGAATGCTCATTACATATGAAAAAGCACTCTATTATTTCACTAATGATGGTGCCTGATTGCAGCAAAATTCTGATTATATTCTCAGGATTTGGTAGTCATCAGTAACAGAAAAAGCATGCTGGAAGCACTGTAAGGGAAATTGGATTGTACTAACTAAATCATTATATTGGTGGCCTGAATTTACCTTCATTTTCTGGTGAGTTGTGAAGATAAGGACATTGCCCTTAACCTTTTGTTAAAAATCATTTTTTAGCACTTCTCTTATTGAATATAATTTGACGATCCAGGCCTGCATTACCTTTTATGCACATCTTTCATTCATTGTTGTTTATCTCTCTACATCATCGTCTATATCTCTCGTTTCCCTTTCCCGTGACTTAGAGTCTGAAGAAGGGTTCCGACCCGAAACGTCACCCATTCCTTCTCTCCAAAGATGCTGCCTCTCACACCGAGTTACACCAGCTTTTTGTGTCCCTCTTCGGTTTAAACCAGCATCTGCAGTTCCTCTCTTACATATATAAACATATGTATAAGCAAGGAATTGCAGATGCCGCTTTACAAAAAACGATACAAAGTGCTGGAGTAACTTAACAGGTCAGGTAGCATTTCTTGAAACATGCATAGGTGATGATTTGAGTCAGGACCCTTCTTCAGACTTCTATTCTTGTGGCACCACATTTTGTCTTTTCATGCCTGGCCTTTGTCCAACCAACTGCCTATCAAAGCCAAACCCTGACCTGTAGCATTGACCACTTGCTATTCGTCCTGCCCCTCTACTCTTCCAGCTTTCTTTCCCACCCCCATTCAACCACCACCGCAATCAGTCTAAAGAAGAGTCCCGTCCTTAAAGTAGTCCATAGACGGGTCCCGACCCAAAACGTCACCTCTCCATGTTCTCCAGAGATGCTGCCTGGATCACTGAGTACTCCAGCACTGTGCCTTTTTTAATCATGTGTAAGTATTTGTGTGTGTATGGTCATCTAACACATACATGTGTGTGGAATGATCAGTGCACAATGACTAAAATCCATTTGACTTTGGCCCAAATGAGCCACAGGTAACCTGGACCGAAAAGAATGGAACTGCACCTATCACTGGTAGGAGGGCTTGGGTTTGCTGCCTGCAGCAATTTTGTAAGAACTTGCATAGAGCTCAGAGGACCATGGGAACACAGCTACCAGCCTTGGAGGGCATCTACAACACACGATGCCTCAGAAAAGCTACCAGCATCCACAAAGACTCTTCACACCCCTGCAACAGTCTGTTCGAACTCCTTCCATCGGGCAGACGATACAAGGCCTTCTACGCCCGCACCTCCAGACTCAGGAACAGCTTCATCCCCAGGGCCATAGCTGCTATGAACCGGTCCTGCTGAACCGGATGGTCACATCGCACAGTGAACCGGCACAGATCTACTTGCACTTTATTCTGTTTTAAAACTGTTACAATATGTTTCATTGGATTGTTTAAATTAATACTGACTAACTAATTAATTTATTGCATCGTATGGGAGGCGCATTCCCAATCTCGTTGTACCCCTGTACAATGACAATAAAGATATATTGTATTATATTGTATTGTATTGTATTGTATTTTTTATAGCACCTTTTATGACTTAAAGGTGTCCCAGTGAGCTCTGAGTAAATGAAGTACTTCTGATTTTTACTCAATGTTCTAGGAAATGCAGTTGTCAATTTGCACACAGCAGGCTCCCACAAACAAGAACAGGATACTGATCAGATCATTACTATAACTGTTTCTTCAGCAATTAATTCTATTTAAGGAAATTCCTCTTTTCGGTAAGTTGTGCTGTTTGGTGTTTAATGCTGCCCGAAAGAGAAATTGGCTTCTGCTTGTGCTGCAAAAAAACACTAATGCCTTCAAAGGATCATCTCACTTCTAACATAATTTGTATTCTTACATTTAATAGGTAAATGGCCATTCCTACGCCTCTTTGCCAAAGTGTTTCACATCAACATAGCAAATGTAAGTTCAGTTGATTGACTGTTCTTCGACAGCTGGATTTAGAGTCATAGCCAGAGAGTCATAGAGCATGGAAACAGGCCCTTCGGCCCAACTTGCTGCTTGGGTTTTCTCCGAGATCTTCGGTTTCCTCCCGCACTCCAAAGACGTACAGGTTTGTAGGTTAATTGGTTTTCTATAAATGTAAATTGTAGATTTAGTGCGTGTCGGATAGTGTTCAAATGCAGGGATCGCTGGCCGGCATGGACTGGGTGAGCCGAAGGGCCTATCTCCGCACTGTATCTCGAGACTAAACTAAACATCAGAATCATCCAAGCTTAGAAGAAGACTTTGTTGCCTCAGTCATTAATTCAAACTGTGCTCGGCTCCTTATTTATGGGTATTGCAGTTTTGTTGTCTCCACCAGCAACTTTGTGTGTGTTTGTTTGTAAAAAGCATCCATGATTGTGACAGGAGTAATGATCTACAATGGTGTCATTGTATTGGGACAACAAAATGGGCTTATTGTAATTTAGAGGCTGCCAAGATCTGTCACCAATTTGAAACATAGATAAAACAAATGCTTTGAGTCATTCTATGTCGAAAGTAGAAAGTCTTCCAGTAGAAACTGATGAAATTTCTATCCTATAGTGATTTTTCTTTATCTATCTGCACATAATGCCTCTTGTTTTATTTTAAGTGTGACACAAATGCTTTCTACTTCTCTTGGCATGCTTGATAGCAGGCAGATGGATAGATACCTTGGTTGGCTTGGACGGGTTGGGCAGAAGGGCCTGTTTGCCCACTGCTCAATTACCCAAGAATGCTAACTGCACTCCATGTCAAAAATAGACGGTTGAATCTCATTCTAGAGGTATCACCAGCCAGGATATAGCAATCCTCAGTTATGAAAACCTTCATCTCCACTGATTGATTTCATTTCCATCCTGAAATCTTGCTGCTTCCCCCCTTTTCCACGAGTTGTATAAACACTGTACAAGTCTGGCTTTATCAGAATTAACAAATGTTTTTGATTTTTTATTTCTCTGCACTTTCCTGCTGGAGTCATTTTCCTTGTGAAGGAGCCTCATTATTAACACTGCTCAGCTTAGCAGTTTTGGTTTTAAATCTAGTTGTCATTTCCATTAGTCCCCTTTTGTAACTTTTAAAACACTTTTGAGGCTTTGCTCTGAATAGATACTGTCACATCCGCAATGAGAGTTTATACCACTCGCACCCAGTTAATGCAGTCTTGGTTAAGAGAATTAAGCTCGTACTTGTTCCTTCACAAAATGCTGGAGTAACTCAGCAGGTCAGGCAGCATCTCAGGAGAGAAGGAATGGGTGACGTTTCGGGCCGAGACCCTTCTTCACACTGATGTCAGGGGGGCGGGACAAAGGAAGGATATAGGTGGAGACAGGAAGATAGAGGGAGATCTGGGAAGGGGAGGGGAAGAGAGGGACAGAGGAACTATCTAAAGTTGGAGAAGTCGATGTTCATACCACTGGGCTGCAAGCGGCCCAGGCGAAATATGAGGTGCTGTTCATACCACTGGGCTCTCTTCCCTCTCTTCCCCTCCCCCTTCCCAGATCTCCCTGTCTCCACCTATATCCTTCCTTTGTCCCGCCCTCCTGACATCAGTCTGAAGTAGGGTCTCGACCCGAAACGTCGCCCATTCCTTCTTTCCTGAGATGTTGCCTGACCTGCTGAGTTACTCCAGCATTTTGTGAATAAACACCTTCGATTTGTACCAGCATCTGCAGTTATTTTCTTATCATACTTGTTCCTGGTGACTATAGGCTACAGTTGTAAGGGTGCCTTGGCTTTTTTTTAATGTCACTTTCAAGGGGTGCATTTTTTGCATGTTGGATCAAACATAAGATGCTGTGGGTGACATTTCGGGTCGAGACCCTTCTTCAGACTGAAGAAGGGTCTCGACGCGATCTGTGACCCATTGCTTCTCTCCAGAGATGCTTGCCTGTCCCGCAGAGTTACTCCAGCACTTTGTGTCTATCTTTGATTTAAACCAGCATCTGCAGTTCTTTCCGACATAAGATGCTGTGGTAATGCTTGTATTTGGGACAGGATGTGGTACATAGAAGGATCTGTGTAACAAGAGTAAATCTTTGCAGCATGAAATTCAAACAAATTATTTTTTTTAGTGCACAGGATAAGTGTGTCACCGACAAGGCCAGTGCAACAATATGGACTTAATTTATTCATCAATTAGGCCATCCCACTGTGCCTGGCTAAAAATAAAATCACCAAATTTGCAAAGCCTGGATAAATCCTTTTCCACAATGATACATTTGTTCACTCACTCCATGTTCTTCGATTCCTCATAATTATTGAGCTATTTCAACTGTCTGTCTTGTGAAGTAATTCTCCAATTTCAGGGAATGAAATGGGTTTGATTATCTGAGGTGTCAATGCCAATCTGCCAGGACAGAATAGCATTCTCTTCTATTCTGTGTCTGCTCATTCTCCTCATGATCCTCCATAATTTCAAAAATGTTTCTATGGGGAGAAAAAAAAGCTGTTTTCTCCATTCAGCTGTGGAGAAGTAATTGTGGTTTGCTTAATTTTACAGCCTATATATCCAGCCCGCACTTAAACTACCATGTTGTTCCTCTCCCATTTTAACAATGATAGTGCTATGCTCGAGCTTTCTCTCTGTTACATTATTCTCCTGATTAATTCTCCTGAGCTTAATTTTCTTGGACGATTTGCAATTATCAGTGCCTCTTCGTCTTTCACAGTTACAATGAGTTCCACTGCATTTTTAATTGCTGCTGCCTGAATGCTGCTTGTAAGTTTACTGTCTCATTCTGTTCCAACAGTTGTCATGATCTTCAATGTCCCGACCATCTTCAGCTCCAATAGTTCTGCACAGCCAAGTTCCCTGCAGTTTTCTGTACCCAAGTGTATGTCTGCTTGAGCCAAGCCTGATGGAACGTAATTGTCAAGTTAGTGTAAGGTCAAAGATCCTACCAAGTATAAATCCTTGTGATTGAGTTGGCTTTGGACTTGCGATGGCTAGGTCGAGTTTGGGACGTGCTTTAGTTTTACACCTGAACAGATTGTGACGCCATTCAGTACCATCAGTCACCAGCCCTCAGGTTCTTCTGTAGATTTCTTCAAAGTGGCCAATTTTTCTTCTCTCTGCCCCTAATACTTGTTTTTTCTCTCGTCCATCCTCATCGGTGATGGAGTTAGATGGGGAGGTATTGGTGAGGTGTGATTGGTGAGTTGGTGAATGTTGCGTTAGAGGTAAACTTCAAGAAATAGCGGGACTTCTGTAATCCCCCTCAACATTTTGTAGGAAGTACATCTATTCATTTTTGAAACAATTTGGCTAGGAGAAACCATTGAACACACCTCCAGCTCAATGTGATGCCATTATCAAGAGACGATTGATTATTCTTGAAACATAAGAGCTCGTGTAATCAAGAAAAGCTTTCTGCCAACATAGTATCTAGCTTTGGCCTGGTTTTGCTGTGAAGGTAGTCCAATTATCTAGCACGGATGCCTGAGCAACAGCTGGGCCCAAGGAAGCAGTTGGTCTTGTGAGACAACAGGTTCATGCCAGCTAATTCCAATCTTTGGCATTAGCCTAGGCCCAGAATCTGTCATTCTGCAGTCAACCACTAAAATCCCACATGATACCAGGAGGCATTCTGGCCACCAAACCCAATAGGACTGAAACCTAAACTTGGTAATTTCCCCACCTCCCCCCCATCTGTTCTGAAGAGGGAGGTACACTGAAGCTTCTACTAACTTCACTCATGCTTCCAAGAATACATAATGCGGCTAAACATGAAAGGAGCGTCTTCCAGAACCATACTGTCAGTTGGGATGTATTCTCAGAGTTAGGCCTCAGAGTCATCATACACAGGAACATATTACCCTAGAAAACAGGAGAAGGAGTCGGCAATTCTACCCTGCAGGCCCCACCGCCATTGAGCAAGGTCATAGGTGAACTTCACGCTCAGTGTCATAGAAACATAGAAAATAGGTGCAGGAGTAGGCCATTCGGCCCTTCGAGCCTGTACTGCCATTCAATATGATCATGGCTGATCATCCAACTCAGTATCCCGTACCTGCCTTCTCTCCATACCCCTGATCCCTTTAGCCACAAGGGCCACATCTAACTCCCTCTTAAATATAGCCAATGAACTGGCCTCAACTACCTTCTGCGGCAGAGAATTCCACAGATTCACCACAGTGTCAATTCCAGTACAATCATCATATCCCTTGATTGCCTTAATATCCAGAAATTGATCAATCTCTGATTTGATCAAACGCAATAACTCAGATTTCATAGTTGTTCAGGATAGAGAAGTCCAAAGATTTATCACCTTTTCAATAAACAAATATTTCCTCACCTCAGTCCTTAGAGGCCTACCACTTATTTTCAGTTTATTTTAAGATGTTTTCATCAGAAATAGCCTTCTTGTATCTGACCTGGCAAGTCCTATAATATTTTTACAGGTTTTGATGAGATTTATTTTTATTCTTCCAAACTCGAGTCCACTTAACTAATTCTTGTATGACAAGGTCACATGAATCTTCATGGCACTCCCTTTCAAACTTTCTTAGTTAGGCTCAGCAATGTTTTACACAGCATTCAATTTCTGGTCTCATCAAAATCCTGTAAACATAGAAACATAGAAAATAGGTGCAGGAGGAGGCCATTTGGCCCTTTGAGCCAGCACTGCCATTCATTGTGATCATGGCTGATCATCCACAATCAGTAACCCGTGCCTGCCTTCTCCTAATACCCCTTGATTCCGCTAGCTCCGAGAGCTCTATCTAACTCTCTTTTAAATTCATCCAGTGAATTGACCTCCACTACCTTCTGTGACACACAATTCCACAAATTCACAACTCACTGGGTGAAAAAGTTTGTCTCATCTCAGTTTTAAATGGCCTCCTCTTTATTCTTAGACTGTGGCCCCTGGTTCTGGACCCCCAACATTGGGAACATTTTTCCTGCATCTAGTTTGTCCAGTCCTTTAATAATTTTATATGTTTCTATAAGATCCCCTCTCATCCTTCTAATTTCCAGTGAATACAAGGCCAGTCTTTCCAATCTTACCTCATATGACAGTCCCGCCATCCCGGGGATTAACATCGTGAACCTACGCTGCACTGCCTCAATAGCAAGGACGACCTTCCTCAAATTAGGAGACCAAAACTGCACATAATACTCAAGATGTGGTCTCACCAGGGCCCAGCACAACTGCAGATGGACCTCTTTACTCAAATCCTCTCGTTATGAAGGCCAACATGCCATTAGCTTTCTTCACTGCTATACAATTGCAATAGAACTTCCTCACATACGTATCTTGTTAGAAAGAATAATACACTGTTTGCCTTCTAATTGATTGCTTGCTTATTGGTCCTGTGCACAATTAGGTCCTCTTTGAACATCAATGCCACCTCATCTCTCAACATTGACCAATTACACTGCTTTATGTTCACTCTGTTGGTGGCCTCACATTTTTCCATGTTATATTTCATCTGGCATGTTCTCATGCTCTCACATTGCTTTTCCATATTCCCTCAATTCTCTTGGCTTAGTATCCTACCTGGCTTAGTATCATCAGCAAGCCTGGAAATATAACAGATGCGCAAGAATCTTCAGATGCTGGAATCAGGAGCATAAAGAAGGAGAGCAGGTGGAGGAACTCATCAGGTCAGACAGCATCTGTGGAAGGAAATGGACATTTGACATTCTGATCGAGACCTTCATCTGAACTAAAAGAGTAAAGGGGAAGTAATTAATGTAAAGAGGCCGGGGGAGAGGTGGAGCAAGATCGAGTAATAGTTAGATACATCTGAGGAGGAGTGGATTGGCAGGTAACCAATTGGTGGGAGAGGAAAGGGTGGAAATAACAACAGAGGCTGGGAGGTGGATATGTGGAGAGCAACAGGCTCCAGATTCTACAATCTGATAGAAAAGGAAAGTCTGAAGAAGGGTCTCGACCCGAAACGTCACCCATTCCTTCTCTCCAGAGATGCTGCCTGACCTGCTGAGTCACTCCAGCATTTCAAGGAAATGTTGTATCTGATTCCCTCAGTCAAAGTATTTATCTAGATTGTGAATATCTGGAGCCCAATTAGTATTCCAATGGAACTGCTCTACTCACAACTTGCTAACCGAGGTGGGATCCATTTATTTCTACTCTATGCATTAAATCAGAAAACCAATTCTCAATTTATGTCAGTACATGACCACCTCTAATCTTGTTAACCAACCTCATGTGTGGGACTTTATCAAATGCCTTTTGTGCTGCCTTATTCACAGGTTCTCCCTTACCTATTCTACAATCACAATCCTCAGAGAACTCCAGCAGATTAGTCAAATGTTATTTAACTTTCTTAGGTATTTATTCACAAAATGCTGGAGTCACTCAGCAGGTCAGGCAGCATCTCAGGAGAGAAGGAATGGGTGACGTTTCGGGTCGAGACCCTTCTTCAGACTGATGTCAGGGGGGCGGGACAAAGGAAGGATATAGGTTGAGACAGGAAGATAGAGGGAGATCTGGGAAAGAGGAGGGGAAGAGAGGGACAGAGGAACTATCTAAAGTTGGAGAAGTCGATGTTCATACCGCTGGGCTGCAAACTGCCCAGGCGAAATATGAGGTGCTGTTCCTCCAATTTCCGGTGAGCCTCACTGTGGCACTGGAGGAGGCCCATGACAGAAAGATCAATCTCTAATGACTCTGCCTAGTTCTATTATTTTTTTTCCCAGATGCTTAGTTATTATATCTTTTATTCTAGATACTAGCATTTTTCCTGCCATAAAATTGGGTAAAGAGGTTGGTAGTCCCCTGTTTCTTTCTCTGAGTAAAGACGTGCCATAGCTATACCTTTGAGTGGTGATTGATTTGGAACATGCGGTTTGTGCTTGGGCGATTTGCGTTGGCTGGAAGAGGTGACGCTGTGTTAAATGCTGGAACCAGTTCTTGCAGACCAAATAACCTGACATTTCAGGGTCATGTCACAAGTGGGATGTTTTAACATAGGAAGAGGAATTTACCCGCTGATGCTGCCTTGGTGCTCCAGATGTCCAAAGTGGCTGAAAAGTTGCAATTTGACCTCCAAGTCACAGGATCATGAATTTAAGCTCCTTCCACAGTCTTAAACAAATAATCCAGTCACAAGCTTCAGTGCAGTCTGAAGGTATTCCTGCACAGGGCCATAAATGCCATTTTTTCAGATGAGATGCTAGAGAAAGGCATAATCTGCCCTCTCAGTGGATAGAAAATATCCCTTGTCACTACTCTGGGGAAGAGGAAGGAAGATTTGTGAGTGACCTGCTCATTATTTATCCATCAATGCATTCAAACTCTAACCTTGTTTGCCTTTGAGTTATTTAACGTGGCGATACTATAGATACATGTTTTGGAAGATCAGAGGATTTAGGGCCTTGAGGGACTGGCACAGGAGGAGTTGAGGCCTGGGAAAGATCACTCATGATCATATTGAATGCCAGGTAGGCTCGAGCAGCCAAGTGGCCTACTTCTGCTCCTATTCTCTTGTGTTTTTGTGCCATTCCCCCATTCGTACAACCCACCACTGTCAACATTGCGGCCACAATTTTAAGTTTTTTGAAGAACAGCAAGTTTATTGTTGGAAAATAATTTAAATGCAAGAGGTTTTGTTTAATACTTATCCGGGCATGCAGTGTGGTGTTAACAGATGTGTAAACTCACTCCATGCTGTGCATGCTGGTTTAATAGACATCAGTAATATGAGTGAATCTGGAGCATTTCTCATTTTAGTTTTATTCACGTCGAAAATAATTTTTGAGGTTATTAAGCTATTTGGAAATTGCAAGTATAAGCCTGCTCTGAATAGCTGTGACCAACAAGTCCTTGCATGCTTTGAGTGTCAATAATCCTTCACAATAAATGCTGATGCTCAATGTGAGCTTTGAAGTAAGGTCAAGGGAAACATCAGCGTTTATTTTAATGTAATTATCGTACTTCTACATGTAATCATAGCAACAACTTGCAGAAAATGTTTCTGTGAAAGTTAAGTATTATTGAAATTTAAGTTGTTTTGCTGCCTGCGCAATCATAAGGCTGCTCTTAACAACTGCTCCAAAGACAAGCACCATCCAGGAGAGCAGAAAAACCAAGTTCATCATTAAAATTTCATTTTGAAATGAAATACCATTCTCTGAGCGATCCCATCTGTCCTATTATCTCACATTTCCTTATATTCACCATTACCTTGCTTCCCATGCCCAAACAGCCCCCCCTCCCTCGCCCCCCTCTCCAACCCCCCCCCCCCACCCTCGAAGAGCCGAATGGCCTACTCCTGCACCTATTTTCTATGTTTCTATGTTTCTAATACAATGGCAGAGGTGAGCAACCTCCAAGAATGTGGATAATTTAGAATATTTTTCACCAAGCAGGGGAAACATTTTACAGATTCAGCTGCCTTGACACGAAAGAGTGTCTGAGGATTCCAACACTCTCGGGAAAGGAATCATAGAAACATAGAAACATAGAAAATAGGTGCAGGAGTAGGCCATTCGACCCTTCGAGCCTGCACCGCCATTCAATATGATCATGGCTGATCATCCAACTCAGTATCCCGTACCTGCCTTCTCTCCATACCCCCTGATCCTTTTAGCCACAAGGGCCACATCTAACTCCCTCTTAAATATAGCCAATGAACTGGCCTCAACTACCTTCTGTGGCAGATAATTCCACAGATTCACCACTCTCTGTGTGAAAAAAAACGTTCTCATCTCGGTCCTAAAAGACTTCCCCCTTATCCTTAAACTGTGACCCCTTGTTCTGGACTTCCCCAACATCGGGAACAATCTTCCTGCATCTAGCCTGTCCAACCCCTTAAGAATTTTGTAAGTTTCTATAAGATCCCCCCTCAATCTTCTAAATTCCAGCGAGTACAAGCCGAGTCTATCCAGTCTTTCTTCATATGAAAGTCCTGCCATCCCAGGAATTAATCTGGTGAACCTTCTCTGTACTCCCTCTATGACACTGAGGTTTGTCAACTGGACCACACAAATGTGCATAAGCTTTCGATCAATTGCAAAGCCATCCTCCTCCTGTCTGTAGCATTTACATCACAGAGAGCTTCTCGGCCCAAACCAAAGGCATACAAAGAGGCTAAATCTGCCATGTCCCACTCCATGAAAGAGATGGGCTGAAGCGTTGACTCACTATTCAGCTCTCTGTAACGGACAGATCAATTACCACAGAGAGGATGCAGGCACAGATAAACGTCTCATTATCCAGATATTTTACTGAGCTCCAATACACTATCAGTTTCTTTTCATGTTCCTTCAAATGTGTCCTACATTCATTTTTTGCTCTGCTTTCCCCAGGTCTCCCCTGAATTTCTTTGTGCTCATTGTTGATGTACGTCATTCCAATAGTTGTAGAAATAATGCTGACGGCGGCTTGTAAACTCACTTGTGGAGCAGAAGAGGATACTGAAGGCCGATGGGGTCTAAATCAGCAATTTCCAAAGTTATGATGCAGATTCAACCTATTGTTTCCTGCACTGACAGCACCCTAACTTTTTACTGCCTGCAAATTTACATGGATGTGGCATATAGCCAGGGCAACCTGTACTATTGATTGTCTTCCTACAGGAAACCAAAGTGAGAACCACTACCACGAGTTAAACTAGCCTGTACTTCTTAAAGCCAGCCTGTAATTCTTAAGAGGGAATGTGTAGGAAAGAACTGCAGATGCTGGTTTAATTTGAAGGTAGACACAAAGTGGCATTCCTACACCACTCAGATAATAATCTGCCTTCCCGTTCTTGCCTCCAAAGTGGATAACCTCACATTTATCCACATTATACTGCATCCGTCATGCATCTGCCCACTCACTCAACCTGTCCAAGTCACCCTGCATCCTCATAGCATCCTCTTCACAGTTCACACTGCCACCCAGCTTTGTGTCATCTGCAAATTTGCTAATGTTACTTTAAATCCCTTCATCTAAATCATTAATGTATATTGTAAATAGCTGCGGTCCCAGCACCGAGCCTTGCGGCACCCCATCAGTCACTGCCTACCATTCTGAAAAGGACCCGTTAATCCCTACTCTTTGTTTCCTGTCTGCCAACCAATTTTCTATCCATGTCAATACCCTGCCCCCAATACCATGTGCTCTAATTTTGCTCACTAATCTCCTGTGTGGGACCTTATCAAAGGCTTTCAGAAAGTCCAAATACACTACATCCACTGGCTCTCCCTTGTCCATTTTACTTGTTACATCCTCAAAAAATTCCAAAAGATTTGTCAAGCAAAATTTCCCCTTCATAAATCCATGCTGACTAGTGAATACACATCCAGTTGCTCCATTCTTTCATCATATGACAGTCCCGCCATCCTGGGAATTAACCTTGTGAACCTACGCTATCCTGTTACTGCTATCCAAATGCACCGCTATTACATATTTAATAATCGACTCCAGCATCTTCCCCACCACCAATGTCAGGCTAACTGATCTATAATTCCCTGCTTTCCCTCTCCCTCTCCCTCCTTTCTTGAAAAGGAACTGATCCAGAATCTATAGAACATTGGAAAATGATCACCAATGCGTCCATGATTTCTGGAGCCACCTCCTTAAGTATAACAGGTATAACAGGTATAACAGAGCTTTATTTGTCGTTCGGTACCGAAGTACCGAACGAAACTACATAGCAGTCATAGAAAAAAAAAGAACACAAGACACATGACCCCAACACAAACGTCCATCACAGTGACTCCAAACACCCCCTCACTGTGATGGAGGCAACAAAACTTCCACTCTCTTCCCCACGCCCACGGACAGACAGCTCGTCCCCGACCGACCCGCAGAGTCCCCGCACCGGGCGCTGAAACGTCTCGCGGCCGAACCGGGCGATGAAAGGCCCGCGACCAAGCCTTGCGCAGCTAAGTCCCGTGGTCGAGCCGCACCGGGCGATGTCAAGTCCGCAGCCGAGCCGCACCAGCGATGTTAAGTCCCGTGGTCGAGCCGCACCAGCGATGTTAAGTCCCGTGGTCGAGCCGCACCAGCGATGAAAAGCCCCGCAGCCGAGCTGCACCGGGCGATGTTAAGCCCCGCAGCCGAGCTGCACCGGGCGATGTTAAGCCCCGCAGCCGAGCTGCACCGGGCGATGTTAAGCCCCGCAGCCGAGCTGCACCGGGCACTGTTAAGTCCCGCAGTCGAGCCGCACCGGGATGTAAAGTCCAGCGGCCGAGCCGCAGCGGGCGATGTTAGGCCCCGCAGCCGAGCCGCACCCCGCGCCGTGAGGAAGAGAAAAGTCCCCCCCCCCCCCACACCCACACCACCACCCCCTCCCACACATACACAACCAAAAAAATATATATAAAAACCATCCCAACACCGACACACAACAAAAAAAGGGAAAAAAAAGACGGACAGACTGCTAGTCAGCCGCTGCCATTAGGCGCCGCCACGTACCCTGGGATGCAGACCATCAAGCCCTGGGGATTTATCAGCCTTCAGTCCCATCAGTCTACCTAACACCATTTCCTGACTAATGTGAATTTCCTTCAATTCCTCCATCACCCTAGGTCTTCTGTCCCCTAGTACATCTGGGAGATTGTTTGTGTCTTCCTTAGTGAAGACAGAACCAAAGTACCTGTTCAACTCGTCTGCCATTTCCTTATTCCCCATAATAAATTCAACTGTTTCTGTCTTCAAGGGACCCAGATTTGTCTTAACTAATTTTTTCCTCTTCACATACCTAAGAAGCTTTTACTATCCTCCTTTATATTCTTGGCTTGCTTACCTTCATACTTCATCTTTTCTCCCTGTATTGCCTTTATAATTACCTTCTGTTGATCTTTAAAAATGTTCCAATCCTCTGGCTTCCCGCTCATCTTTGCTATGTTATACACCTTTTAATTTATTTTTATACTGTCCTTGACTTCCCTTGTCAGCCACAGTCGCCTCTTACTCCCTTTAGAATCTTTCTTCCTCTTTGGAACAAAATGATCCTGCATCTTCTGGATTATTCCCAGAAATACCTGCCATTGCTGTTCCACCATCATCCCTGCTAGGATCCCTTTCCATTCAACTTTGGCCAGCTCCTCCCTCATGCCTCCATAGTCCCCTTTGTTCAAATGCAATACTGGCACTTCTGATTTTACCTTCTCCCTCTCAAATTGCAGATTAAAACTTATATTATGGCCACTACCTCCTAATAGTTCCTTTACCTTGAGTTCCCTTTATCAAATCCGGTTCATTACACAACATTAAATCCAGAATTGCCTTCTCCCTGGTAGGCTCCAGTACAAGCTGCTCTAAGAATCCATCTCGGAATCACTCTACAAACTCCCTTTCTTGGGATCCATTACCAACCTGATTTTCCCAGTCTACCTGCATGTTGAAATCTCCCATGACCACCGAAGCATTACCTTTGTTACATGCTAATTTTAACTCCTGATGCAACTTGCACCCTATCTCCAGGCTACTGTTTGGGGGGGCCTGTAGATAACTCCCATTAGGATCTTTTTACCCTTACATTTTCTCAATTCTATCCACAATGACTCTACATCTCCTGATTCTATGTCACGCCTCACAAGGGACTGATTTTCATTCCTTACCAACAGAGCCACACCCCTGTTTCTGCCCACCTGTCTGTCTTTTCGATAGGACGTATACCCCTGAATATTCAGCTCCCAGCCCTGGTCCTCTTGCAGCCATGTTTCTGTAATTCCCACAACATCATACTTACCAATCTCTAACTAAGCCTCAAGCTCATCCACTTTATTTCTTATACTTCGCACATTCATACATACCACTTCTAATTCGGTATTCACCTCGCCTCTCACACCGGTTCCTATTTCACCTCACCTGACCCTCTTATCCCTTCTTGAACTTTCCGTCCCATTAATTTGGGTGTGTTTCACAACCTTTCCTGTACTCTCTTTCCCTTTAACTCCATCCTTATACTCCCAATTTGTTGACCCCTCTCCACCCCCTGCTATTTAGTTTAAACCCACCCGTGTAGCACATACCGAGTACTCCTTCAAGCTACACACCCAAGGCTTCACAGCTCACATGTACCCGAGAGATTTGGCCATTACGAGTACATTACCAAAACGTACTAAGAAGAATGGTGATCTTCTTGGATTAGTAATCCTAAAATCCGGACTAATGAATCAGACATAAACGTTCAAATTCCAGCAAGGCAGCTGGGGAATTTTAAAGTCTGGTTAATTAAATAAGAGCGAAGTACAAAACTACTATCAGTTCTGGTGAACATCAATTTAACAGATGGTGAGAGAAACACATCTGATTCACTAATGTCCTTTGGGGGAAGAGATTTGCCACGTTTACCTGGTTTGTCCTACGTGCAACTCCCTCTCCACGCCGCCACCTTCTGAAGGGCAAGTAGGAATGGGCACTAATTGCTCACCTTGTCAACAATGCTCAGATCACAAAAACATAAATAAAACTACTCTTCTCTCTTTGTAGCAGGAGCAGGCGCTTTTTGACCAGAGCAAAGATAAAAACAGCTGGGGGAATTCTGTTGGTCGGACAGCATTTATCGAGGGGAAAACACAATCGATGTTCAGGGTCAAGACCCTTCATCTGAACTGGATTGTGGGTCTCATCCCCAAAGGTCGTTGGTCTTTTACTCTCCACAGCTGCTGACTGACCCACAGCCTCTTGCTTCTCGGTATGTAACCAAAGGCAGCAGCAACTCAGCAGAAGAAGGTAACTGCACTACATCACCTTAGAGGAGATAGCGTTTGCCACTGTTGGACCAACCATTGTTAAGGCCTTGAGCAATGGGAGGCCAGGGGTGGTGCCCTCAATTTTCCATATTTTTGTCAAATCCAACCCACCCTTCCATCTACTCTCATTTCTGATGTTTGGTTTAGTTTGGTTTAGTGATAGAGCGCGGAAACAGGCCCTTCGGCCCACCAAGTCCACACCGACCAGCAATCCCCGCTCCTTAACACTATCCTCCACACACTAGGGACAATTTACATTGACACCAAGCTAATTAAACTACAACCCTCTATGTTTTTGGAGTGTGGGAGGGAACCGAAGATCTCGGAGAAAACCAACACAGGTCACGGGGAGAACGTGCAAACTCCATATAGGCAGCACCCATAGTCGGGATTGAACCGGGTCTTTGGCGTTGTAAGGCCGTAGCTGTACCACTGCGCCACTGTACTGCCAGTGATGTGTAGACTGCAGATGGCAGATGGGGCCGTTTCCACAGCCCTCTTCCCCTACCATAACTCCAACCCATGTGTCTTTTTTCTATTTTCAGATAGCCAAGAGCTGCAATCTGGATAGGCTCCGGGGAAAGAGCAAGAAGAGAGTGAATGTGTCACTTGGTTTCATGCGTCCAACTGCCAGCTGTGTTACCGAGCATCTGCATCATTTACAAGCTCGACCTACTTGCGGTGAATCACTGAGCAGGAATGGTTTGCAGCAGCACTACAAGGCAAGGCTGGCCAAGCTACCAGCTGTTGGCAGGCAAGCTCACACACTATCACAGATGACTCTGGGGAGGCCAACTCACTAAAGACACCTGATGGCTATGCACAATACGCTGGCATTGCGGTTGCTTATTGATAAGGCTACCAGGATGTTCGCTTGCAGAATCAAGGTCCTAGTTTTGTAACCGCGTTTGGATAGTTGCAACACTTGCAACCCTTGAAAGTATCAATGCAACTGGATAGAATGGTAAAGAAGGCAGATGGTATGTTTGCCTTCATTGGGTCAGGGCATCGAGTATAAGAGTCAGAAAGTCATGATACGATATGATATGCTATGATAGAACTTTATTTATCCCAGGAGGGAAATTGGTCTGCCAACAGTCATAAAACCCAAGATACATGAAACATGAAATTAAAGTGATGAGTGGAAAGGATTGGGGATGTGCAAATTTTGGGGAGGGGGGGGGGGGAGGGGAGTCAGTCTACCCCATGACAGAAGGCAGAGGAGTTGTACTGTTTGATAGCCACAGGGAAGAAGGATCTTCTGTGGCGTTCTGTCCTGCATCTTGGTGGAACCAGTCTGTGGCTGAAGGTGCTCCTCAGGTTGATCAGCGTGTCATGGAAGGGGTGAGCAGTATTGTCCAAAATGCTCCACAGTTTGAGGAACATCCTCCCCTCTACGACCACCTCCCATGAATCCAACTCCGCCCCCAGGACGGAGCCAGACTTCCTGATGGCGGAGTACAGGAAGGAGATCGAGAACCTTGTGTCCTGGTGTCGAGACAACAACCTTTCTCTCAACGTCAGCAAGACAAAGGAGATGGTGATCGACTTTCGGAATCAAAGTGGCACACATACCCCAGTTTGCATTGACGGCGCCGAACTAGAGATGGTTCAAAACTTCAAATTCCTCGGTGTCAATATCACCAACAACTTCTCCTGGACCACCCATATTGGGGCAACGACCAAGAAGGCACACCAACGCCTCTACTTCCTTAGAAGGCTTAGGAAGTTTGGCATGTCCCCAACAACTCTCACTAACTTCCACAGATGCACCATATAAACCATTTTATCAGGATGCATCGCAGCTTGGTTTGGGAACAGCTCCATCCAAGGCCGCAAGAAATTTCAGCAAATTGTGGACGCAGCCCAGACCATCACACAAACCAACCTCCCTTCTATCGATTCCATTTATACCTCATGCTGCCTCGGCAAGGCCAGCAGCATAATCAAGGATGAATCGCACCCTGGCCACTCCCTCTTCTCCCCACTCCCTTCAGGCAAAAGGTATAGAAGTGCGAAAACGCAAACCACCAGATTCAGGGACAGTTTCTTCCCAGCTGTTATCAGGCAACTGAATCATCCTGCCACAACCAGAGAGCAGTGCTGAACTACTATCTACCACTTTGATGTCCCTCGGACTACCCTTGACCGGACTTTCATAGTTTTACCTTGCACTAAACGTTATTCCCTTATCATGTGTCTTAACACTGTAAATGGATTGATTGTAATCATGTATTGTGTTTCTGATGACTGGTTAGCATGCAACAAAAAGCTTTTCACTGTACCTCGGTATACGGGACAATAAACTGAACTGAACTGATGAGCTTGTTGATGCAGCTTTATCGGACTTTGGTTAGGCCACATTTAGAGCATTTGGAATATTGGATGCAGTCCCATCACAGGAAGGATGTGGCTTTGGAAAAGGTGTAGAAGAGATTTAGATTTTAGATTTAGATTAAGAGATACAGCGCAGAAACAGGCCCTTTGGCCCACCGGGTCCGCGCCGCCCAGCAATCCCCGCACATTAACACTATCCTACACCCACTAGGGACAATTTTTACATTTGCTCAGCCGATTAACCTACAAACCTGTACGTCTTTGGAGTGTGGGAGGAAACCGAAGATCTCGGAGAAAACCCACGCAGGTCACGGGGAGAACGTACTAAACTCCATACAGACGGCGCCCGTAGTCAGGATCGAACCTGAGTCTCCGGCGCTGCATTCGCTGTAAGGCAGCAACTCTACCGCTGCGCCACCGTGCCGCCACAATGATTTACCACAATGGTGCCTGGATTAGTGGATATTAGTTATAAGAAGTTGGACAAACCTGGATTTTTTCTGAGCCTCAAAGTTAGATGGAAGATCTCATGGGAGACATGTATATAAAATTCTGAGAAGCATAGATGAGGTAGACAGTTTGAAGAAGGGTCTCGACCCGAAATATCACCCATTCCTTCACTCCAGAGATGCTGCCGATCCCACTGAGTTACTCCAGCTTTTTGTGTCTGTAGACCAGTTGGAACCTTTTTCCCATGATGCAAATATCGAGGACACAAGGGCATAGCTTTAAGATCAGAGGGGAAAAGTTAAAGGAGATGTGTGGGACAATTTGATTGCACAGAGGGTGGTGGGTGCCTGGAATGTGCTGTAGGGGTGGTGTTGTAAACAGATACAATGGTGGCATTTCAGACTTTTGGATAGGCACATGGACATGGACATGGACATGGATAAAAGTTACGTGCAGGCAGATAACAGTTGGTCTTGGCATCATGTTCAGCACACAGACATTGTGGGCTGAAGGGCCTGTTCATATGAGGTACTGTTCTTTGTTATTTTGTTCATGTAAAAGGCATGGAAGATGAGGGAAGCTGCTTTGTGGATAAGCAGGTAGTGTAACTCTCAGAGCTGTGTAATTATGACTCGACAGACAAATTGGACTAGCTCAGCAAGGTGGGCAGTTTGCAGCCCAGCGGTATGAACATCGACTTCTCCAACTTTAGATAGTTCCTCTGTCCCTCTCTCCCCCCCTCCTCCTTCCCAGATCTCTCTCTATCTTCCTGTCTCCACCCATATCCTTCCTTTGTCCCGCCCCCCTGACATCAGTCTGAAGAAGGGTCTCGACCCGAAACGTCACCCATTCCTTCTCTCCCGAGATGCTGCCTGACCTGCTGAGTTACTCCAGCATTTTGTGAATAAACCCCAGTCAGCATGGGAGTGTTGGGCCGAAGGGACTGTTTCCATGGTGTTTAACTCTGTGACTCAGCTGAGGAAGGGTAAGGTATGGGACAGTGTGTTAATAGGATAGAGTGAGGCCACACACAAACTGGAAGAACAGTACCTCACGTTCCACTTGGGTAGCCTGCACCCTAATGGCAAGGGGCATGGTGATGCAATGGTGGAGCTACTGCCTTACAGCACATGCAGGGCCAGAGACATGGGTTCAATCCCATCTACCGGTGTGTCTGTACAGAGTTTGTACGTTTTCCCCGTGACCACGTAGGTTTTCTCTGAGATCTTCGTTTTCCTCCCACTCTCCAAAGACGTACAGGTTTGTAGGTTAATTGGCTTGGCAGAAGTGTAAATTGTCCTTGGTGTGTTTAGGATAGTGTTAATGTGCGGGGATCGCTGGTCGGCGGGGATACGGAGGGACAAAGGGTCTGTTTCCGTGTTGTATCTCTTAACTAAACTAAACTCTCACAATGCGCACACCATCCTCCCACCACTCTCACCACCCTGTTCCTTTCCCCTCCTCATTCCCATCACCCCTCACCCCCCCCCACTCTGAATCCCCATTTTCCTTTTATCCCCCCTATTTCCTCTCCTCTCTGACTCCTTCCATCATATCCCTCCCTCTGACTTTACATTTCACTCTTCCTCTTCCATCCTTATTTGGCACCATTTTCTCTCAATTTCACCTTTGCCTTGTCACTATCTATACCCATTTGCTTATCACCCCTCTTCACCTGTATCAACCTATCTCTTGACAGGCATTGCTCCACCCCGACCTCTCCTTCCCAGCTTTCATCCCCCAACTCCATCATTATGAAGAAGAGTTCTGACCAGTAACCCTATCTGTTCATTTCCCTCCGCAGATGCTGCCTGACCTGTTAAGTTCCTCCAGCATTATCTTTTTTTGCAGTGGGATGGTAGGTTTGTTTACGCAAGTACTGTGACCGGAAGGGACTCAAAGATAACTCACTATTCCTCTCGCCTTTCTTTATACTCTGATTCCTAGCTGCTGGTTGCATGTACAAAGAGAAAGAATGTGCCCTCAAGAGAGCAAATGTGTGCAGTATACAACGGTTCTGTCAAGTATAGAAACCCTCCTCTCTTTTCAGTGATCTAGTCTGCAGTAATCCTGTTTTAGCACATCATTGATCATCCCCCTCACACTTTGAGGCCAGCCTGGTATCGGTCGTATGTTCACTGTCCCTGCAAATATGGTTGTTGCACTGAAACCATCATCAGTGTTCTCAGTGTTAGTGTCGTTGCGATCGCTGAAATGAAGATGTCACGGTGGACTGAATGAAGATATTGTGGCTGTGCCAGGAAGCTGGGCAGGCTTCGGTCTGATGCATTATGTATGGCTGGATGCAGAAGCAATGGAATCACTTTCATTTGCTGCACATCTCAGCATTGACAAGCAGCCCCTGTATTGTAGTAGGACACAATCCACCATGGGGATGCCAGCAATCCTTGCAAAGCTGTGTGCTCACTGTCCTCTGGCGAGAGACAGTGCAATGTAGTCTGTTCTCTTTGAAAAGGTAGTTTTAATGTGCACTTATAAAGCAGCAAAGTGCAGCCAGTTGAGTATTGTATGTACCTCCAATTCCAAGTTTGAAATATCCTGGTGCATAATAGATGGCCTTGGTCATATTATCAACCGCTGGGTTCTCTAAGTATTCAACCAGTGTCTGGAGCAGTGAGAAGTTTCAGTGTGTCCCTTTGAAGAGGAACTGGTTATAACCTATTTCCCACTGGGGTACAGATCAGTGAATCCCCCCCCCCTGAATACTTCCCATTAATATGGTCTCCGTCAAGAGTCAAATCACGAGTCAAGAGTATTTTATTGCCACATGCCCCAAAATGGAACAATATAAATTCTATATATATAATATTTATTCATAGATCTATTCATTTATTCATTTACTCATCTATGTATTTATTTATTTATTTATTTATATATCTATTCACCTATTTACTTATCTATGTATTTATTTATCTGTTTATTCACTCATTTGTCTATTAATCATTTATTTATTTACTTTTATATATTTATTTATCTATTTACTCATTCGTCTGTCTGTCTGTCTGTCTGTCTGTCTGTCTGTCTGTCTGTCTGTCTGTCTGTCTGTCTGTCTGTCTGTCTGTCTGTCTGTCTGTCTGTCTGTCTGTCTGTCTGTCTGTCTGTCTGTCTGTCCCTTCCTGATGCTCAATCTCTGCAGTTTTCCAAGGCAAATGTTAACTAATCCACCTATGGCACTTGGATCAACCTGTGTCTGTGGAAGGGTTGAAGCAGAAGAAAGCCCATTGAGGTCTGCACGCCTGTTCTTGCAGACTTTAGCAGCAAAGTAATTCCAATGCATGAAGACAGAAACACTGATAGAAATGGTACCAATATGTAGAAATGAATGTGCAATTGATCTCAATGCAGTTGAAAATCCCTTTAAATAGAGATCGTTATGGTGGTGGCATTTGTGGAGTTTGGGGATTTGAAGGTTGGGGGGTTGACGTTTCTATTGGTTAAAATGTGTCCAGATTGAGAGTAGACATTAGATGAGGCACCTGAACCGCAGAGGTAGCAGCAAATTAGGATTGAATTTTGTTTAAAATTATGATTCATTTGTCTTGCATCAGGCAGAGTATGCTGACATTAACATCCACAAATACATGATAGCGGACATGATTTAATTCCCCTTGGCACTTATGAAGAGATGCTCACAGAACCCAAGAATAGGTAGTAAAAAAATTAATTTTGTCCCATTGAAGAATTTCATCTCAGAATATTGAGTATAAAAGTTGGGAGGTCAAGTTGCAGTTGTATAAGACGTTGGTGAGGCTGCATTTCGAATATTGTGTTCAGTTTTGGGCACCATGTTATAGGAAAGATGTTAATATGAGCGAATGGGGCTATGCAGATGCGGCAGACACAGAATGTGAATGTGGAACATCTGTACAATCCATGCCACACCTACTAAGATGCCCACATGGTGAACAATGCTGCCTGGAAGATCTAGCGGTGGCAAACGAGAAGGCTGTCCACTGTGCAAGAGCTTGGCCGAACATTTGAAACATAGATGATGGACACAAAAGAAGAAGAAGGAAAGATGTTGTCAAGCTGGAAAGGGTAGAGTAGATTCACGAGGATGTTGCTAGCATGAGAGTGTCTAAGCTATATGGAGAGGGTGAGTAGGCTGGGACTCTATTCCTTGGAGTGCAGAAGGATGAGGAGTGATCTTATAGAGGTGTGTGAAATCACGAGATGAATAGAATGGGTAGATGCACAGAGTCTCTTGCCGAAGTAGGTGAATCGAGTACATGGATAAGTGGGATGGAACTGCTAGTCCCGCTGAGTTGCTCCAGCATTTTGGGTCTAACTTTGGTGTAAAACAACATCTGCAATTCCTTCCTACAGATGGATAAATGGGACCTGTTTACAAGGAGTATCTTGGTCGGCATGGACAAGTTGGTCAAAGGGCTTGCTTATGCACCGCATGACTCTATAACTCCATCCCAAAGACCAGTGGGTTGGCTAGTTACTTGGCCATTGGAAGTTAACACTAACATGAGTGGGAAGTAGGGGAATCTGGGTTATGAGGGTTAGGGCTGGATAAATTGTGGGGAGGCTAGGGGTTTATTGGCCACTGTAAACTGTCACCAGCCAATGGGTTTTCCGTAAATACAGCACTCAATAGTGAAACTGAATGTTTCCAAAGTTTCAGATTATTTCCCTGTTTTTTATGTAATATTCCCATTGTTTCATATCCTGTATTTTAAGTAGTAACGATCATGGTGTTTTGCCAAAATAATGAGCTGAAGCAAAAAGAAATCTGTTTTTCCAAAGAAAAATATCATACTGTATATGTGTTTTCTTACCTTTATTTGTGACATTTTTCAAGCAGGATTTCATCAAATCCTTAGGCTAATTTATACCAGAAAGATTGCATTAATTTTGCAATTAAATAACTTTATATAAGCCAAATTCTGATTATGCTTATGATTTTTATGATTTATCACCCGAGTAGATGGTTTTCTGATGCCCCCTGTTTTTGCAGCAGAATGTTAGTAGCAGTGTCCATTTGGTCACATGTGAAACATGTGAATTAAAAGCAGAGTGGCCATTTTTATATTTATTGTTTCTTTTTTGTTGTTTATATTTTGTGTTTAAGCTTTCCATTGAAATACGTAATAATGAATAGAACTGAAATCATGAAATAAAAATCTAGTTTGCTCAACTATGTAGTCCTTCCTGTTGTCTAACGTCGTCAATAGACAATAGACAATAGGTGCAGGAGGAGGCCATTCGGCCCTTCGAGCCAGCACCACCATTCAATGTGATCATTCTCAATCAGTACCCCGTTCCTGCCTTCTCCCCATACCCCCTGACTCCGCTATCCTTAAGAGTTCTATCTAGCTCTCTCTTGAATGCATTCGGAGAATTGGCCTCCACAGATTCACAACTCTCTGACTAAAAAAGTTTTTCCTCATCTCAGTTCTAAATGGCCTACCCCTTATTCTTAAACTGTGGCCCCTTGTTCTGGACTCCCATATGTTATAATGTTTTTTTTTGCACTCGTTGCAATTTAAAAAAAATGTCAAACAACACGATTATAATGACCCTGGCGTGAACTGCTGGCCTTGTGGTGGGTTACCTGCCGACATTTTGTAAGGGAGCTTAGAAATCAGTTAAAAAAAGATTCTTGTTATTTTTTTCTTCAAATTTTGAAAGTATTAAATTTTTGTCAAATTTTGGTTGATTTTGATCACAAATTAGCTCATAAGGACCATAGGTAGGCCCATTTTTAATGCTCAAGTAGGAGACACCCATGTAGGTAAAGGATAGAATATAAGTAGTTGGCAGAATGGGACTGTTTCTACCGTCTTTGAGTCACTGCACCTAGATATCCCAATGAGTAACATCTTCACTGTGGCAAGGAAAGGTATATATCAAAAAATGGCATATTGACAGGCAGCATTATTCCATTACACACCAAGACACCGAAACCCACACTATTGTGAAGCTTGTGCAATGGATCAATCATGGAACAGATGGGAGGGTTTGTGATAGGAAGGGGAAAGAGGTGACATAGCTGATCATGTTGTCGAGAGGACTGGTGGAGAGGATATCACCGTGCAGAAAATGGTGGGGAGCGGCAGAGCGTAATTGTGTGGGGTTAGAGGGGGAGGACTACAACTGACGGAAATGATCACGGGATGACAGACGGGGACAGGCAATATCTTGATCAGATCGGGTGTAGGATCAGGATGGGTTGAGGCTAGGATCACATTTGTTTTCAGGAGAGGAGTACGCAGGAAGATAATTGGAACGGGGAGAGTTGAACGGACAACGTTGTCACTGAAGGGGATGGTTGGGAGTGATCTCATGGATAAATATTCCCAGGGGAAGTTGATGGAAACTTTAGGCATTCTCACAATTGTGATGTCTTAAGAGGTTGGGAGCTTTTCTCTTGAAGGGTGGGAGGTGCGGGTGCCGGAAATGAAGACAGAAAAGTTCTTGTTTTCAAACTTAAATTCCATATATTTAATCTTTTCCAAAAACAGGTAAACTTAATTGTTTGCAGACAGGTACACAAAACCAAAACAGGTAGTTAAATCAAAACTGTAGCTTGCTGCCTTTTTACAAAATATAACTGAAACACTTCTTCTCTCCCTCTTAACTCAAACACTGCTAACTCAAACCCTGCTGACTATGGGTTTTGTAGTCTTTTGCTGGCAGCCATGATGGTTTGTAGTCCTTGTTGCATCCACCGGGAGGAAATGCATCTCCCCTCTATGACTCTACCTCTCATGATATCACACAATGTCCACGTGAGTTTGGACCCCTTGAGTCCTGAGGTAGACCAATTGCATTAATTTCAAATGTGTAGGTAGGAACTGCAGATGCTGGTTTAAACTGGATAGACACAAAAAGCTGGGGTAACTCAATGGGTCAGACAGCATCTCTGGAGAAAAGGAATGGGTGATGGTTCGGGTCGAGACCCTTCTTCAGGCTGAGAGTCAGGGGAAACGGCTGAATCTCCCCTGACTTTCCCCGACTCTCAGTCTGAAGAAGGGTCTCGACCCGAAATGTCACCTATTCATTTTCTCCAGAGATGCTCTCTGACCCGCTGAGTAACTCCAACTTTTTTATGTCCATCTTTTACATCCATTTCAGGACTGTTTCAGTGCAAGATGTTCACAGGTCTCATGGGTGCTGATCAACTTTGCACAACAGGTCCAACTGTGCATTGTTTGATGTTATTGCACATGCCAGCAACTGGGCATCTGGAGGGTTCCAAACAAAAATCCAGAAGAATATATCTAGCCCATGAGGTGCCCAATTACATCAAACAATGTCGTTTTAGATAAATTCTCCCATGAAATACAGGAACTATTATATTGCATGACGACATTTTAATTTATGTTGGAAATTTTCATTTATTTTGGACATGGTATTCAATGGACATAGATTAGCCAGAAAGTTGCTCTCCCTTGATATAATGTTGCATGAATTTAACTCTGTCAAGGGCAAAGTGACGCTTTTTGGGAAGTAAAATCAGGGCAGGACTTTCACTGTGAATGGCAGAGCCCTGGAGAGTGTTATAGAACAGAGAAGCCTTGGGCTACACAGTTCACTGAAAGTGTCGAAGCAGGTAGACAAGGTGGTGAAGAAGGCATATGGCACACTTATCTTCATTGGGCAAGGCAATGACTACAAGAATCGGGACATTATGTTACTGTTGTGCAAGATGTTGGTGAGACTGCACCTAGAATATTGTGAACCATTCTGGCCACCATAGTATAAGAAGAATGGGAGTAAACTACAAAGGGTGCCAAAAAGATTCAAAAGGATTTTAATGGACTGGAGGGTTTGAGCTATCAGGAGAGAATTTGCAGGCTGGGACTGCCTTTCATAGTGAAGGAGGCTGGAAAAGGACAAAGGAGGCTGAAGAAAAGCCAGGCAGAATCCCTGGAGAACATAGATAGGTGACGATTCGGGGTAGTAGCCTTCTTCACACTCATTTCAGGGGTGGGGAAGGAGAGGGGGTTGAAGGGTGACAGGTTTAAGGGGCATAAATAAGGTGAATGGTCAGAGTCTTTTTCCCAGGATAGGGCTATCTAAAACTGGAGGGCATAGGTTTAAGATGAAAGAGGAAAGATTTAAAGAGGACGAGATTTTCACGTAGTTATATAGAACAAACTATAGGGCGGCACGGTAGCGCAGCGGTAGAGTTGCTGCTTTACAGTGAATGCAGCGCCAGAGACTCAGGTTCGATCCTGACTACGGGTGCTGCACTGTAAGGAGTTTGTACGTTCTCCCCGTGACCTGCGTGGGTTTTCTCCGAGATCTTCGGTTTCCTCCCACACTCCAAAGACGTACAGGTATGTAGGTTAATTGGCTGGGTAAATGTAAAAATTGTCCCTAGTGGGTGTAGGATAGTGTTAATGTACGGGGATCACTGGGCGGCACGGACTTGGAGGGCCGAAAAGGCCTGTTTCCGGCTGTATATATATGATGATGATGATGATGATGAAACTGGCTGAAGAAGTTCCAGAGCAGACACTAATGCAATGTTTAAAAGACACTTAGACATGTACATGGATAGGAACAGTTTGGAGAGCACACACATGGGACTGGCTTAGGTAGGCATTTTGGTTGGCATGGTTGTGTTGGCGCAGTGCCTGATTCATGCTGTACAGCCCCATTACTTAATCTTTTACCTGCAGCTGCAGGATTAGGTGGGGCTTTGGTTATTAAATCTGAAAAAAATGTCACCTCCAACTAAATGGCTTTGCAGCAGTATTGCATCAATTGGTCAAGATTTCTGTGTTCAGGCTCCTCGGGTGTGACTCAAACCTACAAGTTCTGATTTAGAGTCAATGTGAGTCAAATAATAATGATATCCATGCTGCCCAGGAGTGGTGTAATTTCTTAATGTGTGTGTAATCGAATTTACTGTCAATGAAAGTGAAAATAACATTGCCCCAGGACAAAATAAATGAAATAACCTCAAAGAGGTGACAAGGAAACAAAAAGAATGAACAAAAGTCCAATGTACACACTGAGGCCTTGAGGTGTTAAGAAAACGTACGTGCCTTGTGTCCATGAGTTTTAAGCTGCACAAAGTAGCCCAGCAAGGAGAGTACATTTGTTAGAAGACTCATCAGACCTCAAACATCTCAATCATTTGTATCTGCCCCTTCAACTGGCTAAAGAAACGGTCTTTAAAGCTAGGAAGGATATTTTTAGTCGACAAAAACATTATGGGCCAGAAGTACGATTGAATAAAGCAATGTTTCATTGCATTATACAGTATGAGCGAACATTATGAAAAATTGGTAAGTGTTTAATGAAAACAGGTAGAAATATCATGATGGACAATGAATCCATGCCCATTCAAAACCATGTCGTCCTTCATTGTCTGTCCATTACAGGTGCTCCCCAACTTACAATGGGGTTACGTTCCGAGAAACTCATCGGAAACCGAAAATATCGTGTCGGAAACGCATTGAATTCACCTGATCATTGAATCACCGAGCTGCGGCTCGCTACGGGTCACTGCCATTTGCACCATCGCAAAGTCGAAATATCGTAAGTCGGGGAGCATCTGTATTGGAGTCTTTAAAATAACAGTTGATGCTAACATTGGTATTCATGGGTGCAGGCACCAGCTGTCGACCTGGTATTGTTGCTTCCTGCTACTGTCTCAGTTTAGCCTGCATTTCTTAAAGAAGTGATCGCTGGTGGTGTCAAGATTTTACATAGTGGTGTTGTGCAACCATGAGTAATGGATGTCTCCTGGATACACTGTAGGTCTTGGTGGAAAAGATAGAAAAGGTGATAGATGGCTTTATTAGCAGTGGGAGTACAAGACCTTTGTCGAACCGTGATGATATGGCAGTGGACTGGTAACTGTGGACTAAAATTTTCAATGGCCTTGCTTATGTTATTAAGTTAGGGTATTTTCCTTATCAAGCCTTATGTTACTGACTGCATCACTGGCCTTAATGGCTGGCTGGTCACTACTGTGCCACCATTCACCAATCAATTACTTTCATCAGTCAGTACTTCTGGATTAACATTAATCTGTGTCATCTCATTCTCAGACACTTAGACTTATTGTTCACCTCAAATTCACATCTCACACCTTGCACAACTGCTGCCCACTGCCAACCATAGCAGTCACATCACCCAAACAGATGGCACACTACTCATTTGGAATTTCCCCTTACTAGGTTTTTAGATTTAGATTTAGTGATACAGCGCGGAAACAGGCCCTTCGGCCCACCGAGTCCGTGCCGCCCAGCGATCCCCGCACATTAACACTATCCTACACACACTAGGGACAATTTTTACATTTACCCAGTCAATTAACCTACATACCTGTACGTCTTTTGGAGTGTGGGAGGAAACCGAAGATCTCGGAGAAAAACCCACGCAGGTCATGGGGAGAACGTACAAACTCCGTACAGACAGCACCCGCAGTCGGAATCGAACCTGAGTCTCCAGCGCTGCATTCGCTGGAAGGCAGCAACTCAACCGCTGTGCCACCGTGCCACCCTCAGCATAACACATTCATATATCCTTACCACAGCAGAGGAGGCTGTTCAGTCTACTGACTTCATTCCAGCTCTCAGAATAATCCCATTAATCCCATTCCCCCTCTTATTTATCCTTAACTTATTCTCTGTCACGTGCCCATTCTCATCCTTGATTCTCTCACCAGCTAGGGGTAATTCACAGTGTCCCTCCACAGTGGGAGAAATTTACAGTAGTAGTCTTTGTGACGTGGGGAGGTTCCAGGGTGTTGGTGGAGAGCCTTGAGAGATTCTGAAAACTCTGCACAGAATGCACTTTCATCCAAGATTAAACTCAGATTGCTGGAACCATGCAGTAACTGTACGACCATCATTACTACTGTGCATCACTGTGAACAGCTTGAGTAAAAGCGCTGTTCATGGCACAACCTTATCCCCATAAGTGCAATGTTTCCCGGCATCCTCATCTTCCAAATGTGTCTTTTCCTCAGCTGCTCAGTAGATATATGGTGAAAGAGACGTTTCTTCAAAATGGCAAAGTTATGCAATAGCAGCACATTACCCTGTTCAGCTGCTTTCAATGAAGGCATTTATCTTTGAAATGCAAACACCTCAAGAACCGGTCCTTGCCTTGGGGAGGAAGGGGAATTGCTGCCAGATTGCTCTAGATGACCCTGAATATTGTTGATAGCTCTAGGCTTCCTTCTGCTTTCACTCCCAACAGCTTGTCCTATTTCACTTGCCTCTGCACATTGTCCCATTCATGCTTATTCCTACAAGAAATACCCACTCAACTCTGGGAGCAACAAATCGGTGTGGAAGCTTGAAGTCAGACAAAGGTAATCCAAAATTGTCTGTCTGTCTGGAGTTTGTACGCTCTCCCCGTAACTGCACGGGTTTTTACCGAGATCTTCAGTTTCCTCCCACACTCCAAAGACGTACAGGTTTGTAAGTTGATTGGCTTTGTTTAAATTGTCCCTCGAGTGTGTAGGACTTGTGGTAATATGCGCGGATGGCTGGTGTGGACTCGGTGGGCCGAAGGGCCTGTTTCCGCGGTGTATCTCTAAACTAAAGAATTTACTACAGCGGTCCGTGTGGACTTCTGAAAGCTGAAACAACTGTGGAAAATGTGGAAAATTATAACTGCAAGTAGAAGAATTAAATCAACAACTAACCTGCAATAGTAGTTGATAATCCCTTTAAATAGTGCAAGCAGGGAGTCCTTCATGCAATATTGTGTTCATGCTTGTCTGGTTATTGGCAGCAGCAGGAAAGAATGTTATCAAAAAGCCAATTGCTAAACATTTGCCACATGGATCAAATGAAATGGCAAATTATTTCTGAATCCTTCTATCCTTTCTGGAGATGCCAGGGTATGAGTAATGTTCTCTCCAACCTTGTTTACCAGATATTTGCACGTCACCCAATTAAAATTACTGTGTGTGTGTGTGTGTGTGTGTGTGTGTGTGTGTGTGTGTGTGTGTGTGTGTGTGTGTGTGTGTGTGTGTGTGTGTGTGGCTTTCACACAGTGCAGTACAGTACACATGGGACTCACAACTCACATGGTGCTTACTGTTAAGAGAGGAATTAGCTTACTTGTGCAAGGCACGGTTGCAAGTAAAAACTGTTGACATAATTTTAAGCTAATGAAGATTATTAAAGATCAGTTAATTTGAATTAGTTGAGAAAGTAATATTAAAGTTAAAAGTAGATCAGGCAGAAAACGAGGAAGGAGGGACATGGTGGAATCTGTCTCCTCGAAGCCACTTTTGCAGCTTTTATCACGTTAGTAATTTGACACAAAAATTGCTACCTGCAAGGAAATCATCCACTTTACTTTTTATTAGAAGCCAATCCTTATCTACTTTAAATGTTCCTCACATAGTTTGACAGAATCTGGAATGCAGCCACAGTTTTTTAATCAAGAAGACATACAGTATGTGGAGAATACACTTAACAATGAATCTGCAATTCTCTGGTCTCTGAGCTGTTTCTGAAATGTCTTGCTGATCCTCCAGGGTCATTGTTAGCATTGCCTTTGCACGTGTGAATAGCTTTTCACCCCTTCAAGGAATTGGTTTATCAAACTTTGACTGCACTGCACTGGTTTCTAACTCCTTAAAATTTCTTGCTTCAGTTTCATCCATGAACTCGCCCTTTTGCGGTTTGTCATGTCAGGTTTACTTATCTTTGCCGAAGTTCCTCTTTCGCTTTCAGATTGTAATATAATGGTTAATTGTGAATTTCTCATCCCGATTCTGGTAATTGACCGGCTCTGAAAGAATCATGTTGATTTTGCTGTAAGAATGTCAGCACTCAGTTATCAGGGACCAAATGGAACGGCAATATTTGCATGATGGGATATGTGGAACTAAACGCCAAAATCAGGACGTTTCTGTTTGAGTTTCCCTCCAAACTTTTGCACATTAATGGACTGGGATTCGGCCATTTTTCAGTGTTAACTTCTGAATGAACTGCAACTTTACCTCAAGTGCCCATGTTGTTAAAAGTGATTTAACTTCCTTAGTCGTACAATAATATTACCAATTTTAACCCAGTTTTATTGACAGCCACTGGCTCACAGGTAGATTGTAGTGACCCCTGACTGGACACCAATGACCTGCATTTGACCTGAAATGCAAACTTTGATTCTCTTACCGTAGAATGAAAAATGTTCCTGGATCTGCACATTTAACATCTGCATAGAGAATAATGATACTGTCTTGTGTAGGAAGGAACTGCAGATGCTGGTTTATACCGGATAGATACAAAATGCTGGAGTGACTCAGTGGGTCAGGCAGCATCTCTGGAGAAAAGGAATAGGTGACATTTCAGGTCGAGACCCTTCCTCTTCAGATACTGCCTTGTTTGTTTAACATGAAAGAAGAATCTCCACCTCTATGTTTGTGTGAGAGCCACACAATCTGCTGTTCCTAAAGGTGTGCAGATCACATCAGGGTATATAGTGGCAGTTCAATTTGATATGGTGACTGTGAGAAAGAATTCAGATGTACTCAATGTGACAATGGAGTTGTTAGCAGAGGGCAGAATTCCAGGATGTATTGGCTTGAAACTTAATAGGGATAACAATCACTTTAGTTTGCTAGGCACTCCTCATTAGTGCTTCTCTCAGAATGGTCTCAGTGTGTCTCCCAACAGGCTGGCATTGCCCAGATCTCTTGCAACAGAGGCCACCCACCAGGTCAACGGGCAGGAGATTCCACTGGGATACTCGTGCAGGAAGGAACTGCAGAAGCTGGCTTAAATCGAACATAGACCCAAAATGCTGGAGTAACTCAGCGGGACAGGCAGCATCTCTGGAGAGAAGGAATGGGTGACCTCACCCATTCCTTCTCTCCAGAGATGCTGCCTGTACCGCTGAGTTACTCCAGCAGTTTGGGTCTCTCTTCCACTGGGATACTGGTTACTGCTAGATCATTGTGAAGACACAGCTGGTAGGCCAAGGCAGCATTTGCACCAATCATTTGACACCAGTGGTCTACGCCTCTCACACAAACATAGAGGTGGAGATTCTTCTTTCATGTTAAACAAACAAGGCAGTATCTGAAGAGGAAGGGTCTCGACCTGAAACGTCACCTATTCCTTTTCTCCGGAGATGCTGCCTGACCCACTGAGTCACTCCAGCATTTTGTATCTATTTTCGGTATAAACCAGCATTTGCCGTTCCTTCCTACACAAGACAGTATCATTATTCTCTATGAATCTTCTCAGAGATTTAACACCAATGACTTCAAGATCATGAAGTGAAAGACATTTGGCAGTCTGTGTCTTTTGGTGTAAATGATCAAACACAACTTTCTACCTTCTACATATATACTCCAATTCCATCAGCTTCTCCACCTGAGTTGACCTTCACAATCTGATAACAGTGAAATCCACGTGCCATCTTGTTGATTCCTGCATGGAAAACACTCATGGCAGTCATGGCTGTCTTAAAACTGTTACAATTTGTTTAGTTGGGTTGCTGTTGTTTAAATTAACTAAATTATTGCATCGTATGGGAGGCGCATTCCCAATCTCGTTGTACCCCTGTACAATGACAATAAAGATATATTGTATTGTATTGTGGTGCAGCGGTAGAGTTGCTGCCTTACAGCGAATGCAGCGCCTGACACCTGGGTTCGATCCCGACTACGGGTGCCGTCTGTACGGAGTTTGTACGCTCTCCCCATGACTGCATGCGTTTTCTCCGATATCTTCGGTTTCCTGCCGCACTCCAAAGATGTACAGGTTTGTAGGTTAATTGGCTGGGTAAATGTAAAAATTATCCCTAGTGGGTGTAGGATAGTATTAATGTGCAGGGATCGCTGGTCGGCGCGAACCCGGTGAGCCGAAGGGCCTGTTTCCGCGCTATATCTTTAAGCTAAACTAACTATACTAAACCTCAGCTACACCAGTCGCGAGAGGCGATCTGTTCTCTCTCTCTTTTGTACATGCTCAAATACACACACGTGCATACACATGCACACACACACACACACACACACAACACACACACATAACACACACACATGCACTTAATGACAGAATAAATGACAGAAGAGGGGGAATGACCAATTAATGAATTTATTTCCTTTGAAGAAACAGTGCTGCTAGTGATAGGGGGAGAAGTGGAAGAAGCCATGGTTTCGATGACACCAGGGAGCACCACACCTGATACTAAAGTAACATTGCACAAATGACAGCGGATTGTCATAAGGTGATCATAAGTGATAGGAGCAGAATTCGGCCATTAGGCCCATCAAGTCTACTCCGCCCTTCAATCATGTGATCTATCTCTCCCTCCCTCCTAACCCCATTCTCCTGCCTTCTCCCCGCAACCTCTGACACCCGTCCTGCATCTGTGGAAAATGGAGCAAATGCCAGACACCTGGCAGATCTCAGTGGATTGAAATGTCAACATTTCCTTTCCCCTCACAATTTCTGCTTGACCAACTGAATTCCTCTGGTAGTTCGAGCTTTGCTCAACATGAAACTAGAAACTGTTGGAAATACTCAGCAGGTGGAGGTGAAGGTGCCCCATCAGCCAGAAGTAACACGATTGGTTTACGATAATCTTTCTGGGGAATGGAGTGAAAGGATTGAGGATCGATGGTAGATTCTGATGTATCATGTGATCATGGGAAGTTTATTGTGTGACAGTAGGGTACTCTAGATTCTGATGAGGGCGTTGTTTGAAAATCAGTCTTCAGCTAATGTGCAGGAGAATCTTCCACTTGGAACCCATTTTCCTGCAGCTCTCTAATATTCTTCTGACCACTCTTCAACTTCCTCCACCTTTTATTACTTCTGAATTTGATATTCTGCTGCAACGCCAGTGGCAGCTGATTCCTGTGGATTATCATGTAGGAGGAAGCAAGAGACTGTTGTTCTGGAGTCCTCCCTCCCCTTCTTTCCATCTCTGGCATTGACCTGCTTGTTTTCATGCCCTTCCCTCCAGTCCAAGGGAATGATTTGAAGCCCCTTTAGCAAGTTTCCAAGATCCAATCTTTCTGTTTCTCCCAATGATTCCCATAAAATTCTGAATGACGTGGAACAAGACTTCAGTCACTGCCTTTGGATAACATTCCCCAGGGAATACCCAGAGTTTACGTTGAAACAATGTTGAAATAAATTAATAGAGTGGCCCAGAATGTCCCAAAAGCCCTCTTCAAACACTGCCTGTTTGCAGCTGCAAATGAGCATTGAAAGCTGATCATGACTCAGTAGCACTCAAAATCCTCAACATTGACTTATTTACTGCTGCTCACTGGTAGCTTTAAAAAGAGTAATTAATTGAAACATTAACCATCAAAATGGCATGCCGCCTCTTTAATGAGAATTAGGAGGCAATTTAAATGTCAATCGGAGCTTAAACAGAGGCGAATCTTAGTGTGAATTTTAAGCATCTTTACCAAGGGGATATCCTGGATAAAACCAGACCAAGCTGCCACAGAAATTCAAATCTACATCTTCACTCCTATAGAGATTTTTCAGCATCCTAGAATATACAGGGAAAGAAAGAACTGTGTTGTGCATTCCGCATTCAAGATTGTTTATCTGATGAGTGATTGCAATGCCTACTTGTGCGATGCTGTCATACAAACAACACCTCAGGCTACTACAACCTCAAATAAGCTCTGAACTACAATAGACTATTATTATTATTATTGTTATTATTGCACTACTATTGTTTGTTTTCTGTGTGTACGTATGTGTGCCTGTGTGTGTATGTGTATATAAATGTGTGTGTATATATATATATGTATTCCTGTGTATATAGAAATATATATATGTGTGTACTTGTGAGTGCATGTATATATACACACTGATATTTTTTTCTCTATCATTTATTATATTGTTTATTGTGTGCTATGCTCACATATTCTGTTGTACTGCAGCAAGTAAGAATTTCATTGTTCTATCTGGGACATATGGCAATAAAACACTCTTGACTCTTGACTCTCTTGACTCTTGACTCTTGACCTGACGACTCCCCTCTGGAGGGTATCACATTTGAAAAAACCTCTAAGTACTGTTGTACAGGGCCCTAGTGAGACCGCACCAGGAGTACTGTGTGCAGTTTTGGTCTCCAAATTTGAGGAAGGATATTCTTGCTATTGAGGGCGTGCAGCGTAGGTTCACTAGGTTAATTCCCAGAATGGCGGGACTGTCGTACGTTGAAAGACTGGAGTGACTCGGCTTGTATACGCTGGAATTTAGAAGGATGAGAGGGGATCTTATTGAAACATATAAGATTATTAAGGGATTGGACACATTAGAGGCAGGAAACATGTTCCCAATGTTGGGGGTGTCCAGAACAAGGGGCCACAATTTAATAATAAGGGGTAGGCCATGTAGAACAGAGATGAGGAAAAACTTTTTCAGTCAGAGAGTTGTAAATCTGTGGAATTCTCTGCCTTTCAAGAGAGAGCTAGATAGAGCTCTTAAAGATAGAGGAGTCAAGGGGTATGGGGAGAAGGCAGAAATGGGGTGCTGATTGTGAATGATCTGCCATGATCACTTTAATGGCAGTGCTGGCTCGAAGGCCCAAATGGCCTACTCCTGCCTCTATTGTCTATTGTCTATTTTCTATTCTGGGCACAAAAGCCAAAGTGACACCTTTCAGAATTATAGAAGTATTGAGACTAGCAAAACATTTTCAGCCTTTGCCATTCAAATTCAAATTTTGTCACCTGTGGTTCAATTGTCAATACTTTTGCTTCTGTATCAGAGGCTATGGGCCAAGAGTAAGAGCAAAATATTCTTGGCTGATGCTCCAGTTAAATATGGAGGGAGTGCTCCAATATCTCATTTCCTGACTTTCACTTGAAGCATTAAATTGCTCTTTGGTGAAAATAATTATGAAGAAGAACAAGAGGTCAGGGAATATTCACCCCTGAATCAATGTCACTTGAAATCCAGATTATTTGGGCATTATCATGTTGATCTCTATGAAAGCTTGCTGACAGTAATTACCTGTTATATTTCTATTTCACGTTAACTAAAAATTCTAATCTGGGTCAAGTGCAAACTGGGTTTATTACATGTGTGGTTTAAAGGAAAATCTTACATTAGTATACAATTGATGGTAATTTTTGGAAGAAGAGCCACAGATTGTGGGCCTCATTCACACCTAATTTACATTTACAAGAGGCCAATTCATCTCCAACGTACTTGTCTTTGGGATATGGGAGTAAACAGGGGCACCCTGGGGAAACCCAATGCGATCACAGGGAGAAGGAGCAAACTCGACACAAACGGCACTTGAAGTCAGGATCAAACCTGGACCCCCGGCACTGTCAGGGCAGCAGCTCTACCAGCAGTGCCATTGGGCTGACCGAAAGTAGCGTCCAAGTCACTTATGAAATTTACTGATGAATTTTATGAAAGTCACTGATGAGATTTACTCTTTCTCGCCATATCCTTTAGTGGCTTATCCTTGCAAGTTGACATCCCCATTTTGAGCTATTCCAAGGAATACAATACCAGTTATCCGAAGAAATCTAGCCACCAGCTCTAAAAGATTACTTGCAACCACCATATGTGGCTCTGGAGTATATTACTGGTCTATCATAGAACCAGCCAGTGTTCATTAATAAAACTGGGATCCTAATCAATTCAAAGGGCAGAAGTTTGTTCTATTTTATTACTGTCCAAGCCGGAAGACAAGGATATAACCATCCATGCAAGAAATAACATTGAGCCTTTTGCTAACACGGGTTCCATGCAACATATTAAAATGTTCTCCTCCATTTATTCTGGAAAGAACATGCATACAATTTTGGTTTTGCCCCTTAAAGATAATCAAATGGAAATCTTCAACCCCTCTGGATATTTACATTGGCCTAACATCATATCACATCTGCATCAAAAAAGCAAGCACGTTGACATTTTACATTTATCCCAATGATTTCAGAACACTCTCTAAACATGTGCAACCAATTGCTTCAGGAGGTGATAATCTCAATCAATTAATTACTCTGGGAAGAAAAATAATCCCTCAGATCGATGTTGCCAGTCTAGAGCCGTAGAATTATACAACATGGAAACATGCTTTCCAGCACACTGCGTCCATGCCAATCCTCAAGTAGCCATTATACAAATCCACTCGAAGATAGGCACAAAAAGCTGGAGTAACTCAGCGGGACAGGCAGCATCTATGGAGAAAAGGAATGGGTGACATTTCGGGTCGAGCCACTTCTTCAGGGTCTCGACCCGAAACGTCACCCATTCCTTCATGAGGAATGAATTCCCATGAGTTACTCCAGCTTTTTGTGTCTATCTTCGGTTTAACCCAGCATCTGCATTTCTTTCCTACACATACAAATCCACTCATTCCCTTTCACTGCCTTAGATTCCAGCACTCAGTTGCAGTCTATGAGAAATTTACAATGGACAATTAACCACATAGCTACAGGGAGAACTTACAAACTCCACACAGACAGCACCAGAAGGTGAAATTGAACCTAGACTGGAACTATGAGGCAGCAGCTCAACTGTGCTGAGATAGGTGGTTCTTTGTTTCCAGAATAAATGAGACATTGAAGAAAGTATGTGAAATGCTGTTCTCATCCACTGGAAACTGATTCATTTTGCCGCTTTTCCTCTTATCTAGAACTCCTGTAAAAAGTTGTTTGTGTCTTTAAATGCGGACATTTTTACTACCAAAGATGACTTGACATTTATTTCCCTTTGGGCAGCAAAATTGGGCAATTAAAAAGCTTCTGCATTTTGATTAGAATCTAGTCGTTGGACCATATACTACTGAGAAATGGAAATTACTGCATAATAAAATGTCAGTCATGAGTGCGTAACAAGCAACTTCGATTGATTTCATAATTTTCCTAATATTTCTGTATTAGTCTTCTGTTTTGCTCTGATATGCGAAAGGTGAGTAAACAATTTTTTTTTCATTGGAGTAAATAATTCCATGTAACAATTTGATTAAAAGTAAGTCAGATGTGCAGCAGAATATTACAAACTCAAGGCCTCCATAACTCTAACTGGAAAGGATTGTCTATATTCAGCAAATAAACTGTCTCATGCGGATTATTTTTAGGTGAAAAAGTCTTCCAAAATGTCAATTTGAACAAAAAGCATGTCAGTAAATTGATGAGTACAATTTGGTGCAGTGCGTGGTTAACCATTAAACCAACTTACAGAAGTATAACTTTATTTCCAATAATGAATGTATTGTTACTTCTAGTTAAGTGTGGCATAATGATCCAGTACAGAAAATAAGGTAAATATTGTATGGGTGAATTTTCTCATAACACCAAACTGTATAATGAATCAATATAATTCATGCAAAAGGATGTCATCTTTTTTTGGAAAAACAAAACAATTTACACTTCTGTAGTAATTTTGTTGACCTCAGGGAGATCCAGAGTATTTTGCAGCCAATGTATCTGCAGTGAAGTCAAACAAGCAGCAGTGAAATAAATGGCGAGATTACTTATTGTATCAATTGACTGAATACGAAGTATTGGCTCAGGACGACCTTGGTGTAGCTGCTCAAGACAGTGACTTGTGCTGTTGAAGAACGACTCTCAAATGCCCTCAACAAACTAACACCTTACTACGAGGAGAACCACCACCGTGCACATCCATCAAAGACACAGGTGTGTGCATTCCATCCGAGAAGCCAAGCGCCTCAACAGCAGAGTCTACATGCCCAGTCTGGGAAAGATCAGCCCATGCTAAGAAGATCGATCCAGCCATCAATACAACCTGCCGCCTTATCACTGGATGTCTTAGACCAACATCAACTGACAGCCTATACATACTATCTGGTAATAGCACCAGCAGAGACTCGTCGGAGTGCAGCAAGCGGTGGAGAACGCCATTGCCAGACCACAGATGTACGACATCCCTTATTCGGCCATGAACCCGCAAAGAGTCGGCTAAAGTCCAGGAAATGCTTCAACGAAGTTGAACCAAAATGCTGAAGCTGAAGGTACTAGAGTTGCATTATGGGAAGAGACACTTGCCAATCTCCCATCAACGACATCCATGTCCATAAGTGCCAAAGAAGAACCTCCTCCGAGGGCCAAATCAAGCTGGGTTGAATGGAAATGCCTCAACAGGCTGAGAGCTGGTACTGGTAGTTGTAAAGCGACTCTCAAGAAGTGGGGTTATATAGACACTGAAGACGTCATCTGCATATGTGGCACTGAACCACAAACTATGGAGCACCTATTGAGATGTCCTCTATTGGAGCACGAATGCAAAGCTGAGGCCCTCGCAGAGAACAATGATATTGCTAAGAGATTTTTTTTTTTAGATTTAGAGATACAGCGCGGAAACAGGCCCTTTCGGCCCACCAAGTCCGCGCCGCCCAGCGATCCCTGCACATTAACACTATCCTACACACACTAGGGACAATTTTTACATTTACCCGGTCAATTAACCTACATACCTGTACGTCTTTGGAGTGTGGGAGGAAACCGAAGATCTCGGAGAAAACCCACGGGTCACGGGGAGAACGTACAAACTCCATACAGTACAGCACCCGTAGTCAGGATCGAACCTGAGTCTCCGGCGCTGCATTCGCTGTAAGGCAGCAACTCTACCGCTGCGCTACCGTGCCGCCCTAGATGTGTTCAGTATTGACTGAAACACAATATCTAGCATGTTGTGGACACGATAAGAAGAAGAAGAAGAGAAGACGAGGAAGGCTCAGGATACTGGGATAACTCAATCGCTCATCTTTGAATGATATCTTGGGATCTTTTGCATCTACTTGGGTAGCCTTGGTTCTACCACTCATCTGAAAAACAGAGACTCCAATACCTCCTGATTGATGCCTTGAATTGTCTGTCTGGATTATGTGTGTAGGAAGGAAGTGCTAATGCTGATTTAAACCGAAGTTAGACACAAAAAGCTGTTGTAACTCAGCGGGACAGGCAGCATCTCTGGAGAGAAGGAATGGGTGCTGTTTCGGGTCTGAAGAAAGGTCTCGACCCGAAACGTCACCCGTTCCTTCACTCCAGAGATGCTGCCTGCCCCGCTGAATTGCTCCAGCATTTTGTGCCTAGATTATGTGCTGAATCCTCTACAATGAGGCAGAAGTTACTGTCGGATTCCACATTCAGCCAGCGGTCCCCAGAAGCAAAATCAGCAATCTGGTAATGTTTTGAAACTCAAATGGTTGTGGCTAAATGTACTTTAAGTTATACTGGATATACAAAAATGTTTCCTGCCCCTTACCTCAAAACAAATTATGGGAGTCAGTAAAGTTACATGATCCTGTGAAAACCAAAGTTGTTTATATCAGAGTCTCTATTTATCATTCAACTTTTTAACATAATTCCATTAAAAACATGATTGATCTGATCTAGTCGTGCCATCCTTTATCTTCTAGCTCTTAAGGCGACTGGTAATGCAGTGAGACCATCAAAAGACTTGCATGTATCAAACATCCCAAATATCCCCTACAGAGCACAAATATTATATAACTAAGACAAATGCTATAATTTTGCATAGGTCTAATTCACAATCTACGCAGTTTAAAATATGTTATTTATCTTTGAGACATTTTTCAGTTTTAAACACTAGAATACGTTACCAAAGAACACACGCAGTAGTTTGACAGGCTTTAGCCTGTTTTGTGAGTGATATCCCTGTCATGGGGATGTCTCATTTACTAATCATTCTAAAGTAGTTATGCATATTCTAAAAAGGAACAGCCCACGCTATATGTAGATTCATTCCTGGGGACTGTAAAGACTCAGAGTGTGCACTGACAGATTGTTGTTATCTTGTTCAGCCCAGTACATGTACGATGGTGGCTTGAAAGGGAGCTGAAACTACAGACTTAGCGATAGCAAAGCAATAATCATTGAAAGTATTAATTTCATACGCCAAGATTGTGATACAAGGAGTTAAAAAAAACCTCACACTCAGTTTGCCTCACAATCTCCAGGACCCCAACAAATGTCCTTATATCCGCAGGCATCCAGTCTCCAGGCCCTGTGATTTTCCTGCCAAATAAACGGAAAGATGTCTGGATAGTTTTAACAAGGCTTGCCATTTAAATAGCCAGGTCTCAATTGGAGCCCTGGTTGTTTCTGAGTCACATCATTATATTACCACACTAAAGTTGTCTTCTAAATTAGAGATGGAAATATTACCAACTGGACTACAGTTGGGAACACACAGACGTACGATAGGAAGGGTTGAATCTTTGTTAAACTATTTGTTGAATAATCATGGTAAGAAACTAATGGAAGTTTACAAGCATTGCTTCAGGAGCCACTTACTGCCCCATATTGGTAATATGCTATGATATAGAACAATCAATGAGATATCATTACCTTGTTACGTGTTTTATGCCAAGAAACAATATTTGCAATCAGGTTTGATTTTCCTTATAAACACAGTAGTTATATTTTGTAATATTGACTCTTGCACTATTATTAAAAGTTTATATTTCATATCTGGTTAATGTACCATTTTATGGCACTTCCTCTTCAAATAAATGACTATTTTACAACTACGTTTAACATATTTATATATTCCTCCTTGTTTAGTAACAATGATGATTGAAAATAAAAAAAGTTACAATTTACATAAGATCTTTTAACACTGCATGATGTTCCAAAGAGCTTCATGGTGAATCAATTGACTTTGTTCAATAACAATCCTGGAATGCAGCTGTAAATGTGTGCACCGTCTAACATTAATGAGATAATGACCAGCTAATCTAGTTTAGTAGATAAATGTTGGTCAGGATCAATGTCATGGAGAAATCCCTCAGTATAGTTTCATGGGATTGTTAGATTCACCCAAGGCTAATGGCAATTAAATGTATACCTCTCATTATTACATTGGCAAGTCAAATTAGATGTGAGGTGTTCGTCTCTGGAGGGGAACCACAACTAATTATAAAAATAGTAAAAGGTTTGAAAAATACAGCAAGTCAGGCAGTATCCGTGGAATGTACAACAAAGGTAATATTTTAAGTTGTTGATTAGAATTGGAAAAAATCAGAAATACAGCATTTTGATCTGCATGGACGATCAAAGGGCCTTTTCCCATGCTGTTTGATTCTGTGAATCTCCAAAGCAAGTTTAAATTTGCTTATAAAGAGGGAGAGGTGGAGAGAAAGTTTGTAATAGGATGGTGGTCAGGAGAGATTGTGATGCAGGCTGAGAAAGGATGGTTAAATCAAGGAATATCAAGTAACGTACCTGGGAAAGGTTAGATTGGTGGAGGCTCAGGCTTAGTACTGTGGGCTGAATGGAGGTGTTCTAGTAAAGTGATCACCTAATCGGCGTTTGGTTTCCAATGTATTGAAAGCAACATTGTGAACACACGGTGCACTGTCCTAAACTGGAAGATCATAAGTAAACTCTTGCTTCCCTAGAAAGATTTCTTCGGATCTTGGATGGTGGGGGAAGAAAGATTGAAGACCTGGCAATGGATTCCTTGCAGATGCATGGGTTGGTGCAATGAGAAGTGAAGTGGATATTGATGAGTGAAGCAGAGCATCACAAAGGAAACTGTCCCTTCAAGAATGCTGAAAGGAAGGAGAGGGGAAGATGTCTCGTGACGGATTCTTATTGAAGATGGTTAAACCTAAGGATGATGCTCCATTGAATTTGGAGGATGGTGGGTGGAAGGTGAAGACAAGGGTAAAGAGAGAGAGGATGAAGACAGAAGTGTGGGAAATATACATGTGAGGTTCAAGCTCCTGACAATGAAGGTGGAAGTTGATGTAAATGGAATGGCACGAAGTAAGATTGGAGGGTGGCAAATGTTGTGCCTCTTTTGAAGAAAGGGCTGCAGGGGAAATGCTGGGAACCTTTAGGCCAGTTAGCATAACATTTGTAGTTGGAAAGTTACTAGAGAGTATTCTGAGGGGTAGGTTTGTACAGGCATTTGGACTGGCTGGGGCTGATTAGGGATAGTCAGCATGGTTTTGTACGAGTCTCACAAATCTGATTGATTTTTTTGAAGACGTGACCAAAAAGGTTGATGAGGGCAGAGCTGTAGAAGTTGTGTGCATGGATTTCAGTTAGGCATTTGACAAGGTTCACCATGGTAGGCTGCTCTGGAAGGTTAGATTGCATAGAATCCAAGGAGAAATAGCTAAATGGATAGCAAATTGGCTCCTTGGAAGGAAGCAGAGGGTGATGGTGGAAGGTTGCTTCTCGGATTGGAGGCCTGCGACTAGTGGTGTGCCTTTGGGTTCAGTGCTGGGCCCGTTACTGTATGTTATCTACATCAATGATTTGGTTGAGAACATACAGGGCAAGATTAGCAAGTTTGCTGAGGATACAAAAATGGGTGTTTTTGCAGATACTGAAGATGGTTGTGAAAGTTTCCAGCAGGATCTGGATCGATTGGCCAGGTGGGCGGAGGAATGGTTGATGGAATTTAATACAGAGAAGTGTGAGGTGTTACATTTTGGGAGTCTAACAAGGGCAGGACCTACACAATGAATGGCAGGCCTCTGGGGCCTCTGGGGAGTGTTGTTGACTAGAGGGATCTAAGAGTGCAGGTACATGCTTCCTTGAAGGTCGAGTCACAGGTAGATAAGGTAGTCAAAAAGGCTTTTGGCACATTGGCCTTCATCAGTCGGAGTGTTGAGTATAGAAGTTGGGAGGTCATGTTACAGTTGTATAAGACGTTTGTGAGACCATATTTAGAATATTGTGTTCAGTTCTGGGCACCATGTTATAGGAAAGATATTGTCAAGCTTGAAAAGGTTCAGGGAAGATTTACGAGGATGTTGCTATAGGGGGAGGTTGAGTAGGCTGGGTCTCTATTCCTTGGAATGCAGGAGGATGAGGGGCGATCTTATAGAGGTGTATAAAATCATAAGAGGAATAGATCGGGCAGATGCACAGAGTCTCTTGCACAGAGTAGGGGAATCGAGGGCCAGGGGACATAGGTTCAAGGTGAAGGGGAAAAGATCTAATTGGAATCTGAGGGGTAACTTTTTCACACAAAGGCTGGTGGGTGTATGGAACAAGCTGCCAGATGAGGTAGTTGAGGCTGGGACTATCCTAACATTTAAGAAACAGTTAGACAGGTACATGGATAGGACAGGTTTGGAGGGATATGGACCCAGCGCAGGCAGGTGGGACTAGTGTAGCTTGGACAGTTTGGCAGGTGTGGGCAAGTTGGGCCAAAGGGCCTGTTTCCGCACTATATCACTCTATGACTCTATGACTCTAATGAGTGAACACAAGCAATCGGTCCAGTCAAGATGGCATCATGAGTTCAGCAACAACAATGATGAGATTAGGAGGGTGGATTAAGTTTAGTTTAGCTTAATTTAGAGATACAGCGTGGAAACTGGCCATTCGGCCCACTGGATCTGCACCAACCAGCGACCCTCGCACAATCCTACAAACAATTGGGACAATTTACACTTATACCAAGCCAATTAACCTATAATCCTGTACATCTTTGGAGTGTGAGAGGAAACCACAGATCTCGGAGGAAACTAACGCAGGTCATGGGGAGAACGTACAAAGTCCTTGCAGACAGCACCCCTAATCAGGATCAAACTCCGGTCTCTGACACTGTAAGGCATCAACTCTATGCCACTATAAAGGAAGATTGTGGGAAGAAATCGTAATGAAAGCAGCTGAGGATTTGCACTGGACTCTGGTCACAAATGTATCCCCTGAAATGGATATAGGGGAATCAAGAACAGGATAGAAAGAATCTGAGTAGAACCCAAAGGCACCAGCAGAAAAAAACATCTTATGATGCCACAAGCTTTTAAAAGTAACTCAGGAAGTTTTTTGCTCACAACATGAATTAGAGCCATTGAGTCATAGAGTAATATAGTGTGGAAACAGGCCCTTTGGCCCAACTTGCCCACACCGGCCAACATGTCCCAGCTACACTCGTCCCACCTGCCTGCGTTTGGTCCATATCCCTCCAAACCTGTCCTATCCATGTACCTGTCTAACTGCTTCTTAAACATTGGGATAGTCCCTGCCTCCACTACCTCCTCTTGCAGTTTGTTCCATACATCCACCACCTTTTGTGTGAAAAAGTTACCCCTCAGATTCCTATTAATTGCAGCAGATTTTAATCTACACTTCTGGAAAGACCTTTTGGATAAATGGTTAAGACAACAGGAATTCTGTATCCATCCTACTGAAGAATAAAACTATTATGCAGCCTTTGCTGTTTGTATTACAAAACCAGCATCAAAACAAAGTTAAAGCCTTTATTCCATCTGAAGCCATAATAGGTAAACAGAAAACACTCAAATGAGACACAAAGTTGTTCAAGTAATAGTTTAACATTATACAAAAAAATGTTTCATACATTCCTGTAAAAGATCTCTAATGATCTGGATCAATGATGCAATTTGCCATGATTTTCCAGAGGACCTTAGTGATTCATATGCGTACAACTTCAGTACACTTAGAGATTACAGCTTAGACAAGTACAATTTAGTCAAACTTAGGCCAATCTTATTTGAATAAATCAGAAATAAAAAATCTGAATCCTCCTCACCCAGAAATAAGTACTTAATCTTTTGTTTGGGGATGTGTGTGTTGCAGTTTTACATAATGGTATTGTAGAAATCTAGTATTGTAGAAATCTCAATGGAATAGGAACTGGAGTTGCTCTTTTGACTTTTTCAAATAACAACTAAGCTTTGAAATCTATTTAGTTTTTTGTTGACGTTTCCTAAATGACTGCTTCATTGATTTCGATGCTCTACTTGTTCCCTGATGTGTCCAAACTCAATGTATAAAATATCCTTTTACAAACCAGTGAGAGGGAGCTCATGCTTACAATGAAAAGGGGTAATTTGTAAGCTTGATTTGGTACTCCCAAACAATTAAAATGCAAATAGGGACTCACTTCCCCACAGAACTAAAATCTCCTATCATCATAACACTGCCATTTACATGAGCAATCGGTACCCTTGTGTTTAGTTCTGCAACAATGTTTTGAACACTCAAGCAGTTTTTTTTAACAAGTTACAATCAGCTCTTTCAATAACATTAATTACATTGGGGCTTGCAAATGCCTACTCCGTGGCAACTAGGGACAAAGTCAACTACTATCAATGGATACTAAATACAAATTGGAGTTCTGAACTTAGCACAAATTACTTTTAACGAATTGTTTAGCAAAACTGGTCAAGGGATAATTTTCATTCCAGTCAACTTTTTAACTAGAATTGTAAGCTAAGTTCATTATTTCAGAACAGGCACTTCTCCTGTCTCTAAATGAACCATGGCACAACATAATTTATGTTCTGGAGGAGTTGCACAACCTCAGGTCATCCCAGAATGGTTCATGCTTTAGAAGTGTGCTGATTGTTATTATGTGGGTAAATTGAGCAGCAAATTTTCACACCACAACCGGCAATAAGCTGAGTAAATAGATAAACTGTTTTAATGAAGTTGGTCAAGGGATCAAAATTAGACAGTGAGTCATGGAAAACCACTGTGTCCTTGGAATATTCCGATGGGATCTGTTACATCCACCTGAGCAGACGGAGCAGGGAATGTCAGATGGTGTTGAGCGTGGTATTGTAGTAGATGATTATTGTTTTTAATTACTGTGTGCTTCTTTATTAATTTTCACACTTATCTTCATAAACCATTTTTAATACATGTGTGTGCATGTGTGTGTGTTTGTGTGTGTGTGTGTATGTGTAGGAAGGAACTGCAGTTGCTGGTTTAAACCGAAGATAGACTCAAAAAGCTAGAGTAACTCAGCGGGACAGACAGCATCTCTGGAGGGAAGGAATGGGTGACGTGTCGGGTGAGACCCACTTCAGACTAGTTAGGGATAAGTGAAACGTGAGATATAGGTGATAATATAGAGAGATAAAGAACAATGAATGAAAGATATGCAAAAAAAGTAACGTGGATAAAGCAAACAGGCCAATGTCAGCTGTTTAAATGGGTGCTTTACGTCACCCATTCCTTGTCTCCTGTCTGCCCTGCTGAGTTACTCCAGCTTTTTGTGTCTATCTTCGGTTTAAACCAGTATCTGCAGTTCCTTCCTACTATATGTAAATAGGTACAAATATATATACATATATATACACACACACAAACACACACACATGCACACACATATATTAAAAATGGTTTATGAAGATAAGTGTGAAAATTAATAAAGAAGCACACAGTAATTAAAAACAATAATTATCTACTGCAGTACCACGCTCAACACCATCTGACTTTACCTGCTCCGTCTGCATATATATATATATATATATACGCCCACACTGAACTTTTTATTATGTTGCTTACAGAGTACTGTAAGAATAAGAAAATAACTGCAGATGCTGGTACAAATCGAAGGTATTTATTCACAAAATGCTGGAGTAACTCAGCAGGTCAGGCAGCATCTGTGTTCACATATTCTGTTGTGCTGCTGCAAGTAAGAATTTCATTGTTCTATCTGGGACATTTGACAATAAAACACTCTTGACTAATAATAATGTCACGGCTTACTATGCGGACACAGCCAACAATTTTCCCCATGGGAACATTGCCAGCTACAATTTGCCTTTAGATCCACAAGGGTTTTGCGAGGGACATTTCTTCGGTGTCCCAGTATTGCAGATAGCCCATACGTGCCTGGTGTCTGATGGTAGTTTATCAAAGTACACACATGCATACTCTGTACACGATGGGCAGAGGGTGCAGACATTGAGAGATGAATGAGCCTGCAAGGAGATTGGGTATGAACTGATGCATTAAAAATTTAGGTTATGCTGTAAAATTATGTCAAAATAATTCATCAAAATCGGTTCATATATTTACTTTAGCAGTGGAGCCATATTCTATCATGATGTTTGTGGTGGCTGCTAAATTGTAAGTTAATATAGTGGGAAAATAAAAGATATTGAGATAGATGCTTATCGGTTTTTTTGTGGTTAAGAATTACTGTCTTCAGCAAACTCCAACCATACCCCGCATTGAATAATAAGGAACAAAGCGCTGGAGGAACTCAGCGGATCAACTGGTATTGGTGGAGGGATTGACAAATGACATTTTGGGTTAGGATCATTCTTCAGACTGATTCGGGTGGGGGGGGTGGGGTAATAAGCCTGGAAAAAAAAGATGGGGACCTGACAAAGCCTGGCAAATGATAGGTGGATAGACATAAAATGCTAGAGTAACTCAGCGAGACAGGTAGCATCTCCAGAGAGATGGAATGGGTGACGGTTCGTGTAAGGCAAGGCAGGGCAAAGCACATTTCAGCCACAAGTCAATTCAAAGTGCTTTGCATAAAACATTAAAGAGCAATTAAAATCAGTCATTAAAGAGAATAGAAAATAAAAACAAGCTAAAATAGAATAAGACAGGTATAAAATACAAAATTAAAAGTTACAGTGCAATGTAAGAAATGAATAATTATTTGATTTAATAAAAGGCAGAGTCAAACAGGAAAGTCTGCAGCCTTGATTTAAAAGAACTGAGAGTTGCAGCCGACCTACAGTTTTCAGGGAGTTTGTTCCATATATGTGGTGCATAAAAACTAAACGCTGCTTCTCCATGTTTAGTTCTGACTCTGGGGACAGAAAGCAGATCTGTCCCAGACGGCCTGAGAGGTCTGGATGGTTCATAATGTAGCAGAAGATCGGAAATGTATTTTGGCCCTAAACCATTCAGTGCTTTATAAACCAACAGTGGTGTTTTGAAATCAATTCTTTGACAGACTGGAAGCTATTGTAAAGACCTCAGAACTGGAGTGATGTGATCCACTTTCTTGGTCTTAGTGAGGACTCGAGCAGCAGCATTCTGAATCAGCTGCAGCTGTCTAATCGATTTTTTAGGGAGACCTGTATAGTCAGCATTACATTAGTCAAGTCTACTGAGGATAAATGCATGGACATTTTTTTCCAAATCCTGCTGAGCCATAAGTCCTTTAACCCTTGATATATTCTTGAGGTGATAGTAGGCTGATTTTGAAATTGTCTTAATGTGGCTGTTGAAATTCAGGTCCGAGTCCATGACTACACCAAGACTTCTGCAACTCCCTATACACTGGGATCAGCCAATCATCCCTGTCCCGCCTACAACTGGTCCAAAACGCCGCAGCGAGACTCCTGACGGGTACCCGTAAAAGGGACCATATCACGCCGATTCTGGCCTCTCTCCACTGGCTCCCTGTACAGTACAGAATCAACTTCAAGCTCCTCCTATTCACATATAAAGCCCTAAATGGACATTCCCCCCCCTACATCAAAAATCTTCTAACCCACCTCTCTAACTCCAGGTCCCTCAGGTCGGCCGACTTGGGGCTACTCACTATCCCGCGGTCTAGGCTTAAGCTCAGGGGTGACCGCGCTTTTGCGGTTGCAGCTCCTAGACTGTGGAACAGCATCCCTCTCCCCATCAGAACTGCCCCCTCCATCGACTCCTTTAAGTCCAGGCTCAAAACCTATTTCTACTCCCTAGCGTTTGAGACTCATTGAGGAGGCGCTGTGAACTGTTTTGTATGTGCTGTTATGTTTGTGTGCTACTGTATGTTTCATTTTTTCCTTAGTACCTAATCAGATGTACAGCACTTTGGTCAACGTGGGTTGTTTTTAAATGTGCTATACAAATAAAATTGACTTGATTTGACTTGACTTCTGGCTTTGTCCGGGGTTTTTAACATTGGCGATTGAAGCTGAGTGCTGACTTTTAATCGTTCCTCTTTGGCTCCGAAAACAACAACTACCTCAGTTTTGTCTTCGTTTAATTGAAGAAAGTTTTGGCACATCCAATTGTTGATTTGTTCGATGCACTTACTCAGTTTTTTTATTGGGCCATAGTCCCCTGGTGATATGGTTATGTAAATTTGTGTGTCGTCTGCATAATTCTGGTAACTTATTTTGTTGTTTTCCATAATCTGAGCCAGTGGAAGCATGTAGGTGTTAAACATAAGAGCCCCCAGAATGGAGCCCTGGGGAACTCCGCATGTCATATTTGTCCGCTCTGATGTGCAATTAGCGGAAGACACAAAGTAGTCCCTGTTCTTTAAGTAGGATTCAAACCAGCTTAGTACTGTGCCTGAAAGTCCAACCTAGTTTTCCAATCGATCTCGTAATATGGTGTGGTCGATCGTGTGAAATGCAGCATTGAGATCAAATAATACTGAGACTGAGATTTTGCCAGTGTCTGTATTTAAGACCTTAACAAGGTCATTGAAGACCTTAACAAGAGCAGTCTCAGTGCTGTGGTGTGTCAAAAACCTGACTGGAAGACATCAAAACAGTTGTTTAGTGACAAGAAGTTGTTAAGCTGTTGAAAAACAGCTTTTTCAATGGATTTTACTTAAAAGTGAAAGGTTTGAAATGGGCCTGTAATTGCTCATTAGTGACGTGTCTAGATTGTTGTTTTTTAAGAATGGCTTGATGACTGCAGTTTTCAGGGCCTCTGGGAAGACACCTGAGAGAAGAGACTTGTTTACAATTTGTAGAAGATCTGAGGCCAAATAATTTGAAACACTTTTGTAAAAGCCTGTTGGGAGAATGTCAAGGCAGCAGGAGGAGGATTTCAGACGTTGTGTAATGTCCTCCAGGTTTTTATGGTTGATCGCACAAAATGGTGTCACGGCATTTGAATTGGTTTTACGTGGACACAAAGACGACACAAATCCTGTACCTGATATGGAGGCACTGACTGCTTGTCTAATTGTATGAATTTTGTCAATGAAGAAGGAGGCAAATTCATTGCAGGCCCTGGTGGATAGAAGTTCAGAAGCTACTGACACAGGAGGGTTTGTTAGCCTGTCGACAGTAGCAAACAAGGCACGTGCATTGTTATTGTTTCTGGCGATGATGTCAGGGAAGAAGGACCGCCTTGCACTTCTCAGCTCCAACCATAAATGCGAAGTCTCTCCCTATAGAGAGGGAACCTGGCGATTTGTGCAGGTGAACCTGCATAGTGAACCTGGAGATTTGTTTTTCGCCCACTGCGTTCAGCTTTTCGGCACTCTTTTTTCTGTTCTTACCAGCGTGGCATTTCTCCATGGAGATCTTTTCTTACCAGAGACAGCCTTCAACTTAGTGGGTGCAATGGCATCAATAACATTTGTGATTTTAGAATTGAAATGATCTACAAGCTCATTGACTGAGACCCAAAATGGTGTGGAAGGGAAAAGCTGAATAAATGTTTCGCTGGTGTTTTCAGTGATATACTGTTTTGTGATTATCTCTGTTGAAAACATTTGTGTGCACGGCGATAGTTCTGTCAAAGAAAACCTTCGAAGTGAACCTTCGTCAAATGTCTGGAACATCACCCATTCCTTCTCTCCAGAGATGCTGCCTGTCCCGCTGAGTTGCTCCAGCATTTTTGTGTCTATCTTCGGTGTTAACCAGTATCTGCAGTTCTTTCCTACACAAATGTTTGGTGGATACAGATGGCATGCAGTTTCTTGTGTCTTCCTTGAATAATATCTGCTTTTAGATCCTGCCAGCTGCCAGCAACACATGCAGAAGACATCACTGACACAGGCAACACTCTTTACATAGTTCATTTTCATTTCCCAGCCTCCCCCTTTCTTCCTTAAACACGGTACTGTAAAGAACACACTGAGCTAAATATAAAACTAAATCTTGGAGATAAGCAAATCACCCAAAAAAAAATAATATTCATCACTGCACATTTTTTTCTCCTGTGCTGTAAAAGTCTCTTTTCTGCATTATCACGGGCCGATACACAAAAAGGGAGAGCCGTGTGAATAGACAGTTCAGCTGCACACAGCAGGGTGATATAGAACATAGACAAGGACAGTATATTTTGATTTGGACTGTAGGTCAAAATGAAAAGTACTCTGATTGGGGATGATAACTAGACAATCAGGGGGGAGTTGATGAGAATGCGAGAGAGAACAGATGACAGGAAAATAAATGAGGGAATGGAACTGATGGGATTGCTCCAATAATTGGCATTCACGTGATAGGCCAAATGGCCTTCTTTGTAATAGAAATAGATATTTGAAGTATGACGTTTAATTTTTCTGCTTAAATAAAGTTTAACCCGCAATGGACAGGTACTGTAATGAGTTCGCTGCTATGTTTCTATCATACAAAGATAAGGTTTAAATAAAATAACCTATTCATAGCTGTTGATTTGAACATCCATTTGAGGTGTGATTGAAGCAGTTTAATAGCACACATTATGTTTCATTTTACTACATGCTACATCTTGGGTTGGGTGGACAGTGCGACTAACTGCTGCTTATGAAGGTGGATCTGGAGTCTCTCATATGAACCAGAGTCGATTTCTACTTGGCCTAGTTTTGATAGATAGTATACATTCGTGTGTGAATGTCTAGACCTGATCACTGGGGATTGCTTTTAGTACAGTGCTGTATGTTAAATCTTCAAAAGTATAATTATCAAACTACATTAGGGGCGGCACGGTGGCGCAGCGGTAGAGTTACAGCGAATGCAGCGCCGGAGACTCAGGTTCGATCCTGACTACAGGTGCTGTACTGTATGGAGTTTGTACGTTCTCCCCGTGACTTGCGTGGGTTTTCTCCGAGATCTTCGGTTTCCTCCCACACTCCAAAGATGTACAGGTTTGTAGGTTAATTGGCTGGGCAAATGTAAAAAAGAATTGTCCCTAGTGTGTGTAGGATAGTGTTAATGTGCGGGGATCGCTGGGCGACGCGGACTCGGTGGGCCGAAGGGCCTGTTTCTGCGCTGTATCTCTAAATCTAAATCTAAATCTAAATCTAAATCTACATATGGGAGCAAGTAAGCCATTGAATCTCAGAACTTATCGAAACCAAACCAGAATCCATAACAGGATCAAGAAACTTGGTTGACATTAAATAGTATGGGATGCACAGTTATTTATATTTGATCTTAAAAATGATTAAAACAAACTATTTATTTGATTGTTGATGGACCATCACTAACCTTCAGGGTATCTCAAGTTATGGCAAGCATCTCAGTAGAAATCGACTCTGGTTCATATGAGAGTCCAGATTCACCTTAATAAGCAGCCGTTAATCGCACTGCCCACCCAACCCAAGATGTACCCTACCCGTGTCTGAAGTAGGGTCTCGACCCGAAATGTCATCCATTCCTTCTCTCCAGAGTTGCTGCCTGTCCCGCTAAGTTACTCCAGCAATTTGTGTCTGTCTTCGCTGTAAACCAGCATCTGCAGTTCCTTCTTACATGTACCTTACCCAACTGGGACCCAGTTAATTCCTCAGGTAAAGGTGAATGTGTGGGATGAGGCGCGGAAGGCCAGTCCACGCTCTGGGAAAGTTGCAGCAGTAAATCTTTTGAAGAGAGTTCTTTCAACAAAACTTCCACTTCTGACTGTGTTGTGCTAACTCGTTATCAGACAGGAGATTTGGTGGTGGCCTCGAGCTAAATTGCTCTGGTGTTAGGGAAGATGATACTTTTGACTTTTACAGCCATAATCCTACAGCAATGCCCCAACAGCACCAACTCCTCTCCAGAGTTCCTATCTTAACCCTCTCATCTGAAACTTTACCTTATAGACAAGAGATATGAAGAGTAACATTTGTACCAACTGATCGTGCTGCTGCCTTCTCGTCTCATGACCCAAGTTTGATTTTGACCTATGGTCTTGTCTGTATGAAGTTTGTAAGTTCTTCACAGTTCTCCAGATTCCTCCCACAGCCTCAAAACTATCTGGCTGGAGGTTTAATTGACAACTGCAAATTTTCCCATGTGAATGTCTAGGCCCTGAGATAACTTGAGATACCTTGAAGGTTAGTGATGGTCCATCAACAATCAAATAAATAGTTTGTTTTAACCATTTTTAAGATCAAATATAAATAACTGTGCATCCCATACTATTTAATGTCAACCAAGTTTCTTGATACTATTAAGAAATGGATATGAGTGGAGTTGATGGGCGTGAGAGAAAAATAGGATACAAGGGAATAGGACTGATGGGACCATTCTGAGTGTCAATAGAGATTCAACGGGATGAATGATCTCTTCCCATGTCTTGAGAATAAATATATGAGCAAAACATTTCAGACATCTCAGAGGGCAGATCCTTATTTTCAGTGCTTGAAATTGATACATAGAATAAAAGCAGACTCCAAAATGCTTGGGTGATCCCCTCCACCAGATTACCACTTAACATCTCCACCCCTCCAGTTAGCACTGATACTTTTCTACATCTCCCTTTTACAATTCATCTCAGTGTCCTTCTCCCTCCAAAATCTATTGCAAGCTGATGCATTCATTACAAATCGTCAATTAAATTAAATCTGGCCTTTCTCCTCCTTCACCCCCAATTATTTAATTAATCCCAATCCAGTCAATATTCCCATTCTTCTCTGTCGGATCCAGTAATGCATTCTCTCACTCACTGGATAAGGCTGTCTTTCTCCAGCATCAGTTAAAGCTGATGATATTCCTTCCTCAGTAATTGCGTTTCCTCTTCATCTGCCATTCCCAGATTGTGCCTCTTCGTCTTTTCAGTCAGAGAGTTGTGAATCTGTGGAATTCTCTGCCTCAGAAGGCAGTGGAGGCCAATTCTCTGAATGCTTTCAAGAGAGAGCTGGATAGAGCTCTTAAGGATAGCGGAGTCAGGGGGTATGGGGAGAAGGCAGGAACAGGGTACTGATTGAGAATGATCAGCCATGATCACATTAAATGGCGGTGCTGGCTCAAAGGGCCGAATGGCCTCCTCCTGCACCTATTGTCTATTGTCTATTCTGTTGATCCATTGTATATCCTCCCCTGACTTCATTCCTGCCAGTTTGATTCCACGGTTAATGGTGGGAGTGTGCAGGATGAAGAGTGGATGACGAAACCTCCCTTAAGAATGGCACGGTGGTACAGCGGTAGAGTTGCTGCCTCACAGCACCAGAGACGCGGATTCGATCCTGACCATGGTCGCTGTCTATATGGAGTTTGTACGTTCTCCCCGTGGCAGCGTGGGTTTTCTCCGGATGCTCCGGTCTCCTCCCACTCTCCAATGGTGTACAGGTTTGTAGTTTAATTGGCTTTGGTAAAATTGTAAATTTTCCCCAGTGTGTAGGATAGTGTTAATGTGCAGGATGATAGCTGGTCCGCGTGGACTCCGTGGACTGAAGGCCCTGTTTCCGCGCTGTATCTCTAAAGTCTGAAATTTTAAACATTATTTTCTTATATCTTTTAAGAAGGGCTCTTTCCTCCACTCGGCCAAGATTTCTACTTTTCTTCTTCTTTAAGATGCAGTAGGCCACATCGAGCTGACTTCCTCCCCTTCCCGAACGACAGGCTGCCAAAAGGCGCAGTGATTAGTGTTGGTAGCTTATTGATTCTTATTAACTGATGTTTTACCAGTTAACTGATCGGTGACCCCATCAACATCAACTGGACTGAAGAGACACCTTTGCTGACCATCATTCCGACATATGCCAGAAAAATGAATACCAATAGACAATAGACAATAGACAATGTGTGCAGGAGGAGGCCATTCGGCCCTTCGAGCCAGCACCGCCATTCAATGTGATCATGGCTGATCATTCTCAATCAGTACCCCGTTCCTGCCTTCTCCCATACCCACTGACTCCGCTATCCTTAAGAGCTCTATCTAGCTCTCTCTTGAATGCATTCAGAGAATTGGCCTCCACTGCCTTCTGAGGTAGAGAATTCCACAGATTCATTCTGACTGAAAATGTTTTTCCTCATCTCAGTTCAAAATGGCCTACCCCTTATTCTTAAACTGTGGCCCCTTGTTCTGGACTCCCCCAACATTGGGAACATGTTTCCTGCCTCTAACGTGTCCAACCCCTTAATAATCTTATACGTTTCGATAAGACCAGGAATAAAAAGAAAACGCACCAGGATGACGTGGGATTATCTGAAAGATGAAATAAACCAAAATGCACAAAGTATAGAATCATCATTAAACTAAGATATGCTGGCAAAATAGTTGTAGAAGTGTTATGCTTAAAGTACTTGATCTTTTGAACAGCAGTAATGCTCTTGTCCATTTACCACCCAATTGCAAAACAAGAGCTTCTATTATTGTGATACAGATATCTTGCCTGCAGTCAGTTAAATCAGCCAGTCAGATGTAAAATGAAATCATCCAATTTAATCAGCTTAACAGCTAGAAATGAACCACTTGACCTTTGTCAATGATTCAAATGTTGTAACCCACCATCAGTAAACCATGGATAATGTTGGTTAAAATTCCCTTAAGAAACAAACCACATTTCAGAAGGCCTGAAATTGACATTTTAATCAAGAATTTGAAATTAAAAAGTGCAATTATGCGACCTCACATCAGTTGAATGCTGCAAAGAATCGTCTAAAACATAAACAAATAAAGTACAAGTGAATAAAATAAGTTCTGACATGCATGAGAATCAAACAGTGAAAGAACATTTGTGCAAGGAACTGACTTAAAACAAACTTCAAGGTCAACCGGGTTACAGACTCAGATATGAAGAAGCAGGACAAATGAAACCAAATCTGACTGATAAACACACTAATCAACAAGCTACCCACTGAGCTGACCATTTACTAATTTAATATGTACATTGCACTTTAACCAACTTTGTCTTTTTACAAAGGTCGACGCAAATATTCTCAGCAGGATGCAGCTAAAGAGTATTTAATGTAAAGTCAAGAATAATATATAATAATAATAATAAACATTTATTTTTTATAGCGCTTTTCCAAATGCTCAAAGACGCTTTACAAAAACAGTCAAGACATAAAAACAAACAGACAAACTATCCTGACGGAGAAGCGGCGAACAAATAGCGCCAGCGTCCTCTCACGTCAGGGTCCGGCAGTAGACAATAAAGAACACAAGACACACAATTACAATTTTTAACACAAACAGCCATCACAGTGATTGCTCCAGGCACACCCTCACTGTGATGGAAGGCAAAGAAAAGTCTTATCTCCTCCTCATTCTTCTCCCGTGGTGCCACGAGGCGATCGAGGCTCCCGACTTTTGAAGCCCCCACCGGGCGATGGAAAGTCCCAGGGCCGAGCCGAGCAGGCCAATGAAGGTCCTGAGCCCCCACCGCATAGGCAAAGGCAAGGCAATAAGCAAGGCATTGTATTGTCACTGTGCGTGAGAAGGAAGCAAAACAAAAAGATGTACAGGAGGCAGCCAACCAATAGTTGCATTGGGGCTGAGAGAAAACTAGGCAACAGATAATTCCTCAGTGTCAAGATAGCTGGAGTGTTATCTTCAGTGTGAAGAGAGCACCTTGTGCCTTTAGCTGAGACACATAAGTCTTGGAGATCAGAGCTACATTTGAATTTCTCAGATATCTACCAAATAGCAGAAGCAACATACGTAGGATTATTCAATCTCCGTAAATCACAGAAACCTGGTTACATTTTACTGTTTAATTTGTCAATAAGGAGCCAGTGGTGGAGTAATAGAGCTTACTTTGAATGGATTTGCAACATAACTGCATTTGGGGTCTAGTCCCATGAAGATGCAACTGGGCCTCAGTCAGTTCACATGTAAAGAGATTGGAACGATACCTTGATGCTGAATTTAGAAAACTTTCCCAGAAATTATCGGCTATTGGGTCCTAATCCCCAGCAGAATAGAGTTCAGGAAGAGACAACAGGGTTTGAGGTACTGCTCTGGAAATATTACAGTAGCTCCATGGATTGTAGATCTGTTACCCCTGGTGATGGATCACCACTACAGCTCCGCCCCTGCTCTTTACTCTCAATCAAACCATTCATAGGGCTTTCTCCATCGCTGCTCCCACCCTCTGGAACTCACTACCCCAAACCGTCAGAGACTCCTCCTCACTCACCACATTCAAAACATCACTGAAGTCTCACCTGTTCAGCACTGCCTTCAACCACTGACCGTCACCTCACCTTCTGTCTCCTTTTTCTGTTCGTTTACTTATTTATCTATTTATTTTCTTCTCTATGTACTAGTAATCCCTGTAAAGCGTCTTTGAGTGTTTGAAAAGCGCTATATAAATGAAATGCATTATTATTATTATTATTATAATGCTGAAGATAGACACAAAAAGCAGGAGTAACTCAGCAGGTCAGGCAGCATCTTTGGAGAAAAGGAATAGGTGACGTTTCGGGTCGAGACCCTTCTTCAGACCTGAAAGGTCACCTATTCCTTCTCTCTAAAGATGCTGTCTGACCTGCTGAGTTACTCCAGCTTATTGTGTCTATCTTCGGTTTAAACCAGCACCTGCAGTTTCTTCCTACACATTCAGAATGCTGCCTCATGGTGAGGGGGCACGGACCGAGGTGGGCCCCACAGGTCCACTGCTGATGGGGAGGCAGGAGTGCGAGCATGGTCCTCTTGACCCAGAGGGAGGGAGCATCATATGAGCTGGATCTTGTCGGCTCAGTGAGGGGGCAGAGTCTGAGATGGGCCCATGGGCCCAGACGTGTTAATGAGGGACATAGACAGATGAGCCTCTGGGTCCAGTGGTGGTAACAAGGGAGCAGTCTGAGCAGGGCCCTCTAGAACCAGAGTGAGGGGGCACTGACAGGAAAGGTCCCTCCAGCCGCTGAGGTGTTGGTGTGTGTGTTATTGTTTCCCGACCATCAATAGCCTCTGCAGTTCCACAACAGGAGCACACAGCAAAAGCTCTGCACAGGTTGTACAAGGCCCTGGTGAGACCACACATGGAGTATTGTGTGGGACTTTGGTCTCCTAATTTGGGGAAGGACATTCTTGCTATTGAGGGAGTGCAGCGTAGGTTCACCGGGATGGCGGGACTGACTTATGATGAAAGAATGGGTCGACTGGGCTTGTATTCACTGGAATTTAGAAGGATGAGAGGGGATCTTACAGAAACATATAAAAATATAAAATTCTTAAGGGATTGGACAGGCTAGATGCAGAAAAAATGTTCCCGATGTTGTGGGAATCCAGAACCAAGGATCACAGTTTAAGAATAAGGGGTAGGCCAATTAGAACTGAGATGAGGAAAAACTTTTTCACCCATAGAGTTGTGAATCTGTGGAATTCTCTGCCACAGAAAGCAGTGGAGGCCAGTTCACTGGATGTTTTCAAGAGAGAATTAGATACTCTTAGGGTTAACAGAATCAAGGGATATGGGGAAAAAGCAGGAACAGGATACTGATTTTGGATGATCAGCCATGATCATATTGAATGGCGGTGCTGGCCCGAGGGGGGGGGGGGGGTGAATGGCCTACTCCTGCACCTATTTTATATGTTTCTATGTTTCTAAATGAGTGCAGAAGAAGAGCGCACAAAGGTGATTAGTTGCTGTTGTTATAGCTGATAACTAAATATGTTAAAACTCGAATAGAAGTTGGTGGCATGGTGGGCTTTGCATGTCATAAGGTCATAAGGTCATAAGGAATAGGAGTAGAATTAGGTCATTCGGCCCATCAGGTCTACTCTGCCATTCAATCATGGCTGATCTATCTTTCCCTCCTAACCCCTTTCTCCTGCCTTCTCCTCATAACCCCTGACACCCGTACTAATCAAGAATGTCTTCGATGATACAATGCTGATGAGATACAGAGGGAGAGCGAAGTGGAACATGGCATGTATTTACAATCAGAGAATTTTCGTTGGATCACAATGAATTAACTGGTCTTTGATCACCCAGCGCGGAAGAGCCTGTTGATGTGAGCTGCCACTTTTCCTCCTTGTGTGGCCAATGTCTCAGCCTACTTCAATTCCATGATGTGCAGGATAAACCAAGCCATCACAAGTCTAAGAGCACTCTCAGGACAGCAATGAAGAGCACACCAGCTCTCTCCAAGCGGCAATCAATGTTTCATTTCACCAAATGAGTTTAAAGATGGTTTTTATTGGATTGTTCTTATTATGTGACCACTCATTCTGGGCAGGATTGATCTAGAAATGACATCAGCCATGTTAGTAGCTGGTGGTGTAAGAAAATAACGGCAGATGCTGGTACAAATCGAAGGTATTTATTTCACAAAATGCTGGAGTAACTCAGCAGGTCAGGCAGCATCTCAGGAGAGAAGGAATGGGTGACGTTTCGGGTCGAGACTCTTCTTCAGACCCGTTCAGACCCTTCTTCAGACATGTTAGTAGCAGGTATCCCTTGTTGCTTAGCAGCCAGCAGCTGCTCTGACATAGTGGTGCTAAAACTGCGGACACAACATTAGGTGTGTGTGAAGGATGTGCAGAAACTGGTTTACACAGAAGATAGGCACAAAATGCTGGAGTAACTCAGTGGGACAGGCAGCATCCCATAACTTCTATCCAGAGATGTTGCCTGTCCCGTTGAGTCGCTCCTGCATTTTGTGTGTGTATCTTCGGCACAAAGATTACCTCAGGTTAAAAAAGTTATGGCTTCTGCCCAGGTACCTTAATTAAACCAGCAGGGATTTCTGGCTGTGGCCACAGACATATTGCGGATGAGCTGAATGGAAGTCCTTGCAGCCTGTGTCAGGATGCTGGTTCTGACATGATACCCTGGAGGCTATGTACATGCAGTCAATTGTTCCCTGGAGCACAGGAAAGCCTGCAGACCAGGGAAAGCCCTTTGCTGATGCTGTCCACCTCTCTCTTTGCAGGAGCTGAAATCAGCTTTCCTACAGAGCTACAATGACCTCTGTAATTAAGCATTGCAATGTAAACTGTGGGGGTTTTCTCAGATGTGTAGCCACAGACTGAAAAGATCCTGAAGCAAGGAAATTCAGTGCCAATATATGAGGGCAATTGTTGAAAATACTGGGAGAATAAATAAATTAGATTTTATGCGGGTTGGTGCCTGATGGGTGAAGGAGTTCTTGACTAGGATGGAATGTGTAGGAAGGAACTGCAGATGCTGGTTTAAACCAAAGATAGACTCAAAAAGCTGGAGTAACTCAGCAGGACAGGCAGCATCTCTGGAGAGAAGGAATGGGTGGCGTTTCGGGTCGAGATCCTTCTTCAGAAGAATGTATGGGATGTTTCCACACTGTATCCGTGACTCTATGAATTTGATCACTGCATTCCTTAGGTATTTAAAGGTGGATAATAAGAAGCTAGTTAAAAAAAAGTTATATTTGACAAATTTATATTTTTTAAGAAGTGATTAATTATTCCGAATCACTGAATTAAAGCAAAAGTTTTTTTAAATATATGTTATGTTTTCTATCATCGAGTCTGTCAGCTCTCTGAGCAATTCTATTAATGCCATTCCACCACCTATTTCCCTGCACCTATTCTCTGTGACATGCCCATTAACTCTACCCAGGTTCTGCCACACACCTACACAAGAAACAACGTGCAGGTGCAATTACTTTACCGGCGCATCTTTAGGGTGTGGGAGGAGAATGGAACACCTGGAATAAACCCACGCAGACACAGAGAGAATGTGCGTACTCCACACAGAACAACTCTGGAGGTCAGGATTGAATCTGGATTGTTAGAACTTTGAGGCAACAGCAATAGCAACAGCACCAATGTTCTGCTGTATGAATTTTGTGGAGACATTCAATAAGGTACCTCACAAGAATTGTTCACTGTTTATTATATAAGATGGGATATAGTATCTTGAAGATACAGTGGATTGACAGACAAGAAGTAATTGTCCGTGCAGTGTGAGTTCTGCGAATTGCAGTAGGATTGACGTGCTGTTTCCTTAGGAGTTATTGCTGGGTTTGGTTTTGATCTCTGTAATAACGCTGCTGATTTAAGAAAGCTCACTCTCCGCGTTTGCAGTTGGTTTGGTTTCAGAAAACAGAGAGAAAGACTGTAAACTACTTCGGTAAGGCATAAAATCCTGGTACTGCAATGAGCAAATCTTTGGCTCGTAACGTAAGAGTACGAGAGAGTGTTATGATGACACAGACTTATTGATAAAAGAGGCTAAATGGGAGGAAGGGAGAGATTTGTTATGCAATACAGAACTCTATTTGAGTCCAAGTGAAAGTGTTGGGCATTAAAAAGCCAGAAAAAAGCATTTGGCGTTTATGAATCAAACCGCAACCACAAAAAGTTGATGATGAATTTATACCTGCCTCATTGACAGTGATGTTTTTCATTATCCGAAGACCATTAAAACTACATTCAGTTTAAATTGACCAGAATGAATCCAAGGATGAGAAACCAGAATTACAAGAACACTGGGACCATTTTCCCTGGGGCAAAGAACATTACGACAAAGTTTAATAGAGAGATTTGTCTTTAAATTATTAACAATTTAAATAGAATGAAGAGGGAAGAAATTATATCCTTTAGTAGACAGTGGCCAGCGGTCATCTATTTGAATTTATTGCTAAGGAACAGTAATGAAAATTCTTTGTTTGCAAAAGGAGTGCTTTATCACAAGAGGTAGTGAGAGAGAGAAAATGTGTATTAAAAATGCAAGCTGGATATTAGGAGTTCAAGATTAGCTTCATCCCAACAACCATTGGCCTCTTGAACACTATACAACACTAGCCTCAACTATGAACTATGGATTCTCTTTGGTTGCACTAGGGACTTTGGTTTTATTTTGCACTCTTTTTGGGGTTATTAATTGATTGAATTTTTGTTTATTACATATCATCTATGTGTATTGTGTTCACAGGACAGCTATGCTGCTGAAAGCAGGAATTCTATTGCTCTGTTGTTGTTCTTATGGCAATTAAACACTCTTGACAGAGCACAGACCAGTGGGACTGGAAAACTCCAGCAAAAGTCCACCAGACAGTGTGTAGGAAGGGACTGCAGGTTCTGGTTTACACCAAAGATGTACACTAAGTGCTGGAGTTAACTCAGCGAGACAGGCAACATCTCTGGATAGAAGGAATGGGTTCTATCCAGAGCTTCTATCCAAGGACATTAATGACTTGGATGAAGGATTAAAAGCAACATTGCAGATGACACAAAGCTGGGTGGCAGTGGTGAACTGTGAAGAAGATGCTATGAGGTTGCAGGGTGATTTGGACAGGTTGTGTGAGTGGGCGGATGCATGGCTGATGCAGTTTAATGTGGATAAATGTGAGGTTATCCACTTTGATGGTAAGAATAGGAAGGCAGATTATTATCTGAATGGTGTCAAGTTAGGAAAAGGGGACGTACAATGAGATCTGGGTTTCCTAGTGCATCAGTCACTGAAAGGAAGCATGCAGGTACAGCAGGCAGTGAAGAAAGCCAATGGAATGTTAGCCTTCATAACAAGGGGAGTTGAGTATAGGATCAAAGAGGTCCTTCTGCAGTTGTACAGGGGCCTAGTGAGACTGTACCTGGAGTACTGTGTGCAGTTTTGATCTCCAAATTTGAGGAAGGATATTCTTGCTATTGAGGGCATGCAGCGTAGGTTCACTAGGTTAATTCCCGGAATGGCGGGACTGTCGTATGTTGAAAGACTGGAGCGGACTAGGCTTGTATACACTGGAATTTAGAAGGATGAGAGGGATCTTAT